>NC_092746.1:48852429-49509096 GCF_047496795.1 Chiloscyllium punctatum
CTGAAGTACACACTACAGCTACAATGCATTGAATAGAGAGTGAATGAACACTTAAGGTGTACCCTATGAAGGAGCAATGCTCTGAAAGCTTGTACTTCCAAATAAACCTGTTGGACTATAACCTGGTGTTGTATGATTTTTTTTAAACTTTGTCCACCCCAGTCCAATACCAGCACCTCCACTTCATTTCTTAAATGGTGTTGAGCTTCTTCGTTCTGTTTGGAGCCACACTGTATCAGGGCAAGCAGCCCATTCTACTAGCACCTTAACCATTTCACTTGCTCTACCACTGAGATATGGCAGAAGCAGCGTGTAATTCATCAGCAGCTCCCAAACACATAATCCTCATTCAGTGGCAAGCATCCCATCACACTACTTATATGTTGAAAGTGGTGGAAAGATTTTATCTAATCAGGTGATAAAGTCATTGTTGCTGAATTCCCAATCTTTCATTCTTTTTTGCAGTGCAATATTTATTTGGCTGATCAAGTTCAGTTCCCGATCAATGGTGACTCCTGTGGGATTTTCCCAGATGAACGTTCCTGGTCCTTCATGGTATTTGCTCCCTCTACTGATGTGTGATACGAGGAAAGAGTAATTTGAGATAGTTCATTGGCACCAATCCTCCTTTGCCTTTGCTTTATCTTGGACCTATCTAGTGATTAGAAGCAGAACATACACTATGATGGAATATCTACAAAAGAGATCATGTTCTTAGAGAACAAGAAGGTTTATTGGATGACAGCTATAAGTTTAGCTACATTGGGTCTGGCATAATTATTACACCCTTTTGGGTGCGAGCATAGATAAATCTGCTAATTCTGAAGGTTACAGCAGAGTTCCTTGTCTCCACCTACAGACTGTGCGTGACATCAGTAGCATGGGTAGATTTAATGTATCATGAGTATTTAATGTTTTAGAAACATTGACTTGTACAACAGCCCCCAGGATGCTGATGGAGGAGAATTCAACATTGATAGTACTGTTGAATATCAAGGGAAATGCTTAGATTCTTTATTGATGGAAATGACTACTATCTGTTGCTTCTTCAGTACAAATTTTATTTGCCACCAATCAGCCCAAGGTGGCATAATGTGCAGATCTTGCAGAGTATGGACACATCACTTGATTATTGGGCAGTTGTGACTGGTGCTGAACACTATGCAATTGTAACTGAACATCTGATGGAGGGAAGGTCATTGATAATACAGCTGGGGATGGTTACGCCAGAGTACTCCTTGCAGTTGTGTTCTAACAGTGAGATGACTTGTCTCCAACTATCATTCCACGTTCTTTTATCTCAGGGGTTATTTCAACTTGTAGAGAGGCTCCTCCTCCCTCACTTCAATTTAACTAGAGCTGCCTTATGCCACTGATATGGGACTTGATATTAATAGACAGTTGAATTTCCAGATTGCTAGATGAGTAAAGATGATTTGGAGGAGCCAGTGTTGGTGTGTACAAAGGTAAAAAAAAAATCACACAACACCATAAACCTGTTGGACTACAACCAGGTGTTGTGTGATTTTCAACTAAATGAGTAAAGATGGAAGCTTTAAAGGAAAATACATCCATGAATCCAGCAGTTTTAAGCAATTTTGGCCAGCTATTCCTACTGTGTTTCTTTCTCCTGGCTCTGAAGACTCTCATAGGTTTGTGAGCCTTTTTTCTAGTTGTCCACAGCTTATTATAAGTCTGACTGGAATTCCACATGAATTCCACTGGAATTCTACCATGCTGAATAAAAGGCAAAGGTCTACCAGGTTGCACTGCAGGAGACATTATCTGTTCTTAGCTGTCAATTCTGACACACAGGCATCCATGGTGAGAGGTAAGCATATCCAGCATTTCCAGATAATTATTGCATGCTGAGGTTCCAGCTTTGAAGTGAGGGTGTGACAGCAGATTCAATGGCAAAGATAAAGAGGACGGCCTGCATTGTTCTGCGAGATACTTCTTCAGAACTCTTCAATCACAGATGTCATTCTCTGCCTGGCACCTCATGTCAAGGAAGTGTGCCAGAATAATGACTCACGAGCAAAACCTGAGGTGGCTACATTTGACAAGATGTCACCGATCGCATTTAAATATATCATTGCAGCTACTTAACTGCAGGAAAGGGTCTTCATCCGATTCCTGTTGTAGAGCTGTGCCATGTTCTGTAACCATGGTGAATAAAGGGTAGAGCTGGCAGGATTTACATGACCAATCAGTCACAGCCTCAAGCTTGCACATGGCTTTTCTTTAATTTCGCTTTTGATGTTACTTCGAACTCTTTGCACCTTCAGCCATGGTAAAAGCTGTCATTCGTTATGGTGGCCTTTTAACCCTGACAGAAAGATATTTTGTCTTCATGTTCTCTATGTTCATGTTCTTTTACTTATTTCTGTTACTTTAGATTTCACACATTTGGAATTGTATGACCCCAAATGCCTAAACTCGGCACTTGTAGCCTTTGAATAAACATGCAAGGTAGCTGACCCAAGGAATTTGAATTCGATAGCACATTTGTGCAGGATTAGCATCAGTGCGTAATTGTTCAGCTATGACTTACAATCGGTGATTTTTATCACAAAATGGCTCATATTAACTCTGGGTATGCAAGAGCTGATTTTTTTTAGCCTACCTATAAGAGGTGAGCAGGACCACGATTGTATATGAAATGTTCTCCAACCACATACAAGATCCTGATCAGATTTACAAAATAACATGTGGATTTTAAATAAAATATGTACAATGCCTTGAAAAACAGCTATTAATTAGAGCAAGTATGTATTCATATATTTTAAGTAATTTGAGTAGATTTCACCTGATTGCATTATGACTTTGCAAAGCAACTGATATTGATAGTGTTCAATTCTGTTCAAGTTTCTGAGATCTTTTACCTTAGTTCTAAATTCATTGCCCATGAGATTAGCCACACACCAAGGCTGAATTAATTGCGACTGGAAGTTTCCACTAATTGCTGTTATTTGCAGTCCCTTAAAGAGGCTTTAGAAACATTAGCCAGCTTTTGTTACTGGGGGCAAGGACATTTTAAGACATATTTAAATAGCTTTAAAATGTAATTTTATTTCAATATGAAATTAATTAACTTGCCTCAATGATATGGATGTGAGCATAAGAGGTATAGTTAGTAAGTTTGCAGATGACACCAAAATTGGAGGTGTAGTGGACAGCGAAGAAGGTTACCTCAGATTACAACAGGATCTTGATCAGATGGGCCAATGGGCTGAGAAGTGGCAGATGGAGTTTAATTCAGATAAATGCGAGGTGCTGTATTTTGGGAAAGCAAATCTTAGCAGGACTTACACACTTAATGGTAAGGTACTAGGGAGTGTTGCTGAACAAAGAGACCTTGGAGTGCAGGTTCATAGCTCCTTGAAAGTGGAGTCGCAGTTAGATAGGATTTGGTATGCTTTCCTTTATTGATTAGAGTATTGAGTACAGGAGTTGGGAGGTTATATTGCTGCTGTATAGGACATTGGTTAGGCCACTGTTGGAATATTGCGTGCAATTCTGGTCTCCTTCCTATCGGAAAGATGTTGTGAAACTTGAAAGGGTTCAGAAAAGATTTAGAAGGATGGTGCCAGGGTTGAAGGACTTGAGTTATCTGGAGAGGCTGAACAGGCTAGGGCTGTTTTCCCTGGAGTGTCGGAGGCTGAGGGGTGACCTTATAGAGGTTTACAAAATTATGAAGGGCATGGATAGGATAAATAGACAAAGTCTTTTCCCTGAGGTGGGCGAATCCAGAACTAGAGGGCATAGGTTTAGGGTGAGCGGGGAAAGATATAAAAGAAACCTAAGGGACTACTTTTTCATGCAGAGGGTGGTACGTGTATGGAATGAGCTGCCAGAGGATGTGGTGGAGGCTGGTACAATTGCAACATTTAAGAGGCATTTGGATGGGTATATGAATAGGAAGGGTTTGGAGAGATATGGGCCGAGTGCTGGCAGGTGGGACTAGATTGGGTTGGGATATCTGGTTGGCATGGACGGGTTGGACCGAATGGTCTGTTTCCATGCTGTACATCTCTATGACTCTATGACTCTAATTAGAATCCCTACAGTATGGAAATAGGCCCTTCGGCCCAACAAGTACACACTGACCCTCGAAAGAGTATCCCATTCTCCATTACTCTACATTTACCCCTGACTAATTCACTTAACCCACACATCCCTGAACCTATGGGCAATTTAGCATGGCCAATTCACCTGACCTGCACATCTTTGGATTGTGGGAGGAAACCAGAGCACCAGGAGGAAACCCACGCAGACACCGGGAGAATATGCAAGCTCCACACAGACAGTTGCTTGAGGCTGGAATTGAACCTGGGACCCTGGTGCTGTAAGGCAGCTGGACTAACCACGGAGCCACCGTGCCCTCCCAGATAATAAATGAGAAAATTGTTTTATGTTTTTTTCAGAAGTGAATTTGAGTAATTTAAAGTCAAGTTACTCAGAACTGCTGTAGACAGTGATTAAAACATTCATTTGTGAAAACACTATTTTACTTAAACTTAGTCTTTTCACAGGGAAAATTCTATAAAGATTACATTTCTTTTAAAAAAGTTATGGTCCAGACAATCTGAGGAGTAGCTATCCAAATCAGACTAACAATCTGCTCCAATTTCCAAATCAGGGCTGAGTTCCAAATTTCATGCTGGTAATTCCAATCCCAGCTTCTTCTGAAATGTGGAATGGACAAGTTCAGATGCTGTCATATTGGACTTGAAATGTTAACTCTGCTTCTCTCTCCACAGTTAATGCCAGACCTGCTGAGTTTATTCAGCACTTTGTTTTTATTTCAGATCTCCAGCACCCATCGTACAGTACCTTGCTTTTACATGTGTGTGAGTCCAGTCTTTTTTGTCCAATATCAGAATTGTAGACACACAAACAAAACAATCACCAATTTAAAAGCATTTCACAATTCTCTATTCTCACTGTATGGTTAATGTAAATTCTAAGTAGAGTAAGCTTTAGTATGGTTCTGCTACATCCTAACATTGGTCTGGAAGTGAAGAAAGTGGACGAAAATTCCTTCCTTACATTCACTGAATAAATAAATCCCTGTAATCTGTTCAAGAAAGTTGTTTGATAGTACAGACTATTTCTATACCTGAGGCAGAAGTTCGAGATATTGAAATGATCAAACTGTTCATCACTTGTTTATCCATGGTGTTGTATTCTGATACTTATGAAATGCTTGAAGATCTATTTTCATAAAGATTTACTGTGTAAACACTTGAGATATATATATTTTAGTGATACATATGTAATATTTATGAGCATATTGTTTCTGTCTATTTATTCTTTGGATTACTTATTTTGCAATCAATAACTTCTGACTGCAATATTTCTCTTAGAGAAAGGATTACTTTGTAGATGCGCAGAGTGCAATGTCCCCATTTGCTTTCACACCAGTCAAACAAACTCATTGCTGATGTCAGTAACTGACACTCAGCTGTTCCTGTGACCTTCCAGAAACACACATCTGAGAGGTATTATGATTGAACAAGCAATTGTCCCACTGTGAAGGAATGCCATGAAATTTCTTCGCTTGCTGCCTCCAGCCATTTAAATTCTCCTCATGTGGTTTGTGCTCAAAATGGTGCTGACTGAGCTACGCATCTCCTGCTGCATTGTGCAGGAACCCCGAGGAAAACAGAAAAGCCTTTAAAAAGCCCCAGACTAAGGCTCTTTGCATTCAAAGAATGAGGAAAATAATACAATTTTGATAATTTGCTCACAATAATTGTTATATTCTTCAGGATAGAAACATTTCAAGATACTATATAATGAATGTAGTTGCAATATGCTACTCACAAACAAAATTTAATAAAACTCAGCTTCTATCACTCAAATTATGCTGCTTAATTCAGAATTCTACTGAGGAGGTGCTGAGTATATTTCCATTAAGCAATGTTCCCATATTAAGGATCCAATCCAGATTCTTGCAGGATACAAAAACAGAAATTACTGGAAAAACTTTCTCTCCATAGATGCTGCCAGATCTGCTGTGCTTTTCCAGCAATTTCTGTTTTTGCATCCTGTAAGAATCTGGATTGGACCCTCAATATGAGAATGTTGCTTGTTGGAAATATACTCAGCACTTCCTCAGTAGAATTTTGAGTAAAAAAAGGTGTAATTTCATTGATAGAAACAGATGCTGCCAGCCCTGCTGTGTTTTTCCAGCAATTTCTGTTCTTCTGATTTTCAGCAGTGCAGTTCTTTTTCTTATATGATAGCACTGGTCACAGCATGCAAATCAGTGGACCTGCACATTATTCCTCCTCCTCCTCCCCCACCCACCCCCCTCCGGTCCCCCCCACCCCCCCACCCCCCCACCAACCCCGCCGTCTCCTGTCACTCAGCCAATTTGTGAACCAGCTTCAACTTTAGCTAAAAGCCTCTTATGAGGGATATTATCTAATACCTTCTGGAAATCAGTACAAATAATATTCTCCATTAGCTACATTAGTCACCTCTTCAAAAGATTTAATCAGATTTAATTTGTTTACAGATATTTCTCAACATCTGAATATTTTCCTGGTGTTCAGTCAGCCTAGCTTAATCATAGTACGGTTTTGGGGTGGGGGGAGTTACCTTCCAGACAACTGCATTGAAAGTGGCAGTTCAACAAATATACACCAGAGGAGGCTATGCCAGTTGTTCAAAATGTTACTGTTTTCTCAGGAATCTTGAGAGAATTTTTTTTTGCTGTTTCACAGGATGTGGGTGGTACTAGCTGGGGCAGTCTGCTTTACCCTCCATAATTACCCTGGGGGTGTTGGTGCTCAGCTGCTTTCTCAAACTGCTGTAGCTGTAAGCCAAAGGAGTAAAAGTAGCCCAATGAGTCCGTCCACCATTCAATGAGATAATGGCTGATTAGATCATCCCCTACTATACTTTCCTGCTTCTTCCCCATAGCCCCTGTTTCACTTACTGTAATCTGCAGGCTAGTACATTCACAATGCTTTCAGGGAGGCAGTTCCAGGATTCTGACCTGGTGACAGCGAAAAAAATGGTCATAAATCTCCAAGTCAGGATGGTGACCCACTTCAGTTTCTGGCTAATGGCAACCTCCAGGATGTTAGTAATGGGTTGTAAACAAAAAAAAATGAACTACATATGCTGAAACAAAATTAGAACTTGCTGGAAAAGCTCAGCAGGTCTGGCAGCTTTTTAAAATTAATTTAAAGGATGCGGACATCATTGACTTGGCCAGCATTTATTACTCATCCCCAATTGCCCAGAAGGCAGTTAAGAGTCAATCACATTATTATGGGTCTGGAATCACAAGTAGGACAGACCAGGTGAGGATGATAAATATCCTTCCCTGAAGGACATGAGTGAACCGAATGGTTTTTTTCCAGAAATCGATCCACGGTCATTACTAGACTCTAACTTGCACATATTTATTGAATTCAAATTCCACTATCTGCCATGGCAGGGTTCAAACCCAGGTTCCTAGAACACTTAATCCACAGTCTCTTTATTAACAGTCCAATGATAATACTACTCGGGAATTGTCTCCTCCTGAGGTGTGGAAGCATCTGTGGAAAGAAAGCAGAGTTAAAGTTTTGGGTCCAGTGACTCTTCTTCAGAACTAACACAGTGACAATACCACTAGGTCACCATCTCCCTGCCGTATCTTGGTAATGGGATTGAAGCATGCATTGGAATCAGTTACCCTGAGGACTGTGAAGAGTCTGATGGCCACTTTTGGTGCACACTAAAGATACTGTGTGAGAGTAATATTGATAGATAGTTATTGAACTAATGCTATTTCTTAAGAGTAACAAGATTAATAGAAGTGATCTGACAATTTCAAATACTATTTAAACACTTGCTCAGTTAACAGCATTCAATAGGACTGAAGAGTATTTTTGAAACAGATCAAATGGAGGTTTGGAGACATTCTATCAACATTTATTTGTGAAATTCTCTGAAGGTAGGAGAGAGGTACAGGAGTACATGGTGAGCTATTCCTGGGTGCATGAGATATTTCTCTTCTTATGCACCTGGACCTCCACGACCAGTACCACATCTGAGAGCTTAAGCAAACTCTTACTTGATGTCTGAGCCATCATTTGCCACTGTGTGGCAGCCAGCATCATCTGCAGCTTCAGTTGAAATTCTTGATGACAGAACTTCCAGGTTAAACCTTCAGGCATCTGTTTAAGAATGTGCAGGCAAGTTAAAATTAGGAAATTACTAATTAGGCTCAAATTTGTGAGCAAAGCCCATACTCTCAAACATGTTTTATTAGCATAACACTTGAATGGAAGAGCTGTGCAATCTCCAGAGTTACTGTGCTTTGCTGCATTCTGGATTATCTGACCATCATGAGGGAACAGTCCTTGCTAGCACTGCATTCAGGCAGGAAACCAAGCAGTACAACGGGAAAGAGGAAGGGAGGCTGCAAAAATGTATTTCAGTACCTGTAAAAAGCTCTCTGTAGACAACTGAAATTTGGGGAACAGTGGGGTGGAGGAAGAGGAAGAGGGGCATCCTTACTACTACTAATGCTACGGTTAGCTGTGGGAGTTTAAATAAGTACATCGTTGAAGCATGGAGCTTCAAAATGGCAATGAATGGCACAACATCAGAATTGCTTCCCTAATGACATTGTTACTTATCCGATCAACATACTGCCAACAGAGGTTACATTCACTCATACTAATCCCTTTGAAAGTATGGAATCCACTGTGCTTTCTATCAAAAATACAGAAGTGAACATGATCTTAGATGGAACAGACTCTGTAAAATCAGATTCTACAGAGTCCAATTAAGCCACTCCTCTGTGCTTTAAAGAAAAACTACATAACCTCAGTTTACTTACGTGAGTCAAAAAAGTGAGCAATTTTAATAAGGAATTGACGATTCTATCAGGGTAATGACGAGTTTATCTTGAGTTAACCTCAAGAATGACAATGGAAAGCCAAGTCATGACACTCTGAAAAGAGAAGCTAGGAGGCGCATTTCATTCTGGGCAGACAATCAAGGCTTACAGCATTCATAATTTTTCAGACCAAGTTGGAAAGAACAACTGAGGGACCAAAGTAATGAACAGCAGAATCACAGAATTGTTTCAATGCAGAGGGAAGTCAAACATCTCATTGTGTCTGCACTAGTTATCTGAGCATTTTGAATTACTATCAAACTCCTCCATTTTACCTGCATCTCTGTACATAGTTTCTACTTAAATAATCAGCCAGCAGCCTCCTGAAGGCCTCAATTAAACCGCTTCCACCCCACTTCTCAGTAGTGTATTCCAAACTCAAACCACTCACAGTCAGAGCTCTAAAGCATGGAGACAGACTCTTCAGTCCAACTCATCCATGCAGACCAGATATCCTAAATTAATCTATTCCCATTTGCCAGTATTTGGCCATATCTCTCCATACCCTTTCTTTTCATATACTCATCCAGATGCCTTTTAAATGTTGTCATTGTACCAGCCTCCACCACTTCCTCTGGCAGCTCATTCCATACACACACCACCCTCTGCTTGAAAAAGTTGCCACTAAGGTCCCTTCTAAATCTTTCCCCTCTCACCCTAAACCTATGCCCTCTAGTTCTGGAACTCCCTACTTCAGGGAAGAGACTTTGTCTATTTATCGTATTCATGCCCCTCGTGATTTTATAAACCTCTATAAGGTCACCCCTCAGCCTCTGATGCTCCAGGGAAAACAGCCCCGGCCTATTCAGCCTCTCCCTATAGCTCAAATCCTCCAACTCTGGCAACATCCTTGTAAGTCTTTTCTGAACCCTTTCAAGTTCAAAACATTCTTCCGATAGGAGGGAGACCAGAATTGCACACAATATTCCAACAGTGGCCTAACCAATGTCCTGTACAGCCGAAATATGACCTCCCAACTCCTGTGCTCAATACTCTGGCCATTAAAGGAAAGCATACCAAACACCTTCTTCACTACCCTATATACCTGCGGCTCTACTTTCAAGGAGCTATGAAGCTGCACTCCATGGTTGTTGCGTAAAGATTTTTCTCCCCTGACATTTACTGCTTCTTGAAAACATTTTGAAACTGTGCCGTCTACTTCTAGACGCTAAGTATGGGAACAGTTTTCCCATGTCCACTCTGTCCAGACCCCACATGATTTTGAAAACCACAAGTTTCCTCTTAGCCTTTTCCTCTCCAAGAAAAATAATCCAAAGCTCTCCAATCTATCATCACTGAAGTCTCTCATCCCTGGAATCATTCTTGTAAACCTCTTTTGCATTCTCTCCAGTGTATTCATATACTTTTTAAAGTATGGTGCCCAGAAGTGTACAACTGAGGCCTAACCAGTGTCCTATATGGGTTCAGCAAAACTTCCCTGCTCTTTTCCTGACTGCCTCTATTAATGAAGCCTATAATACAGTCTGCTTTACTAACAGTGCTCTACCTGTCTTGTTACCTTCAGGGGACCATAACATAGAAAAAAGAATTAAGCCATTCGGCCCGTCGAGTATGCTCCACCATTCAACCAAGGGTGATGTGTTTCTAAACCCCATTCTCCTGCATTCTCCCCATAACCCTTGATCTCCTTACTAATCAAGAACCTATCTATCTATGTATTAAATACACTCAACAACTTGGCCACCACAGTCTTCTATGGCAATGAGTTCCATGGATTTACCACCCTCTAGCTGAAGAAATTCCTCCTCAACTTTGTTCTAAATGGTCATCCCTTCATTCTGAGGCTTTGTTCTTGGGCCCTAAACCCTCCTACTAGTGGAAACATCTTCTTGACATACAGATTACTTAGCGGCATGGATAGAGTGTAAGTTTCAACAGATTTCCCCTTATCCTTCTAAGCTTCATTGAGTACAGACCCAAAGTCCTCTACCACTCCTCATGTGACTCTTCATCCTTGGAATCATTCTTGTCTAACCCCCCTCCTATGCCAACACATCCTTCCTTGGATACATGGCCCAAAATTGTTCATTTCAAATGACTAGAGCCTTATACAGCCTCAGCAGTACATCTCTGTTCTTGATGCTTGAGAAAGTGTGCAAACACAACATGCTCGAAATGTTGCTGTGATCAATAGGATGTTGCTACTGAGGTAGCAACATCCTATTGATCACAGCAACATTTCAAGTATGCTGTGCTTGCACACTTTCTCAGCATGATATTCTTGAGATCCCAACTTGCTGTTGGAAACAATTAGGTTTTTCACACTGTCTTCAGTGCAACTCACATGAATTTTGTCAACTGGTCACAGGATACATATTATATTGGATCATAATCCTGCTATTGGGCTAATTTATCCTGTAGCCGGAGATATATGCAAGCTCTAACTTATTGATTTACAGAATTATTCAAACATAACTTAATTAAGTTTAAGACACTCTGAAAATGTAAATATTGCTGTTGGATCTGTGCAGCATTTCCCTCCCTGATGTGGTAAGAGTAATGGCGAGAAATCTGGGAAAATACTGAGAATGAAAAATCTGATTTCCGAAGTTGAGAAAATGTTTCCAGTTTTCCTCTCAAGCCGTAAATGTTAAATTCACAACCAAGCCATTGAGCAGTGACTACCTTATTTTCATGCATTTGTGTGTCATTTCAACCCCATCTCACCTTCTGTATAAGTCACTTCCAAGTTTCCTCTCCTTTACTGAGAAACTAGAGATGCAAATTCCTGATATGTAAATGACAGCAGGTAACTGGCAGTTGCCGCTTGCTAAATGTTTATCCCACTTATCATGTGACTCTTTCTTCAGGACAACATCCCTGCATGTAATCCAAGCAAATCAGTGTTAGCCACCGACCTTCATCAAGTCACCATGCAAACCCTCAGACACCACATCAGTCCTCCAACATTTTACTTTGTAGCTCAGAAATACTTTGGCTTGCATGCCTTTGCCGGATCGCTTTGTGTGAGAGATAACACAGGATTCCTCTTGTAGCTCTTTGCCTGCTTTCCTATTGCTTCCTAACTTTACCATTGACTTAGAAGCTACACATCTCTGCCTACTTCACACTGTTCAGGAAGGAAGCATTCATTAACTTCCAAACTGTCTTCTGGGCTGCCATCCTCCGTGTGATGTGTGTTGCTTCCTTACCATGTACAGTCATCAGAGCTATGTGACAGGCTGCCAGCCTCTTCAGAAAAGGTTCATATGTCTCATTCTTATCTTATGAGGAAATGTTGAACATGTCGGGCTAACATTAATTGGTGTTTAGAGGAATGAGAGATGATCATATTGAAACATATAAAATCTTCAGAGAACTGATTGGATTAATGTCTTCAGGTTGTTTCTACCATGACAGACACTAAAGATAGGGACATTATTTAAGAAAATGTTTTACTTTTGAAAAGTGCTGAGGAGAATGTATCTTCTCTCAGAGGGTCATTAGGGTATGACACTCCCTTCTCCAGAAGGCAGTAGAGCATTAGTCTTTAAAGTAATCAAGGCTGAGTTGAATAGATTTTTGATAAACAAGAGATTGAGGACTTTGGAGGTTTTAAAATATGTCAATGGGTTGTGGATGTCGCTGATTGGATCAGTATTTATTGTCCATCTCCAATTGTCCTTGAATGGAATGGCTTACTAGCCCATTTCAGATGACAGTTAAGATCCATAGAAACATAGAAAGGAGGCACAGAAGTACGCCATTCAGCCCTTTGAGCCTGGTCCACCATTCAAAATGATCACGGCCGATCGCCCAGCTTAGAACCTGTTCCTGCTTTCTCTCCATACCCCCGATCAATTTATAAACAAGAACTATATTTAACTCTTTCTTGAAAACTTTCAATGTTTTGGTCACAACCACTTTCTGTGGCAGAGAATTCAACAAGCTCACACTCTCTGGGTGAAGAAATTCCTTCTCATCTCATTTCTGAATGCCCATATCCTCAAACTATAACCCCTGGTTCTGGACTCCCCAGTCTTTGGGAACAACCTTCTGGTCCTGACTGGTCCTGTTAGAATTTTATAGTTTAAAACATAGAACAGTACAACATATGAACAGACTCTTTATCCAGCATGTCTGTGCCAAACAGGATGCTATTTGAAAATAATCCCAACTGCCTGTGCATGGTCCACATCCATCTGTTCTCTGCCTGGTCATGTGTCTGTCTAAATGCCTCTTAAACTTTGCTATCATATCTTTTAACAGTTCCCCTGGTAGTATATTTCAGGAACCTACTACTTGCTTTGTAACTCTCTCCTTGTACATCTCCTTTAAACTTCCCCATTTTCACCTCAAACCTCTGCCCAAAGTTTTCACCCTGGAAAAGAAACTAACTATCCATCCTATCCAGGCCTCTCATAATTTTATATGCTTCTATCAGGTTGCCCTTCAGACTCCGAATTGCAAGTGAAAACAATTCAAGTTTGCCCAATCTCTCCTTTTAGCTAAATCCAGGCAACATTGTCGTAAACCTCTTTTGCACCCTCTCGAAAGCCTACACATCCTTCCTAAAAGTGCTGTAATTAGAACTGCACACAGTATTCCAATTGTTGCCTGAGCAAAGTCTCATACAATTGCAACATGATTTGTCAACATTTATACACAATGCCCCTAACAATAAAGGTAAGCATGCCATATGCCTTCTTTACAATCTTGTCCACTTGTGCTGTCACTTTCAGAGAGCTATGGACTTGGACCCCAAATCATTTATAAATAGTACAAATGACAGAGGTCACAGCACTATTTCTTGCGAGTAACCAATAGTCACAGACCTCCAGTTAAAAGCAGTTCTCCACAACCACCATCTGTCTTCTATGGCCGAGCCAATTTTGTATCCAACTTGCCAAATCACAATGGATTCCATCTTCTAGACCAGGCTACCATGAGGGTCATTGTCAAATGTTTTGTAAAGTCCATATAGGCAACAATTACTGCACTGCCCTCATCAACGGTCTTCAATCAAGTTTGTGAGGTAAGACCTCCTCTGCATAAAGGTGAAGGTTTTAAAACTAGATTCTTTCTAGTTTATTTTCAGATTCTGTAACAGTCGTCCTTACCAGCTCTTGGTCATTCTTTGTTGTTTTCTAAATGTTCACCCAGTCCTGAGGTTTAGTATACTTGGTAATACAACAAGCTATTTCTTTCGATCTAACACAATTATTAAAGAAATTTATTACCCACGGATGGACTACTTTTCCTGTGTTGCATTTTCAATGGGATGCATATTTATTGATCATAGTGGAAAATCTCTAAGATTTTTGCCATTACTTACCTACCTTTTAGCATAATTTTTCTAGCTACCAATGTTGCACTCAAGATGGTTAATCTGTGCTCTTTTGATTCCATTATCTGTGCCAGTGGTTTATGGTGTGTTTGTTTTCATGGTGTTTGTTGCAAATCTCATCACACCTTCATCATTTCCATCCACCATATCTGCTCACTCATTCAGGGGGGGGTTCACTTCTCTGTATCACAGCTGCATTGCAACTACATCATAGAAATACATGTCAGCTGGAAAACGTATAGAGTTAGCAGAGTTCTTACTAAACATATGGCATATATCCAAATGATGTACGAAAGCAACGATGAGAATAATGATGAGAAAACAATTTGCATCGGCTTGTCCCGTTAAGCAACAATCAGTTTGATGTTTATCTTCAAACTTAGAAAGAAATAAAACACTCTCTTTAATGTGCAACAAACTTAGCATTTTCTTCTTTATTTCTTCCTCCACGAGTGACTTACAATGAACTCATACTGATAAAGAAAAGTTACACTGTTCAGAGATTAATCTCATCATGGAATACTAGAAGCCCCAAAAAACTTAAAGTTGAACATAATTAGTCTATGTACAATGATTGTTTAATCCTTTGATAAATGAATTAGCAGACATAAAGAAACATAAGGGGCATTTGTGAGTTAATGATAATAGTAATGAATACTATATTTTAACAAAGGTTTTTCAATGGTTCTTAACATTTAAACCTAAAAAATACAATGAAAAGATATGGAACAGGAAACCTAAGACTCTGTTGAGGTTAATCTTTGTTCAATATATTTTCTGACTTTAGCAAATATAACTAATAAAGATGATTCTGTCATTAAGCTATCACACATACTTGAAAAGGAGTTATGTAGAAAGTTCCTGCAGGCGAATTTCATGGCATAGCTAAAATGTAACTGTGATTTGATATTTATGAAAACAGCCAACTATATCCCTGAAGGTAGGGAGTAAATGCTATCTACACCAAAAATGCAAAGAGTTTCAAAAATAAATGAACCATCACATACACCAGAGGGAAAAAAAATCAAATTGAAATGTACAGACATTTTTTCTTAGATGCATCTACTTTGGAAGTTTATTGCATCAATAATCCTGTTACCTTATTTGAAACTGACCTCAATAAAAATGCTCCATAGATTCATCCCTTGAACATATGTACCTGTCATATTTCAAAAGAGTCTTTTTTTACTGAATACATCTCCCCAGTTAATATCTACTAGAATGTCATGGAGTCAAACATTCGGCTGGTTTGAGTATGTGGGGATTGCAATGCAGTGGTAACCTAAGCCCAAGTGAGATGAAACAGACAGTCACAAATTTCATGCTGCCTGCTCATCTCTGTAATTACTGCTTGTAGCTCAGTGTTAAACCTACTGCTGTGGCCACATGCTCAGTTGGGGGCTCAGGTGCACGTATGACTAATGAGAATTAAAGCAAACCAACACCTAGTAAAAGGAAGCTGCATGCTAGCCAGCAGCTGTTGGAGCTGTCTCAGAAAGTGATCCTCAAAAAGGACTAAAAAGAGCAATAGGCCAGAGTGTGGACTCAGCGTCTCTGTTGCAGTGCTGAAGACCTTAGTCCAGAGGGTGGAACAGACAAGAAATGTCACTTTTACACAGGCTGTCCAAGGATAAACAGTGAAGAAAATAGAGCAGGTAAGCATGGAGGTCTCTACAAGCATTTCAGCCTGAATGACTTGGCTGCCATAAAATTTCAATATTCTCATACAAATTCATGAGTATATCTTTAAATCCCATCTGCTAACCACCTAATACATATTCAGTGCAGAAACCCCTTCCCATTCTTCACATATCTCAAACAGTCTGATCAAGTTTAATGTTCAGATGCTCCATTTCACTTTTACCAATGCTGCAAGCTCCATAACCGCATCCTGAAATTTTCAGCTACTTCAGCTTTGATAGGCAAACACATCAAAAGGAAAGACTTAAATTTATATAACATATTACAGCAAATTAAGTACCTTGAAGTTTAGACACTGCTGCTGTGCAGGAAATGCAGCCACCAATTTGTGCACGGCAAACAGCATATGATAAGGAGCAGATAATCCACTTTTATTATTTTGGCTGAGGACTAATTGTTGGCTAGGACAACAAGGAAACTCCACCGCTGTTTTTCAAAATAGTGCCATGAGATTTTCGACATCAAGTTGGGGAGATAGAAGGGTCTCAGTTTAGATCTCATATGAAAGATGGCCACTTGTTCAGTACAGTCTTTTCTCAATACTGCATGGGAGTCTCAGTTTGATTTTTGTGAACAAGGTAAAGGTGGTGTGAAGACATGTCTCTAATTCTTATTCAGAACTAACACCCTTCACCTGAACCTTTACTTGGTGCATTTATATATTCAAATATCCAGGAACTGCCAGCCAATACATTCTGGTAACAAAGGGCAAGAACAAGACTTATGATAAAGAAAGACCATCACATGATCAGATACTCACAGCCACCAGTTCAGATACTGGAAGACCATGTGATTTAGAAGGTAATCTGATTGTAAGATCTGCAGACTATGTGTCACTGGCCTCCAATAGATTGCAGCCAAGTTTGTGGTAAATGATAATCAGCTTCCTGGAGGTCCAGATCATAGGTGACCTCGGCATCACTCAATTCAGATGCAATCTTCAATAACAACTTCCTCCACTATGGGTCATCCTGTTCCCCTGGCATAGCCATGGCCTCTCATCTTGCTTTCTCTGATTCAAAAGGAAACAATGTAGTTTACTGTCCATGTATACAGGTCCTTGGAGGCTTCCCGGATGCACAGTGACCTGATGGACATTGATGATATGGTTGGCTCCAGCTCAGAATGATTGTGAGATATAGAAATTAAGGGTGATACTGACCTTGCCCTGTTCAGCAGTTGGAGGTCAGTTTGGAAGAAATGACACAGTTTTATAACCATCTCTTTTGAGAATTGTAAACAGGCTAAACACTCGTCCTTGCTGAAGTGGAGCTAAATGTGCTCTCTGAAGACCTGAGGTGAATGCAGACATTTGCTGAGAGCTTTCTATGCAAATGTTGCATTACTTCTACATGGTGTCAGCTCCTTACCATACTGCACCAAAGGAAGACCAAAACTATAGTTGTGATGAGCAAGCACAAGCTTTCTGCTAACAGATCTCCAAACTCCATTCAGTTCCTTGCAAACATCCATATTCACTCCTTTCTGAGTGAAAGAACTAATAATAAATAAAAAGAACTTGGCTTACTACAGCACAATGCTCCATTTACTCTTAAGTAGCAAAAGGAATTGCAAAGCATGTTCCTTGCAAACCAAAAGCTGACAGCATTAAATTTTGTTGGTGGTGTGTGGGAGAAGGGAGGGGTGCTGCTCCTGCATGCAGCTGAACACACATTCAGCTGAGTGTGTTTATGAGAGTGAGTTAACAGGACCTGTCTGGTGCAAAATGAGAGGTTGAGTACCAAATCCACATGAGATAGTGATTCATGTCATGAACTGCCTATTCAGCATTAATGTGACGCATATATAGACACTACTGTCTTTCAAAGTAAGGTCATAGTAGTTGTGGTGCAAGTGAATCCATTATCTTTTAGCCACTTAGAGCTCCTTAACATCAAAACCAGTGGCCCCAGAGACCCCATTTTTGTAGCCTAGGAGTACTGAATCTTGATTTACTTATGGCCAAGTTCAGGCCAATCTCTATTTCAGAAGATCATTATGCTATTTATGCACCAAGAATCGATCAGCCAGCCATTCATCTTGGTGCTGTTTATCCACCTAGAAACACCCAGGGTTTTGGTGAGTTTTTTTAAACAAAATAATAGTCAGTACATTTCAAAGGAATTCAATCTACCTAAGCTCTTTGAGATAATTCTGAAAGTTAACATGATGCATTATGTAACTGCCATTTGTTCTTATAAATCATTCCTTAGCTTAATTAAATGTATTTCAGTTATACAATATTACTCAAATGTGGTGATAAAACTGTAATTGCTGTTTAGCACTGTGGCAAGTTAAAACTAAGCACATTCTTGACAGGGAACAGCAATGAACATTTTTAAAAATGATGCCTCCTGTGTATGGTAAAGTTAGAATGGTTAATGATGTTAGCAGAGATAAATTGGGTACCACTGTATTGTGTGCATACACAAAGTAGTAATTTTTTAACATTGTACTTTGATCAGTGATTCCATGTTCTTCTCCTGAACACAATCATTACAGCATAAGCATGAACTAGGGTAAAAAAATCTCTTGCCTCGATCAGACAACCAGGGGCTAAGCTCCCAGCCAGAAACTGAATACAGAAACTAACTTGACTGTGCAGATCAATACAGATGGGATTATGACACCCCACGACTAGCATTGCCCCGTCAAGCTATTTCAGTGCAATTGGAACAATATACAGGGTTCAGCACTGTTCACAACTCCTCACATTCTGAAGTAGTCCATGCCTAAATGCAACAAGACCTGGACAAGATGCGGGGTTGGGCTGAAAAATGGCAAGTAATGTTCAAACCATACAAGTGCCAATCAATGACAATCTCCAACAAGAGAGAATGTAACAATCTCACCTTGACATTCAACAATATCATCTTGACTGAATTCCCCACTTTCAACATGGGTTGGGGTGGGGGGTGGGGGGGGGCTCTTTAAGGCCCCACAACATCCAGGTAACTCTGGATTTATTAGTTCTACCTTTTTAAAAGAACATACTTTCTTTGAACTTTCACTATCTCTTCCTTAAATTGGAGATGACGCTGTTGGACTGCAGTGTACAAAGTTAAAAATCACACAACACCAGGTTATAGTCCAACAAGTTTAATTGGAAGCACACTAGCTTTTGGAGTGATGCTCCTTCATCAGGTGATCACACTACCACCTGATGAAGGAGTGTCGCTCCGAAAGCTAGTGTGCTTCCAATTAAACCTGTTGGACTATAACCTGCTGTTGTGTGATTTTTAACTTTCTTCCTTGAATGCATCCAATTAATCCTGACAGGTTTACTTCCAATTAGTCATTTGGGGTCCATTCTTTAGCTCAGTCACACCTCCCCTAAATAAAACTAGATCATCTCTCATTGAGATTTTCATTGGAATCATACAGATGTACAGCATGGAAACAGACCCTTCAGTCCGACCCATCCATGCCGACCAGATATCTCAACCCAATCTCGTCTCACCTGCCAGCACCCGGCCATTATCCTTCCAAACACTTCCTATTCATATACCCATCCAAATCCCTCTTAAATGTTGCAATTGTACCAGCCTCCACCACTTCCTCTGGCAGCTCATTCCATACACATACCACCCTCTGTGTGAATTTTCCCAGACGCACTTTGATGTGCAGCGATACATGAATTCAAACAGCAAAGGCAGTGTTAGTTTCTTTCTTTATCTCTCTCTCTCTCTCCTGCACTGACCTCACCATGTGCTTCCTTTGTCTGTTCTTCTTCCTTTTAAAACTGCTGTTGTTTTGACATTTTTTCCAAAGTTCCAAAACAATGCAACAGCATATAAAACAGTAATTGCTGCTCCTGGAATTTGAGGAAATCACCTCCAGCACCTAAAATACCTCAAAAAAGGAGCAGCTGTTACAGCCAGAAATTTTTCTCGTCCTCCATCTTGGATTACCCAGAATCACTGGCGTATTTTTCTCCTTTTCCATAATTTCCCCAACTCTCACTGAATTATTTAATCAAATTATATCCCTTTCATCTGCCCAGCTTCATACCCTAAAAACCACTCCCAGAACTTGGTGTGCTTTTTATTTATAGGCTGAAAAATTACTCCTGAATGTGCTGCTTTCACACTAATTCTATTCTAATTAATACTAAGATTGTTCAAATCCAGGATTATTATTACTTTAGTTTTTTTCTTAGTCTCAGAGATTTACCTGTTGGCTTTATGGAGGTCTGATGTACAATCCCAATTATTTGATTGATTCTTTGTCCAATTCTTCCTTTCAACCCACGTGGCCTCTTTTAATGATCCTCCTCCCATATCATCCTATCTCATATTCTTCTTATTATTATTTCTTTGATCAATTTTGAGACTAGTCCTTTTCTTTGTTTTAATCCATCTCTCTAGTTTTATCTGAAAACTGCAACCTGGATTGTGGAGCCCATTTTTACCTTTGTTCTGTCACATCATGGAATAGCTTTAATGTCTTAGCACTATGAGTCAGTCAGTGCTTTCAGCTCATCCATGTAATTCCCTGGACTTCTTGTGTGGAAGTATCATTTAGCCCTGCCAAATTCCCTTGTCATTAACTTTCTACCTTTATTTTCTTAGATTTCCGAACAAGCTTATTCATTTTCTGTCCTCCATTTCCAGATTTCTTCTCTTTCTCCTGAATCTGCACTAAATGTCTCATTCCCCTGCCTACCATGTTTGAATCTTTTCCATGCGAAGAACTTCCAGTGTGAATATTGGTTCCAGTCTTCCGAAGGTGAAACCCGCCCAGCTTGTCAAGGTCCCAGCTCTCCTAGACATGGTTCCAATGACCCAGGCATTTAAAGTCCTTCTGTCTGCATTGTTTCTCTTTTCAATCTCTGTCTGACTGCCTACACTCTGACTTCAGGAACTCAGCCTCTCCCTGTTGACGTCAAACTCTAACATATAGCATTGAAACAGGCCCTTCAGCCCACAATGTTGATGCTAACCAATGAATACCAAAACTACACCAATCCAATTTACCAGCACTTGGTCCATAACCTGCTGTACCCAAGCATTTTAAGTGCTTCTCCAGATGCTTCTTAAAATTTTTGAGAGTACCTGCCCTTTCAAGCAGCATGTTCCATATTTCTACCACATTCTGGGTGAAGATAATTTTCCTCAGATCTCCTCCAAACCACTTACTCCTCACTTTAAATTTGTGCCCTCTGGTCTAAGATACATCTGGCATGTGAAAAAGATTCTCACAATCTACACTGTCTACGCCTTCCATAATTTTGTATCCCTCAAATCAGATTCTCACCTCAGGCTCCTCTGCTGAGAAAACAAAGACAGCCTATCCAGTCTCTTCTCATAACTGAGACTTTTCATCCCAGGCAACATGCTGGAGATTGTCTTCTGGTTGTTCACCAAGCCCTCTGAGTATGTCCTGCATCTGCTCAGTGACCCTTGATCTAATCTAATGTTGGGGAGAAAAATTGTGAATCAAGATCTAATTATTTCATACCAAATATTGACCTCAATGTGTTTTCAATGTGTTTTGATGCAGTTTCCATATATGACTTTAAAAGAGAGCTTCGGTAATGAGGTTTATAGAACCAGCAGAAACAGAAACGTGGATGTTTTTCACTCCCTAAGCAGTGTGGTCAATGATGACATGTGCAGGAATACACGACAAAATTGAAATGTTCAGAATCTTGAAAGGTTTAAAACTATGATTTCAGAATCACACTAATACATTAAGTCTACATTATTTCCATATATTTGCATTGAATTAATGGATCAACTCATCTTAGTTCTGTACAGTTTCGAAATCTCCTCACCATCCCTGAGAAACTAGATGGCACCAGTACCCGAAATGGTCAAAGTGGTAACCTGGCAGCAGCAGTGTGCGACTCGCGCCTCCCGGACTTCACCCAGCTGCGTCTTCACTGCAGTCCCTGCACACTCCATGTAATTTGTTCTCTTTCACCCTTTCCCCAAAACAAGTTATCATCGTCACTAGCCTCACCACATTATCGTGCCTGCCTTGCAGCGACTCAGACACCACTTCAGGCATTCAGGACTTCACTCGAAAGCTCTGTAAGACCAGTACCAAACCCAATAGTTCCTTTTCGATTGTGGAGTATTTCCTCTGGTGGATGTTGATCTTCTTCGAAAAGTAACCAACGGGCAGTTCAGTCCTTTTCTCATATTCCTGTAGAAGTACAGCTCCAATTCCTATGCCACCAGCATCAATGATGACTTTAAAAGATTTTGAAAACTTTGGTGTAGCTAAAATTGGTTTGGTGGTTAATATAGCTTTCAAATGGTTGAATGCCTCCTGGCATTGTTCTGTCCACCGAAACTTTGTGTTCTTCTTCAGGAAATCAGTTAACGATGACATTACACTGCTGAAGTTCAGAATTAACTTCCGACAGAATCCGCTGAGTCCTAAGAATCAAAGCACCTCTTTCTTCGAGGTTGATTGTGAAAATTCCTCAATGGCCTTTGTCTTTGCGTTCCATGGGGTCAACCTTCCATGACCGATGTTCTGCCCTTAGAATGTCACCTCTGCTTTCGTGAATTCCATTTTAAGTTTATCTTCAGTTTTGCTTCTCATAGTCATCCAAAGAGCTCTGCCAACTGTAACATGTGATCTTTCCAGGACTTACTAATGATCACTACAACATCTAAATAGACTGCACAGTTTGTTAACCTAGTCACAACTCTGTAGTACACCCACATCTTTATAATGCTGCTAAATTAAACTGCATTTACTTCAATGAAAAAGGCCAAACAGGGAAGGCAGATGAACTCAGGGCATGATTAGGAACATATGACTAGAATATCATAGCAGTTACAGAAATGTGGCTCAGAGATGGACTTGACTGGCAGCGTAAAGTTCCAGGATACGCACGCTATAGGAAGGATAGAAAGGGAGGCAAGAGAGGAAGGGAAGTGGTGTTTTTGATATGAGATAGCATTACAGCTGTACTGAGGGAGTATATTCCTGGAAATATATCCAGGGAAGTTATTTGGGTGGAACTGAGAAATAAGAAAGGGATGATCACCTTATTGTGATTGTATTATAGACTCCCTAATAGTCAGCAGGAAATTGAGAAACAAATTTGTAAGGCGATTTCAGCTATGTGTAAGAATAATAGGGTGGTTATTGTAGGGGATTTTAACTTTCCAAATATAAACTGGGACTGCCATAGTGTTAAGGGTTTAGATGGAGAGGAATTTGTTAAATGTGTACAAGATAATTTTCTGATTCAGTACGTGGATGTACCGACTAGAGAAGGTGCAAAACTTGACCTACTCTTGGGAAATAAGGCAGGGCAGGTGACTAAGGTATCAATGGGGGAGCACTTTGGGGCCACCAACCATACTTCTACTAGTTTTAAAAATGGTGATGGAAACGGATTGACTGGATCTGAAAGTTGAAGTTCTAAATTGGAGGAAGGCCAGTTTTGAGCAAGAACATTCAACAGCTGACTTGGGGCTGATGCTCTCAGGTAAAGAGATGGACAGAAAATGGGAAGCCTTCAAAACTGAGATAATGAGAGTCCAGAGACATTATATTCCTGTGAGGGTGAACATAAAAGCTGGTAGGTATAGGGAATGTTGAATGACGAGAGAAATTGAGGATTTGGTTAAGAAAAAGAAGGAAGCATATGTCAGGTATAGACAGGATAGATCGAGTGAATCCTTAGAAGAGTATAAAGGCAGTAGGAGTATACTTAAGAGGGAAATCAGGGGAGCAAAAAGGGGACATGAGATAGGGTTAAGGAGAATCCAAAGGGAGTTTATAAATACATTAAGGACAAAAAGGTAACTAGGGAGAGAATAGGGCCCCTCAAAGATCAGCAAGGCAGCCTATGTGTGGAGCCGGAGGAGATGGGGGAGATACTAAAGGAGTATTTTGCATCAGTGTTTGCTGTGGAGAAGGACATGGAAAATACAGAATGTGGAGACATAGATGGTGACATCTTAAAAAATGTCCACATTACAGAGGAGGAAATGCTGGATATCATGAAACGTGTAAAAATGGTTAAATCCCAAGAGGTGATCAGGTGCACCCTAGAACTCTAGGAAGCTAGGGAAGGGATTGCTGGGCCCTTTGCTGAGGTATTTGTATCATAGATAGGCACATGTGAGGTGCCGGCAGACTGGAGGTTGGCTAACGTGGTGCCACTGTTTAAGAAGGGTGGTAAGGACAAGCCAGGGAACTATAGACTGGTGAGCTTGATGTCGGTGGTGGGCAAGTTGTTGGAGGGAATCCTGAGGGACAGGATTTACATGTTTTTGGAAAAGCAAGGACTGATTAGGGATAGTCAGCATGGCTTTGTGTGAGGGAAATCATGTCTCATGAACTTGATAGAGGTTTTAGAAGAAGTAACAAGAAGGTGAGGGCAGAGCAGTAGATGTGATCTATATGGACTTCAGTAAGGTGTTCGACAGGGCTCCTCATGGAGAACTGGTTTGCCAGGTTAGATCTCATGGAATACAGGGGAACCATTCATTTGGATACAGAACAGGCTCAAAGGTAGAAGACAGAGGGTGGTGGTGGAGGGTTGTTTTTCAGACTGGAGGCCTGTGACCAGTGGAATGCCACAAGGATCAGTGCTGGGTCCACTGCTTTTCGTCATTTACATAAATGACTTGGATGTGAACATAGGAGATATCGTTAGTAAGTTTGTAGATGAATCCAAAATAACACTATAGTGGACAGCGAAGTAGGTTGCCTCAGAGTGCAATGGGATCTTAATCAGATGGGCTAATGGGCTGAGGAGTGGCAGATGGACTTTAATTTAGATCAATACAAGGTGCTGCATTTTGGAATAACAAATCAGAGCAGGACTTGTATACAAAATGATAAAGTCCTAGGGAGTTTTGCTGAACAAAGAGACCTTGGAGTGTAGGTTCATAGCTCGTTGAAAGTACAGTCACAGGTAGATAGGATAGTGAAGAAGGCGTTTGATTTGCTTTCCTTTATTGGGCAGAGCATTGAGTACAGGAATTTGGAGGTCATGTTGTAGCTGTACAGGACATTGGTTAGGCCACTTTTGGAATATTGCATGATTTTTTGGTCTCCTTCCTTTTGGAACAATGTTGTGAAACTTTAAAAGGTTCAGAAAAGATTTGCAAGGATTTTGCCAGGGTTGGAGGATTTGAACTGTAGGGAGTGGTTGAATAGGCTGGGGCTGTTTTCCCTGGAGTGTCGGAGGCTGAGGGGTGACTTTATAGAGGTTGTAAAATCATGAGGGCCATGGATAGGATAAATAGACAAAGTCTTTTCCCTGGAGTGGGGCAGTCCAGAACTAGAGGTTTAGGGTGAGAGGGGAAAAATTTACAAAGCACCTAAGGGACAACTTTTTCATGTTGAGGGTAGTGTGTGTATGGAACAAGTGACAGATGAAGTGGTAGAGGTTGTACAAATACAACATTTAAAAGGTATCTGGATGGGTATATGAATGGGAAGGGTTTCAAGGGATATGGGGCAAGTGCTAGCAAATGGAACTAGATTAGGTTAGTATAACTGGTTGGCATGGACGAGTTTGTCTGAAGTGTCTGTTTCCATGCTGTACATCTCTATGACTCTATGACTCAGGGATGTATAGCATCTGCACAGTTTGGTCAGGTTCTCTTTGCATGCCTGGGACACAGATATAGCTCATGCATCTCCACTGGATACATGTTACCGCTATTGGCTTGCTCCCTTAGCACTCACTCATAATGCACTGGTACAGGACCAGCTCCTGTTTGCATCATCTGAAGTACTGTAGAGTTGGAGTTTAGATGTGGTGCCAGAAACACGAACTTTGCAAAGTCCAGGACATAACTAGCATATCCGCCTCTCCTGCCATGTGATTTCAGGAGATAGATACTATCAAGGCCGGTTACAGAATTAATGAGATGAACACAAAAGACATGTGTAGAAGGATTGCTATGGGTCATGGTAAGCCAGGCTCCAGGAATCTCACTCAAATAAGCCACTTTGTCTAAAAAACAGAAAAATTTCACTCAATATTTGGAAACAATGCAAATTCATACACATTAACATCACAATAATTCTACAGCCAATGTATAATTGTCAAGTTTAAAGTGGAAGAAATGTGACAAGATAATTAAAGAAGTGGTCTTAAATGTTAGATTGGCAGAATAAATGATTCTTGCACAAATGTTTTTGAAGCATTTCAGGGAATCAATGTGGAGCAGTGCAATTGTAATTTTCTATGGCATTTGAATGCCATGTGGGTTCCTTTCATTTCCTGATTACAGAACTGCCAGCAATGTCATGTCAGTAATTTACCATGTCACTAATTTGCCATGTGAACTGACATAAAAGACCTTTCTCTTACAATGTTGAAACTGTAAAGACTTCAGAGTTTCAGGCATTTAATTGGTTCTGCAGCAGACAACTTGTGAAATGATGCTTCTATTGGTAAATCATTTTAATATTACACACAATAATCGATAATTAAACCAACTGTTCTCTGTCCCTTTGCTACTCCGATAAGCATACATTAACCTCTATTTCTTCTCGAATGACTCCTTTAGTTTGAGGTCTTTTTTTGCCTTGGACCTAATTATCTGGGAAATGCATTAAACGTCAACAACACTGTCAATTCAATCATGTTTTCTTATTACAAATAATTTAAGTGAAAATGTGACAGGCATGAACATTCCTCTCAAATACATAGTGCGTATGGACTGTTCCTCACCTCATTAGACTTTTCTGTAATGAAACATACACAACACTGTAGCTTTTTCATGTTATTAAACCCATTAACTGCTGTCTATTTTCATATAAAAAGAAACATAATGGAACTTGGCAAAGTAGTTCAGAAACCAATTTGCCATCACTGAAATCTAAAAATAACTGGAACAGTTTTTGTTATTTATTTTTAAAAGTACACATCTCTGGGCAGAATTAATTGCATGAACACAATTCATTGCATTGGTTCCGAGGTTTATTTAGGATGTAAAATCCTGTAATCTTTCAGAGCTACAACGCTATATTTCATAGAATAGAATCCCTACAGTGTAGAAGCAGGCCATTCAGCTCATTAAATTCATGCCAACCTTCCAAAAGGCATCCCACCCAGATCCACCCCTCTAACCTCTCCCTGTAACCCTGTATTTCCCATGGCATGTCCATGGACATTATGGGCAATTTATTATCCATTCCACCCAACCTTGCACATCTTTGGACTGTGGGAGGAAACTGGAGCACCCAGAGGAAACCCACACAGACACAGGGAGAATGTGCAAACTCCACATAGACAGTCACCCAAGGCTGGAAATGAACCTGGTTTCCCGGTGCTGTGAGGTAATAGTTGCCCCAATTATTTATAAAGAAACAGGAAATGCTTTACAATGCAGACACAAGCTTTTAAATTTTATCAAATTGGCAACAATCTCTTCTAAGGCAGTCACTTGGAATTGAGGATGACTTCCCGTCACTCTAGTTTGATGCATTTTGAACTAGCTGCTCTACATTCTCTATCATATCCAGGACAGACAGTGGCATGTTAGCAATATGAATGTCTCATGAAGGTATTGGAGGAGAAAGTAGGTCGGGTCCAGTGTCTCTTTGTTCTGCTTTCGGTACCATCATTCATCCACCTCGTGCAGAGAAGCCAAATTGTTACAATCAATGTGCACGACTCCCATGTGCTGGCAGCAGATGCCCTGACCTGTACAGCTTGAAGGAGGCAGCTCTGATGTAGTGGATCCCTATGGGATCTAGACCACCAAATGACAGGCTAAGGTGATCCTGAAGGTGAACACCAGTGGGAACATTCTCCATCCACCCACCAGCTTCGCAACTGGGGGGAGCTGAGGGTATCTGATGTAGGCTGGGCAGTCTAGAGTGTGCCAAACCTGTAAGAGGTTAGGGAAAATGGCAGTGAACTGCAAAGTGACCCTCTGCAGGAATTGCAAATCAGACTAAGGACTGCAAAGAGTCCAAGAGCAGACAGCTGTGGGGAAGCAGGCCACCTGTACAAGGACTGCCCAAGAAGGAGGGGGCACAAGTTCACAAATGACCAGAAGTGGCAATATGAGCCGCAGACCCCAAAAGCACAGTGAGGCACAACTCTTCACTGAAGAAAAGGCGCAGTCAGAAGGAAGGCAAGACTTGCAGAAAAAAAGAAAGACACTCCAGAGAATGATAAACCAACTGAGCCTCCGTTTGAGAATACGGAGTCAATGGAAGAGGAGGCAGTGAACAAACATGGGGTGTAAGGCAGATGGTGACGAAAAACCATAAAGGGAAAACCCTTCAATCACACAGGGCCAGCACAGGTCATCAGCAAAAGAGAACGAGACAGTTGTATGAGGGACACAACAGAGACTCCTCTTCCAACAAAGACGTATGGGAGGATGGCCATTAACAGAAGAAAAGGCAAAACGTCAATGGGGAGGGGGAGAAATGAGTATCACTTCTGACTCAGAGGGGGATGAACACCACGAGGGGCCCGATGAAAACCAACCTCCTGATGGTGGAAACCACAAAATATGCAGCACAACACAGCTCCGGAAACCGGGAGCAGTGACAGTCTGAACCAGGAGCAGAATACAGCAACAGCTCTGCCCGATTGGAGCATGATATGAAACCGGACGGCCCTGATTTCATCTCCACCCTGATGACACTGGATCAGAAGAATGGCCCCAGGGAGGAACAGGACAGCTCCCTCAGGCCTGCAAGGGGGTAACAGGTCACCCATACATTGGGATGCAGGAGACTACCCAGCGATAGGACCAATTTTAAATCTCAATTGGATAGTATGGTGATCGAAAAAAAAACTTGGGTTTTAAAATTGCCAGGATTAATGTGCTTTGTGTTAAATCTACTACCTGATTTTCATGTTGGCTTACCTGGCCGACGTTAGAACAAACCTCCTGTTTCTGCAGGAGTGTGCAATACTGCACCTCAGCAGCTACAGGAAATGGTTGAGCGAGGGGCCTTTGGTTTGATCAAGGGAAATCAATTGCCTTGGCAAAGAAGTGGCAGATGGAGTTTAATTTGGATAAATGCAAGGTATTGCATTTTGGTAAAATAAACAAGGACAGGACTTACCTAATTAAAAGTAAGGCCCTTGGTGGTATTGTAGAACAGAGAGATTTAGGGGTACAGGTACATAATTCTTTGAAATTTGCGTCACAGACAGACAGAATGGTTAAGAAGGCATTTAGCTCAGAGCTTGGAGTATAGGAGTTGAGACATCATGATAAGGTTGTACAGGACATTGGTGAGGCCGTTTCTGGAATACTGTGTACAGTTCTAGTCATCCTGCTATAGGAAGGATATTATGAAATTGGAGAGGGTTCATGAAAGGGGTTCATGAAAGATTTATCAGGATGTTGCCAGGAATGGAGGGCTTAACTTACTAAAATAGGCTGAGATGTTTTTCACTGAAGCAAAGGAGGTTGAGGGATGACCTTGTAGAGATTTATAAAATCATGAGGGGCATTTTTTAAGGTGAATAACAAGGGTCCTTTCCTGAGGGTGGTGGAGTTCAAAACTAGGGGGCATTTGTTAAGGTGAGAGGAAAAAGTTTTAAAAAGGACATGGGGGCAATGTTTTTTACAGACAGTGGTTCAGATGTGGAATGAACTGCCAGAGCAAATGTTAGATGCAGATACAGTTGCAACATTTAAAAGACATTTAGATAAACAGGAAAGATTTTGGAGGTGTTTGGGCCAAATGCAGGCAAATGGGACTAGCTTAGTTTGAAAATATGGTCTCTATGAGTAATTGGAGTGAAGGATCTGCCTCTGTGCTCTCTGACTATTCTACCAGAAGGAGGCAATTTCACCAGTTCTAAGATTAGGGAGGTGGTGGGTGGGTGCTTCCTTATAGCAGATGTCATGAACAGAAATGCTCCCCTGAGACTAATTAAAGTGCAGGTCCCGGTGGATTAGAGTGAGTGGCTGGCTGTCCTGCAACAGCTCCCATTGCTGCTGGCAACGTCCAGGCCGGCCATTCTGGCCAGAGACTTCAACTTCATCATCAATGTGGATGGACGATCTGGAGGGGCTGACGGCAAAACAGTTGCCATGTCTAGATTCTTGATGGAAATGGTTAAAGCTGCCAAGCAGCACAATGTCATCAGCATCCCTGCATACAGAGCGCAGCGTAGATATACCTGTTTGCAGCCAGATGGGTCTATCCACTCGAGGATAGATATCCTGTTTACTTCCCACATGCTCTTGGTCAGATCTGCCAATGTCAAGCTGGTGTTGTTCTCTGACCAGTGCTTCCTGCTGGCTAACTATCACCAAAGGATAACCAGTGGGCCAGCAAGGGAACATGGAAGCTGTTGACTCCAGAACACAGAAGAATTCAAAAGTGACTACACATGTTGAAGAAAAATGAAGTCCTTCTCTGAGTCTCCAGCAGTCTGGTGGGAAACAGTCAAGGGGAACATCAAGAGGACCTTCATCCTCAAATGCTTTCAAAAGATGAGAGGGAGAGAGAGATGGAGAAAATTGTCCAAACTCCAGAAAAGCATGCAAAGCCTACTGCTGTTGCAGATGATGGGGGCTGATGTCACGGAGGATGTCCAGGAGGTGAAGTGCCAACAAGCCTCACACTTTGCTTTGGAGGGCTCCAAGATAATCTTCCAATCCAGGGTCTGCACCATGCAGCAGGATGAGTCGTGGTCGCAGTTCTTCTTCCAGAAGGTGCACAGGGACAGTTCTGCAATCAGCAGGCTGATGGATGAAGATGGCATCCTGAGGATCAGCAAATTCTTTTATGCCAGACTGTATGACATGAAATCCACAGACAGCACAGCCTCCCAGTCATTCCTGTCCTCTATCATGTCAGTCTTACATGACAGCACAGGGGAGAGGCTGGATCAGCTGTTATCTCTGTATGACCTGACCAAGGCCCTCGAGTACTTTGAAAAGAATAAAACACCTGGAAGCAATAGTGTACTGGCCAAGTTGTATTGAGTTCTGTGGGACCTGATTGGGCAGGTCCTGCTGGATGTGTATGACAGTCTGCTTCTGGCAAGTACCATACATGAATCCATGAGGAATGCTAACATAAGCCTCATCTACAAAAGGGGGCGGAGGGAGGAAATTAGAAATTGGCAATCAATTTCACTGCAGAATGCAGATTACAAAATCCTGTCTCAGGTCATCACTAATTAGGTCAGGTCTCCTCTGGGATCAGTGATTGACCCTGACCAAGCCTGTTCTGTACCAGGCAGGTTGATCTCTGAGAGCCTCATGCTCCTCAGGGATATGATCGCCTATGTGTAGGACAGATGGATGGATACCTGCCTCATCAGCCTGGACCAGGATATCGCGCACTGGCATGTTCAAAGCGCTTTCCAAAATGGACTTTGGGGAGGGAATCCACAATTGGATCAGACTGCTCTACACCAACATCATTAGTGCAGTCTCAACCAACGAGTGGGCATTGAAAAGTTTCTTGATCAGATCCAGAGTAAGGCCGGGCTGCCTTGGTTCTGTGTTGTATGAAATCTATTGCTGAGTCCATCAGGAAGGATGCGAGCTTAAGAGACTGCAGAGGCCTGCAGGTCAAATCCTCCCTGTACATGAATGATGTCACTATTTTCTGTTTGGATCTGTATCAGCAGACTCATGAGCATTTGTAACCAGTTCAAACTGGCCTCAGGAGCCAAGGTAAATTGAGGCAACAGCGAGGCCACATTCATTGGGAATTAGGCGGACTAATCCTTTATCCCCTTCACAATCATGTCAATGGGACTGTCTGGCAGTTAAACATACAATTGCACTGCCATTCTCACATTCCCATCACTTAATCTGAATTACCACCATCCTTTCTCCACCAACACTTCACCGCCACTGCATAAATGCTGCCTCCTCCACACTTCACATCAGCTCTGATGAACAGTCATCTAGACTCAAAATGTTAGCTTGCTCTCTTTCCATAGATGTTGTCTGACCCACTGTGATTTTCAAGCAAATTTTTCTTTCATTGTTTTGAGAGTGCTGGAGAAAGCTCACATCGTTGATGTCTCTGGGCTGTTGGCTCTTGTACACTCTTGCCACCGACCGTTTGTTCCTCTTGTTGAGGGTTTCATGCTGTAATGGTACATTCAGCTCCCTGTAGGGCTGTCACTTTTCTTTTGAGGTTAAGATTTTCTGACACAACACTAACATCAGACCAGAGTAGATTTGGTTATCCCATTGTAGAAAGTATAAGTATGTGATGGATACATCAGATTTGATGTCAATCTACTTCCTCATGGTTCAATTGATAAATACAACGCTCCTGGGAAAGACACAACAAGAGGTTTTGTGATTTAAACAATCTCAAGTAGGCCAAAATAGGATTATTTCAGCAATTTATAAGACTCCTGAGTTAGAGGGAGGATAGACTTGGTTCCAGTTCCCAATTGTTTCTTAGTTACTCCAATTGGAAAATGTACAAAGATGGTTATTGGGTAAGAAAACTGACATGCTTGGCTATAATGCTTACAAGTTGAATGAGCACCTTCATGACTAAATGAGGGAAAATTGGAACATGAACAACAACTAATCCCTTGTTACAATTTTACACCTAATTCAGAGGTGTTGGCTAGGATTTTGTGAGGAACATTTAGCTCACTACACTCAGAAAAAAAAGTCTCAAACTGAGTGATTTCAAACAAGGCTGTCTCTTCAGCCATAACACATGCCGGGCAAGATTAGATGTGATTTGCCCCATGATCAACTATAGATACAGTAATGGGTTTCAGCAGAGTATTCATACCTGATGACATATTTATGGTAGCTCCCATAACATAAGAACTCGATGTGAGTTATGTGGTACTGAAAGATCTAAGAAACGCTTATTACAGCTCCTGGCATCTCCATATATTACAAGCCCAGGCACTTTGTGCCTGGACTAATACTAGCTAATTTGATTAAACGCTGGAGCCTGCTTGCCTCGGTGTGTCATCGTGTCATGCTGCAAGTGGCCCCAGTAAGATGGACTGTGACACCTTTATACCACCAGGTCACATGCCATGATATGGTGATGATATTGTGAGCACATCTATTACAGGTATATTATATATTAACTGTGCAATTTAACCCAGCAGTCCGACAGACTGAGGGTTGGAATTCAGCCTCTCAGTGGGAGCGAGTTCCATCACTCAGTAGGAGCGATCAACTACTCTGATTTTCCAGCAGCTCTAATCCCAACAAAACCACACATCAGTGGTAAAAAGAGCAACGAAGACCGGATTTAACCCTTGGGCTTTTAAGGGGAAAGGGATCAGTCACTTTGGGACAGAATGGGGGAATGGAATGCTTTGTTTCTCGTTAAATGAACACTAAGGAGGGGGAGGGTGACATCTCAGAGAGGGATGCACACAGGACACACAAATTATTTGTTCTCCTTCCTTCCTCCTGCCTTTTAACCAATTGTGTTAGAAAAATGGTCTTTTGGTTTCAAAGATGTTAACTCTGCTTTTGTCTGTATAGCTGCTACCAGCACTTTCTGTTTCTGTATCAGGTTTCCAGCATCCACTGGAGTTTGCTTTTATATCAGTATTAATATCTTTCTCACTTATGTCTGCCTGCCACTGCCCATCACGTTATGGCACTGGATGCATATTAAGGGCCGTTATTGGCCAGTTTAAGGTCCTCAATAGGCTTAACAGCAGGCAATCTAAACAGTAATTTATCCAATACCTTTATTATGGGGATGGGGTTAGGGTGGGTGTACTAGTTACTAGACGTACATTAAATTCTCCCCGGCTGAAAATATGGGTACGGTGGGAGGGTCTGTAAAAGTCAGCTTGTCATTCTCAACATGCTACATTATTGATGGCCTTAAGAGCTTTTCTTAAAAAAAAACTTTATGCATCACTGGATGAAGTGATTTATGGTATTTCTATTCATAGTATCAGAAAAATGGAAGTAGACATACTTAAAGAACACAGGTTTCTTAATATTTCAGAGAGGAAAACTTCACATTCAAAAAGCAGGGTTCTGCACATTTTAATGTTTGATAACTTTACAGCATAATCAAGAAATTGGCTTATGAATGAGCAAATTATTCTCATGGTTGCCTTGTAGCCTCCATCTAAACGTCATCACTCAATTTGCCTGACTGCCTAATATTGACCAAGGTTAAAAATTACACAACACCAGGTTATAGTCCAATAGGTTTATTTGGAGGCACTAGCTTTCGAAGCGCTGCTTCTTCATCAAGTGATTGCACAACCACTTGATGAAAAAGCAGCGCTTCGAAAGCTAGTGCCTCCAAATAAACCTGTTGGACTATAACCTGGTGTTGTGTGATTTTTAACTTTGTACACCTCAGTCCAACACCGGCATCTCCAAAATATTGACAAGATTGCAATCAATGATTACTTATGATAATTTTATTTTCAGTCTGACGTTAACTTATCTACATAGCTTTTTGAAAGCTCTCTAGACATGATCAATCTTCCATCCACTTGTTACCTGTCCAACACTTTCTGTCATGTAACACTACCAGAAAATTTTCTGATACTGATTAAAGACTTAATTGATCTTGACAGTTTGGCAACTATTCCCTCAGCCTTAACTATTGTTATTAGCTGTACATGATGAACAACATCTTAAAAATATGTTCAAAGCTATTTTTAGAATCACAATAATGTATATCATCTGCATTATTCTCATTCAGTACAGTAGATGGATCCTCAAAGAATTCTATTTGTAAAAAATAATTGTTTCAATGACAAATCAAAGGCTGTTAGCTCATTGAATATTTTCCTAGAAATTGGGGCCTCCAGGGAAGACTAAGGGAGAATTTTATTTTAAATGAGTTGTTGCTATGAGAAATCATTTCCATATCTAAGTTATCTAGACATGAGTGACATGCTCATTATTCTGGAAAACACAGACCCCCAAATGCAAGTGGTCACATTAGATTTCTTGTACTTCCATTAAAAAAAAACATGAAATTAAAGGACAACATTCCCCAAGTATCGGTCTAATTTTTATTTTGGTCTTATGTATAAATGATGGTTTTCTGTAAGGTACTAATTTGCTCTAATGTTATGGTTTAAATAATGTACTGAATAAAATTATAACTGCACACACTAAATCAAAGAGGGAAGTTATGTTTACAGCTGAATGGTTGAAAGCATGAATGAAAATATGAAACCTTTACTAATTGTACTAATACCAAAAAAAGTACTGAAAGTGATTAGTTAAACATCTGAAAATTGAACTACAGTTGAAACATACATTAATAACATTATTTAGATTCTGGAAACAGGCTAAAAACTGTGCTAACAGGAGTAAAATAGAACAGTGAGTCATTTATGACACTTCAGTGTTAAGTGATTTTTGAAAGAAATGTGGAAGAGTACTTTTTACCAGATGCCTGGGATAAAACAGCATGATGAAATTTTACAATTAATGCTGAAATCTTTAGGGTTACCTACTATCTCCCCATTTGCATGATCTTTAATATTCCAAAATAGTAACTGGTCAGCACCACACTGAGGCAAGTTGCAGAACAATCATTTTCTAGGTGATTGCAATCATCTTGCTATACATCACAGTAATTCAGATTCTAAAAATAAAGCATCATGCATTCTCATTATTTATCCCAAGTCACAATTTAGTGACTCTCTTGGTATCTATGTACTAAACCTGAATGAACCCTCTTTTGTATCTGGAATTCTCGAGTAGAGCACATGTCATTTCCACATGATGACTGGCCTCAATTGTTGGTATTTTATGGGGAATGTAGTATAATGGTTATGTCATGGGATTAATAATCCAAAGATCCAAGCAAATGTTCTGTGACATGAGGGATAAAATTCCCCTATCAGGTGGAATTTAACTTCAAAAATTTAATTCAGAAATCTGGAATATAAACTAGTCTCACCAATAGTGTTATGTATCTCCTATTAATTGTTGTTAAAAATTAACCTCTTTCACTAATACCTTTTAGAGAAGATGATTTGCCATCCATACCTGGTCTAGCCCACAGAAATGTCATTGACTCTTCATTGCCCTTTCTACTTAGTTGCAGGGACATTTAGTGATGAGCAATGCATGTATTTCATCAGTGAAAAATGAAATAAAAATCTTACTTGAGCATAGACCAGCTGGAATGAGCATGTTCTGGGTGATATCCTTGGAGTTACTTAACATTTCTCTTCTGCACTCAATGTTCCGCTCTCTTGAATCTCTTTCTTCGTCACAGTCACTGACTCTGAAAGTCTGAGTCCTATTTTTGCCTTGTGATTTGGCTCAAAGCTTCTCTTTATTACTCCGAGAAGTATTTTCATCCTTGTACTTTTCACTCTCAAGCTCAATTACCTCTTCAGAACAACTTCTAATTTACTGTGCCTATTTATGTATGTATTTGAATCCTGCGCTCCAGTTTCTTGCTCTTTCCAAAGCCACACATCTCCTGTCTCAAGGTTTCCAAGGTTTCTCACATTAACTTTAAAGACAAGATGCTTACGTCCAGGTGAGGCAGGGGATTCAGCTCCCTTTTTTTAATGCCTTCTGGTCGATCGCAGCAAATCACTACATTACACCTTCAGTAAAAACATTGTAAATGAGCGAAAAAAATGAATGTCAATTATAATGCTTTCTTGAGTGAATGGGAGAGAAATGTTATTAGTTTATAACCCCTAAAAATATTAAAAATGCAACATCAGATACAGACATGAAAAGATAGGGATTAGGAAGATATTGACCACGGGCACGTAGGTGGGATGACTTTAGAAGAGTTTCACAGTTGACACTGACACAGACAGAATGGGTCAAAGGGCCTGTTCCTGTGCTATACTGTTCTATGTTCTTGTTCTAAATACGAGTAATAGGTATCTGGCAGAGAGATGGGATAAAGGCTACACAGCTAAAAAGTCTTTACTATCCTTAAAATGCTAGATTTTTAATCTTGAACTGCAATTGTATCCTCAGTAATTGCAGAATCTGTAAAATTGGTTGAATTCTTGATTAATGATAATTTTTCAAATTTGCTTTTTCACTCAGTGAAGTCTTCCAAGATGATGATGAGGAACAGGGAGAGAAAAATGCTTTGGTCCTTGCTTTGATCATCCATACATGCTCTCTCTTTCTCCTCTGCTGCCCCAAAGCAGCTGTTGAAGTATAGTTCAGTGTGATTCCTGAATCTGGCACCATTGTCTTTTGAAGCTGGCTAACTGGCAAGGCTGCTTTTCATCTCCTAATTTGTGAAATTATTATCCATTACATCATGTGATGTGGATTTGATGACATTAACTCAGTTGCCTTGTTTGGATAGCAGTCTTATCTTTTGCAACTAAATGCCAGTTACATCATGTTCCTTTGGAAGGTTTTTTCTCACTATCAGGACGAGAGACATTTCTTTCCATAAGCTACCAAATTCACCTCATTCACTACCAATCACACCTCAATGATGCCCCTCTCATTAATTCGAGTCCAACTCTAGAATAACTCGCCACTCACTGACCTGATATCCCTCAAAAGATATGCATTTCTTGCACCAATGCTATCTTTGTAAGGTATGTACATCCAGACAAGTGTTCACAATCCAGTACTGCCCATCTAATGGTGCAACAGTCACAAAGCCACACTGCCCACAGTATGTAACTAACATGGCTGACACTCCCTCATACACACAAGACCATTCTCTCACCATAGTCACTGCTGCCTAAGCACAAGGCCACATAATTTACCTTCCCTTATCTACATGCTATCAAAACACCATCTTTGGGTCACCATCACTGGAGACTGCAGCCTATCATTGTCCAGAAGGGGAACGTCACCTCCAGGCAAGCAATCAGACAATTCCAGACATAAGCTTTAACTTACAACCAATAAAGTGAACATATATAAAGCAAATGGAGGCTGCAGTTTGCTCCCACAATGAAAACCAAATGCCGGCATCACCTCCAACGACAATTGAATGTTACATGATAGTCTGTGGCACTAAGCCCTCATCCAATGGAATTAGGTGTCAGTCGGGTCTTGTCTGGCTTGTATTGTCCAGTGTAGCTGAGTTCTGTAATGCAGAGCGAGGGCTTTCTCTTTCCCACATCAAAATCATTTACATGGATTGTGAACAGCAGCAGTCAAAGCACTGACCCTGGGGTAATCAACTGGTAACAGTTTGCCACACTGAGAGTGATCTACTTATTGCTACTCTCTGCTTTCATTCCATCAGCTATTTCTCAGTTCATACTGGTAAATTATTAAAAAGGATCATAAGCACACTAATTTTATTTACTAATATCTTGTCAAAACCTTCTGAAAACCCAAAAATACCACATACACCGATTCTCCTTTATAAATGCCAGAAGTAATAAACTCAAGAAACTCTAACAGATTTGTCAAATATGATTTTTCCACGATAAGCCCACATAGGCTCTGCCCATCTTTGCTATTCTCTTCTAAATGACCAGTTAACACCTGGCTAATAATAAATTTTACTTTCTTTTAAAAAAGTAGTCCTACAGCACAGAAACAGACTCTTGGCTCCAGTCCCAAACTAAACTAGTCTCACCTGCCAGCTCCTGGCCCATATCCCTCTGAACCTTTCTTATACATGTACTTATTCATGCACTCATCATGTACTTTTAAACGTTGTAACTGTACCCACATCCACCACTTCGTCTGGAAGCTCATTCTACACACTAAGTGCTCTGTAAAAGAAATTTGTCCACTCTCTGAACCTCCTGATATCTTGGTGATACCAGGACACATGGAGCTATAAGCCAAGTGCTGGAGAATGGGATTAGAATAGCGAGGTGGCCACTAAGGCTGTGCTGTCAAACTCTGTTACTTTTCCCTGTTAAATTCCCCCCATAATCCACCTGCCTACCTCCAACACAGAGATTTTCTGACCTCCATCTTGAATGGGGTTAACCCACTCCCTTCAACAGAGAGAGACAGAGAGAGAGACACACACACAGAGACAGAGACAGAGATAATGTGTGTGTGCGAGAGAGAGAGTGAGTGTGAGAGACAGGGAGAGTGAGAGAAAATGCAAGTGTTTACTTTCAGAAATAAAGAGGGACTGCTGCAAAGCCGTGAGCATCCAATGCATGTTTGAAACCAGCCCCCAGTGGTCCCCTACCTTGCTATGGACGCTACAGTTCTGTAGTTGCTTGATTTTACAAAACCTGTGTATTGCTGCAAAACACATGTTTTGGGAAGCTTTTCAATTTGCACTCATCAGGGTATTTAACAAGAATACAAATTCAAGTGGAAAACAGACTTTTACACCTGTATGAAAGGAGATTGCTGATTAGTTTGCAAGAGGACTGTGATTGGTAGAGGCATTGCCTTGGAGAATGCACCCATTAATGCTGATTGAGGCAATGGCCTAATGGTATTATCGCTTGACTATTAATCCAGAAACTCACCTAACGTTCTGGGATCCAGGTCTGGAATCAAGAGTCTAATGATGACCATGAAGCCATTGTTGACTGTCATAAAAACCATCTGGTTTACTCATGTCCTTTATTTCCTTCCCTAAATGGGCAATAAATATTGGCCTAGCCAGAGAGGCCCATTTCCCATGAGCAAAAAAAAATTTAGGACTGTCGGTCGGGCTTACAGTGAGTTAAACTGAATATTGAAGCTATAGGGCACTGCCTTTACAAACCGAGTTAACTTACCAGATTTAAAATTTAACAAACTCTGGCTGCTAACTGTCAAGTTAATAAGTTCTTTATGACCAAATAACTATAATTACTGTATTAGACTGTGAGACCATAAGTCAAATGAGCAGAATTAGACTATTCAGCCCATCAAGTCTGCTCTGTGATTTGAACATGGCCAAAATGTTTGTGCAACTTTAATTTCATGATTTATACCATGCCCAATATTGTATTACACTTTAGTTGTCAGTAAACAACATTCACCACTGTTTGCTTCCCCTTGCTGTTATTTTAGCTCCATCCAAACTGATTCTACATAACGGTCTTTTAATCTAAGATCCACTCTTGCTAGTGTATTGATCTCCTCCCTTATTAAGAATGCTATGTTTCTTAAATATTTAACATACTTGGATATTCAGATTCTAACTGTGGTCACAATGTAGATGCAAAATCTGTAATTGCAAGCAATTCCTACACCTTTACCTCAATATGTGTATTCAAATCATCAAGCTCTTGCAAATGCTAAACTTACTTAGATATAATACCTTAAATTCTGTCTTTTAACATTATTTTCTCTTCTGATCCAATGTGATGCTTGTCACCTGTCTTCTACTTTTGCTTCCTATTTTCAGAAAGTTATGAATCTCCTAGGAGATCCATATCCATATTTTATATTTTACATCCTTGTATAATGAGGTTGATTTCAACTCAGACTGATTCTTGTTAACTGGTGGTTTCAGGGCTCCTTCCCTGGCTGGCTAATTGGTTTGACACAGTGATTATAAGAATACCAGACCTGCAAGGATGTTCATCTGATTTTCTAGCTATTTCAATAATGAGATGGGAAATTATCCAGGCCTTTAGGGGAGTGCACTCCTCCCAAACTTACAGTACTGAAAGGAAAGCTACATTGTTGGAGGCTCTGTCTTTCAGAGGGTTAGCATGGTGGTTCTACAGTGTTTGATTAAAACACCCTATGGAATTATTGAAAGGAAATTAGGAAGTTTTCTCCATTTTCTGGTCAAATTTCATCCCTCAAACAAAACACTAAATTAAAACAACTATTTCTTTCCTGTTAAGAGACCTTGCATTATATGAATGCATTACATGAATTGTTTACCTAATATGTTTACTGAACAATGGTGAATACTTGTGAAAACAAATCTAAGGCAACATCCTGTAATGTGAAATGCTGTGTAAATGCAAGTCTTTATCTCCCCTCTCACACATTTTAATGAGAATCAAATGGTGTAAATGGCATGCAGAATTCTGCACTGGGCTAATGTCAGAAGTCTGAAATTTAACAGATGCATTTTAAACCACAGAAATGCACACAGTCACACAAAAATAGAAATTGCTGGTGTGGCAGCAACTGTGGAGAGAAATCAGAGTTAACATTTTGGGTTGAGTCAGGTTGATTGATAGTTCTCAATTTTTATGGGTGGGAACTCAGAAGCAGTGTTTATACACTCAGTATTGGGGGTTCACCCAGACAGGCCAATGGGTTGGAGATTCTGCTGATTTTAATTCTGATCTCTTCTAAATAAAACTTCACAGTATCCCAGCCAATGCTTAAGCTGACTGACAACAAGATCAACTGGTGGGAGCAAGAGATTGGCTGCAATAGGCTGTAGCTGCGTAGCTGTGGAATAGATCCATCAGGGAACGCCAAGCAGAAAAAAATGTCCAAAACTTACCTTGGCTGCTCTCTGACCAATTTTTACTTCCCTTGACATTACCCTGCTGCCAGGCAACACTCTGTATGATTCTGCCTGGCTTGCTGTTCATGTTACACTGATTTGTTTGTTGACACTGATTTAAAATGGGCTGTAAGTTTTTTATTCTATGTTTAGTGGGACATTCATTGAAGACCTGTATTATTACCTTTAATATTATTGCAACAGGGAATGTGGTGAAATATGGAAATTGAGTCTCTATTTTCAAGGTTCTGATCCCTCCCCTGCCCATTTCAGCTGGACTGAAACAGTGGTGGCTGGTTTGTGATTAAATTCAAAGTGATGATTTCAGTGAATTCACAGTAATTTGCTCTAATTACAGAAAAATTAATATTTGTGGTGAGGAATTGGCATAGTGGTAGTATCAGTGGGCTAATAATCACAGGTCCGTGTTCCAGGGTTGTACATTTGAATCCCCCATGGGATAGGTTGCACAGTGGCTCAGTGATTAGCACTGCTGCCTCACTGCACCAGGGTCCCGGGTTCGAATCCAGCCTCAGGTGACTGTCTGCATGGTGTTTGCACATTATCCCTGTGTCTGCGTGAGTTTCCTCCGGGTGCTCCGGTTTCCTCCCACAGTCACAAAGATGTGCGTGTCAGGTGATAGGTGCATTAGTAGGGAGTAGATGAATGGGTTTGGGTGGGTTATTCTTCAGAGAGTCGGTGTGGACTTGTTTGGCCGAAGGGCCTGTTTCCGCACTGTAGGGAAACTAATCTAAATGATGGAATTTGAATTCAATGAAAGGTTAGTCTAATGGCAATCACATAACCACTGTTGATTATTGTAAAAGTCCAGCAAAGAAAATCTGCCATTCTCACCTAATCTGGCCTACCAATGATACCAGATCCATAGCAATGCCCCAATGGGCAATTAGGGATGGGCAATAAATGCTACCTAGCCAACCATATCCACATTCAATAAACAAATAAAAGAAAACTGACATTTGAAGTTGCAGGAGACATAGAAACTGACCACAAAAATATCTATAAATATATGAAGATAAATGTAGGACCCATATAGTCATTAAGACAGAGATAGATAAGTTGTTGATGAGTAAGGGGATCAAAGGTTACAGGGTGAGGCAGGAAAATGGGCTTTAGAAGCATATCATCCATGACTGAATGGCAGAACAGACTCGGTGGGCCAAATGGCCTAATTCTGCTCCTATATCTTAGGGTCTTAAGGTAAAGCTAAGGAAATTATAATGGGGAAGAAAGAAATACAGAAGAACTCAATACAGATTTTGATTCATAAAACAGGGGCACAAATAACCTCTTGGAAATGTTAGAGAACCTTGGGACTGAAAAGGCAGAATTGAAGGAAATTAGTGTTAGTAAGAAAATGGTGCTGGAGAAAATAATGGTTTTAAAGACTGACAAATCACCAGCGCCAGATTGTTTACATCACAGAGTACTAAAGAAAATGTTGGATGCATTTGTGGTCATCTCTTGAAATTCTATAGACTCTAGAGCAGTTCCTATAGGTTAGAGGGTGGTAACTGTAATCCCACTATTTAAAAAGGGAGATAGAGAAATAACAGGCTTGAGAGTCTAATATCAGTAGTGGGGAAAATGCTGAAGTCTATTGTAAGAGATGTGATATCAGAACATTTAGAAAACATTCACAGGATTGGACAAATCCTTCAAGGACTTATGGAAGGCAAATCTATTGGAGTTTCTTGAGCATATGACCAGTAGAATACATAAGGGAAAACGAGTGGATGTGATATATTTGGAGTTTCAGAAAGCTTATGACAAATTCCCTCAGACGAGATTAGTGGGCACCAGATAGGATTAATATATCAACATGGATTGAAAATTAGTTAACTAAATGGGTCTTTTTTGAGTGACGCATGTACTGGTAGTGAGATACCGCAAGGATAAGTGTTAAGTACTTATCTATTGGTGATACATGACTTGGATGAGGGAACTAAATACAACATTTCCAGGTTTGCTGATAATACAAAATTGGGAAGAATTGTCAATTGTGATGAGGATGCAAGGAGGCTTTAAAATAATTTAGACAAGTTGACAGAGTGGGCAAACACATGGCAGATGCTGTGCAACATGGCCAAATGTAAAGTTACATTCTTCAGTGTGAAAACAGAAGAGTTTTATTCAAATGGCGACATATTGGGAAGAGTGGATGTACAAAGGGATCAGGGTGTCCTTGCACACATCAACGAAAGTAGACAAACAGCTGCAGCAAGCAATTGAGATGAAAATGGACTGTTGGCTTTCACTGCAAGAGGATTTGAGTTCAAATGTTGTGATGTAATACTGCAGTGGTACAGAACCTTGGTGAGACCACCCCTGGGTATTATGTGCAGTTTGGATTCCCTATGAAAAAATGCACATAGAGAGAATGCAGGAGATGTTCACTCACCAGATACCGGGGGATGGCAGGACAGCCCTGTGACTAGAGATTGGTTTGACTGGGCCTGTATTCACTAGAGATTAGAAGGATGAGAGGGAATACGAATGATATGTATAAAACTCTAACATGGTTGGACGGATTGGATGCAGGGTGGATGTTTTCCCTTGATGGGAAATCTGGAACAAGGGTACACAGTCTGAGGATATGGGATAGACTATTTGGCAATGAGATGATGAAATAGTTCTTCATTCATAGAGTATTGAATCTATGGAAATCTTTACCTTAAAGTGCTATCAAGGTCAAGTCACTGAATATATTGAGAAAAAGAGATAGGTAAGTTTTTGATTTTAAAGGAGCAAAGCTAATGGGGAGAAAGCAGATATAAGGCATTGAGATAGAGAATCAGTTAGGATTATACTGAATGATGGTACGGAGTCAAAGCACTAAATAGCCTCCTCCTGCTCTTGATTTCTATGTTTCTACAAAAAAAGAACATTACAAGAATATTTCTAGTATTTCCAAGAATATTCGCAAAGTTCCCTTGTGTTACACATTCTGCATGTCATAAGAACATTGTCCCCAGGTGAACAAAAACTATCAGGGTTTATTATTAGCATACACCATGACATACCCATAATCACAACATGCAATTTATAAGAGGAATACATATAGAGCATAAATTGCAGTCAGGGATGCTACTATATTAATGCTTAATATGCTTGTGTCAAAAGTCACCCTTTGTTATTTCAACAGAGATATTAACCTAATTAGTTTAAATAAGCTGTCAAAATGCCAAAAAAAGGAAATTGCTATAAATGGCCAAAAAGTCCCAGACAAAAAAAATGCATGTTTGCCGCTATTCCCTCGTCTTGCCTCCAGATGATCAGGGTGTATTGACTCGGGAAATCTTTCAGAAGGCCTCTGCATTTGCTGCCCAATTAGAGATGGCATTTGGCTTCCAGAGGAAGGAGCTCAGACCATTTTAGGTCATGCCAAAGGAGGCCAGCAGCCCTCACTTCGATACCTGTAGAGTGCATTGCTGAGGGTCAGGCACATGGAAGATAAGGAGGCACTGCAGCTACCATTAATGTCAGTACAGCAGATTTAAAAGTTCACTAGCTGCATATGGCTATTAGAGATATTCTTCCCCATGAGTTTATCACTCAATGGCAAAGGCTATGACAGGCTGTTACAGTGTGTTCTTCAACCAACTTTGAAGTTACAAAATCTGAGCTCTTGCTGTGAAGCTGGGGACAGCAAGAGCTCATGCTCTGTCTGTAACACCTCATTGTAAATTGTAACTATGAGCTAATTAGCCTTTCAATCTTCTTAATTGGGTCCCCATCATTTCCACACAGAAAGAAACCCAAGAAACCTGCTGTTGGGAAAAGGCCAGAGAGGTAGGAACACATCAAGGAACTGACCTGATCCACCACTGTCTAAATTTCCCTGCCCTACTATCACCTTCCCTCCAACAACCCTGCCCAACTCCATCATGGTCCTGGGACTACTCTGGCAATGTGCTTCTACTTTTGCAATAAGATCATTCATTAAAATGTTGGCTCCATCAGGAACCATTATGCATCTCTAGTGTTATAACAATAGGTCAGATCCCCAAAGTATTTGGACTGCTTTCAATCCTTCATTCCAAAATATGCTTTTATGAGGAACGATACAGAGGCAAATGTTTTATGTTAATATAGTGGCTAGCTGGTAAAAATTCAATGTGGGAACAATGAGATGTAACACCTAACAGTGTCAAAGAAATTTGTCACAGACTGGACAGTGACTTCAAAGATGACTGATTTCAGCCTGCTGTTGACTAGGCAATCTCCTACTGTGTTGTCCAAAACTGCAGATACATTTGCTTTTCTTGCTTTGAAAAATGAGAATGGCAGGGATTAAACAGCCAATTTCAACTCAGCTGAAGTATACTAGTGGCATTGAATATTCTCATGTGAACAAGTCTGTGAAGGTTATAGCCAAAGAACTATTTACTTTTACTTCTATGCAGCAGGAAACCACCCTCTCTTACACAGTATGTGAAATCAGCTTCAGCTAGATGAGAAAGGACTAGGGTTACAAAATAATTCTCTAACACAATGCTAGGATTCAATTGCAGCAGAAGAAATCAGAACTACAAAATGTCAATCAATCTGCAAAACTGAGGATCATAAAATAAACAGTTCAAATATCATTGTCAATGCGACTGATAACCTTCACTATAATAGCTATAATATTCTTTCTGCACTCTGTGAACAATTCAGAGACTCATCTGTACATCTATTTTTCTTAGCTTTCATCTTTTTGGACTCACATCTTACATCTAATCTGTGTGCATCTGTGTGTTTCAATACTAATTCCTTTTTGTGTTTAGTAATTCATCGACTTACTCTTCTGTTAGCTGAAGAGTTTGGTTAATTTGGCTCTGTTTAAAACACACATTCATTTAGGTCTGTTAGAAAGGTATCCACAAGAGAAAGGATTTGCCTTTAAATTCATCTTTTTGCATTCAACTGAGTGGAGTGGTGAGTAAAGGAGAGGTAGTTCAACCACCTCACCAGGTACCAAGTGATTTGGCATCTCTTGTCTGAAACAAGTTAGGAAACCTCACTAGGGGTCTGGATGAACTTATTTGTAAAAACTATAAAGTGAATGGCAGTCTGAGAAACATCAGCCATCACTCCCAAAACAGTGCAGCAGATGGAGTGATGATTTGTCAATTTCTTTGTCATTCATTCAGGCAACAGGAGCATCACTGCCAAATGCAGCATTTATTTCACATCCCTGAAATGTTCTGGTTTGGAGATGCCAGTGTTGGACTGGGGTGTACAAAGTTAAAAATCACACAACACCAGGTTATAGCTGAAAAATGTGTTGCTGGAAAAGCACAGCAGGTCAGGCAGCATCCAAGGAGCAGGAGAATTGACATTTCGGGCAAAAGCCCTTCTTCAGGAATGAGGAAGGTGTGCCAAGCAGGCTAAGAAACAAGGTAGGGAGGAGGGACTTGGGGGAGAGGCATTGGGAATGCGATAGGTGAAAGGAGGTTAAGGTGAGGGTGATAGGCCAGAGAGGGAGTGGGGGCGGAGAGGTCGGGAAGAAGATTGCAGGTCAAGAAGGTGGTGCTGAGTCCGAGGGTTGGGACTGAGAAAGCTGGAGAAATCTGCTTTCATCCCTTGTGGTTGGAGGGTTCCTAGGCGGAAGATGAGGCACTCTTCCTCCAGGCGTCGCGTTGCCACGGTCTGGCAATGGAGGAGGCCAAGGACCTGCATGTCCTTGGCGGAGTGGGAGGGGGAGTTAAAGTGTTCAGCCACGGGGCGGTTGGGTTGGTTTGTGCAGGTGTCCCAGATGTGTTCTCTGAAACGTTCTGAGACTATCATCTGATGAAGGAGCGACGCTCCGAAAGCTAGTGTGCTTCCAATGGACTATAACCTGGTGTTGTGTGATTTGTAACTCTGAAATTTTCTGGAATTGATGGTGATGAGCTAACGTCTTACATACAACCGAGTGATTTACTACACCATTTTAAAGGGCAAATCCGATTTCACTACCTTCCAACAGTCTGAAGTCACATATAGGCTAGACCAGGTGACAAGGGTTGATTTACTTCTCTAAAAGTAATTAAATTGCTGGAAGGTTGTGCATTCTTAAATTCCCTACAGTGTGGAAACAGGCCATTTAGCCCAACAAGGCCACACCAATTCTCTGAACAGCAACACACCTCCTATCCTGTAAGCCTGCATTTCCCATGGCTAATCCATCTAACTTACACACCTATGGAAACTACAGGCAATGTAACATGGCCAACCCACCTAACCTGCACATCGTTGGACTGTGGGAGGAAACCAGAACACCCAAAGGAAACACATGCAGACACAGGGAGAATGTGCAAACTTCACACAATTGCCTAAGACTGGAATTGAACCCACATCCCTGGCATTGTAAGGCAGGAGTGCTAACCACTGAGCTACTGTGCCACCCTAAATCTATGAATAAATTGTAGAAAAAATCTATCACCATTCCACATGCGGTGTTCTTTCATATTGCTTAGCAAGTAATAGACATGAACATCTTACATTTATATTTAACTTAATACTAATTCCTATTTATTTTTAAGAAGGATACATTTGTTTTCCAATCTAACACTCACTGATAACCCTTGCTCTACTAACATGGTTAAACGTTTGCTGCGGTTAAGAAAATGATCATAGATTAAATAATTGTTTTAGATTGTGATTCTTAGATAGAAAGTAGATCTAATGATTTTTAATTTGCCTCTTTAGGAAAAGAGTTGCTCATTTACCTCCTGGCTGCAAAACGAAACAATTCTGATTTTACTTGTCTCATTAGATTACAATTTCTTTAATTGTATTACCTTTGATACCATCTACTTTTAAAACTGGTTATGTTTAGGTCCATTGCCTTGGTATTAATATTGTTCAAAGTCTTGTGCTTCTTCCATTACGCTGAATCAATCTGAATTATAAGTATCGGAAGATTCAAGGAACTCGCTTAAATGAGCATGTCATTCTCAACTGTCTGTTGCTTCAATTTACTAAACACTGAAGGTAAATCTTTGCATGCATTCTTCTAACTGCTCACCAGACCTTTGGTTTTAGATCTATGTACACCGCAGAGAAATACCATTTTGAGCAGAATTCTCAAACAATGATCTGGCCCTTTCAGCTGGGACTACGGTGGATTTGAATCCTGTTGTAAGCTGCTGGCATTAGCATTCCCCTTCTGGGTTTTCTGACCAATTAAAATTTGAGGGCTGAATGATAGACTGAATCTGTCAAATTGCAACAATCAAGCAGGAGACCTGGTAAGACTATCCCCACATATAGACACACCAAGAAAAAGTCACAGAAGCACGGTGCCTCCAATCTCGACACAGTACACCACGAAGATAGCATCTATCTGAAAAGACAAGTACCATAACCCTTCCAGATGGCCAGCATTCACCTGTACAACACGCCCGAGGACCACACACCTTGAAGCTGCACTCATTCTTTTCCTTCCAAGCACCTCCTCTTACATCATCTGAGCTGCCAGTGCTCTCAAACATTCACCCAATTACCTTTTCAGACACATCCCACACAATGTCAGTCACTAATGTAGTCCTTCTCACTTCTCCGCTCAAATAATTTCTCACACTCTGCTTTCTCTCTTTGTAGGGGAAGAGAGCTCACAACTCCAGCGAGAAAGAATCCATCTGTGCCACTAATGTTCCTTAGGAAAGGAAAGCAAAGGGATGGCAATGGTGTAGGAGGTGGAATACTTCCCACCAGGTACAGGCATTTTACAGGCCACTGGAAATGTGTGTCACTGAGGAGTAAGTGAGGACTGCAGATGCTGGAGTGTCAAGAGTGTGGTGCTCAAAAAGCACAGCAGGTCAGGCAGCATCCAAGGAGCAGGGGAATCAATATTTCGAGTAGGGGCCCTTCATCAGCCCTTCCTGATGAAGGGCTCCTGCCCGAAATGTTGATGTTCCAGTTTTTCGGATGCTGCATGACCTGCTATGCTTTTCCAGCACCACACACTCTCGAATGTATGTCACTGAGTCTACAGTAAGGGAAATCTTATTTTAGGAGACTGAAAATGTCAGTGATGACATTCTCTGAAACTTTGAGGCTCTTGAGGCACAGCTGTTTATACATGGCAAGAAAACTAATGTTCTGACCGTGGATTTGTGCCTCAACTTTTTTTTTTAAATGAGTTGGATGTCAGCATTTACCCTGTGGCCTGTGAAGACACATGTGGCTGAAGAAGGCGGCAGTTGGTGCTGATAAATGCTGCTGCTGGCTTCTCCCTCATGTTTGTAACAAAATACATAAAAGTCCGAGAAGTTGAAATTGACACCGAATATGGTGATTTCAGATTATCAGAAGTAATCATGCAAGCAGAACCCATTCACAATGATGACAAACTTTCTGGCTTTAGACTTTAAAGTTTTCCTGCAGCAGACCAATTTCGTTAAAACAATCACTCCCTTTCTGCCAGACATCTTGGAAGACCCACCTTGAAGCATAACTGCAAGATTAGTGGCCTGTGTGCAAACTGTAATGATTCATCTGACAGCTAGGTGGGAGTTCTTCATTTGTCCTCCAAACTGCCTGGGTCAGACCTGGTCATGGTGGATAATGCCAGTTTCCTGATCTGATACCTCTTTCCAGAAGTTTAGCCCCACACCTGCACCATATTTTCCCTTGCCTATTAAAATTCAGCCCCAAGCTGTTGTGGTGCAGTGGTAGTATCCCTACCCTTAGACTAGGAGACCCAGGTCCAAGTCTAAGAGGTATTTGAAAACATCTCTGAACAGGTTAAAAAACATTCCAGGTCTTTTTCAATATATAATTTCAGTTGCATCACACTGTAAACTTCTGCTATAAATTCTGTGTCTTACAACTGTGTACTCCACAACTACCTGTTGAAGGAGCAGTGCTGCAAAAGCTACTGCTTCCAAATAAAAATATTAGACTATAACCTGAAGCAAATCAAATGCTTGTAAATAGAAACCCCAAATTTGCCACATTTGAAATTTGTGGGGTAGTGACATTGACTGTGTCAAAAATTGCAAAAATATTTTCACAGGTTTTGGATGTCTTCCTGGTGAATACCATTCTTGGTTGGATGAGAGTGTGAGAACAACACAGAACCTGCTGAGATGAGTTCCAGCTGCCCTCAGATTTGGTCTGAAAGACAGGTTAGAAAAGGAGCAGCACCCAAGGAAGTGACCACATCTACAGATTGGTTTAGAAGCATGATCGTAAAGAAAGAAACCTGAGAAATCAAGAGTATGCACAGATACAGACGGCCTCAATAAATCATTGAAGAGATCTCACTACCTCTTAACAATCATTGAAGAGATTTTCCCAGAACAGGCCTGGGCAAAGGACCTTTGATATAAAATGTGATTAATTGACATGTGAAGTTGGGTGAATGCAAGAATTTCCTAACGGGATTTTGGATGCTCTTCGGGAGGTGCAGATGGCTTTGCTTGTAATTTGGCATTTTCACTGCTCTGGAAAAAGTAGTCATGCTTCCAACCCAAGATTGACAATGATCGGAAACTTACTGTGGATGATTTTCTGGTCCGTGGATGGGGAGGTACAATGGAAGAAGTCATTGCAGACAACATTCAGAATTTATTACGACTGTTCTAGAAAGCTCACCAGATGAACATGATGCTGAACATGAAGATGACCTAATTGAAGATGCCCCAAGTCAAATTCATAGGCCATTCGGAGACAGCAAGAGGACTTCACCCAGAACCCAACAAGTTGAGAGCCGTGGCAGGCATGTAGGTTTCAACAGATGTGAAAGCAGAGCAATGGTTTACTGAATTCATAAAGTATGCAGCAAAGTCCGAGCTGAATTTGTCAACAGAAATTGAATCTCCATGCAAGTTTATTACAAAATATATGTAGTGTTTTTGCGTCCGAGAAAACATAGCCGATTTAATTAAACTCAAGCAATACGTGATGAAACACCCATGCAGAGGTACAACCACATCAATGATAAAATTCATAAGACCAAAAGATATAGGAGCAGAAATTAGGCCATTCAGTCATGGCTGATAGTTTTCTCAACCCCATTCTCCCGTCTTCTCCCCGTAAAATTTGATCCCTTTGATACTCAAGAACCTATCTCTCTCAGTCTTAAATATACTCAATGACCTGGCCTCCACAGTAATCAGCTTCCATTATGATACTAATGAGACAAGTCAAATTATACAGCAAGTTAACCAGTTACATTTGCATTTAGATGTTACCACAAACTGAAAGATACTCTGCTTACAGAAAATGTGCTTGGCTAATGTCTTTGTTTGTGAGTGATTAGAGGAGAAAATATTATAATGGCATCTGACCAAAAGCCATTTCAAAGTAACTTCTTCAAAACATTTTTAGCTGCTCCAAAAGCATTTGCAAAAAGAAATTGCTTTGTGCACTGAGGTATCATATGATGTGAGATGTAGATAAGGGTGATAGACATAAAATATGGATATATTATCAAGAACAGCACTTACTCTAAAGAAACTTAAGCATGATAAGACAAGATGTGGAATCTTCCAGATTCAAAGACACACTCAATGTGCCCTGGAAGTCATCAACTCAGATGCTAAAAGACAAGCATCTTGCTGAAATCAAGCTAACTACATAACAAGATGCAATCTTAAACTGTTGCAAGATACAGGATGGCTGAAGTTATCAAGGACACAGCTGTTGCTATAACAGAACTGTTCAGCATATTGAAATGATAACCCAAAATGGAACCTTGCAAAAACTGAAATATTAATTATCCCTAAGTATATGAGAAAAGAGATGCTGAAATGTAAACCATGAAGACATTAAGTTGAGTTTGAGGAAAACAAGAAAGGTGCTCCACTGGCCATACATGAATAATGGGGTTAAAGACAATATCGGGCAGTAACAGTACTTGCAAAATCTCCTAAACTTAGCAAACTAAAGAGTTGCTGATGACAAATGCTGCTCCAGGTAGACTACGGATGAAGCTTGGAGTAGAACTTTTCATTCTCACAGGAAATGACTATGATGTCACTGTTGACTACATTTTAAAAAAAATCAGTCTGTTCAACTGAAGCATGTGTGACTTGAGGCCAGGCCTCCACAGCCCAGAGATAGGGGCACTACCACTGTGCCACAAGGGCCCTTATGCTACCATTGACTATCATGCTGAGGTAGACCAGCTAATGACAATGACTACCCTGAGATTATGGCATGCTGAAAGCACATTGTTTCATATTAGGGCATTCCAGACATTGTGATGAATGACAGGCAATGGCTCACAATTCATGAATGAAGGATTCAGCCACTTCATAAAAGATTGGGAAATTCAATACCGTACACCATCTCCACATCATGTGCAATTAAAGGGAAATGCTGAAGCAGCAGGGAAAATCAGAAAAGGGATCATAGAGAATCCAGCAGCACAGATTCTAGCATAATGCAATCCTCAAATGGAGAAGCATACTGACCAAAGGTATGGAAAGCAGTCCTATCCAAAACGTAAGGTTATACTGCATCCTAATTTTTCTGTCAGAAGTGAAAACCTACTGGAGCTAGAAGTAGTAATTAGCATGAGTGATAAGATTTGATTAGATTAGACTCTCTACAGTGTGGAAATAGGCCTTTTGGCCCAACAAGTCCACATCGACCCTCCGAAGAGTAACCCACCCAGGCCCATTTCCCTCTGACTAATGCACCTAACACTATGGGTAATTTAGCATGCCCAATTCATCTAACCTGCACATCTTTGGACTGTGGGAGGAAACCAGAGCACCCAGAGGAAACCCACGCAGACACGGGGAGAATGTGCAAACTCTACACAGACAGTCGCCCGAGGCTGAAATCAAACCTGGGACCCTTGTGCTGTGAGGCAGCAGTGCTAACCACTGAGCCACCGTGCCACCCAAAATCAAAGTCAAATGACAGAAAGTCAAATTTCACTTTGATAATTGCCCGGAGCTCGGAGTGGAATCATTCAAAACTCTGAACAAAAAACCAGTCCATGTGGTAACCTGGACCTGTACTGAGCAGCTGCTATCTCCAATGTACGTGCTGAATGATCAAATATACCTTTGCAACAACATTTACGTACATTGAAAGAAGATGTTCCTTCACTGTAGGCAGCTGATCAGGAAGATGTATTCTCACCAAATGCACAAAATAGAGAATTACCATCAGTCCCAGGGACCCACCACTGTCCAACAACCAAAATGGATCAGTAACAACAGCAACCATAGCAACAGTAACTGGCACAGGAACAACACTTCTTGAGTAGGAATAGCACCCTGGGAATGAATAGATACCAGACAAACAGCCATTGACAATATGCACATAAGCCATGAGTAAACCTGCACATTTTATATACCATACATAAGACACACAGATAGAAATGGAACTGGTTATAATTAGCACACTAATGTGTGGATGTGGCAATGTTCACTGTTGACAACGTATTTTGAATATGTAACTGCAAATGATCGTGAAAGCATTTTTGTGCATTTTAATTTTAGGAAAGGGCAGGTATTTGGAGAAACGTAATTGTACCGTTACAGACCGGCTGGCCTACCTCTGCTGTAAGTGCCTTTCTGTGAAGTCTGTGGCAAAGATTAAACACACATCACTTGGAACATTACTAATCCAGAGCAGCTTTGGTTTGGCAGTAAACTGGATAATGTTGAACCTCTGCTCAGTAGCTGTTGATGAAAGGGAATGTAATCGTTTTGATGTCATATGAAAGAATAGTGATGTGAATCCAATCTGCACTAAATGCAGCACTTCTTGGATCAAACATTAAATAGTACTCAAATGACCACTTAGTGTATACATGCTTGAAAGCACAAGATCTTTGACCAAACATAAGTAAGAATACAAGCAATAAAGGTGACTTGACTAGTCACTTTCTGTTTGAAGCTGTGGCATATTGCTAAAACTGAGAGGTAAACTGACTGGAAGATTGAATGCAGGACAGAAATAGCAATAGTAGCAATCCACAATTGCTTTATCCAGAGTGCTGCAGTGAAGAACTGTGCAGTCTGTGCAGTCATGTAAAAAGCTTAGCATAGTTGTGAAAATAATTGAAAATGTTGTGAGAGTTGGTGACAACTTAAGTAAATGTTAAAAATATATCAGTAAGAGAAAAAGACTAACCTTTGCAATGAGACATTCAGCCAATTTTTGTACAATTTCTAAAAATATTAATTTGTAAAATATTCTTAAAGACATTAGTATAAGTGTTCATGTAAGGTAAGCTTAAATCCACAGGCCGAAGTACATGCGGTTCTACTGATATTTTCTAACTTTATGCATGCAAACCTGCCCTTTCTTTTCAGTTAAAATTCCCAGTCACAGAGGTTGGATTATAATGTAGTGCTTGATGAATAGTAGGTATTTTAAAGCATCAAATAGTATAAAATTGACAATCCTGAGGTTGACTTCACTGCATAAGGTGTGCATCAGCACAAATCCAAAATCCTTTTCTTCAATGGCTCCAATACTTGGGCAATTTGTTTTGGTTTCTGAAGGCAGACTTCCACTCCCTTGAGCAATGTGGGCAATACAGCGAGAATGGAAATATTGGAATCTCCATATCAAAAGTCCAGATTTCCCCTTAAGCTTTAAACAGTGACTTCAGAATCCCACCATAGACCAGTGACTACATTATTTCCATTTATTTGCAGCTCATAAGTAGCTCAGCTCGCCTCATTGATATGCCACTTGCAATTCCTCTCTCCTCTATGAAACTGGAAGGTGAAAATTCCTGAAATTAACTAAATGTCAATTTCAGGGAGGTTCATGGTGGGTTTCTCTCTGGAAGCTCTAGTGAATCATTTCACGTAATTCTTGCAGCTCACCTCATTATGTATGCACCATGCTACCAGGACACCACTCACACTATGTTTGTTGCATTCTGCAGTGGCAAAATACTTGGTGATGTTTGGACCTTGTGGCATTCAGGCAGCAGGCACCACATTTAAACCCCAAGTGCCCATGATGTTAACCATTGCCAGCATGCTCTGCAGTAGAATCTTGGTTCAGTCCAGTGTTCTGCTGCAATGGGTAGCAATGTCACAAGAAGGTTACTGACCCTCTGTCTTCTGTGAGTGTAAGTCTCACCATCTTTTTCTCTACTGCCTCACACGCACTCTAACTCTGATGTTGCAGTTACCTCCCACCAAGGCTCGTGATTTACCACTCTCAACATTGCATGTAGCATCTTCCTTCAGTGGCTCTCACCCAAATTATTCCCCAAACTATAAACCCTTCCTCCTCTTTGTACTTCCTGCTCTCACACTTGGGACATTGAGACACCTCTCCTGATTATTGAAGGAGCGGCCTCGGATTGACCATAATCCCCCTTGTCTATTCATTATTATCAAACATGACATGCTGCCTGGTTATTTGCCTGCACTAAAAGGTAAGACAAAGGCAAGGTGGAGATGCTTTGAGCATCTAAGGAGTAACCCCGTAAGTGATCACTAAGAAAACAAGAGCCCTGGGATGTAACCTGTTCCAGGCAAGAGATGGATGCCTGACCTGTCTGAAAAATTCCTGATGAAGGGCTTATACCAGAAACGTTGACTCTCCAGCTCCTCAGATGCTTCTTGACTTGCTGTGCTTTTCCAGCACCACACTTTTCAACTGACTGTCCAGCATCTGCAGCCCTCACTTTCTCCCTGTATGCAAAACGGCCTGGCAGGAGCATTGAAACTATGGTACGAGGAACAGTTTTGGGCTTTCAGTTCCTGAATCAGTACACTTTAAATACTGTGCCAGCGACATGAATGCCGGAAGGCCCTGGCAGTGACATACCTTTCTACCACCTCTACTGTGAGATTCCATGAGAAGGGCATTCGAGAATCCGATATCGACCAACTAAAGAACCGAAGTTTATGTGAGAAAAGTGACTGCAAGCCTTAACAATCCAGGGTCCCAGGAATGTCACTCAACAAAACACTTCAATACAAGATGAGAAACTTCAGCCCTGGATACATCGCAGGGATACATCCCAGGGCTCTTGTTTTCTTAGTGATCACTTACTGGGTTATTCCTTAGATGCTCACAGCATCTCCACCTTGCCTTTGTCTTACCTTTTAGTGCAGGCAAATAACCAGGTAGCATGTCATGTTGGATAGTTATGAATAGTCAAGGGGGATTATGGTCTCAATACGATCTAGGTCCAGGGACATTTTTACTCCTGGGCTAATCTCAAAAACAGAATCCAGAAAGGCTTTGAAGTTATTAAAAAACAGCAAGATGTAACTAAAAATAAAATGATTTTTAACTGAATAATGATTGAAAATTTAAACACTAAAACGAATAGTTGAAGGGATATGGGATAACAGCATTTTAAAACTAAATTATCACTGGGTTTTATGCATTAAATTTAGCCTTCAGAAACTGTTGACAGAAGAAGGATGTTTATTTCTCCTCATTTTTCCTAAGTGTCCAATGCCCTATTCACTTTGTTGTGACTTGAATGTAGTAGCTGTTCAGAAAAATTGTTTTTTCCCAATTATTTAGTTCAGAAGCAGAATTGGTGTGCGCCTTTCAGATCAGTAAAAGTGTTCCTCAGTAACATGCCTTTTAATTCCTGAACAGACACTGACAGAATCTCTTAATTACATTTTGAAAATCTGAAATGACTGCCATTTAATAATCACTATCTCAAGCTAATTTTCACATCTGTAGATCCTTTTTCTCCAAAATATCTTTTCCATTTGTGATTCATCAATTCTTTTTTAGCAAACTTAAGCAATCTTCAGCGAGAACTCACCACTTTGGCTTTCCACAATTAAGTGCTTCATTGCCTTGAATACCAGGTTACTTTTAATCTATTAATATTGATCCCTAATAACTCTAAATTTAATAGTTGATTCATATTTCATGTACAACAAAGTCAGATGCCCGTGGAATACAATTTGTTTATGAAAAAGGTTCAAAGTTATTAAGCAGATAATAATTAACTTTGAACATATGAAGGATGATTAAATGAGTACCTTAGTTTGATTCTGGACAGGACTCCTTGAATGATTCCTTCCTTTGTGTGTCACGTATATGAATTCTGGGTAAAATTAATTTAGACAACCTCATTTCAGGTAATTTCTAGTGCGTGTTGGATAAATTATCCAAAAAAAAAACCAAGTAATTGATTTCAAACCTGCTTGCCTGATCAAAACTGGGGAGGTTCCCTGGGAAATTGCCTCAGGACTCAGGGTGCCTGCAGTGATGTAAAAACATTGATAGAGGATTTGCTAACAAACAAGAAACAGAGAGTTGGGGTAAAGGGATTTGTTTTTCCCCAGGTGGACAAACTGTAACTAATGATGTGTCATCAAGTCCACTGCTGGGGTCTCAACTAGTTAAGATTGATATAAATGAATTGGATAAAGGGACTGGCTATATGTGAGTCAAAGTTGCTGACAATACAAAGATAGGTAGAGAAGCCAGAGAAGGACAGAAAGAATCTGTAAATATTTAAGATTATGTTAAATAAGTGAGAAAAAATATGACCGATAAAGTACAATGAAGGGCATGTGAGGTTGTCCATCTTGAAAGGTTGAATAACAAACAGAATATTCTTGAATTTTATTTCATTCCATGTGGGATATGGGAATCACAAGCAAGGCCAGAGTTTGTAATCCATTCCCAACAAGGTTATGATGAGCTCCCTTCTTGAACTGTTGCAGTCCATTCTGGTATGGTATATTAGATTCCCTACAGTATGGAATCTGTAGGGAATATTCGGCCCAACCAGTCCACACCGACCCTCCAAAGAGTAATCCACCCAGACCCATTCCCCACACTTACCCCTGACTAATGCATCTAACACTATGGGCAATTTAACATGGCCAGTTCAGCTGACCTGCACATCTTTGGATTCTGGAAGGAAACTAAAGCACCCAGACACGGGGAAAATGTGCAAACTCCACACAGACAGTCACCCAAGGCTGGAATCGAACCCAGGTCCCTGGCACTGTGAGCCATCGTGCCACCCCAATATTGTTAGGAAGGGAGGACCAGGATGTTGATTCAGCAACAGTGAAGGAATGATAATACAGTTCCACATCATGACTGTGTGTGTTTTGGAGGAGATTTTACAGGTAGTGGCATTCCTATGGCTCTGTTGGTCTTTTCCCTCCATGTGATCAATGCCCGGATTTGAAAGTTTGGAAGATCATGTCATTGAAGGTTCAAACAGTTTCTGCAGTGCATCCTTTATATGATACACTCTGCTGTAACTGGGTGTGGAGGGGGTGAATGTTTAAAATAGTGTATGGGAAAATACTGGTTAATGTCAATAAGGCAATTATTGGTAATACAAAAAAAGGGCTTCTTTCTGAGAAACTTCCACGTAAGAGATGGTACTGCCTCTATGCATCTTTTTAACTGACTTGATCAATTTAGAGAACAACAGTTTGTACATTTATAGTGTCTTTGGTGTTAGAAAAATAAAATGACCAAATGGACTTAGACTTAGGAACATAGAATATCGATATTGAGTTAGGTGAATAGAGATCAGAAGAAGAGATGTCTAAATTTTCTTGGGAGCTGTGAAAGTGCATTTCAAGGGAATGATAGAAGTGTTTAAAGAGGCAAGTCTTGGGGGCTAACTGCATGACTGCCAATCAAGGTGCAATGAGCAGGATTCACAACAGGATAAAGTGAGCGGTCAGAAATTTTGGGATGAGATATGGAAGAGGGAAGGAGGATTATAGAAAAAGAGCAAGTCAAGTAATTTTATGGACTTACGAATTTAAATTTGAGGTGTTTGGAGACAAGAAGACAATAAGAGTGATTCGGGGGGAATGGATATTGTAGAAGGGCTATGGAAAGTGACAGGAGAGTGTCTTAGGTGATGCATCTGTTGTTATTTAGCAGGACAACAGCATTTTTGTACTCTTCCAACCACTTTGTTAGAGGCATCATGTCATGATAGTGATAAAAATATGGCCCATTGATTTTCAAAGTCCATCAATTTTTTATCTTAGAACTTCCATGTGATTTCAAAAAGGAAAAACACTGACTTCGATTTGGTTACAGTAATCATTTGAGTACTGGTTGAGTCAAGCTTCATGACGACATCAATAAATAGGAATCATCTGATCAGAATATACACATTTATCATAAGACGTTACAATCAGTCAGGTTTCAAAACAAATGAGAGAATTTTCCAAACACTAAGAACGCAAAAGATTCTTGCTAATTTCATGATAGCCATTATTCTAAGACATCCTCATCAACTGTATTGTCAGATTAAAACCTAATACTTTAAGAACATTCCAAGGGCTTTATTTTTCTGTATTTTCTTATATTTTTGGTACATGACACTATCACCCTTTTAACTTTGTACTGTGTTTGTGTCTATACATGTAAGTCATTTTTTCTTCCACAGAATTAACAAGTGATAAAATTCTTCTTCTTTTCACCCTTGGATTTTCAAAACCTTGGATTTGGCTCTTTATTCTTTATGGTGAACTAACTAACTACATTTCAAGGGAAATGCTAAAAAAAAGACTCTTTATTGCAGCCAGCCAAGAAGGTTGCACAGAGAGCAGCCAATACCCCTTTCCTCACTTTGTCATTACATTTAATGTGACACATAATGAGTCAGACGATATTGCTCTAACCAATGGTGAGATGCTGCAGTCTGTAACCGGGGCCTCAAGGCTTGGAACTGTTCAACATAAAGACTCACAGAGGCATGGAAACAGATCTTTCATCCAACTTGTCCATGCCAGCCAGGTTTCCTAAATTGAACTAGTCTCATTTGCCTGAGTTTGGCCCATATCACTCTAATCTTTTCTGATTCATGTTTCTGTCCAAATGTCTTTTAAATGCAGTAATTGTACTTGCGTCTACTACTTCCTCTGGCAGCTTGTTCTACACATGCACCACCCTCTGTATGAATAAGTTGCCCCTCAGGTCCTTTTTAAATCTTTCCTCTCTCACCTTAAACCTATGCCCTCTAGTTTTGAACTCCCTACCCTGGGGAAAAAAACCTTGGCTATTCACCTTATCTATACCCCTCACGATTTTATAAACCTCTATAAGGTCCCCACTTGGCTTCCTACACTCCAGGGAAAATAATCCCAGCCCATCCAACTTCTTATTATTCAAGCCCTCCAGTCTAGGTAACATCCATGTAAATCCTTTTCACACCCTTTCCAGTTTAAATACATTGTTCCTTTAGCAGGGTGACTAGAATTGTTAACAGCACTCCAGATGTGGCCTTAACAATGTCCTGTACAGCTGCAACATGCCATCCCAACTCCAGTACTCAATACGCTGACCAATAAAGGCAAGCATGCCAAATGCCTTCTTCACTACCCTGTCTATCAGTGACACCACTTTCAAGGAACAATGTACCTGCACTCCTAGATCTCTTTGTCTGACAACACTCACATGGCACTATGATTAACTGTGTAAGTCCTACCATGGTTTATCCGAACCCATATTTATCTAAACTAAACTCCATCTGCTATTCAGCCCACTGGCCAGTTGATCAAGATACTGCAGTACTCTTAGATAACCTTCTTCACTGTCCACTTTGCCACCAATTTTAGTGTTATACCTAAGGTTATGAGCAATGCTTTCTTTATTCTGATCCAAATTATTTATATAAATGACGAACAACAGTGGACCCAGCACCAATCCTTATGGCACTCTGCTGGTTATAGACCTCCAGTATGATCAACAAGCCTCTACCACTTCCCTCTGTTTGCTATCATTCAGCCAATTTTGTATCCACTGGCCAGCTCATAACTCATGAAAACCACTTTAAAGGTCCTCAATGGAACTACAAAAGCCTTTCACCTCCCAATCTGTGGACATTCCAGTGTACAAAAAGGAAAAATAAATTAAGGTTAGAAAATGAGAAGGTTAAAGTGGAACTCAACTGAATCTCAATTCAGCAAGTGAAGGGTTAAACAAATATAGAAAGAGTTGCACGAGTGAAATTTCTTGCTCTGAGTTAGTTGCTAATGTTCATATTTGTAATCAAGAAATTGCAAGACTTAATAAAGTAGAATGCATGAAGTTAGCTAAATGGTGGTTATCTCGGTGCCAGAACTATTGGTATTTTAATGTGGGGAAAACTAGTTCAGCTGAAGCTCTTGTGCCTCTTGTAATTTGTATCAGCTCCAGCAGCTAGGGGCAAAGCAGGTTGAGCTGCTTTTCCATTTTATTATGTCCAAAAGGGGGAAGGGGCTGGTTACTCCAAGATGTCGTCCAGAGCTTCTCTCAAACAGTTCAGCCAGTGGAAGTGTTTCTTCATGATCTCCTCAATGAGACTTATGGTGGCCACAGCTCTCTTATCATAGACACACCTTGTGTCTATTGGGGTACCTTCAAGGATCCTCCAAATCTGATGGCAAGTAGGACAGACCAGAGCATTGCCCTATCCCAAGCCAGCATTACTCAAAACCAGCTGTAATGACAGGACGTGTTCTTTGTATTCCTGATATTAGTTTTCTAACGCCACTGATCTAATTGAAATTTGGTTGTGGTAACAGATTCCTAGCAGGACAATGGAAATGCCTCAGGGGTGTCTCGTAGCATACCAGAGAGTTTAAATATCTCTCGTTTGCGACCAAATGAAATAAGATTCATTGAGAAGGCACTAAACACATCAAAATACTTCGTCACAAGCAGGCAGAGGTGAAGCGGAGGCAATGTACAACTGCCATAAATCTTCCAACAATTCATGTAAGGCAGTCTCCTCTTTTCCTTCATGTAACAGGTTAGAGATTGCCCATTGGTAAAAAAGCTTTTGAGTTAGCTGATGAGCCCAGAGTCGAAGTAAGACATCCTCAATTCCAGGCAATTACCTTAAAAGAAAGACAGTCCGGGGATAAGGAGGGCTTTGAATCCTTTGAAAAACTACATTTATGCTTCAGGATTGACCTGCTGGTCTGAGTTTCCCAGCTGGGCCTTCAAACTAGGTGAACTAACTTTCCTCAATTCCCAGCTCAGTCCTCTTCCCTGAAGATTCCTGAAGAAGGACTCATGCCCGAAACGTCGATTCTCCTGTTCCTTGGATGCTACCTGACCTGCTGCGCTTTTCCAGCAACACATTTTCAGCTCTGATCTCCAGCATCTGCAGTCCTCACTTTCTCCTCTTCCCACCAAGCCTGCTAAACATTGGAGAAGCATCAAAATGCTCACCTGTGTATGTAAGTAAACCATTGTAGTTTCAGTGTGCAAATCAGCTTTGATACTTTTGCCATTGTAAAAAATAAATTATAAATATTAAATTCTAAAAGGCTTTTGTCTGTATTGTTAATGCTTTTGCAAGTTGTTGTCTGTCAACTTGTGATTTAATTACTTCTTTCATTTTGTTGCTTCAATACAGCTATGGCTAGAATTGTTTTTTTAAATGAAAAATTTGAAAATGATAAAATCCAGTTTCAAATGCACAAACATCACTTCAAAGATCTTTCTATATTTGTTTCCTTGTCTCCTTTATTTCCTCTTGCCCTCACCTACACTGTGATCCCCCCAAAGGTAAATAATATGGTGGCCCCTTGTCTGATCATATGTTTCTAGCATCCCCTGGGCTGGTACTGATGTATGTTATTAAATCACAGCTAAGTAATAGGTACATTCAGTTGGGTATAGCTGTCTTATAGCTGAACTGAAGACATTAATAAGAAATGCATTTTCTTACTCATACACATACAAGACACAGCTCACAAGTAATATATCAGTGCATAAAGTAATCCCAAATGTTTAGAATTCATCCAGAATTCCAGAGGCAATAGGTTTCTATGGCAAGTGTAAGTGAAATGCTCAAGCTTCTAAAATAAACACAACACAACACATTAATTAGAAGAGCCTAAAGAATATGCAACATGTAGAGATGAAAGTTTGATGGAAATAGTAAGATCATGGGGGAATAGACAATTACCTATGCAGCTAGATTTGAGGAATAGGTCAAAAAAGGATAACTTCCTACACTGCAGATACCACAAGGAAAAAAATTAAGAAATATATTAACAGACATGAGTGCTCAAGAAACTCGCTGCATAAATATGCAACATGTGTAGTATATAGAAGGAAAGTTGTCAACTGAATTAACAGTACATCATACTGGGGTAATTAACTGTCATCACAGAATTCTTACATAAGTGGCATTAACAAAGAAACCCACAGAGATAACACTAGTATTAAAAATTCAAACAGCAAACATGGTTACGCTACTTTTTTTTGGTCCTGCTTCCAAAATAATGCCCAAAAATTAAATGCCAACCCTTAACTTTCATTTGACTCCCAAACATGCAACAACGTAAACATCGTACAAGTGAAAGGAGCTCAAACATTGTGAAAGTTGGTCTCCTGAGGTATAGTCACATTTCTTCTCTTTGAACAAGAATCCCTACTCCCTTAATGAAGCAACTGCTCCACACCATCTGAAAACAACAAGAAGCTTCACCGTAAAACCAATACCTTTGTTCTAAAGATACCTTCAATTTACACGCCTACACAATTTGCCTTGTTCTGCCAACAATTACTTGGCACACTGTTGTCAATATCTCATCAGCTCTGAATGAGCACCAGGATTACTACTTATTGCACTGTTACCATTCCAGCAATGCCACAGAAACACCATCCCATTCACAAATTCATCCCATTTTACTCAAAAGATCGACTACAGAAATAAAATCCAAAATGTTGGTAGTTAAATTTAAAATATGCTGTCAATTACATCTAGTACTTTTAATACTTGATGTTCTAGTTACCAGGAAAGTTTTCCCAAGAATGCATTTTTATCAGGGTGCTATCATGTAGCTTTTAATAGACAAAAGCCTCCTTTAAGGCCCACATCCTTTTGCTGTCATGTCCATAGACTGAACAGTAGCCTTTTGTGTTTACTGCAGACCTCCATAAATAACATGAGAACACTTACTTGTCCTGATAAATGCTGTTTTCTCAAGTTCTTGCACCATTTATGGACCTCCAGGCTCTTTCAATAATTTTTCTAATCCATAAATTTGGCCTTCTTTTGGCACTATATAATTGGGACTAGATTCTTGGCTTTAAGTATAATGCACTTTTTGTCACTTCATGAATTGATCATAATTATATGGTTCAATACGGTACTATACATTTATCAGAAATTATTAGCTAGCTATCACTTAGGAGGTCAGCATAATATTTACATAGTGCTATGGAAGACTACATTGCAGATTAATTTTATGGGCTCAGTCCTGACTGTGTTCAGACTAATACATTCTTGAGATCTTGGATGTGTTAACTGGTTATGAGGTCACCTAGGAACCTTGCATTAATCAATTGATTCTGCACTGGCTTGGGTTGTATCCTAAACTATCTTTCAGCAATGTTAACTTATTTCCTGTTACACTGAATTTCACGTTCTGGTTTTCCCCTCAGTGAAGCAGTAGGAGAAGACAAGGTGTAGAGGGGAGGGTATATGAGGTCAGATCCTTAGGGAAGAACTCTAAACTGCTTGGCATGCTCCTAGCTGTGAATGGAGGCCACATAACACACATTACAATTGACAATTGCCTCACAGCTGATTCACAGCAATTGTGAATGGAGCCAGGGAAAGTTATATGGTAACTTAAGAACACATAAATAGGCAAACATTCCTAATTCTGGACTCAGCCACAAAAGGAAACATCCTTTCCATACCTTGTGAAGATGATTTGGATCTTGTACACTTCAATCAACTCACCTCTCACTCTTCTCAACTCCAGTGGAAGTAAGCTTAGTTGGTCCAAGTTATTTTCATAAAAGTGCCTGCTCATTCCCGGTATCAATGCAGTAAATCTCCTCTGAATCACCTCAATGCATTTACATCCCTTCTTAAATAAGGAGACCAAAACTGCACAATATTTGAGATATTTGCACCATCAGTTTGCTTAGTAACACTTCCTTTTTGTTTATAAATTTGCTAAATTCCTTTCTCTGTTCACCTCTTGACTTACAGCTGTTACTGCAGTGATTTTTTCTATCCTGTACTGCGAACACTAAAGCAAAAATATTCACAACACACAAGAAACAGTTGCCTGAAGTGCTGATTTGGAGATGTTGGTGTTGGACTGGGGTGTACAAAGTTAAAAATCACACACTAGGCTATAGTCCAACAAGTTTAATTGGAAGCACTAGCTTTCGGAGCATTGCTTCTTCATCAGGTGGTTGTGGAATATAAGTGCTGGGATGCATTATTGTGGAACTAACAGTAAAAATGCAAAAATCTACAGGTCACATATGGGTAAGTCAGGTGAATCCAGGCTTTATATTTTTATTCACGCTGAACAAATTAAAAAGGATCAGCTTTGACTGTTGTGATTAATTGTGTCAAAAGCTCTGATTTTGAGAATACAGCAATGGGTCAGCAAACTGAACAGTATGAATTGGTATCACAATGCAGCTTGACAAGTTCAACCTGGTCACATTTTGGCTCCCCAGCTGCTGGCAAGATTAGTATTGGCACAACACTGGATAGTGACAATTTTCTTGCTCAGACCTCACTGGCAAATTCCAATCTAAAATAGAAACTGGTGAGTCACAGGTTATTTATATAATGAATACCATCTAAAATGTAATAGGTCGTTGTTTTGGCGATCATTAGGTGTGGCTGCAGGTCTATTGTTAGTGCAATGCAGTGGGAAAGTTTCCGGCCCCTTTTGATGCTGACCCTGTCTCAACAATACAAAATTTGTTCCCCCCCCACTCACCTTTTTTGTTAAATGACTCCTCTAGATTCATCTTCACAACTTTGTAGAGAAGTGCATGTTACATGTTATTAATGGAGCAACCGAAGATGTTTGGGTTCAGGACATTACACTAAGGAGTTTTGGGCAACAACAGCCTCAGGCTCAAGTGATGGGTCTTCAACCATCATCTTATAATGTTACTCCAGCCACACATTTTCCGCACGATCTCCATAGACTTCAGGTGCATTAGGGACTCTGGAAACTATAATTATTTGAATGCCATTTTGACATCAAGGGATATCACTCACAATTCAGTTCTGGAACTCACATCTTGTGTCCAGGTTTGGATCAAGGTTATGCAGAAAGTTGGTGCTGAACAGTTCTTGCAGAACCTAAACCCAGAACTGGCTGAGCAGATTATTGATGACTAAGCGAACTGTCCATCAGCTACCAATTACCCAATTGTAGTGCATTCACTTGAGTCAGGCTGCTATGTATTCAAATTCCATTCTGAACTAGAATCTGTAATGTGGGCTGACCCGTGTCTGCAATTTAGAGGAAGTGATAAACTATCAGAAGTGATATTGATTAGCTGAGACATAAAAATAAAATCCCCTCTAGCCTCTCAGAACAATGCGATATATGGTGATTCATGTCAATGATGATGATAATATAACTGATCATGTGACTGTGACATCAGTAAGAACAGAAGACACCATTCCTGACTGAGTGACAAAAGACATGTTATACATTTAGGGAAGTGGTGTCAGAGTGGTAATGTCACAGAATGAGTAAAACAAAGCTAAAGGATAATATACTAGGAACTTGAATTTCAATCCCACCAATGCAGATGATTAAAAATTGAGTTCAATAAAAGTCTGGACTTAACAGCCAATAGCAACCATGTAGCTACTGTCAACTGTCATAAAACAAATCTAGTTCACTAATGTCTTGGAATATTTTAAGGAAGCAACTCAGCTTTTCCAACTGTTCTAGTCTACATGTAACTCCAGGAATATGGTTGACTCTGATGTATCAAACTGCTTGAAAGCCTGGAGAGAGGAATGAAACCAAACAATATGGCATGAATTTAGCACCTAGGCAGAGTGGTATACAGTTGGAAGTGAGTTACCCTGGGAGACTCCAACCCTGACTCTGATCTCCATGAAGTCTTTTGGCATCAAGACAAAAATAGACAAGGAAATGTCTTGCTGATTACCACCTATCATCTATATTCAGCTGATCAATCAGGAACTCATATTTGAATACCTCGTGGAGGAAGCACTGAGGTAGCAAGGGGACAGAATCTACACTGGGCTTGGGACTTCAATGTAAATCGCCAAGAGAGGCTTGGCAGAACCATCAAAGACTGAGCTAGCCAAGTGCTCAATATATCGTGGTAATAGAACCAACAAGAATAAACCTATGCGAACTTGTGTTCACCGATCTACCTATGGTAAATGCATCAGATTATGACAGTATTGGTAGGAGTGATCAGCACACACTTCTGTGGAGATGAATATACACATTGATATTAAGGATACTTTCCATCATGTTGTATGGGACAGAATTTGAACAGGCCTACCAACTCAAAAACTAATGCAATCTAACTGTCTTAAAGGTACATTACCTAGCTAGACTGGGATCTATGTAAGAATCCTCAGTCAAACAGTTGAGATGCTGATGGTCTGCTACAATGTTGGTGAACTTACATTGCTTATTTAGTAATGAGTGGCATGTTCCATGAGTTTATCCAGAAATGATGTTTCTAAAGGATTTAATAGATGCAGAGGCAATTGGTAGTTCCTTCAATCTTTCGGATAAATCTGCTTTGGTGAAGTCACATTCTGTACTTCTGCATTGAGACCATTCTATAAGGAGTCAATAATTTTACCTGGCTGTTGCCAGTGTGGCAACCCTGTGTACCCTGAAGTTAACTTGAGTTTTAACTGGTCTTCTAAAAGTTGGAGAAAAAAAATCTCAGTATCTTTAAGCGCATCATTAGAAATACTTGAGGAATTTATTCTTCTTAATCTGTTATTTCACAATGCAGTGAGGTGTTTGGCTGCCTGTCTTTCATTAACTATTTGATGATCCATGAAATAACGTTGTATTCTTTATTCTATTAACTGAGATTTTGGCAATGTGTCAGAGGATTTTCAATTCATACATGAACCGTTTTCATTTTTCTTTGTGGTTAACTGCTCTTTAAAATGTCAATATAAAAATATTTATGATATATAGAATTTTATTGCTGCTTTAAAAGTAGAAGGCTTTTGCCCCTGAGTGGCATTTGGTTTTTGTTGAGACAGATGTCTTGCAGGTTTTTTACAACACTAAATATTTACACAGCTATCATATCTCAGACTTGCAAATAATCTGAGCTCTGTGCTTATTACCATTGTTTGTGCTACAACTTTTACCAAGGGTAAAGATGACTATCTACAGAATGAACATCATATGCCATCCATCTTAAAGATACTCTGTCTGTCTGGTCTGGGGCCTATGAAATATACAACAGTAGCTCTGCTTAATTTCTTCCATGTTGTAACAATAACAAACTGTGTAGGCATATTATTCGTTGCCACACGCAGCAAGGAGAAAATGGAACTGAAAATCCAGATAAGGCTGCTCAGTTCCCATGGAAACAAGAAAACTCAATGCTGAAGTTTGAGATAACAGGGTATTGCATGAAGTTCAGAATTATGAATGTGGGCTGAAATATCTTTAATAACATTTAAGAGAAGTCATTGTGTAGTTAAGATGAGCTTCTTCCTTGCATTTGATCAAATAAAACCTTTGCTTGCTTGAACTGTGCAGACTCAAGAATGGTAATTTATTATCACAACATTTCTTTTTTAATGTCTTAGACAGCTCCTTTGGTTGTCTCGGCCACTTCAGAAATTGGTTAGTAGTTAATTCTATTTGTGTAAGTCTGTAGTCACCTATAGGAGAAAGTGAGGACTGCAGATACTGGAGAGCAGAGTCAAAAGTGTGGTGCTGGGAAAGCACAGATGGTCAGGCAGCATCCAAGGAGCAGGAGAATCGATGTTTCAGGCATAAGCCCTTCATCAGTCACTTATAGACAACTCAAGTAAAGATGGCAAGTTTCTTCTCCTGAAGGGCATGAGTGAACCAGTTAACAATAGCCTCCCATTATTGAATTAAAAATTATTTGATGAAAATATATTTTTCTGTCGCATCTGTACCACTCAATAACATTTCTGTTCTTTCAATGGGATGAGGGTTTTGTTGGCAAGACCAGAATTTGCTGCATATCAGGAAATGGTTCTCCTTGAATTTCAATTGTTACAAATATTATAATAATTGCTATTCTTAAGAAAGAATGTGAACAATTAATTCAAAAGTATCTGCGCTTGCTAACTGGATGACAAGATGATTAATTTTATGATTGATTAATTTTAATGTTAGTTCAAGTTTTAAGGATTTACTGAAATGTAGTTAATTAATCATGTGGGCCTTGCTTTAATAATTGGCTTTGAGAATTCCTCTGTCCTATTTTAATGAACTTTCCAAAAGATATTAAGCAGCACACCCATCCAATATTAATCAGTTTATGCAATAGATGTACAGTACTTAGTTTTTTTTTGATGTTAGAATTTTCTGTAGGATGCGTTTAAAATGGAAAATAACTTTGCAAAATTTAATGAGAATACTGGGACATGCTACACGAAGCTTGTCTTTCACAAATGTGCAAATGCCTTTATTTCAATTCGAGTAAGTACTTCTTTTGTAAAGCTACGTGTGCAGCAAATTTTATTACTTATTCTTGATCTCCCAAAATATGTTTGTTGCCAATGGTTGGGAAGGGAGTCTAAACAAAATGAGTTTGGAGAGTATAATTCACTTTATCATGTACAGTTGTGCCAAATGCTTATCCATAAACAGTTGACATGTCTTGGTTGTCTTGGGAAGATGCTTCTGAGGGTCCAGGAGGACAGGGAGGAAGTGACAGCTCTGAGAGCATCTGATGTGATTATTAGGCTAATCTGAGACTAGCAGTGTGCGATAGAGATAAGAGGAAGCGAGAATTTGTCAGGATTTTGCAACAATAACAACTCTTGAAGTGTGCAAGCAGAAGGGAAATAGTAGTAACAATAACAGTGGTGGGGGAAAGGAATTGATGTGTGGCAGGATCAAGAGTATTAAAACAGTAGCATCTGATAGAGGTTTTCTTAGGTAGGAGGCCAATATTGGCTGGTAAAAGCATCCTCATTTGATGTAGGAAGTAGGATTAATGTAGGAAATTAATGCAGGGAAATGTACTCAAAGCAGGAACTTTATTTGGCATTTTGGGTCCATCTACAACTGGATGCAGCAATTGAAGAAGCCAACTATTACCACCTTCTGAAGTTCAATCAGGAATGGGCAAGAAGTGCTGGCCCAGCCAGTGAAGCCTACATCCTACAAGTGAAAATAAGGAAATGCCCTTTGTGCATTCCATTTGTTAAAATACTTCATCTTGTTTGGGAGGCTGAGGGGTGACCTTACAGAGGTTTATAAAATCATGAGGGGTGTGGATTGGATGAATAGCTGAGGTATTTTTCTTAGGGTAAGGTGCCCAAAACTAGGGGGCATAAATTTAAGGTAAGAGGGGAAAGATTTAGAAACGATTTGAGGGGTAACCTTTTCATTCAGAGGTGGTCCGTGTATGGAATGAGCTGCCAAAGGAAGTGACGGAGGCTGGTACAATTACAATATTTAAAAAGGCATCTGGATACATATATGTGTAGGGAATGTAAAATTACTTCTTCGCTAAAATAAAACAAAGAATGTGGATGCTGGAGTCTGAAACAACCAGCCAAGAAGAATTAAAAACAGAAATTGCTGCATAAACTCAATAGGTCTGGCAGCATCTGTAGACAGAAAACAGAGTCGACATTTCAAGTCCACTGATCTTTCCATTTTCTCTCCATACCTGCTGGCAGACCTGCTGAGCAATTTCTGTTTTTGATTTCTCCTGGCTGGTTGCAGAGCATATTATTTGAAAATACTGTCCTGATTGCACTCTCTGAACTCATCTTCCAGGTAAATTGTATCAATTTAAATACCCAATCTCCCTGGAGATTAAATTTCTCAGGATATTGTAGTACATTTCCTATAAATCTCCATTATCTCTTGACGTGCATTCGTGACATCTCACAGAGGTGACCCTGATTTTGACAAGCCTTAACAATTCTGTCGTGATTGTAATGAGGTCAGCCAGGTGGACCTCATAGAACACGAGTTCTGTGATTGGTCCAAGTTAATAGTCCCAACCAGGGAGCCCTGGTTTGCAGATATAAACAGGAATGTCAAGGATTCTGTTCATTCAGAGCCGGCTCTGAGCTAGTTGGGTCAGTTTCATGTTCTCTCAGTGTGTAAATAATGAGTGACTTCATGGCAGGATACTGGCCTCTGAAGGATTATTTCACATTTTGCGTGGAGTTTTTTTCCTAAACTCTGCCTTTGTATTGTTAGACGAACTCCTTCAAGTAGCTGTACTACTGATGATCATTGTCTAATCATTGGTACAATGTTATGTTAAAACAATTGTGTTTGTTTTCGCATTTGTTTTCTATTCGGTAAATGTAATGTAATTGTTTCATTTCATCAGGGCTCAATAACACAGTTTTTGTCATTATTTCTTTACTCATCTCTATTTGCTCTTGTGATAATATGGATCACATGTCAGTGGTCCACTTTTAACAGTTGCCTGCAATCATGATTCAAAATGGATCAAAAGGAATAGGAATTCTCATTTCTTTGCAAACTGGAGTAATGTCCCATCCAACAATGATATTTTTGAGTATTAGTATGGGGTGTGCTGTTTGCTGAAGTTACATATACACTGTACAATTGGTGAAAATAGATATTCAATTCAACTATAATATTACTAACCAGAAAGACTACAATTTATAGGCTGTATATACACAATTTCCAGTCTAGATTGTAATGGTATCTGCCTAACTCAGGAATTAGTGTCAGTGAATGTATTACATCAGAGACAAGGAACTTAAAGGTGACATGAACAAAAGCAAGCTTGAGAAACAAGCAAAATGGCTCAACACTGACAAAAAAAAGTTTAAAATAATTAAAAAGGGAAAACAAGAAGAGATTGAAAATTTGGCTAACAGGAACAAGAGTTCCTGCTTGGAGGTGGATAAATATCAAAGATAGAGATCTTGTACGTAAGACAGAATAGTGAAATGTAACAAATGGGAACTCCTTTGGCTAAAGCAGGTGTCTTTGTTCCATAACCTTTTTTGTAATTGCTGTGAAATCACTACCTTTTATGGCAAAGAAGTTACTGACAGATAAGTCCAAATTTCAAATCAATTATCTGGACAAACAAAATTGCTGTGTTGCTGAATTCACTGGCACCATTTGGCTATCTTAAGCCCTGATGGCTGCAAACTTTGCATTTTTTTTAAAGTTCACATATGTAAGAGACTAGTGAGGTCGCGCACACCATAAATGCATCATATACATGACAATGGCATGGTCAGAGTTTGAAAATGGTTGCTTGGAGAAAAATGTAGCTGTCTTTGGTCATTATGGCGCAAAACCATTGATTGCTCAGTGACAGTGCTCCTAAAGTTTGTTTAATGGTTCCTCCTGATAAATGTCATTAGTGAATGTGATAAGTTTACACTAAGATTGTTAATAATATCACACAACCTATGTGTGAAATAAAAGCTGACAGCATCAACAATTTTTCTTCAGTCAAGGATTATTGATGTCATTAGTCATGCCAACATTTATCGTTTATCCTCAATTATCTCAAGAAATTGCTGGTGTGCTGCCTTCTTGAACCATTGTCTGCTCATGTGTTGGCGTTCTGCAACAGTTCTGTTAAGTTTGCACCAAGCTGGTATCTAAGGCACCTTTTTATTTGCCAGCTGCCAATACTCTGGAGTAGAGCAAAACTGAGAGAATGCTTGATTGGGCTAAAACCAGAACAATATTACAGAGAGTGATGAAAAACATTGCATTACATAAAATATCAAGTGATAACATGCTCTGTGTTGTAGCTCCTGTAATCTCCTCTGTAACTATTTGCAGTAAAAGATGATAAGATTTAACTGGTTTGGGAATTGGACTGTACTGTAGTGTACTAAAGTATATTGGAACAGTGTGAAAATCAAATGAGTCCAATTATCACAGTATATAAAGTAATAGTACTAAAACAGGCCATTCTGCCCAACCAGTTAATCTAAAATAAAACCAAGAACTGCTTTGAAAAACTCATTCTGTCTGGCAGCACTTGTGGAGACAGAAACAGATTTAAAGACTCTTGCCTGATTTGGCTCTTCTTTGGAACTGAAAGGAGCAACAAAATGGTTGACAGAGGGAGAGGAAGAGTAAGTGGAAAATATTGTGAGGGAGCCCAGACCAAAAGACAAAGGCAGTGGCAATGGTGTTAAAGGAGAGATAGATATGTACAATATGCATAAATACTAATTGTGATGGGCCAGCTAAACCTTGACCTCCATGTATACACTATTGCCTTTTAGCATTTTCTTGGACAGTGATGAGCTTTTGAATGTTGTTGGAGCTGCACTCTTCCAGGAAAATAGTGAGTATTCCAGCACACTACTGGCCTGTGCCTTCTGGATGATGAACAGAGTTTGGGAAGTTAGATAAGAGTTATGTATTGCAAACTTCCAAGCCTTTAACCTGTTCTTGCGGCACAGTATTTAAACGGTTGGTCCAGTTGAATTACTGTATCTGTTGCTCCCGATGCAGTCTCCTTTACATTGGGGAAACTGGATGCCTACTCGCAGAGCACTTCAGAGAACATCTCCGGGACACCCGCACCAATCAACCTCACCGTCCTGTGGCTGAACATTTCAACTCCCTCTTCCACTCTGCCAGGGACATGAAAGAACTGGGCCTCCTCCATTGTCACTCGCTTACCACCCGATGCCTGGAGGAAGAATGCCTCATCTTTCACCTCGGGACCCTCCAACCCTATGGTGTCTATGTGGACTTCACCAGTTTCCTCATTTCCCCTTCCCCCACCTTACCCCAGTTCCAAACTTCCACCTCAGCACCATCCTCATGACCTCTCCCACCTGTCTATCTTCCTTCCCACCTATCTGCTCCACCCTCCTCTCTGACCGAACACCTTCACTACCACCTCCATTCATTTATTACACTCTCAGCTACCTTCCGTCCAGCCCCACCCCCCTCCCATTTATCTCTCCACCCTCTAGGCTCTTAGCCTCATTCCTGATGAAAGGCTTTTGCCCGAAACGTTGATTCTCCTGCTCCTCAGATGCTGCCTAACCTGCTGTGCTTTTCCAGCACCACACTCTCGACTCTGATCTCCAGCATCTGCTGTCCTCACTTTCACCCAGTTGAATTACTGCAGAGATAGTTGCATTCTCTCTTGCTGGAGAAGCATTTGTGTAGCATGAATGTTTTGAGTCACTTATCACTTAGAACTCCTGCAGTGAACCACTAAGACTGTGATGATTGGCTTTAATAACTACATTATCTTTTTTTGTGTTTGGTATGAATTAAAACATTGGCCGGATCCAACACCCCAATCCTTCACCACTGCCTGACATCCAGTGAGTTCAATTTCCGAGTGCTTGATGCTACACTCCATTTAATGCTGTCATGATGTCAATCTTGTAAATGCCTTCATAGCTGTAACACTTCCCATTCACAAAACTCTCATTGTTAGGGACTTTGCTGGCTGGAGGGTAAAGATTCTGGCATTTAAGTTGAATTCAACTCCTTGGGTTTGAACTCTCAGCTGAGTATCAATGAAGCACTTTTCTTGAATCTATCACTTTTGAGTGGTTGTGCATACCTATAACTTGTATCGGTATATATGACTTCTTCAGTTACTGCTAAATACATTCCAGAATAATGAAGGGAAATCTGCAATTGGAGTCATAGAGTCAGAAAGATATACAGCACGGAACATTACCTTTTGGTCCAACTCATCTATCCCAACCAGATATCCTAAATTAATCTAGTCCCATTTGCCAGCATTTGGCCCATATCCCTCTATACCCTTCCTATTCGTATAGCCATCTAGATGCCTTTTAAATGTTGAAATTGTACCGGCATCCACCACTTCCTGTGGCAGCTCATTCCATACATGCACCACTTTCTGTGTGAAAATGTTGCCCCTTCGGTCCATTTTAAATCTTTCCCCTCTCATCCTAAACCTATGCTCTCTACTTCTGGACTCCCCCACCCACGGGAAAAGACCTTCTTCTATTTACCCTGACCATGCCCCTCATGATTTTATAAACCTCTTTAAGGTCACCTTTCAGCCTCTGATGCTCCAAGGAAAATAACTCCCGTCTATTCAGCTTCTCCCTATAGTTCAAACTCTCCAACCCTGACAACATCCTTGTAAATCTTTTCTGAACCCTTTCAAGTTTTAACATCCTTCCTATAGGAGGGAGCCCAGAATTGCATGCAATATTCCAAGAAATCCAGTTAACAAGTATGGAACCAGTCTGTTAAAACGACTGGCAATATAAATCAGATTAGACAATATTATTACTTGTAAAGTGTAAACAAAAGTCACCAGTCATTTTACTACATTCTCCACTACATTACAAATGCTCAAAATTCACCTTTAAGGAAAGTAGAGCCATACTGTAGAAAATGCAATTGATAATGATGCAACAATAATAATTAGTTTATAAACAACTAATGACAATTTAAGTTTGCTTGAAGTATAATTTTATGGATCAACTTTTTAAAACTTATTTCACCTCTCCAAATGCATTGGCAAATACCTCAGTTAATCCGTATTCAGAAACTTTCATTAGTTCACACACTCAGTTAAATGCATAATGTTGTTGCTAAGCAGAATGACAGCAGTGATAGGACGGATGGTGGTGACATTGCACTTCATGTGCACATACCAAGCTACAAAAATACACTTCTACTACTGCCAAATTATAGCTCATCTGAAAGTTAGTAAATCAAAGTCTCAGCAAAGCTGTTACATATTTAATACATTTTGTCAATTCATGGCTAAACAGTGCAGTGATCCAAACATCAGAGTCACAATTCATTAACAGTTTAGATAGAGTTGATGTGCATTTTTGTACTGGCCTGTGAAAAGGATATCGTAGCACACACTGTTGGAAACCAAGAGTGGATTTGTCATAATTAATATTAACACTCCAGGAGGCTATTTCCTTCCAGTTCTGCGTAATTTCATTGAAAGCTGCCTGATGAGTTTGGCATTCATGAATCAATATCTTTTAACAAACAAATTTAAACTTTATCCACATTTTTGGTAAGATTAAGGATATTGAAAGTAGTGTAGTTCTTATACAAGTTCTCTTCCTGGACTAACAGCAGGTAAAGAATGGGTGCAAGTTGCTTCCTATTTAGCAGTACTTGGGCAAATTAGTGCTGCTGCAGCAATCCAACAGGATTTTGATTAGTCAGCACTCTTGTTACCAAGTAATTTAAAAAGGACTGAAACAATCATTTTAGGATTTGGAGATGCCGGTGTTCGACTGGGATGGACAAAGTTAAAAATCACACAACACCAGGTTATGGTCCAACAGGTTTGTTTGGAAGCACTAGCTTTCAGAGGTCTTCATTATTTTAGGAAATACAGTCGCTCGGAGCCCTCCCTTGTGTTCTTTACCATAAATTTATTCAAATAGTAAGAAATCAGGTTGACAGAGGATTGGGGAGACAAATACATTAAAGAATAGCTCCAAACAGAGATCAAATTGAAAGCAGATTAAACTGGTTTTGAATGTGCAAAATTGTGGGTGGCATTGGTGAACAAGTCTTGCATGAAGGGAAGGATTGGAAATTTATTATTCCCAGTTATACAATATTCAAGTAAAACAAGGAATAAATGGAGTTAGCAGCACCATTGATCAAATAAAGTATTTTCATACTAGAAATGGAAGAAGTAGATGAGGGGTCAAATGCATAATCTATTTGGTTCAAAGTAAGAAAACATCAGATAACTATTATGCTATTGGTATCTATTAAATTCTTTGGGTAGAACTGAGAAGTAAGAAAGTGATGATTACCTTATTGGGATTATAGTATAGATCCCCCAGTAGTCAGCAGGACATTGAGAAACAAATCTGTAAGGAGATCTCAGTTATCTGTAAGAATAATAGGGTGGTAATGATAAAGGATTTTAACTATCCAAACATATGCTGGGACTGCCATAGTGTTAAGGGTTTAGATGCAGAGGAATTTGTTGAGTGTATACAAGAAAATTTTCTAATTCAGTCTGTGGTTGTACATACTAGAGAAGGAGCAAAACTTGACCTACTCTTGGGAAATGAGGCAGGGCAAGTAACTGAGGTGTCAGTGGGGGAGCACTTTGGGGCCAGCGACCATTGTCCTATTAGTTTTAAGATAGTTATGAAAAAGGATAGACTAGTTAAAGTTCTAAATTTGGAAAAAGGCCAACTTTGATGGAATTAGGCAAGAATTTTCAAAAATTGATTGAGTGTGGATGCTTGCAGGTAAAGGGACGGCTAGAAAGTGGGAAGCCTTCAAAGATAGCGAGATCCAGAGATAGTGTGTTCCTGATAAGGTGAAGGGTAAAGCTGGTAGGTGTAAAGAATGCTGGATGACTCGAGAAATTGACATTTCTGTGAAGAAAAAGAAGAAAGCATATGTCAGGTATATACAGCAGAGATCAGGAGAATTCTTAGAAGAGTATAAAGGCAGTAGGAATACACTTAAGAGGGAAATCAGGAGAGCAAAAAGGGGACATGAGATAGTTTTGGCAAACAGGGTTAAGAAGAATCCAAAGGGATTCCACAAATACATTAAGGACAAAAAGGTAACTAGGGAGAGTATTCTCAAAGATCAGCAAGGTTGTCTACGTGTGGAACTACAGGAGATGAGGAAGATACGAGACAAATACGTTGCATAGTGTTTACTGTGAAGAAGGACATGGAAGATATAGAATGTGGGGAAATAGATGGTGACATCTTTGAAAATGTCCATATTACAGTGGAGGCAGTTCTGAATGTCTTAAAATGCATAAAGGTAGATAAATTCCCAGGAGCTGATCAGGTGTACCCTGTAGCTCTGCGGGAAGCTTGGCAAGTGATTGCTGGGCCACTTGCTGAGATATTTGGATCATCGATAGTCACAGCTGAGATGCCAGAAACCTGGAGGTTGGCTAAAGTGATTCCACTATTTAAGAAAGGTGGTAAGGAAAAGCCAGGGAACTATAGACCAGTGAGCCTGACATCGGTGGTAGGCAAGTTGTTGGAGGGAATCCTGAGAAACAGGATTTACATGCATTTGGAAAGACAAGGACTGATTAGGGATAATCAACATGTCTTTGTTCATGGAAAATCATGTCTCACTAACTTGACAGAGATATTTGAAAAAGTAACAAAGAGGATTGATGAGGGCAGAATGGTGGACATGATCAATATGGACTTCAGTAAAGCATTCAACAAGGTTCCTCATGGTAGACTGGTTAGCAAGGTTAGATCACATGGAATAAATGAAGAACTATCCATATAGAAATAGAACTGGCTTGAAGGTACAGGACAGAGGGTGATGGTGAAGGGTTGCTTTCCAGATTAGAGGCCTATGACCAGTGGTGTATCACAAGGAGTGATGCTTTGTCCACTGCTTTTCATCATTTAAATAAATGATTTGGGATTGAACAGAGGTGGTATAGTTAGTAAATTTGCAGATGACACCAACACTGGAAGTGTAGTGGACAGTGAAGGAGGTTACCTCAGAATACAATGGGATCTAGGTCAGATGGGCCATAGAAGCAAGGACTGGCAGATGGAGCTTAATTTAGATAAATGCGAGATTCTGCATTTTAGGAAAGCAAATCTTAGTAGGCCTTATACACTTAATGGTGAAGTCCAGGGGAGTGTTGCTGAACAAAGGGACCTTGGAGTGCAGGTTCATAGTTCCTTGAAAGTGGAGATGCAGGTAGATAGGATAGTGAAGAAGGCACTTGGCATGGTTTCCATTGTTGGCCAGAACATTGAGTATAGGAGTTGGGAGGTCATGTTACAGCTGTACAGGACATTGGCTAGGTCATTTTTGGAATACCGTGTGCAATTCTGGTCTTACTCCTATAGGAAGGATGTTGTGAAACTTGAAAGGGTTCAGAAAAGATTTACAAGGATTTTGCCAGGGTTGGAGGATTTGAGCAATATGGATCGATTGAATAGGCTGGCACTGATTTACCTGGAACGTTGGAGGCTGAAGGATGACATTATAGAGGTTTATAAAATCATGAGGGGCATGAATAGGATAAATAGACAAAGTCTTTTCCCTAGGGTATGGAATAAGTTTAGGGTGAGAAGGGAAAGGGAGACCTAAGGTGCAATGTTTTCACACAGAGGGTGGTACGTGTATGGGATGAGCTGAAAGAGGAAGTTATGGAGGCTAGTACAATTGCAACATTTAAAAGGCATCTGGATGGGAATATGAATAGGAAGGGTTGACATGTATATGGGCCAAATGCTGGTAAATGGGACTAGATTAATTTAGAATGTCTGGTCAGCATGAATAAGTGGGATCAAAGGATTTGTTTCTGGGCTGTATATCTCTATGACTCGGTAGATTCTACTGGCTACATGGGAAGGAGATGGAAGAAAGGTCATAGGTTAATTGAAGAAAAGTGAACCACCTGCGGAACTTGAAGATGGATGCCTTCAATTACTTGTCTGTAAACTAAGACAAAACAAGTTGAATGACAGAGATAGGGCTGCATTTTCTGTCACTGCAACTGAAGGGGGGCACTCTCAATGCATGCAGTTGCAGTGCTTGTGTTTTCACAACCAGCAACACCTCAGGTAGCTTCTTGCATCAAAGAACATGACCATCTACAATACTGAGCGATGCAAAGATATTTAAACAAGTGCAGCACCACTAAAATGCATTGTTTTTCAAATGGCTTCAAATGGACTCAAGTCAATTGAATTCAAATTCTAGGATCACAACTTGCTTACTGTCCCATTCTCAACATTTGGCAGTCCCATTCACTACCACCTTGAATGCCCCACTCCTATTCTATTCACTCTCTTGTCCTATTTGCAGATCCTCATGAGCAGAACAATGGATGGGATGGAGGCATTGAAAGGTTTGGGAGCAGAACAGTAACTCAGGTAGTTGGTGAAGTGCCAAATGTTCATTGGGTACATGATTATAATGTTAGCAGCACTATGTATGCATGTATAGGTGGAATGTGTACAAATTTCAATTTAGGGGCACACATTTAATATGGAGTGGTGCAGACAAATATACACAAGAATATCATTTATCATCATGTTTCTGATTCAATAAGGAAGGAGGCAGTGTTGGACTCAGTTATGGGGATCAAAATGGGGAACTGGAGCATTTTTCAGTGAAGCGGCATTCGGGGTTCATGATCATTCCACCAAGTTTAGAGTGGTGTGGAAAAGGACATGGAACAAATGGGGTGAGCTTGATGTGGAAATGGTAACATGAAGATTGTAATCAAGAACAAGTAGACAAAACAGTAACTGAATAATGGAACAGCCTTAAAACAGAAAACAGCTTTAGACAGAATCGATACAGCACTTTGAAGAAGGAAAAAGTACATCCAAAGTTAGACTTCCTAGATAATTAAACATATGGAGGTTAATCTCTGGCTGACATGTGATTGTATAGAGGTTTATAAAATCATGAGGGACATGGATATGGTGAATGGCTAAGGTCTTTTTCTTAGTGTGGTGGAGTCCAAAACTAGAGGGCATAGACTTAAGGTGAGAGGGAAGGATTTAAAAATAACCTGATGGGTAATCTTTTCACGGAGAGGGTGATGCATGCATGTAACAAGCTACCAGATGAAATGGTGGAGACAGGTACAATTACAACATTTAAAAGGCATCTGGATGGGTACATGAATAAGAAGGGTTGAAAGGGATATGGGCCAAATGCTGGCAAATGGGGACTAGGTCAGAATGGGATGTCTGGTCGGCATGGACAAGTTGAACCTAAGGGTCTGTTTCCGTGCCATATGATTCTAATATAATGTAGAAAAGTAGGCTTATGACAATTGTTGGGTCCATAATACAGTAAAGAAATTAAGTGAATACAGAAAGTAAATAAGAGATCAAAATTTGGAATATGAGAGTTAAAAGAGAGGATGAGACCAGATTATTATCGCTAATATTTTTAAAATCTGACATTATGATGAATTTGCAGCAATGTAGAGATTAGATCAGCCTAGTCGTGACTGTGTGGTGTTGGCATGTTGGGTGGAGATGACTATACTATTCCTACAATCAAGATAGATCAACTTGTTGAGTGCTGATTAAGAGCTGATAAAAGCTCTTAGGCTAATTTCTTCGCCTATTGCAAATCTTGATGCTGGCATCCAGGATCACCAGAAGTTGTTGGCAAATCAATAGACAATAGATGCAGGAGTAGGCCATTCTGCCCTTCGAGCCTGCATCACCATTCATTATGATCATGGCTGATCATCCTCAATCAGTATCCTGTTCCTGCCTTATTTCCATAACCCTTGATTCCACTATACTTGAGAGCTCTATCCAGCTCTTTCTTAAATGATTCCAGAGGCTGGGCCTCCACTGCCCTCTGGGGCAGAGCATTCCACACAGCCACCACTCTCTGGGTGAAGAAGTTTCTCCTCATCTCTGTCCTAAATGGCCTACCCCTTATTTTTAAGCTGTGTCCTCTGGTTTGGGGCTCACCCATCAGCGAAAACATGTTTCCTGCCTCCAGAGTGTCCAATCCTTTAATAATCTTATATGTCTCAATCAGATCCCCTCTCAGTCTTTTAACCTCACGGGTATACAAACCCAGTCGCTCCAATCTTTCAACATAACATAGTCCTGCCATTCCAGGAATTGACCTTGTGAACCTACGCTGCACTCCCTCAATAGCCAGAATGTCTTTCCTCAAACTTGGAGACCAGAACTCCACACAGTACTCCAGGTGCGGTCTCACCAGGGCCCTGTACAGCTGCAGAAGAACCTCTTTGCTTCTATACTCAATCCCTCTTGTTATGAAAGCCAGCATGCGATTAGCTTTCTTCACTACCTGTTGTACCTGCATGCTTGCTTTCATTGACTGGTGTACAAGAACACCCAGATCTCTTTGTACTGCCCCTTTACCTAACTTGACTCCATTTAGGTAGTAATCTGCCTTCCTGTTCTTGTCACCAAAGTGACAACCATAAATTTATCCACATTAAACTGCATCTGCCATGCATCTGTCCACTCACCTAACCTGTCCAGGTGCCCTGTAATCTCCTAACATCCTTCTCACATTTCACCCTGCCACCCAGCTTTGTATCATCAGCAAATTTGCTAATGTTACTATTAATACCATCTTCTATATCATTAATATATATTGTAAAAAGCTGCGGTCCCAGCACTGATCCCTGCGGTACCCCACTGGTCACTGCCTGCCATTCCGAAATGGAGCCGTTTATCACTATTCTTTGTTTCCTGTCAGCCAACCAACTTTCAATCCAAATCAGTACTTTGCCCCCAATACCATGCACCCTAATTTTGCTCACTAACCTCCTATGCGAGACTTTATCAAAGGCTTTCTGAAAGTCTGAAAGTCCAGGTACACTACATCCACTGGATCTCCCTTGTCCATCTTCAGAGTTACATCTTCAAAGAATTCCAGAAGATTAGTCAAGCACGATTTCCCCATCGTAAATCCATGCTGACTCTGACCTATCCTGTTACTGCTATCCAGATGTGTCGCCCTTTATAATAGTCTCCAGCATCTTTCCCACCACTGAGGTCAGACTAACTGGTCTATAATTTCTTGCTTTCTGAGATCCTCTAGATCCCAAAGACCATTGGTTGATTCCTACTCCTTTAAGGATCCAGCAGTGAGAAGATATCTGGTGTGAAGATGATAAATGTTTTTATTCCTTTCATGCCACTGGGAAATGGGAGTCAGAAGGATCAAAACCAAGGGTTTGGTTGGTGCCTTTCAGAGGCAGAAAGTGAAGAAAGAAGAAACTAATTAAGTATGATTCCACTGTCATTGAGGGGTTTGGGGATATGGATGAACAGGAGTTCTTTTCTTGTCTCTCAATTTTATATGTTTGTTAAAATAGAGAGGGAGAATGATGAGGGGAAACCCCTTTCTTTTCCAAATGAAACTAATATTTTTCTTGTGTTTTTATACCAGAATTACTGGACTCGGCAAAAAACATTGTGCTGAATTTCTTTGTTTCAAATACATCTCAAACTCTTATGGCAGCCAGCTGTCATACACACTCAGATTCTGCGAAGCGAAAAATACATTAGAACAGTTGGGCAAGAAACCTCTTTCTTGTTTTGACATTAAAAGCCAAGCTCATAAAAAATGCATCACTGTCATGATATTTATCCTTGATGTTCACACCTGGTCACCTTTTGAAGCTTTAGGTCGATATCTCTAAAATATTTATAGTTTAAGATTGCTTTGCCACCCTGCCTCGCATCCGGCTAGTGTGGAATTTGCGATCTCTCTGCTTCTTATTTCTCTGTTTTGGTCTATCTCACTTCTTGCAGATTCAGATTCCTAAGGTGAAAAGAAAAATTGTTTCATCATGGTCTTAATTCTGTTTTTAGTAAATCAAGATCTGCAAGTTACTTGATCTGTCCTACAAATCTACTCACGTTGGTACATCTCATCTTTACTAGATTTCTTTACCCCTAAAATCCATAATTTAGTCCCAGCATCCATCATTCTTGCAGAACAATTCCATCCAGGAGACACTATAGTCTGCCGACAAAAATCTGTGGCTCGTTTCCAAACTAGGCTTTGTTGTCAGGGTGGGAAGCAAACAAAGCCCAATGTTCTCAAAGAATGCATTCCTGCATTTTAAAGGGCTTTGCAAATGAGCAACTTTAAAAGGAAAATCATGTTGTAGCAGTTATCCACAGCTAGCCCACCTTTCAATTACAGCTCGTGCTGCAATCTAGCTACACATGGTAAAATTTGAGGGTGAAATGAGCACACAGCTGTAACTACAATAAGTACTTTCGGCAAAAATTGTTTTTCATTCAAATTACCAACTTTTGTCATCCGCTTAGCATGAAGAGATTTTCAATGATTTGGTTGTGGAAGTGGGTGAAGTGGGTTTACCACATAATTTCTCTCCACTGATGTTAAAGGAATGGAACATTATACATGTGTAAAATGGGTAGCCACCTGTGACCTGCTCCAGAGGTATGTAATAACATCTCTGAACAGATTGATTAGAAAAATAGGTAAATAAAAGTAAACGCAAACCCCTGTTATGGTGCAGCTTTATTGTCCCAATGGAGTCAAGTCTCACCTACTCCTAAGGTGTGTAATAACATCTCTGAACAGCTTGGTTCGAAAAATAGGTAAAATAAACCCAAAGCATTTCTATTTCCTGTCTTTTAATAAGAAATGTGATTGTTATTATTCCCTCTGTTGAGTGCATCATACAACAACATTTGATTGAAACACCTGAATGAAGTCATAAGCTGGAGGAGAATTAACTATAAGCAGGTTATGTTTGTAACATGAAACCCAATGATAATTTTCTTCAAATAAACTCATTATTTGATGAAGGAAGTAGAATGTTGAATTATAGAATCAAAATGATAGACCACAAATCAGGATTTAAGCAAAAACTGGTCCAATTTTTAACACTAAGGAACAAGAAAGGATTGAAGACTTGATGATAATGCCGAGAAAAGCTACAATTACATAGTATTACATAGAAATTGACCCTGCAATCCAAACAGCCAATCTGTATTTATGTTTATCTCCAAAACAAGGCATACTCTTAATTCCATGTATGTGTGCTGTTCTAAAACCTTACATTCTGTTACCTTCAACAGCCTACCTGACTTACTCTCAAAACATAGAAGCTTCCCATAATATTCCAAGTGTGGGTGTGAGCATGTTAGGTGGTGACTAACGCAGTACTTGTACAGATAAAATAACTAATCTGGTTATTTGTTCAGAGTTGACGAGGAAGTGAAGGGAAGCAGTTGTCCCTATCCGGCCTCGATACTAGTGACCTAGGTCACCAGAAGCTGCTGGACATTTAAGGCTCTAAACTCCAATAATCAAGGCCTCCTCCACAGGAGCTTTAGAGACAAAAAGGGATACTTTTTTCTACCTCTTGCAGGTTCAGGCAGGAAGATGGTGAGTTGGAAACAAGGTTGGTGGGTGGCTTTCAGAGGCCATCTGATTCGCCCCAGACTGGGGCAAATAATGACTCCACCCCCAGTACAAGCTGACAGTTATGTCACCGTGTACATGGAGAAATTGTCACCTTTTTCACCCGTAAGGGAGGCAGATGTGGATAGTTCAGTGATGGCGAGCCGAAGCTTTTAAGTAACCACTCATGTACCTCTTAAAGGTCGAAACTGCTGGTCAGTCAACAAAAAAAGAGGCTGATGGACATTCTTGCCCAATATTTTGAGGTGGCAAGAAAGCTGTATGTTTCTCTCCAAGAGTCTAGATTAGAGTGGTGCTGAAAAAGCACAGCACGTCAGGGAGCATCCGAGGAGAAGGAAAACCGACGTTTCAGGTAAAAGTCCTTCATCAGGAATAGAGGCAGGGTGCCTGCAGAGTGGAGAGATAAATGAGAGGAGGGTGGGGGTCGGGAGAAAGTAGCATCAGTGAGAGAGAGACTCACTGAGATTCTTCTAGAGGGAAGAGGAAAACTTCTTCAAGGCAGGCACCCTTGCAAGAGGATTCGCAGTCGGGTTAAAATCAACTGGGTATAAACAAGAACTGCAGATGCTGGAAATCAGAGTCTAGATTAGAGTGATGCTGGAAAAGCACCGCAGGTCAGGCAGCATCCGAGGAGCAGCAAAATCAATGTTATGGGCAAAAGTTTCTCTCCAAGGCCAAGTCACCCCATTGTTCACCTTTTACAGCCCCTCTTGCCATCTTCAGGTTGGAGAAAATCACGATCAGTTGTCTCTCATCTCACAATGCTAGAATCATAGAATCATAAAGTACAGACGAAATCCTTCGGCCCATTGAGACTGTATCACCATAGATATACTGCTACCTACACTAGCTCCAACATAACTTCCCTGCTCCAATAATCTATGTCTCAACTGATGTCTCAACTCTATTAATCTGTTTGGCCATCTTTGGGGATCTGTCATCAAGTACCCCAAGATACCTCTGCTTCTCTGTGCTCCATGGTATCCTATGATTAACTTAATACTCTTTTGTCTTCTTACTTATTCCAAAGTGCATCACTTCACATTTATCAGGGTTAAATTCCATCTGCCACTGATCTCCCCATCTGATTAATCTGTTTAGATTGAGACCTATGACCTAAAACCTTTCTCCTCAATTTTCAACCACCTGGCCAATCGTTGTGTCATCCGCAAACGTGCTTGTTATCCCTCCCACATTCTCATCCACATTTATGAATATCACAAACATACTAGTTCATGGGAAAGTGTAAACTTTGAGCTTTGAAGTGAGATGACTAAGAGGGAACATCTCAAGTATATGGAACACCTTGGAGAAATATAAATCTTACAGGTGAAACTTCATCTTGGATGGTGTTCAATAGGAGCGATAGCAGATTGACCCCCCCCCCCCCCATCACATGTAGTGACTGGTATTCGGTTCCATTGCCTAACACATACATCTGTGCCTCAGAAGCATTTAAGAAGCAGGGAGACCCTAAAGGGAGTTAGCAATCATCAGGGAAGTGAAGAGGATTTCCATCACATTATAGATGGTGGACAGACCTTGAGGAGTCAGAAGGTGAGTTACTCACTGCAGATTGCTTGAAGTGACAGTGGTAGATTCTTCCCAGTAGAAAGTGAGGACTGCAGGTGCTGAAGATCAGATTCTGGATGCTGAAAACCTGATGAAGGACTTATGCCCAAAATGTTGATTCTCCTGCTCCTCAGATGCTGCCTGACCTACTGTGCTTTTCCAGCACTACAATCTCCACCCCATATTTTCTTCCCAGAAAACAGTGGAAGTGGGTCATTGAATTTTCTCATTGCAGAGTTGGATTTTTGTTATACAAAGTAGTCAAGCACGATGGAAAAAGTTGAGTTAAAATTACAGGAAAATTTGGTTGAAATCACAACCAGACTATTGAATGAGGAGAGTAGGCATGATAGGCAGAGTGGTCCACTCCAGTCCCTAGGTAATGTGTTCCTTTGAATACAATAAGTGGATGGAATGACCTGTCAAGAAGGAAAGAACACCCTCCCTCAAAGTAGTTATTTTCATCATTAGTTCTGATGAAGAGTCACCAGATCCAAAACATTAATTCTGCTTTCTTATCATAGACATTGCCAGATCTGCTGAGCTTTTGTTCTTATCATATTGCCTTAGTGAAATAGTGTGCTGGCCCTTGGCACTCTTCCTATTGGTATATTAGATCCAGAAATGTTCTTTCCAGTAATGTTTCCAACAGAAAACAAAGTTAACTGGTAGCAATGTCTCATTTTTGTTGGGAAGCTTCTTGTTCTAAAGTCACATGTTATTGGATCTCAAGGAACAGAGGGTTATTGCAGCACCAGTAAGTCAGGAACAAAAAACACCATTTGCTCATCTGTCTTTGCCAATTAATTGCTGAGAATGTTGGTCTTTAATGCCTGAGGATTTGTGTACTGCAGTAATGAAACCAATTGTGCATCTGCATCTAGTTTTGGTTTTCTTACCTCAGAGGGAAGGATATTATTGTCACACAGGACATGAAGCAAAGATTGGGCCTGTACGCTCTAACATTTTGAAGAATAAGAGGTTGACCTCATTGAAGCTTACAAAATATTGAAAGGGATAGACAGAGTAGGTGCTGTGTAACATATTTCTCTTTTTCAAGAATCTATCACCAAGGCACATATTTAAAAATAGGGGGTGTCATTAGGACCAAGATGAAAATGTTTTACAATCAGAGGGTCTGAATCTTTGAAATTATTTTTCCCAGAGTAGTGGGGAAGTTTAATCTTTGAGCAGGTTTAAGTAAAATATTGGCAGATTTCTGATCACCGATGGTGTACAGGGATAGAGTGAGTAAAAGGAATTGATCTTATTAAATGGCAGGGCAGACTTGACAGGCTGAATAGCCTACTCCTGTTACAATGTTCCAATATTTCTAAAGGTTTCTCGTTCTTCAAAAGATAATTAACAACAAGTCCAGGATGTCTACCCAGTTTTACAAGCAAAACCTTTTGTCTTTTTCACTGATTTCTGTAGATTATTATTCCTGGTGTCCAAAACCAAAGAAATACCGCTACAAAAAACAATAGAACATCCTGTCAATCACAGAAAAGTTTAGAACATTACATTTTTGCAAATCTGTGAAGTCTTACACAAAGAAGCTAAATTGTTAGACACTCATGTTTTAACTATCCTCTGCTGAAGTTAGACCTGAACCAATGGTTTTCCATGAGATACAAATTCAGTGTACTATTATACTACCACAGCACACTTCCAACATGGGAACCACATGGTTTGTACGGCTAAAAAATACTGAAACAGAATCTTTTGGGAAGACATTTTATCTTCAAGTTAACAACTGAAAATGCTGCTTATATCATCTTTTTGTCACATTATTTCCCACAGTACCTGGAGGCAGTTTCAATGGTTCATAAGTGTAATTCTCAATCTGTTTAAGGAAATACTATGTCCTGTACCTCTCTATCATACCATGTCCGAGGAAGGAATTGAGCTCCAAAAGCTTGCAATTTCAAATAAACCTGTTGGACTATAACCTGGTATCATTTGATTTTTGACCTTATGAGGAAATATTTGGCTATTTTACTTGTATGGGGTACTAAAAATCCAGTTAAGCTTTCTGATTAATTAAAGTTGATCACTTGAAGATATTAAATTACCAGAAGTTTGTCATGATGTGGAACTATCCAAAGTTAACTGTATATTCTGGGAATAGGACAAAGACATAGTCTGAAAATCATTCTGTGGGACAGCAATAAACTGTAGAACTGTAATTGAATGGCAAATTTATTCCTTTATTTGTTCATCATCTGACAATCGAAAAGAAGCATTGTTTCCATTTTTAATCATCATAATATCACTCTGCTCTTTGTAGAATCCCAACTCACATCACGGAGGAAATTATAACAATCAAACATTAATGGGTTTCTGTCTGCTTCTGCAGTGCTTCTATGGATTATCAGGCGGATATTTGGAAAGCATAGCACAAGCAGGATGGTGTTTTTATGCTTTGAATGAATAAAATATAGGGAAGTATTCCTTTTTAACAAAATTAAATATTTATTAATGATACCTGGATATTTGAGTGATCATTACATTAACAGTTTAAATTTTATAAACCCTACAAATACGATGACTTTGCCTAAATATAGACTCAGTCTCCATTATTTGCTTTCTATTTTACCACAATATAGACCCGTCTCTGCCAAATTCTAGGGATGAAAGAAAGAGGAAAAATAATATTATATAATAAAATAAAATGACTCTATATTGCACAAATGTAAGGTAAACCAATCCAGATACCCGACAGAAAAGAACTGAATGCAAATACAAATTGTTATATGGGCCATCCAAGTCACTATGCTGTATGGACTATTGGTTATGCGGAAGGTTGCTACCACCATACATTACATGAGCACTCCTGGCCCTAGTTGGTCTAATGTGGCAGAGGAAAGCCACTTTCCGGATAACCGATGGAGTCTGTTGTGGTTAACAAATCAAAAGGCTTAATTTTCATGAAGTTTGGCTAAGCATCAATTTTAGGAATTTCATTAGAGAGTTTCATGCCATGAGTCCGAGCAACGTTTTTCATGTAATGTTAAGTTGCTTATCTCATTAAGTATGCACTATGCCTCCACAGCCCCACTCTAGCACAATCTTGTGTTCACTGCTGCTCACACCATAAGCACCATATTTAAATCTCTATTTCAAATGCACTATTTCAAATGCTGCTAGCCTGGTCTGATGGAGCAGCCAGGTCAGTGTGATGTCCACACTCTGAACCAATGCACTCTGCAAAAGTAAGTGTCACCATCTTTTCTCTGTTATATTACAATCTAACTCTGCCATTACTCACACTTGTTCCATACCTCATGGTTCATCTTCGTCCAATGGCTCTCAAACACACCATCTGCCCAAAATGAAAACCCTTTCTGCTCTCTATGTTTTCCACTCACCCAGTCAGGACACCTCACCACCTTTTCAGACTGAACATAGTTCCCCCTTAACTGGATAAAGAACTGCTTCCCCTAGACGTTTAGACCCAACAAAGCACATGTAGCGTATTTGCCATGTAAGATGATATTAAATGCTGTCAGTGACAAAGCACAGTGCCATACACCAACATATCTATCCTCTTGACTGTTCATGGTTCACAAACATGACAAGCTGCCTATCTTTCTGTCTGTGCTAAAAGGCAAAGTGAGGCAAAGATTTTGTGAACATTCTAGTCAGCACAAGGGGAGTAAGAGCTAGTAAAGCAAGCTCAGATCTCAATGATGCATCATGCTCTGGTGCATGGGATGGGTGTCTGTCCTGTGTGCAAAGTGGCCTGGCTGCAACGTTGCAATGTAAGATGTTGCTGAGCTCCGTAATGCAGTATTGAAGGGCTGATTTGCACTAAAATTTAGTAAAAGATGTTCCGTGCTGATATGGTAAGGCAAGTGTCTTGATGATGTTAACATCTGTGGACAGAGGGTGCTGTAAGTTACTGTCCATGCAGAATGGTGGTCAAGATGGATGCACAGAGAAGACACTGGCAAGCCGCAGTCAAATAGGTAACTACTTTAACTTTCAACTCAGCAATTGGTGCCATCTAGTTTCTCTTCAGTATCTGGGAAAATAATCACCTGCATCTAAATAAAGTGAGATTAGGTAATAATAAGATGTCAAGAAATGCAAATAACTCCCATGTTGCTCACTCGGCAGGCTCCCACTTCACCATTAAAGCCTTAAGCAGAAAAATCAAGCTTTCTTCCCTCAACTTTGAGAATCTCATTTTTCACTCGCATTCAATTTTCCCAACTGTCTCGCTATTGCCAATGTCATAAAAAGGCTGGGAAATTTCAGTCCATAATTTATTGGATGTTAGAAACTAGTTACAGGTTACATTGATGTGATAGACATTGTTACAGACACTTGCACCTTCAAAATCCTAAGCTGTTCTGCCCAGAAATCTAAATAATGACATCATAGTGTGTGGTGCTTATAGCATGCCTCAATATTAACCCTTTCAGACTTTTAAAAGACACAAACCAAGTAGCATGATCCTTTCAAATCCAGATTGCCAAATCATTTCCATTTAAAGGCAAAAGACATAGGACTGAAATATCTGTTTGATGGTGCTGTTTTAAATGGCACAATCTGTGAAAATCAGCCAAACAAGCACAGATGAATCAGATGCAAACTAAAAATTACAACCAGTGCAAATCAAGTTTCAGTTTATTTTTGGTTTAACAAACATTGTGCGAAAAGTTGGTCCCACTGGTAACTAGCATAAATTTTCTGATTGGGACAAAAGTTCCTATTTCTGGCCCAGGTCAACTAATTAACTACAGATTTACCTGCCTCCCATTTTGTTTGTACCTGGATTCCAAAAGAAGATCCCATTGAACTCATCAAGGGCAGAGAGGTAGGACAGAGAATCTTTGTAGAAATCATTCTCTTTTTTATGGCTGCTGTATTCTGATAATCAAAGCATTTAAATACCTGCAATCTCTTCGAGAAGGTAAAGGATAAGAGTGTGGCCTGGGAGGTAGATGATGCAGCAGCACGGCAGGTCGTTAAGTTGGCGGGTTGATGAGGTTATGGGGTGGTCAGGGGAGTGGTTGGGACTTGTAGTTGGGTCAGGTCAGTGGTATAGTTCAAAGGAGATTTCCCAGAATGATACTAGGACGTAAATTCCAAATCCTAACAATTCTCTCAATTAAGTAGTTTCTCCCTCATCTCATTCCTAGTTCTCTTGCTGACAATCTTGAAATGGTGACCCTTGACATAACAACTACAGGAAACAGAATATTCTTCTTTACCCTATCAAAATTGTAGAATTTTGAATATCTCAATAAGACACCTCTTAAGGTTCTCTGTTTCAGGAAGCATAAGCACAATTTCTCTCATCATACCTTGTATCAACTTTCCCTCATTCCTGGTATCATGTGGTTGACTTTCAACTGCCTTCTAGGCAATAAATGGTGGAGGGAGTCAGGGGGATATTCAAATTGGTATGTAGTGATGATGGCAGTCAGACGTTCCAATGGGGAAGGGTCTACCTCAGTTGTATAGTTACCCAGGAGTTTTGTTTTCATTCCCAGGACAAGGGCAAAACTATGCAACACCTCACATTTATCTAAATTAAGGACTATCTGCTACTCCTTGTCCCATTGGCCCATTTGAACAAGATCCCGTTATACTCTGAGATAACTTTCTTCATTGTTCACTACATCACCTATTTTGATGTCATCTGCAAACTTATAACCATACCTCCTATATTCATATCCAAATTATTTATACAAAGTGAAGCAAAACAGTGAACCCAGCACCGATCTTTGTGGCACACCGCTGGTCACAGTCCTCCAGTCTGAAAAACAACCCTCTACCACCACCCTCTGTTTCCTAACTTCAAGCCAATTGACTAACTCCCCCTCAATCACATGATCTGTCTACCATGCAGAACTTTGTTGATCGCTTTGCTGAAGTTCATGTAGACATCTACCGCTCTGCCTTCATCAATCTTCATTGTCACCTCTTCAAAAACCTCAACCAAGTTAATGAAACATGATTTCCCATGCACAAAGCCATGTTGATGACCCCTGATCAATCCTGGCTTTTCCAAATGCATGTACATTCTGTCTCTAAGAATCCCCTCCACGAACGTGCCCACCATTGATGTCAGGCTCACTGCTCGATAGTTTCCTAGCTTTTCCTGACAGGCTTTCTTAAATATTAGCACCCCATTAGCCACCTTAAGTGTTCACACCAAATGTAACAAAAATACAGCATTTTCATGAAGGTTCTCAGACCTGGATATTCAACGACATGCAAATATTATGTTCCTCAAGTTTTTTTTTCCTTCAAAGAGGGAAGTGGGGAAAAGAAACAAATGGAAATCTTGATATTCTAGCAGAAAGAAATATGCTAATTCACTTAACAAAGAATTTAGCACTATTCAAAGATTTAGGACCTATGAGCAACTTGTATTTGATCCTAGGAAATTAGTTAGCTCAGTTGGCTGGACAGTTAGTTTGCAATACAAAGAGCTTCCAAAAACATGGCTTCAATTCCTGTACCAGCTGAGGTTACCATGGAGACCCCTCCTCTCACCTTAGGTATGGTAACTCTCAGGTTAAACTATCACTAGTCATCTTCCTTTAATAAGATCGCAGCCCTGTGGCTAGTTAGGAGTGTGGTGGCTTTACTTTTAATAACTAACAATTAAGGCAGTGCTAATTTGTGCCAAAAGATGAGGAGAGGCACTTTCTGCACATGTTCAGTGGCAGTCTAAGTTGCACCTCTCAGTGTCAATTGGCAGTATTATAACAAAAGGCTTGACACAGACTAACGGTAACAGGCAGAACAAGGAGGTATATGGGTAGTTTGAGGGATCGTTTAGAAAGGAGGGGTTTCAATTTTCGGGACATTGAGATAACTTCTGGGAAAGGAAAAAAGCTGTTCAGATGAGATGGGCTTCACATGAACATAAATAGAACTAATTTCCTGGCTGAGAGAGCAAACAGAGTATATATAATGGGCCTAATTTTGGAGGTACCAGACAGAATAAAAGTAAGAAGATGAGGAATGGGGAAGACAAAGGGAATGCTTGACTGTTGGTGGTGAACAGAAAAAAAGTTGCCTTCAAATGGGCAAGAAAGTGATAAGAGCAGTCCTATCAAAAAGGACGCTATGCTGGATCTGATCCGAGGAAATGAATAAGGCCAAGTGAAGAATGGAAACAGATCCTTCAGTCCAACCTGTCCATGCCGACCAGATATCCCAACCCAATCTAGTCCCACCTGCCAGCACCTGGCCCATATCCCTCCAAACCCTTCCTATTCATATACCCATCCCTCTTAAATGTTGCAATTGTACCAACCTCCATCACTTCCTCTGGCAGCTCATTCCATACACGTACCACCCTCTGTGTGAAAACGTTGCCCCTTAAGTCTCTTTTATATCTTTCCCCTCTCACCCTAAACCTATGCCCTCTAATTCTGGACTCCCCAACCCCAAGGAAAGGACTTTGCTGATTTACGCTATCCACGCCCTTCATAATTTTGTAAACCTCTATAAGGTCACCCCTCAGCCTCCAATGCTCCAGGGAAAACAGCCCCAGCCTGTTCAACCTCTCCCTATAGCTCAAATCCTCCAACCCTGGCAACATCCTTGTAAATCTTTTCTGAACCCTTTCAAGTTTCACAACATCTTTCTGATAGGAAGGAGGCCAGAATTGCACGCAATATTCTAACAGCGGCCTAACCAATGTCCTGTACAGCCGCAACATGACCTCCCAACTCCTGTACTCAATACTCCGACCAATAAAGGAAAGCATACCAAACACCTTCTTCACTATCCTATTTACCAGCGATTCCACTTGAGGAGCTATGAACCTGCACTTCAAAGTCTCTTTGTTCAGCAACATTCCCTAGGACCTTACCATTAAGTGTATAAGTCCTGCTAAGATTTGCTTTCCCAAAGTGCAGCACCTCGCATTTATCTGAATTAAACTCCATCTGCCACCTCTCAGCCCATTGGCCCATCTGGTCAAGATCCTGTTGTAATCTGAGGTAACCCTCTTCGCTGTCCACTACACCTCCAATTTTGGTGTCATCTGCAAACTAACTGTACCTCTTATGCTCGCATCCAAATCATTTGTTTAAGTGACAAAAAGTAGAGGACCCAGCATCAATTCTCGTGGCACTCCACTGGTCACAGGCCTCCAGTCTGAAAAACAACCCTCCACCACCACCTTCTGTCTTCTATCTTCGAGCCAGTTCTGTATCCAAATGGCTAGTTCTCCCTTCCTCAGATTGGAAAAGGAGCAAATTTTCGAGGTCCGAAAGTGAACTGGAGCGGGTTGATTGGAAATGCATTTGGTGGACATAACAATTAAAAAAATGGGAGATTTTCAAAAGGAGGATGAAGAGAGCACACATCCATGAGCAATGAAATGGGGTACTCAAAGCTCGAATATCCTGGATGACTAAGAATATTTATGAGAATAAAAGGAGGTACGTGAGACATACCAGAATAATAACACAACAGAAATCAGGAAGAGTATCTCAAATGCAGGAAAGGGATGCTAAGATTGGAACAGGGAAGGTTAGCAGGAAAGCATGGGGAAAGAATTGGCAGGCTGTGCTAAAACAAATAGTAAAATGTTCTTCAAACATATTAATAGAAAAGATTAGTGAAGGATAGAGTGGGGCCAATAAGGAACAAGCACAGTAAGCTATATATTGAAGCAAATGGTCTGGATTAGAGTGGTGCTGGAAAAGCACAGCAGGTCAGGCAGCATTCAAGAAGCAGGAAAATTGATGTTTCGGGCAAAACCCCTTCATAAGGAATAGACGCAGGGAGCCTGTAGGGTGGAGAGATAAAATGATAAGATGATAAAATAATATTGAAGCAAAGAGTATGGCAGAAATATGAAATGCGTCCTTAGCTTCTGATTTTACCAAATTAGAAAATGGTGACAATAGTTCAGTTGAAAATGTGAGTGCTGAGCACCTGATAGCACCTGAGTATAGTGATAGAAAAAGGTGTTAAAAAGATTGGCAGCACTCCAGGTAAAGAAGTCCTCAGGCCCAGATGGGATGCATCCTATATTGCTATGAGAATTAAAGGAGAAAATTGAACAGCCATTCACAGAAATTTTCCAAGCCTCTCTAAACACAGAATAAGTCCTGGGAATGGGAGAATTGTAAATGCGATTCTGCTGTTTAAGAAGGGGCAAAGGATAACCCAAAAAATTACAGACCAGTCAGCTTGACAGCAATTGTAGGAAAAGTCATGGAGGCTGTAATCCAGGATAAGGTAAATGTGCACTTAGAGAAAAATAACTTAATACTCAACAGTCAACATATCTTGTGTAAGACAGATCATGTCTGTCAAATTCAATTGAATTCTTTGACAAAGCAATAGCGGCAGTTGATGAGGGTAATGCAGTGCAAGTTGTACATTTGGACTTCCAGAAAGCATTTGATATGGTGCCACATGGAAGGTTGGTTAGCAAATTAGAGATGTTTGGGATTGATGTTAAGGCAGCTTATAGGGTTTTAGATTTATTAATAGAGGCATGGAGTTTGGAAGCAAGGAAACAATTCCCACCTCTTCAAATCATTGGTCAGACCGCGTTTAGAATATTGTGTTCAGTTCTGGGTACCATATTTAAAGAAGAATGTTAAGGCCCTGGAGAAAGTCCAAAGGAGATTTACTGGAATGATACCAGAATGAGGAATTTTAGATACAATGGAAAATGAGAGAAATTGGGCTTATTTTCTGTGGAACAGAGAAAATTAAGAGGTGACCTCATTAAAGTGTTTAAAATTATGAACAATTTTGACAGGATAAGGAAAAGTATTCTGTTTCCATTAGTTGATATATCCATAACTAGGGGTCAAAAACTCAAGATTGTCAGCAAGAGAGCGAGGAGTGAGATTAGGAGAAACTGCTTTACTCAGAGAATTGTTAGGATTTGAAACACACTGTCTGGGAGAGTGGTGGAGATGGATTCCATTGAAAGTTTCTAAAGAGAGTTGAATATATAATTGCAACTGATACATTTAGAAGGTTACAGAGATGAGGCTAGAGAATGGGACTAGTTACATTGCACTTTTTTGGAGCCATTACAGACATGATGGGTTGAAAGGCCTCCTTCTGTACTGCAAAATTCTGTGATTCTATGATTCTAATGATGTTCCAGTTACCTATTTTATGTCGGTGCAATGTTTAATCTATATGCACTTGACCTATGACATATCAAATGTTCCTTATATTAAACATACTTCTGATGATTCAATTAATGAAGTTAGATAATCAGGCAATTTCAGTAAATATGATTCTCAAGTTCCACATTACAGTCAAAAATGACAATATAGAACACAGAAATTCCTTCAAATAGATTTTATAAGAAAAAGCTTGACCTGTTGTGATCTTAAATCAAGTGATTTTTCATTTATTATTGAATATTCAAATTATTTATTTCAAGTAATTATTCCTGAAAATTATTGCATACAGATTATTTAATATTTCCCCCTTTGCCTTCAAAGAAGCAACTGTTTAAAACACTGAATGCTCACTGAGTAAATGAAATCAAAACTGCTGTAATATATCCTGTATATCATACAAATAATAGCACAAATCATACTGATGAAAAGAAAGCTAAAACAATAAAAGATCTATCCCAGGTTGAAAATGATGAAATTCCTGTCTCAAATTATTTATGAGAAAAATAGTGTTTCAAAGCTTTGCAAGAGTAGTGTGTAATAAATCTAGTGCTATTTAACAAAGCAGACATGTTGCTATGGTGATATTTCAGTAAAAAGCAAGGAGATGATCAGCAGTATAAATGTATTAAGAACATACTTCAACGTTACAATATCCTTTTCCTTATATTTTTAAGATCTGCTTTCAAAATAATGAATAATTCACTGCCATACATGATCAAAACTTCTACAATGTCAAAAAAAGCTCCTTGTGGAGAGCAATATGTTATTTTCTCCCATCATCAGCCTGATGACAGGTATAATGGACCTCACAACCAACAATGCACCTTTCTTCAGTATGCAGTCATAGAAAGAGTGAGAAGTTTTAGCTCGTGATGCAGAATAATTTATCAGCCACTGCAAGGAAATGTTGCACCTTTTACAATATAATCTGTCATTGAGCATTAAGCAACCATTAGTTATTCACAGAAGATGAACTCATTCGCTTGATATTCCATAGCTTGATGTTGCTGCTTTTTATTTCCAGCCATTGTAAGGACTCATTGCATTACAATCTTGTGCACAGTGTTGCAAATCATTTTCATTAATTTCTCTGGCTGCTTTTTTTGGAAATCAGTCATCTCTGCCTGCAAACAGCTTTGTGATCATGGATTGGCTTATAATGAAAGCACCATGTGTACTCCTGCTGAAAATGCAGATTAGAACAGCTGATTTTAAATCCTATTTGTGAAATAAAAGCCATACTATTCAGAACCATGACAGGGAACTATTGGAGGAGATGACAAAGGGAAACGCAAGATGTCAACTTCTTTTACTATCTAGAGTTAATTTAGATATGGTTATCAAGTAGCAAGCTCATGGGCAAGTCCAAGATGACATTTTTTAAGATTTGGAACTCACTAAATACAGTTGCAAAAGTCTGGATTAGGATATCTTGTATCTCACTTTACTTTTGTTCTTTACTCTTCACTTTTGTTTTCTCCTATTGTACATTGTTCAACTATATGGGCTGCTATTAAGCAAGAAAGTCATAAGAGCACAGAAGATGACCATTCTACCCATTAAGTACATGCCAGCAAACTGTGGAGCAAAACCATCTGTCCCATTCTACTACTTAATCCCTTTAGGCTTGCAAGTTCTATCAACTGCCTATTGAATTGCTCTTTGAAATCATTCCCGCTGTCCTCTTAGACTAAGAGTTCAAGATCACCATGTTTCCCCACCAGCAGGCTTCAAGATGGCAAAACACAAAATCCCATGTATGGCCCTTCTGCCAACTAACCTCCTGCTCCAAAAAAATTGGAGACTTTACAAAGTGTTGTTTACAAGTCAGAATACTTGACTGAGCTAATGTACCATCCACTGTGAGACTGTCATGAAGACTTGGTGAAGGAGTAAAGTCAGATACAGACAGAAGGCTTGTTCCTCCCATCAGTCTTTATAATAGCCTATTCATTGAACCTGTAATAGTTGCAGAGATGCATTGAACTACATCTTGTTTAATCTACAAGACTCTTCTTGTTAGACCTATCCTTGCCCACAATACTCTCACACACTAGATTGCGTAAGCTCCGAAAGAAGCCATACACTCAGCATGTTCCAATGGTAGCATACACAGAGTGTGAGGCAATCCAACTGTCCTTGGGTCTTTTGAGGTCCTTAGGTTTCCAACTGATGACCGAATAAGAGCCTCAAATTAAAACTGCCAGCTGTAGTTGGGTGGACTTGTCTTGAGTAAGAATGAGGACCTCCTTTACAGAATCTTATAAACACACCAAATGCATTCTTCCCCACAACACCACCATAAAAGTCACCTGCTTCTTTAATCTTCTCATCCAACTTCTTGAACTTGCTTCACTGCCCCCTCTTCCCCCTCCTCAGCGATGAACAGATGCTGAATTTTAAAACAAATGTCTCTTCCTACTCTCACTATATGTCCATAAGCTGATTGTGATTCTCCCCTTCATAAACAGTGGGCTGTATTCCCCCCATTTCCACTATTTGTGAATTCTAACTTTGCAAGGACTGCAATGATACTGCTGTAATATTAAAGCAGCAGAAGGGCTTATTCCACATGCTCTTAAATGATGGAGAATACTTCACAACACAAGCACACATATAAATGGAGAGATGAAATTAAAATCACAGAGATTATTCAATTAGCTACAACTTAAGTACCAAATAAATAAAAAAAACTAGTTTATTACTGCCCTTGCTTTAAATGGAGTTTGAAATCCTGAAATTGGATTTAGTAATTTGGAATTCTTTGTGGGGTTGTTCATGGGGTATCTAACAGCTCTGGAGTTGATCTGTCTCTTTTAAAAATCTCTCTGAAGGACTCTGAAGAATGTTTTGCTGAACCATAACTTTTGTCTGACAGCTTTGGCAAACAAAAGTTGATTATTTGCAAACAGCACAAATACAAGTTGTTGGCTGCTTTACATATACCAGAGGCTTTTCTTTTTCAGCCTAGAGTTAGGGATCATGATATTGTCGCTAGATATTGTATAGAATAGAAGAGTGTTAACTCTTGAACAGCCTACCATTTTAAAACTGGATACTTAAAAGGCAGTTGAGTTCAGAAATCAAGACCACCTGACCAACCCTTCTTGGGAAGGTGTGAAGAAGCAGTTACTATCAAGACAAAGGATTACATTGCAGATAACCATCTATCCTTTATCCCAGAAATTAAGTGAAATTAGATAAGAGGAATAATTTACTATATTATAGTGTGGGTCTCTGGAAGTTTGCTGTTCAACTTAGAAAGATGGTTATAGCAACAAGCTTTGTTGGACTTTATTTATAAAACAGTCACCATACATAGTGTGTTATAGTTGTCTTGTTTTATTTGTAATCTGTTTGTGAAGCCTTGAACCTCAGACATAACTAGGCTCCTTGGTGTGGGGTGACTGCCTGTAGTCCCAGCCTTGGCCAAGCATTCCACTAATTTTTTTAAATTTAGGATGACAGAGCTGCTGTCCAATCAATCAGATTAGCCAGTAACAACACAAACTGGGACTATCTCCCAAGAAAGGGTGTGGAATTCTTGCAATAAAGCAATTAATACTGCTCCCAGATTTAAATTACTTTGGGGCAACCACTGAAATCAAGCAAAGCTTTACACTTCAAATGTTTTAGCTTAGTGCTAGTAGGGCAAGGGGCATGGATGCAGTAGAAACTGCAGTGCCACATCAAGTTCCGATTACACTGTAAACAAAAAATTCTCTCTCAAACCACCCATATCTCCTGTTTAAAATCTCAAATCTGTCTCCACTACTCCTATACCATGAGTTAATTGGAACAACTTTTCCATTGTCTACCTTATAAACCTGTCAGAATTGTGCACACCTCTAACAAATCTCTCCTCAACCTTCACCTTGGCTGGAAACCAACCAACTCCGGTTTCACCGGCCCAACATGGTATCTAAAACCCTGGATCCCTGGAACCATTCTGGTAAATCTCCCCTCCATCCTCTAAATGATCTACTTAAAACTATGGCAACCGGAACTGGATGTAGTTCTCTAGTTACAGCCAATACAGTTGATAAAGGCTGAACATAACTTCCTTCTTTTTATATTCAATATCTGTGTTACGAAGTACAAAATTCCATGTTTTGCTAATTGTTTTCAATATGTCCTGCAGCTTTTAAAAATCATCCTGTTACTCAGTCTGTTACATGGCACCTTGTCAAACTCTTTTTCAGAATCCACAGACCCAACTTTGATTTCATTCCTTTCATTGACCTTTTCTACTAGTTCATAAAAAAAATTAGATTCATTAAGTGTGATTTGCCTTTTATGAATTTCTGCTGGCTATCCTTAATTAGCTTGAATCTCTTAGGGGAATTAACCCTGTTAATTTCTTTCTCCTTGGTAATCATATCAAACAACATAATACAAAGTACTTCAGAGTGGAATATAATCAACTCAGTCACTAATTTTACTTCTTCTATCCTGCATCAAGGGGCATAGTGCCTTACTTCCATAACTCAATTTGCTAGGAGGTGTTAGCAATTTGATTTTGAATGTAAAACTTTGTTTACAGATCATATGCAATGGGAAAATATGGAAGCAGGTTTGGTGTAAGAAGTTTCTGCATTCAGAGAATCATGTACTGGGACTGTTGTGTATCCTTCTGAAGAGCCACCTTGCAAGAAAAAAGATCCAAAGTGGTCACTAGAAGTCATCCTCAAAATTCTTGAGAGAATTTGATGATAATTCCTTCCAGTTATTGGCATTATATCTTTATTTCTTAATTCATTCATGGGATGAGAGTATCGCTGGCCAGGCCAGCATTTATTGCCCATCCCTAATTGCCCAGAGAACAGTTAAGAGTCAATCTCATTGCTGGGGGTCTGGAGTCACATGTAGGTCAAACGAGGTAAGGATGGCAGCTTCCTTCCCTGAAGGACATTAGTGATCCTGATGGGTTTTTCTAACAATCAACAATTAATTCATGGTCATGATTAGATTCTTCATTCCAGATTTTTAAAATGAATTCAAACTCCACCATCTGCCATGGCGGGATTCAAACCCAGGTCTCCAGAACATTACCTGGGTCTCTGGATTAACAGTCCAGCAATAATACCATGACGCCATCGCCTAGAGCTATATATTGTACAAGTGGGTGTCAGACAATGATGATAGTTCCTGTTTGAGTTGACAAGTGAAATATCTAATTTTTACTTTATACCAATATGATTTCACCATTATTTTCTGCTATCTACAATATTAAGACTAGAACTATGTACTGCAGTATTATAATTTTCAGAACAATGAAGAATATGGCACAGAAATCATATTTTGGCACTTGCATTTACTCAGTAAAGAAATGCTAGAAACTTGTAGTAAAATAATGCAGCACAAAATATTAGAATCTTGAGACTTTGCTGTCCCTATTAGATGAGAACAAAACCTATGAACACCACGGTTAATTGGATTGTACAAAACAAATTTGCACTGGATAAGATTAACATTGGAGTGGAGATATGTTTGCTATATAAGGCATTTTTAGCAAAATCCTCTATCCCATCTATGATTGCAGAATAGCAAGCAGGTTGCCTTGCACTGGAATTGCCACAGAAACTTTGTAAAAGGCAAAACCTTCATTTTCTAGCCTATTACCAGGGAAGGGATCATGCATTCCTAATGCCAAGCATTTCCATATTTTGCAATCCTCTACAAGACTGTCTATGCATTTGTTTTCAAGTTGGCAAGTTGTCACAATGCATCCTATAGATGACAACTGCTACAGCCATGTGTGGTGTTTGTGGAGGGAGCAGATTTTAAACTGGTGGATAGGATTCTCTTCAACTGGACTATTTTGTCCAAGATAACATTGAGGGTTGAGTATTGTAACTGTACTAAAGCTGACTAGTACAGCATATTTTTCTTCAGCTCTCAAATTGTGTTGTGTAGGTGGTGAGGTGTTTGTGAGAGGGGGTGTGCTGCTGAGGAAATAAACCGTTCACGTAGAACACTACAGTTGACACAGCATTTTTTGCAGTTGGTCCAGGTCGGATAACACTGAGTCATGAGACATTGATGGCAGGTATTAACGAAAGCTATGTTATTTAATGCCAAAGGGAGGGGGTTAGACATCTCCTGCTGGACACAGTCATTTATGTGGCAAGAATGTTACTTATCACCTAACAGCCTAAGCCTGGATGTTATCAAGTTCTTAACACATATGTACAATAAAGAGAAACACTCTTTGGAATCATAATGATGTCATGGTTTAGACCTCCAAAATATGCTCTGAGCTTTAGAAAAGCATACTTAACTAGAGCTCTTTTACAAAATGGTTACTGAGATACAAAGAGACTTTGCTTGGAGGTGAATGGGTTAAGCTGCAGAGACACAGGGGGAATCGCACAATGACCCTCTGAAATCAACACTGGATTGTCCACCTGTGGCACAAGATAAACGTCTAAGACACACATCTATGGTGTGTGGTATAGACACAGATCTACTTAATAGGGTGACAATGCTAAGCTATTTCTGCAATGCTGTCAACTTTTTTTACGTACATTGGAATGTGTAAAAATACTTTCAAGTATTTTCAAATTAGGCTTAAAACATACAGAAGTAACTTTACAATAACACTGAGCTCCAAACCAAAATTATTTTACACCCTCTTATGATTGATAAACTGGACTCCTTTTTGTCATTTTCTTTTGTGTCCTAGTCCTGATGCATGCAACACAAAATGTTGTGACATTGCTTACATTCTTTTTGCTGCACTTTGAGAAAAAATCAAAGCAATTAGAATTGTAGAGGGACTTTCAAAACGCACATGTGTATTGAATTAATCCAGACTCTGGTGCCTACAATTTGTTTTTGCTATAAAACACAACCTAATATAACCAAATTAAAACCTGCTGTTAATGATTGATTATTAACTCTACTTTTGAAACATTCATGGTTGGACTTAGAGCTTATTTAATCAGTGTGTTCACAACTCTTTAATCTGTAGAATCATTGCTAATGTGAACAATTACTTTGTTAATGTTGTTATTACTCAAACAAAATGAAATTATTCTGTCTGGATGCACTGATCCAAAAAAAATGACCTACAAGAGTTTCTTGGAGACATCACAACGCTTATTTAAAGTCTCCCAAAAAGAGGAGCAGCAATTTACTTTAGCTACAGGCACAACATAAGCTCAGCACAGTGTTTTTTTAAAACTAACATTTCTGTACATTTTCCAACTATTGTTGAAGTCTGGCTCTCAGTAGGTAAATCAGATCATCCATAGGCTTGCCGATATCAATTTGTACATTAACTGGTTCACTACTTCAGAATTGTTGTTCAAAAAAAAACAGATTTTATCACATCATCAGTCTAGAAGTGAAAGCGGTCATAAAAGGTGCCACATTGTTCACACAAATCTATTTGTTTTCAATATTGCAATGATAAATGGCTATAATTGAACAAGAACAAACACCTCTTATCAGAAAAATGCTCCAGTTAGGAGACCTGTATTGCACCATCCACAAATAAGCTCTGAATATCAATATTACAAATAAGACAATAGTTTTGCATGGTGTTGAAAATTAAAAATCCCCAGAAGTATACAATTAGTAATGCTGAAAGATATTGAAGGAGGAAGCAAAGAACACATCTATTATTTGTTAGATATTTCTGAATTAAAACATTATTAACGAACCATAAGCCAAATAATTGGGCATATTTGTAATATTATAATATTCAGACTTTCACTATGGTATTCTTAAGAGTCACAATTAAAGCTAAAATACCAAAGAAATATTTCTCTGCTGAACCAATGGTATTGCAAAACTCACTTGATTTCCACTTTTTGTTTCAAACCTTTAACACAAAGTTTACATGGTAACTCATCTAGAAACAAGTCATTTGATTCTGTAAGAATTAATAAAACTTATTCTTCAGGTTTACTAACACTGAAGGTTTATGTTAAAGTATCCATATGCTTTCGCTGGAAGAAATCCACAACACTTTATCACCAATGTAACACTGTCTGTCTAATCTTTATTTGCCTGTGATAATGCCAGTTTCACACTCAAATAAATTAACAATCATTTAACTTGTATAGTGATAATGATAATCACTACCGTTTATGCAGCTTTACTTATTGAATAGCTGTGTAGTTGGAAATCTCAGTAAATGCCCTGTATCCAAATCCATGAATTGGTATGGAAATAGAGGAACTTTCAGGTCAACTGAAGTCAATACCACCAAACAATAAAACAAAGAACTGTGGATACTTGACATCAGAAACAGTTAGTTCTGAAGAAGAGTCACAGGACCTGCAACGTTAATTCGATTTTCTCTCCATTTATACTGCTTGACCTGCTGAGTTTTTCCAAAAGTATTTGCTTTTGATTCAATTAAAGTCAAGTTAAAGCATACATCTTCACAAAGTTACCAATGTGGCAAACTCAGAGAAGAGATTAAAGAAATTCAAAAGCATACAAAGATACTTACAAACAAATTAGGGGAAAAGGAAACCCTGTTGTAAGACTAAATACATGGCAAGCTGCTCATAATACAGCATGCTGCTTTAAAACATCAGAGATTTTTTAAAAAGTCAGAGTTCAAATTAATGTGCAGTTAGCATAGATTGTACCCCAATTCCTCATGTGATGAATATCCAATCAGATTGGCACCGTAACCTAAAATTTCTAATGTAAACATATACTGGAAAAATGATAGACAACACACCGAGAACAGAGAATGAGAGATTATAGATTGGTGAAATTTCATTGTCATTCACATTATACATCAAGTCAGTGAATTAATTTGTGACCTTTTCATATTTTGAAACAGTAATGCAGTAATAACATGTAGATATACAAGTGCTATCATGACTCACCCATGCAAATAAAACTATCACATTTGTAAGGTTGGGGCCAACAATATTTGTTAAAACTGGATACCATGCTTCTTGTATGCTAAATTAGAGGGAAAGATTTTTATTAATGCTATGTGAGGATCACTGGCGATGCCTACATTTATTGATTTATTGCTCATCTCCAATTACCCATCTTGTGCTCCAGAACTTGCTGCACCCTTGGTCATCTACTGGACAATTATCCAGGTATGTCAGATATTCAAAAAGAAGGACAAATCCAATCCAGCATTACCACCTCATCAACCTACTTTCAAACATTTTTAAGGCAGCAGGACAAGTACATAAGCTGGTTAAAGAGGCAGAAACAATACATTCCTTCATTAGTCAACTACTGGACACTAAGGTGATACAAAGGGCATTCAGAAGTAGTAGTGTGGGGGCTTGGAGTGTGTGACAGCAAGCAATAAACGTTCTTGCATACAATATTAAGACCGGTAGAACATGAGCCTTAGTGGAAGGTGGGTGCAATAGCAAAGATAGAGTGACTGTGAGGTGACAGAGAGAAAATTGTACCTCTCATGTTGGTGGAGCAGAGAAGAGAACTTTCTTCCGAAAGTGTTGGGTAGTCCTCCAGACAGCTGAGACTGTACTGTTTTGGGTGGTGAGCTCAGACCAGGCTGGCATGGTGTGGTAACATGGCTTTCTCTGACTTTCCCAGGGGAAGGGGATATTCCTCCTCTGTATCACCATTTCCACCAGGACCTTCAGGTCCTTTCATAAAGCAATGCAACAATTTCCCCTTGGCTGCCACCTCTGAGGTCAGTGACAGGGCTTGTCTGGATGTTCAAAGACCTTTTAAAGATGGTGCCAGTGCTCAGGATAAATGGGCATTCCAGGATATTGAGGCAGCAAACAGTTGTTCTAAGAATGGTCAGTGGTAGAATACATGCAGAATCAAACATGAGGGATATCATTGGGGCAGGGTAATGAAACGAGGAAGTGGAAACTCACTGAGGAAAAATCTCCATGAAATTCATCAGAATTGCCACTTTGCTAAAAAAGTACACAAAATTCAGCCCATGGGAACACCACTATCTGAAAGATACCCTCCAAGGCATTCACCATTCTGATTTTAAAATATATCACCGTTCCTTCAGCGTCACTGGGTCAAAATCTTGGAACTCCCTTACTAATAGTACTGGGGGACCTACCTATATCAAATGGATTGCAATGGTTCAAGACAGATTATCACCACCATTTCAAGGGATGTTAGGGATGGACAATAGGAAGTGATAGATTAAGTTGATAGATGAAGGAAGGCCTGTAGATGTCATATACAAGGACTTTAGTAAGATGTTTGATAAAGTCCCCTATGGTAAACTAATGGAGAAAGTGAAGTCACATGGTGTGCAGGGTGTTCTAGCTAGGTGGATAAAGAACTGGTTGAGCAATAGGAAACAGAGAGTAGTAGTTGAAGGGAATTTCATGAAATAGAGAAAGGTGACCAGTGGAGTTCCACAGGGATTGGTGCTGGAGCCACTGTGGTTTGTAATGTATATACATGATCTGGAAGAGATGATTTGGAAATGCCGGTGTTGGACTGGGGTGTACAAAGTTAAAAATCACAGGTTATAGTCCAACAGGTTTAATTGGAAGCATACTAGCTTTCGGAGCAACGCTCCTTCATCATGTGATCTGGAAGAGGGCATTGTCGGTCTGATCAGTAAGTTTGCAGATGACATAAAGATTGGTGAAGTAGCAGAAAGCACAGGGGACTGTCAAAGAATACAAGAGAATATAGATAGACTGGAGAGTTGGGGGGGAGAAGTGGCAGATGGAGTTCAATCCAGGTAAATGTGAGGTGATGCATTTTGGGAAGTCTAATTCTAGAGCGAACTATACTATAAACGGAAGAGCCTTAGGAAAAGTTGAAGAGCAGAGAGATCTGGGAGTGTAGGTCCTTTGTACCCTGAAGGTTGCTGCACTGGTGGATAGAGTGATCAAGAAGGTATATGGTATGCTTGCCTTCTTCGGACTGGATATTGAGTATAAGAGCTGGCAGATCATGTTAAATTGTACAAGATCTGATACGGCCGCTTTTAGAATACTGTGTACAGTTCTGGTCACCACATTACCAAAAGGATGTGGACGCTTTGGAGAGGGTGCAAAGAAGGTTTACGAGGATGTTGCCTGGTATGGAAGGTACTAGCTATGAAGAGAGGTTGAGTAGGTTAGGTTTATTTTCATTAGTAAAAAGGAGATTGAGGGAGACCTGATTGAGGTTTACAAAATCATGAAGGGTATAGACAGGGTGGATAGAGATAAGCTTTTTTCCCAGGGTGAGGGATTCAATAAAGAGAGGTCAAGCATTCAAGGTGAGAGGTAAAAAGTTTAAGGGGATATACTCGGCAAGTACTTTACACAGAGAATGGTAGGTGCCTGGAACATGTTGCCAGCAGAGGTAGTAGGAGCAGGCATCGTAGATTCATTTAAGGTGCGTCTAGATGCATGAGTAGGTGGGGAGTAGAGGGATACAGATACTTAGGAATTGGACGATAGGTTTCAACAATGGATTTGGATTAGCTCAGGCTTGGAGGGCCAAAGGGCCTGTTCCTGGGCTATAAATTTAATAAAAGCTGTCTCAGCCAGTGACGCCCACATCCACAAGGATTACCCTTGAGAAGTTGGTGATGAACTTCCTTTGAGTTGTTGCACTGTGGCAGATGGAGTTCCAAGATTTTACCCCAGGAACAGGAATATAGCTTCAAGTCAGGACGATGGGTGAAATGGAGGGGAAATTGCTGGTGGTTATGTTGCCATGTGTCTACTGCCTTTGTCCTTCTGCAATGGTTCTAGTTTGGAAGGTTCTACTGAAAAGGTTTTGAGAATTGCTGCAGTACCGTGCATTTTGAATACAGTCTGCAAGACAATACTGTCTACTGCTCGTGGAGAGAATGAATGTTGAAGATGGTGAATGAGGTCCCAGTCAAATAGACTGCTTTGTCTTGGATTGTGTTGAGCTTCTTGAGTGTTATTAGAGCTGCACTCATCCAGGCAAGTGGAAGATATTTGTCTTGCAGGTGGTGGACAAGCTTTGAGATGACAGAACTGTAAAACTTCCAAACTCTGACCTGTTCTTGTAGCTCTAGAAGTTGTGTGGCTGACTGAGTTCAGTTTCTGATCAATGTTTGGATATTGATATTGAAGGATTCAGTGATGATAATGCCATTGAATGTCAAGGGAAACAGTCAGATTCAGTAAAACAAAATCAAGAACTGCAGCTGCTGGAAATCTGAAACATAAACAGAAATTGTTCGAGAAACTCAGTAGGTCTGGAAGCATCTGTGGAGTGAAAGGAGAATCAATGTTTCAAATGCACTGACCCTTCAGCAGAATGTTTTTTTTCCCACAGATGCTGCCAGACTCTCAGTCTTTCCAGTCTGTTCTGTTTAGTTGAATTCAGTCTAGTTACAGATGTTCTCTGTCTGGCACTTAACTAGCAAATCATATTCATACCATACATCAGCCCAAGATCAAATGTTGTCCAGACCTTGATGCATGCAGGTACAAACTGCTTCATTATCTGAGACATTACACCAAGCGCTATACAGCAATTATCCCCACTTTTGACTTTATGAATGAGACGTAGCTAAAGGTGGTTGGGCCTCAGATCCTAGCTTTGGAAATTCCTGCAACAATGCTCTGGGCTGAAGTGACTGGCCTTCAACATCACAACAACCTTCTTTGGATTGAGAATGACTCTAACCTGTAAGACTACCCCTCATCCCCCCCGCCAACATTTCCATTAACGCTAGTGTTGCTGGCCATCATATTCAATGCATAGACTGATGCAGTGGTCCAATTGGTTTCCCTCCTCTTTGACTTTTCTGTAGCGGTTGGTCCAACCAAATAACTTTTAAGACCATTCAAATAGCAATTAAAAGTTAACCACGTTTTGGTAGGTCTGGAATTACATGCAGGTCAGACTGGATAAAGATGGCAATTTTCCTTCCCTCAAAGACATTAATAAACCAGGTAGGATTTTAGCTGCAAGGTGAATGTGCTTGAAAGCTGTGCATTATCTCATTGGGGAATGTACTTTAGCATGTTGCTCAGACATAACAGTGGCACTCTGAATCCACTGATTTTTTTTTTAACTCTTTATAGGATTTATTTGTTGCCCAACCTTTAATGCCCTTGTGAAGGTGAAGGCTCAGAAACCTCCAGTGAGTAATTTCTACTCCTGAAAGTCTTCCCAACATCGACAATGTACAAGTCAGGAATGCAATGAAATACTCTTCTTGGGAATGGATGACTGGAGCTCCACCAACACTTCAGAATCTGAACTTGGTGACTCAAACATTAATTCCAATAATAGATCATAGATGCATGGAAATTTGGAGCACACATGGCTCATTTTGGATACATGTATTTCTCAATAAAGTGTTCATTTTTTCAAAGATATTAATAGCTAGGTGACATTTAGACTTCCACAACTATACTCACTGCTCCACAATGGAGTCATAGAGATGTACAGCACAGAAACAGAATCTTCGGTCCAACTCGTCCATGCCAACCAGATATCCTAACCTAATCTAGTCCCATTTGCTAGGACTTGGTCCATATTCCTCTAAACCTTTCCTATTTATATACCCATCCAGATGCCTTTTATTGGCACTTTTACCTAAGTACTCTGTAAAGTGGATAATGTCACCATGTGCTGGCACCATCTTGAATTACAGTACAAATTCCTGAAAAATAGTATAAATGGTAGAATATTGAATGAATTGATATTAAATTGATATCACTAAAACTGAAACAGCTTCAAAAGTTCACCTTTCCCTCTACGTCGACTTCACCTGCTCTGCTCCACAGTCACCACCATCTGACATTGTCTCTAGGGTCCTGGCAACGTGTTTCTTTTCTGCCTCCACTGGCATTGTTGTTTCCACGCTTGCTGCCTCTGCACTGAAGACTGTCACACTGTGTGGGTCCCGCACTTCCTCCTACTCTGACAGTTAATAGACGAGTCCTGGCTCTGGGTCAACCAATGGGGTCCTGACCTCATCCATCCAGCTGAATAGATGTAACCTTCTCTTGTTCGGTTCATCAAGGCACTTTATGCCATGTGACCTTCTCCTTTTTCAAAGAGACACTTTCTTGTCCCTTAGGCCAAACCATATCATGATGACATTCTGGTTCAGGATTCTTCTACCCCAGGGCATCAAATGTGGACTTCAACAGTTTCCTCATTTCCCCTTCCCCCACCTCACCCTAGTTCCAAACTTCCAGCTCAGCACTGTCCCCATGACTTGTCCTACCTGCCTATCTTCTTTTCCACCTATCTACTCCACCCTCCCCCCCGCCCCCAACCTATCACCTTCATCCCCTCCCCCACTCACCCATTGTACTCTATGCAACTTTTTCCCTACCCCCACCCTCCTCCAGCTTATCTCTCCACCCTTCAGGCTCTCTGCCTTTACTCCTGATGATGGGCATTTGCCCGAAATGTCGATTTTACTGCTCCTCGGATGCTGCCTGAACTGCTGTGCTCTTCCAGCACCACTAATCCAGACTCCCTCTACAGCCCAGTTCAAACTGACATTATTTTCCACCCACACCATTAAAACAGATGTTCTTTTCTTCTTCTGTTCAAGATGGTCTTCTCCCCTAATTCATCATTTCAAGATTCGAAGTGGCACTGAAGGGATAAGAGCCTGATAATGATATGCTGATTGAGTGCCCAATATGCTGTCAGTGTCAAGGCTGGTGATTTAAATGAGTTTGAACTGACTTTAATACAGAAGAGCTGAAAGTCCAAGGATGATTTAGATTTTGGGCTTGGATCAAATTTAGTTTGATTCACATCAAGAAGTTTTAGTGAGTGCTGTTCTACAAGAATACCATAGAAACCATAGACTGGAAGAGGCCCTTATATCAAAACAAATCCACTGTTCCTGTGAAACTACTGTAGTGCAGAATCTGCCCTTTCTATAATATTTGTGAAATACTTATATGAATATTCCTAAATTACAGTTGCTCACCCATCCTTGCATCAGCATTTTTGTGTATTGTGAAGTATTTAATCATCTTAGACAATAACCCGGGTTCATGTCGAACCTCTCCAGAGGTGTATAATAACATGTTTGAACAGGTTGATTCAAAAACATAAAATATATACATATTATGCACTTTGTTTCTAATCAAATACATATTCAGTTCTTTCAAGAAGTTAGTTAGTTCACCCTCTCCAGCTTTGTTAGGAGGCTTGATTATGTTTGTGTTCAAGGTGACCAACTCTGAATTTTGTATGTACAGTTTAGGAAACAAGATAACATTTCTAATGCAAATATCACTCACTTACTTAGATGTTATTTCTATGCAATTAATCACACCATTTTTATAAGAAATGAAACACATTGCCAATACTTTTGTTTTCAAAATCATACCGCGCATACAAGCATGAAAATTATAAGTCCGACAATTGCTTTCATTGCTCTGTATTTTGCAAAGCCTTTACATTAAAGTAGTAAGGTAATCAATGCTTTGTCATTTTTTACATCTAGTTTCTAACTTATTTTGCAAATAAAATCGGGAACTTATGCATCAAATGAATGAGAAGTAAGAACTATGTAAGAACAACATTAAAGTTGACTAATCTCAAGTCAAGAATGAAAGGTTTTGTGACTATTAAGACTTTAGGGGTATCAAAAGCATAACAGGGAGATTTCTGCCATTCTCAATTGTGAAATTGTAAGTGTAGACAGAAAAGCATCACAATATCACAGTTACAAGATCACTAATATAAGGGTGTATAAAATTTTCATTGTGAAGAGAGATAGTGGAAACACTTGAAGGTGGGTGTAGTGCTTGTGTGAGGCATGCAAAACTGAATCTCCAAAGAATTTCCAGGGAGCAGGCCTCATTGTGCATTCAGAGAAAGTTCATGACACATTACCTTCCAGTGTTTTTGAGTTCACTATCACACAGTTGGAATATCTGCTGTTACTGCAGGCTTTTAGCAACCTAGAAGTGTGATTTAAAATACAGGACATTTTGGAAAGTAAAAGTTTACCACATCTATTAAAATTCAGACAGTGCAAGCAGCAACAATTTCTGAATTCAGTGGTGGAAATGCCTCTGGAAGAAATGGGCAACAGTCGATTCTATTGTTTGGCACTTCAGGCACGATTACTGCAGGAGATCAGACAGAGTGGCTGGGTAGAGGAGGCATTATATAACAATGCAGTAGCTTTAGATATGATTACAGTTTGAGACCTGAGACCAGCATCAAAGTAAGTCCACCATTAGATAACATGAAATTGATCAATAATATATGCAAGCCCATGCTTTATTCTAGCTAGAATATCTTAAAGGCCTTTGAATATTTACTGCAAACAACCAATCTACATATTTGCCTAAATCATTTGGTACACCATGAATTTAAAAGGGCATTGCCTAAAAAATCAAATATAATTTAATACAACAACATAATCTAAATAGATAAATGCACAGTAGACTGCAAAATGGGCAATTGAGTATTACTTTGTAAGTTATTGACTTTTCTAACACCTCAACACTTCTTTTCTGCAATCATGAAGATCACAAATATGCAAATACTCAATCCCTTGAGTAAATTCAATAAGACCACCCTGTAGAGATATTGGTTGGCAAGGCATTAACTGAGTGCAAAGCAATAGAGCAGAAGGCCTTTCCTGTCCAATTTCCACTCTTCCACATTCCCATATTCACTTAATACAAGCACAGTCAACACTACAGTCACATTATAATTTTGCAACATGGCAACACTCTGTTGCAATATACTCTTTCACCTTCAAAGCATTTACATATTGTGGCATGATGTTTCTTGGATCTGTAGATTTTGGTATGGACCTTCATAGCGGCCTAGCAAGGGTATTGATATTCAGGTACACAGAAGATAGCCTTGTTCTCCTGGTTTGTCAACTGGTTCTTTGACTAGAACAAAGCACAGCATTTTGCCCTGAAATATGTAACTCTTATTAAGAAGCAGTTATTAATTTGCTTGCTTCAGTATTGCAGATCATCAACCAATGGAATATTGAATCAATTGGGAGCCTTGAAGGCTCTAAAATGGAATATCGTTTAATTCAGGGGTCCAGGTGACCAATTTAATGACAGAACAGGTTTTATCTTGCAAATATCCTTCTCATTATATAAAAGAGTGTAATTCAAGCTATTACAAAGCAACCCCTGTGCTTGCTGATCTGTAGCAACACTGGTTAAGCAATGCCTCCATTTGGTAAAAGTAGGAGATTGGCACGAGCTGATGAAGCTCATTTAATGACCTGGTGCAGGTATGATGGGCCCAATAACCTCATCCTGTTGCATAATACTTCTGTGATTGTGATTTAAAATTCGTATTATTGCATTTAAATCCCTCCATAATGACATTTCCTGTTCATCCCATCCCACTTCAAAATTCCAATTCAACCCACAATCCTCTAAAAAAATTGCCATTCACCAATTCTAGCCTCTTGAAAGTCTTGGACTTTAATTACTTTGTGCCTGTACCTTCAGCTACCTAATGCTGATACACAGGAATTCCCTTCCAATACCCATTTGACTCGTGGCCCTCCCGGTCTTAAAGCTTCCCTCTGACCGAGACTTAGGTCATCTGACGTAATATTGTCATTTGTGACTCAGTGTCAAGTTTTCCTTTATAATGTTCCTATTCGTTGGGATATCTTATTATGTTGGATGGACTACATAAATACAATCTATTATTGTTGCATTAATGTTGCAGAGAATTCCCAAATGTACTCTGTAATTTCCCGTTAGATGCATTTCCGCAGGTTCAATGAAAGTCGGCATTACAGGAGCCACATTATAGATTCAGTCTTCTTCACAATTCCTCCTGGTTTGTTGGATACTTATAATTTTATTTTAAATAGGCGTCTTCGATATTTAAAATAAGGATTCAGCTGTTTGCCAAGAACAAACAAACAGAAATGACAGGGAGTATCTGCCCAAATTTTTGATATGCATTCTGGAAGCACTGTATCAGGAAAATGATTTCGCAAAAGTAGCCTTTATGTTTCTCTCTCCTTTGAGGCACAGGATGGTGAAGTATGAAACAAGACCCATTGTGAGCAGTATTTTCATTCGGATTCTGTCATCCTTGGCATTGTCAGATGGAACAGTTACTTTGGAATTATTGATTGTGTGATCTGATAATTAAATATGGAGCTCATATCTAGCACATTTGCTTTGCAAAGTCATTGACTTTGATTTGGAGGTGCCAGTGTTGGACTGGGGTGTACAAAGTTAAAAATCATACAACACCAGGTTATAGTCCAACCACCTGACGAAGGAGAGGCGCTCCAAAAGCCAGTACTTCCAAATAAACCTGTTGGACTGTAACCTGGTGTTGAGTGATTTTTAACATTGATTTTGAAGGTTCACCTCAGATATATAACCATGAAAACGTTAAGTCTAGTTTACTCAACTAATCATACATACTACACTTAACACATGAGAATCTTATGAAGATGAAAAACAATGCCCATGGAAATGTATTGCAGATAGCACACATTCAGGAGGATTCCAGTTGAAAACGGAGAGAAAAAATGTTAGAATGGGAGAAGTATACATAAGAGATGAATTTCCGCAGTCCTCTGCACATAACTTTAGAGGAACATCTACAGAAATCTCAGAAACAGACCCTCATGTGTCCGTTAAATCCTTCATAATGTTTAGCTTATTTCCAATTAGGAATACTTGTTACCAGGACTACCTTCTCAGAAGGTCATGTCAAGTTCATCGAGCATATACAACTGGGGTACAACTGACTGAAAGCGGAAGCAGAAACCACCAAAGAAAATCACTTCCGTTATTTATTGAAAAATTAACTGCAATATGTTTCAAGAATAATTCCTATTTTTCACTATTTTTGATGTTATTAGTGCCAGAGTATCAAAATTCTATGTTTTTACAAGCATCTATACATATGTAATCAGTTGGCTCATGTACAGTGCAGGGCTTCCTGTTCTCATGTTTAACACCAGGGGGTGCCGTTGTTCCTGTACTATGACAGTGCATTGAGGATTTAATGTCAAAATTTTTTTGTACGGTTCAATATAATTCTCAAAAAAACTGTACAACTAAAATGTTAGGAATGATCAAGGGGAACAGAAAGTTGTTTGTGTGGCTAAGCAATAAACGTAACTGATTTATGAAAAGTAATCCATAAACTCGTTCCATGTGTGTTTTGTTAATCTAAGTGGATAATTATGAAGTTTATAGAGATAAATCTGTCAATATGCACCAAGCATTACTCTTCTCAATCTGATTTAAAGGACACTTGTTCTAGAGTCAGTCCTAAACTGAAAGGAATTAAGGACCTGTATTTACATCATACAATGAGTAACCTGAAAGAATGTCAATAATTTTTTTTTATCAAGAAAGGCAGGCTTTGTCTTCCAAAGAAGCAATTCAGCTTATTTTTTAAAAAATCATCTCACATGACTTTAATTTCATCATCATAACTACATATGTATAATTTATTCTGCACTCAGTGACAGTGCATGCAGAAACAGAACAAATTAGCATTTTAATTATGCTTGTCCATTGTGCAGGTGGCAACGTGGGAATAATCTACTTAGATGTGAAATACCTGTCAGTTGTTATTGTTAACACCAGGCGTATGTATTTAAGTTTACACATTTGCCTTTTTCCTGAGAGGTCTACAGCTATGATGACTAGAGTCTGTATGAATGTGTAATCACAGCTGTGAAAGCTCACATTCAGAAATGTTCCTCTATGCTCTTTTCTTTATTGATAAATATATGATAATCAGGGACAGATCTTGCTGGAAATAAACAGACCCACTGGCATCTTCAAATTGAAAATACAGGTTGAAACATTGACATTCAATTCTTCAGTAAGAATAGACAATATTCAAGGCCCTTTATTAGAATGAAATAACCATACACTGCAACATATTTAGTAATAAGAAAAACCTGTTTATACTATACTATTACATTTTCTGGTCATTCATAAAGCTCTTCACAATAAATCAATTAGATTTGAAATTAGACAGGCAAACATAGAGGCCACTTCTGTATTATGGGATACCAGTAAATTCTAAATTGAGTGGACAAAGTGATGCTTTTTGCTGTTTCCCTTCATTGTGACATTTATTGGCAGGTATGAAGGAGGTGTACAATGGTCATAAGTGGGCCTCAGAAATGTAATGTACAAACAGTGATCTATTTCAGATCTAATGTCATTAGCAAAGTGACAAACATTAAACAGGAGAGGTCAATGTTTGGAGAGGGGAAATAATGCCTACAAAATAAAATAATATGGTAGTATTGCAGAGGAGTGATGTAAGTGATGATAACCAGAGTGAGACAGAAACAGACTGAGTGTACATTTATAAAAATAACAAAAAAAAGTGTTCAAGGTGGAAAAATGGTAAAGATGCAACAACTAATGGCTTGTTACATAAATGTGTGTTATTTTCAGAACAAAGTAAATGAGTTAATAGCACAAATAGAGATGAATGGGTGTGATCATATAACTATTATAGACATGATTACAAGAAGATCAAATCTGGGAAGTAAGTATTCAGGGTTATGTGAATTTTCAGAAGGTCAAGCAGGAAGGGCAGAATGGTGGTGCAGTTTTGATAATATGGGATGAAATATAAGTATGGTAACAAGAAATGAGCCTAACCTCACCCCCTGCGAGTGTTTACTATTTGTTCTGACCTTCTGCTCTCCGATGCTGAACATTCAAGACTGTATTCACTCCTCACAATGTGGTCTGTTCTACACCAGGGTCACAGTTTGGGCACCACTTTGCAGACTATCTATGATCTGTCCGTAAAAATGACCCTGAGCTTCTGGTTGCCTGCCCTTCAACACACCACCATATATCCTAGCCAACATCTCTATCTTCGGCTTGCTGCAGTGCTCTAGCAAAGCTTAGCGCAAGCTGAAAAAACAGCATCTCATTTCCCACTTGGGGATCCAGCGGCCTTCAGGACTCAATATTGAATTCAATGATTTTAGGGCCTGAGCACCTTCTTCCATGTCCTTACCCCACAAGCACTTGTCCCATCCCACATCTTCATATGGGTTATTACCACAACTAATCCGTTAGCATTCCTCTCTGGGCTCTATCTCCACCTACCGTTTATCCCTCCCCATGTCCCCCCACCCCATCTTCAACAAATATACCAACTGCTAACTAGCTACAATTAGTTCTGAAGAAGGGTCACTGGATCTGAAACATTAACTCTGAATTCTTTCCACAGATGCTGCCAGACCTGTTCTCCAACAATTTTGTTTTTGGTTAGTGGTCTTGGATTGCAAGAGGTTATGTCCACATACTGGAGGTAAGGAATAACAAGGATATGAACACACTGGTGGGAGTAGGCTATAAGGCTCATAACAGTCGTTATACTTTGGGACAGTGAACAAATCAGGAGATAGTGACAGCATGGAAAAAAAATTAATGATAGATAGCACTTTAATATTAATGTAGGTTGGGAAAATCAAATTGAAAAGGTAGTCACAAGAAAAAATGCAACGAGGCAGGATGAGTTAATGATCTCAGTATCAAATATCCTGTATGAAACAAATTTCCATAATATGGCAGAACTTAGCATTCAGTTTGAGAGTGAGAAATCTGGGTCATAAGCAACTGTGCGAAATGTAAATTAGAGTAATTACAAAGAAATGAGGGTAGCTTTGTGGTGGATAGGAAAAGGAGTTTAGCAGAAAAGATGATTGATATAAAATGGCAGTTCAAGACTCACAGCAAAGATATATCCTAATAAGGAAGGAGAATTCTAGCAAGGTGATAAACCAACCGTGATTAATCAGTGAGGCTAAGGATAATATTAAATTGAATGATAAATTACAAAATGTGATAAGCCAGAGGATGAGGAATGTTTTAAGAACCAACCAAAGATGACTGAATAAAAGGAGAAAAAAACTATGATGCTAAACTTGAAAGTAATACAAAAGTGACACTAAGAGCTTCTTTAAATATCTAAAAAGGAAGAGACAGACGAAAGTGAATGTAGGCCCCTCCAAGAATGAGGCCATGGAAATAATAATAATGAGGAGCCAGAAAATAGAAGAAGAGTTGAATAAATACTTTACACTAGCGTTTATGGTAAAGGATACTAATAGCATTCCCCAAAAAAATTAAGGTGTAGAGGAAATAAATCCAATGGTTATCAGTAGAGAAAAGTACCAGGTAAATTAATGATAAGTTCCCTAGATTTGATGCCTTGCATCCTAAGATACTAAAGGAAGTAGCTACAGAGACAGTGGATGCATGGTAGTAATTTTCTGAGATTCCTTAAATTCTTGAAAACTGCTGGAGGATTGGAAAACTGCCAATGTAACATGCTCTGAGATGCAGAGGGACATATATATATGCTAGTGAATGAATCACAAAGGGCTAGTATGCAGTACAGAAAGTAATAACGAAAGCTAATAGAATTGTATCACTAATTGTAAGGGGATTTAATAGAAAATTAGGGAGGTTATGTTTCAGCTATACGGAGCACTGGTTAGGTCACATTGGAGTGCTGTGTACCATAATTGGCAGCTTATTTTGATAAGGATGCTTATGCATTGGAAACAGTTCAGAGAAGGTTTACCAGACTAATACCTGGAATGCCTGGGTAGTCACATGAGAAGGAGAACAGGCTAAGTTTGTACCTGCTGGAATTTAGAAGAGTAAGAGGCAACTTGATTGAAACATAAAAAATCTGGAGAGGTCTTGTCAGAGTAGAATTGGAGAGGGGCTTTCTGTAATGGCAGAATATTTGTGAATAGATTCTTTTGAACAAGCTAATGAAATGTTAACAGGGCAGCATGGAATTTGGCTTTGAAGTTATAATCAGATCAACCTTTATAAAAAGGAGTCAAGGGCTTAGTTTCACTCCTTGCTCATTTGTTCATATGCCCTAAGGAAAGAGATTATAGCAACCCTGAGATATAGTACAATTTAAAGAGAAAAAGTTAATTAAGAGGAATAAATAATTACATTAGGAAGACATTTCAGAAGAAACAATATTACCTGCAGATTTAGCATTTGGAGAAGATAATTATTAAGATTCAAGAATTGCTTCAAATTTAAATACTAATTCACAAGTTCAACAAGTAACTGCACAATAGTATCCAGTAGGACATACAGCTGGTTACTTTATAAATCCCCATTACAGATGAAAGCACAGGTGTTTTGAAAGTGTTCTTTAAGCTTTTGACTACAACTTTAATCTGAAAACAAATGAAATTCTCAAAGGGCAAAGATTTAACAAACAAAGAGTTCAGCATCCAGGAAAATCTGCAGACAATTTAAGGAATGATTGCTGCAGATTATTGGCAAAATGTGACTCTGGAACTTTCAAAATCAGAATTTAAAGATGCAAAATTGTTGCCATAATTATTGATGGGTTTTTGTCAGATTTATTACAGTTCAAAGAATAGTTGAATTTGGGGAAAGTTATGCCCATTGTTCTAGAAGCAGAGGCCAGAAAATATCACCAACAAATCCCGAGAAACACAACCTTATAACAGTAAAGCAACAGAATCTATCCACTTCTCAGCAGAAATACTGTAAAGACAGAAGTGATAAACCAGCACAAAGAGAAGGGGAAAAGCAAAAATCAGAGGAGTTTCAATAGTAATGGAGCTAAAAAGCCACACATTGGTTGAGCAGTGCTCAAATATGACAAAAGCATACTATAAGTGTAAAACTATAGATCCCTTTGAATTATTTAGAAATAGGAGCCAGTTTCAGAGCAGCAAAAAGTCAAATCCTCATTTATACAAAGATGCTAAAGTGTTAGAAACAGCAGCATCAGAAAAGAGACTGAGTGCATTCCTATGCAAAGTTAGTGATCCACATCACTTAACTTTGACAGAACCTGTTCGTGTCAATGTCGATCTTATTAAGGTTCAGGCTGATTCACAGATGGGTGTCACTGCCTTACGAATTAAATGCCATGGCTGAAGAAAGGTAATAGCCTACAAATATGAACACTCAAGATTAAAATGGTGTACTAAATGCAACTTAGCAACACATGATTTAAAATCATGACATCTCACATTTGTGCTCACACATATCTTAACTGTAATATCCTTGAGGTGTTCAATTTTTTAAAAACTTCATTCACAGGATGCAGGCATCACTAGCTAGGCCAGCATTTATTGTCAGTTCCTAGTTGCTGGAGGCAATTAAGAGTCAACCACATTGCTGTGGGTCTGGAGTCACATGTAGGCTGGACCAGTAAGGAGAGCATTTTCCTTCCTGTATTCCTGACCAGATTTTTAAAAACATTTGACAGTCAACAATGGTTTACTGGCCATCATTAGACTCTCCATTTCATTTTAGTGAATTCAAATTCCATCATTTGCCATGGTGGGAGTCAATGTCCCCAGAACAGTATCTGAATGTCTCGTTTAATGGTTGAGAGACAATAACATTTGGTCAACACCTCCCATAATTAGAACCAAGAAATAGTGAACAAGTCAACAGAAACTAAATTATGCCAAATCAGAGAACAACTAATCCTGGAGCAAACTGTTGTCACAATCATCTGGGAGACAACAAGTAGAGGATTTGAAGAAGTTCTGAGGAAGGGTCACTGGACCTGAAACATTAACTCTGATTTCTCTCTACAGAAGCTTATAGACCTGCTGAAAGTTTCCAGCAATTTCTGTTTTTGTAGTAGAAGAAGATTTCATTGGTGTGTCTAGACTCATGGTGTAATCTCAAACAAAAAAGAAATATTGATATTGCCAATGCTGGCATAAGAGAATGGTATCATACTGCTGACAGGAAGGACATGTGTGATACACAGGAAATGTTTTCCATTGCTTTTGTCAATGAAGAGCCTTCAGATGACATAATAGTGGTGTTTAAAAGCATAAGCAATTGACGACAATGAAAATGTGCAGACATGCAACTTAAACACATTGAGCAATTGTTAACTAAAGTTATTCATATGGTAAAACTGTTTGCAGAAAAAAAATGGTTATTTCAGATTTTAATTTTATGTCAGGGGATAAGATAACACATGCTCAAGAGAAACATTTCAATCCTTAATCTTTCAGAGCAAAATGCTGAGCAAACAACATTCATGCAGCACCATGTCTGAGGATGAGAAAATGTCTACTACCCCAGTACAATCACAGAGGGTGAATCCAATTTAAATCAACCAGTTTAAGTAAAGCCCATTGAGTCTGTTCTGTCATTCAATGATATCATGGCTTACCTGAATGTCTTCAACAATTTCCTGCCTTAACCCTATAATCCCTGATTCCCTGTTCAATTAAAAAACTGTCTCTCAGCCTTGAATATACTTAATGATCAGTGAAGAATTTCACAGATTCACTATATTCTGAAAGAAGAAATTTCTCATCATCTCTGTCCTAATTGGGCATGCCTTTACACTGAGATTATGCCCTCTGGTCCTAGACTGTTCCACAAGGGGAAAAAAACCTCTGTGCATCTGTTCTGTCAAGTCTCCTGAGAAACTTGTATGTGTCAATAAAGTTTTTTCAATAATCACCTAGTCAAACCACTCAGGAAAGCTGTAAAGAGAAGCTGTACGAAAGAGAAGTACAGACAGATGAGTCTGACATCAGTGGTATGTAAGCTTTTGGAGGATATTCTGAGAGATAGGAGTTACATTTTGAGAGGAAAGGACTGATTAGGGATAGTCAGCTTGGTTTTGTGCATGGGAAATCATGTCTCATAAACTTGATTCAATTTTTAAGGACACACCCAAAATGATTGATGAGGGCACAGCAGTAGACGTTGACTACATGAATTTTAGTAAAGCCTTTGACAAGGTCCCACATGGTAGACTGATTAGTAAAGTTAGATCACATGGGATTCAGGGAGGGCCTGCCAGTTGAATACAAAATTGGCTTGACAATGGGAGACAGAGGGTTGAGGGTGGAGAGTTGTTTTTCAGACTGAAGGCCTGTGATCAGCAGAGTCCCGCAGGGATTGGTGCTGGGACCAGAGTTGTCATTTATATAAATGATTTGGATGAGAATTTAGGAAGCGTGATTAGTAAGTTTGCAGATGGCACCAAAATTGGTAGTATTATCAACAGTGAAAAAGGTTACCTAAGATTACAAAAGGATCTTGATTAATTGGGCCATTGGGCTGAGGAGTAGCAGATAGAATTTAATGCGAGATATTGCATTTTGGTAACATGAACAAGGGCAGGACTTACACAAGTAATGGTAGGGCCCTGGGCAGTGTTGTCAAACAGAGAGACATAGGGGGTTCAGGTATGTAGTTCTTTGAACATTGCATCACAAGTAGATAGGGTGGTTAAAAAAGTGTTTAGCTCACTTGCCTTCATTACTCAGACCATTGAGTATAGGAGTTGAGGCTGTACAGGACAATGGTGAAGTCACTTTTGGAGTACTGTGTACAGTTCTGGTTACCCTACCATACGAAGTATTATTAAATTGGAGTGGATTCAGAAATGATTTACCAGGATGTTGCTGGGTTACAAGGAGAGGCTAAATAGGCTGGGATCTTTTGCACTGGAGCGTAGGAGGTTAAGGAGTATAAGGTGTATAAAATCATGAGGGGCATAGATAAGACGAATAGTAAGATCTTAATCCTAGGGTGGGAATGTTCAAAATGAGGGGACATATTTTTAAAGTGAGAAGAGAAGGATTTAAAAGGGTCCTGAGGGGCAATATTTTCACACAGAGGGTGGTTCATATATGGAATAAACTGCCATGGTGGGGGGAGGGGTGCAGGGGCGGGGTCACAGACAAAGGGTGTGAATGGTGGGTGGGGATGGACAGGGTTGGTGGGAGTGGATGAGAGGATGGGGCTGGACGGGGTTGAGGGGCAGATGGGGACGGGGTTGGACAGAGTTGCGGGGGCAGACTGGGGGCAGGTTTGGAAGGGGTTGGGGGATGAACGGGGTTGGGATTGAGGGGTGGACTGATGGTGGGTACAGGGTGGGGGCAGATGGGGGGCTGCGGGGTCCTCACAAGGTGTGTGGTGTGCTGCTGCCTAGGCTCCTGAACAGGGAGCGGACTTAGCAAGTGCTCATTGTGTTAAACCCATTGAACTGATTGGGGGTAGGAGGCTTCAGCAATGCTTCAGGTCCCTTACACACAAGTCTGCTCAGAAACAAACCCTGAGACAGAGAGAGGGAGCAAGGCAGGCAGAGTGAGGAAAAAGGAAACTTCAGAAAACTCTGAGCCCCAGAGGAGAGGTATTGAATTAATTAACCAAATAATCAATTATCTGAACAAAATAGTACCCACCCATCTCGTTGTATATCTTTCCTTAGATAAGGGAAACAAAATAGCTCACAGGATTCCAAGTCTGATGTCACTTGTGCTTTATGCAGTTTTCACAAGATCTCCCTTTTCATATTCCATTTGCTTTGAATTAAAGACCAACATTCCACTTGACTCTCCTATTACCTGGTGCATTTGTTCAATGTATTAAGTGGGTTAAGTGCACAGAATTTGTATTAGTTCGGTATATCAGTTTGGTGTATTAATTCAGTACATTAGTTTGGTATACAGGTATTAGTTTGGCACATTACTTGTCCTTCAACCACCGACATCCTCAAGTAAAATTTTCATCATCTCCAAACCGTAACATTTTAGTGCTGTCCTTTTATCAAATGCCTGCCATCTCCATAACTTATTCTCCATAAGTTCCAACTCACCTCCCATACTGAATCCCACACCAAATTGATTACATCCATCTTGTACGTCCTCACTGACTTAGGTTGATGAAGAAAAAAACAAAAACTCTAAGGAGTTAAAATTTCATTGTCTTTACTTCTCCAGTCAACTATCCTCTTATAGTCCTACAGTCTCTGAAATGTTTTTTCTTCTGATTGTGTCTTTTTATGCATTATTCTGTCAATTTATTGCTTGATTTCAATCCCTTCACCTCCCTCTCCTCTATTAAGACTTTAATTCAATGAAGAAGTGACAAAGAAGATTGATGAGGACTGAGTGGTAAGCACTGTCTCTACGGACTCCAGCAAAATATTTGACAAAGTTCCGCATGGTAGACTGGTTAGCAAGGTTAGATCACATAGGATCCGGGGAAGCTAGCTAAATGGATACAAAATTGGCTTGAAAATAGGAGACAGAGGTTGATGGTAGTGGTTTGTTTTTCAGATGAGGCCTGTGAGCAACAATGTGCCACAAGGATTGGTGCTGGGCCCACTGCTTTTTGTCATTTATATAAATCATTTGGATGTGAATATAAGAGGCATGGTTACTAAGTCTGCAGATGACACCAAAATTGGAGGTTTAGTGGTCAGTGAAGGTGATGATCTCAGAGTAGAATGGGACCTTGAACAGATAGGCCAATAGGCTGAGAAGTGGCAGATAGAGTTTAACTGAGATAAATGTGAGGTACTGCATTTTGGTAAGGCAAACTTGGGCAGGACTCATACAGTTAATGGTAGTGTCCTGGTGAGTGTTGCTGAACAAAGAGACATAGGGGTGCAGATGCATGAAAGTGGAGTCACAGGTGGACAGGGTAGTGACAGAGGTGTTTGGCACGCTTGCCTTCATTGGTCAGAACATGAAGTAGAGGAATTTGGACGTCATGTTGCGGGTGTACAAGACATTGATGAGGCCACTTTTAGAATACTGCATATAATTCTGATTAACATTCTATAGGAAGAATATTGTTAAACTTGAGAGGGTGCAGAAAAGATTTCCACGGATGTTGCCGGAACGAGAGGGTTTGAGTTATAGGGAGAGGCTAAATAGGCTGGAGCTATTTTCCTTGGAACTTCGGAGGCTGAGGGTGACCTTGTGGAGGTTTAGAAAATCACAGAGGACCATAGTTAGGGTAAATAGTCATGGTCTGATTCCCAGGGTAGGGGAATCCAAAACTAGAAGGCATAGGTTTAAGGTGAAAGGGAAAGATTTAAAAGAGACCTGAGGGGCAACTTTTTCATGCAGAGGGTGGTGCGTGTATGGAACAAGTTGCCAGAGAAGTGGTGGAGGCTGGTACAATTACAACATGTAAAAGGCATCTGGATGGGTATATGAATAGGAAGGGTTTAGAGGGATATGGGCCAAATGCTGGAAAATGGAACTAGGTCAGATTGGGATGTCTGGTCAGCACAGACAAGTTGAACCAAAGGGTCTGTTCCTGTCCTGTATACTCTATGACTCTATAACTTTAATGCATTGACTAAACCTTTTATAAGTAATATGTCCTATTAAACATAAACATCATTTTGTAACAATTGTGAATACTATTTTTCAGGTTTAGCTACATGACCTGGAGAAAACTTCCTACCTGCCACTGCCACAGCGTTACAACACTACCAGTGTTACAAATGGTATCCTTTGTATGGTGACAGTGGTGAATTATTCCTTCTCAAAATGTGTGTTACCTTTGACTTGGCTATACCATCTTCCTCTGTCACCCACTGGGGTGAATGTTCCTCAAAACAGTTTCATTCTTATCACGTCATAGCCAGATAATTAAGTGGACTGATTTCTCTTCTTACTCTTTCACCTTTATCCTTATAGGCTGCTAGGATCCAAAAATAACTCATTGTGGATTTCTCATCTACATGCATCCCCTTAGTAATAACTTCTGACAACACAATATTGGGTCCAGTGTGTACTCTCATTCTACACAGACATATGAAATGTCCATTGTCAATAACTTGCCACATGACTCATCAGTTATTGGGAAGGCAAACCATTGCATGGGATTTTCCCAGATGCAGTCAAAATGTTTTGTCGATTGAGACTCATGGTGCCCAGTTGACCATGTCCTGGAGTGACATATCTCTTGCAATCTTCTGTTCTTTGCCTCATAATTATGTAATCAGGTTGTTTGGCATCTTTCTCAGGAATCACATGACAGGAGAGGTGGAGGTGTTGAACATTGCTGGGACCTTTAGGCATGCATGCTACCAGCAGCATATTTGAAGCCAAGCTGTACACTACCTCAGAGACTCCAGCCAGGAACAGACCCTCACACGATCGTGCTTGTCCATTTGACCATGATCAACATGGCCCTGGGGAAAGAGAATGTCATTCTCTGCTCTATGGACAGGGACAAGGAGACCTATCTCAAAGCTGTGAGCATCCCTCTGAGTCTTTTATACTTTTCACAAGGGGAGTTGTGAGTTTCTTGCAAGCTAGCAGCAAGTTGCCGATTAAGGGATATTATTGCTCATTAAATACTTTGTTGATGGCAAAACTCATATAATTAATATTCAGCTTTCTGCCTTACTCAACTCGTCAAACAAGGTAAATATTGAGAAAGCTTGACATGGAAATCGGAGTGGGTACTGAGGGAATTCAGCTCACTACTTGCTCTGAAGTACCTCCACTTGGACAGTGCTCATGGCTGGTGCCTATTGAGCCTGTTCGGTGATGTTGATACCCACTCCACCTCCACAGACATTGGCATCCAACATATGCCAGTCTCTAAGAACCCTCTTGGCACACTTGTAATTCACTTACTGGACATATCTGAACTTCAATGTTGCACCTCAGGGTGCACCAGCGACTGTCATTATAATGTGGCAGAAAGGACACTGTGGCACTCAGGGACATGCACCAAACACAAGGACTTGACTAGGCTTCATCTCTGGGCTTTTTGTGTGCTGTCATAGTATTTACTCACTCAGGCCCTGCATGGATGCTTATGGCATCCCTACCTTGCCTTTTTGCCCCCTAAGCCAGAGATACCAGGTTCATATTAATTCTATGCCATTTTGTGCAGACACAAAGCCAGGAAGCTTGTCATGGCTATCTGCAGGCCTCAGTCCAGGGGGGAAAACCTTTGCTCAGACGGTCTGGACACAGTAAGTCATGGGAGACGTCCCATCCCAGTCTAGGTGCTTGTAAACGGTCATTCAGCCAATCGGAGTGGTCAGAGTCATGAGAGGGTAAGGAGCCAAATGCTGGGCAACCCACCACCCAGCAAGTCTTTCTGACCTATCGGGGTTTGGAATAAGGGAATGGCAGATATTAAGGGTAATAAAAGTGGGTAGCATAGCCATTCAGTTAGATTTGCTGCATGTGGGAAAGGATCCCAAGCAAGTGAATAGGCAGCACAGAGGGCATGCCGAGTTAGTGCCATCAGAGGGTGGGGTGAGTAATGACGACTAAGAGAAGATGTTGGAGAGAGAGTGGTGGAGCATGAGCCTTGGTGAGAGGTGGACACAGTAACAAAGATAAAGTGTGAGAGAAGTTGGTGGCACTTATTCTGGTGCAGTAAGCAATTGTCCTTCTTCCTACAGTGGTGTGCATTCCTCCAGACGTCTGAGACAACACTTACATATCTGGCAACTTTGGGTGGGACAGGCATGGTCTGGTATCATTGCCTCCACTGCTGGTCCTGGATGCAGAGGAAGTCCTGCATCTGCATCATCCCACCCAGCTAGACCTCCAGGTTCCAGCCTAGATAGTGGAGTACTCATTTCTGCTATTTGCTTTTTAGGGGCAAATGTCAGGAACCTTTGAGGGCAGCTCTGGACTGATAATGGTTCTCTGGGTATACAAAAGGCTTTTAAAGATGATGTAAGTGTAAGGGATGTCAGTGATAGGGATGTCAGTGAATTCTGGGACATCCATTGATTGGCAATTTTTTCTGGCAATGGCCCATTTTACGTTTCCACTGGGATCAGGTATGAGGGGTGCCATAGGGGCAGGGTAGGTAATTTATAGAATAAGTTTGGTAGGACATGGTGAGAAAACATATTAGATCATGTTGAACAAATGTCTGCAGAAAACTCAATGTAACTCAGACAACCAAAGAAAGCATAAAATTCAACTGAAAATTCTCAACCTACTTCCCAACAGCATCACATTACAGAAATTCAAATCCAGAGAAATTACCATATTAAATCTTTAATTTTTGCTTCACATATTGTCCACAGTTTCTGTTCTGTGAACTTCCATGAAAATTTATAAGAATGAGAGCTTGAACTTTCTCAACTTTTAATAACCTGCAGATTTCTAAACAAACACTTCTGGTTTGGAACTTTTGTTAACTAAACTTTCCCACTGAGGTAATATATTCACTTAAATGGCCAATAAAGCTCCTTTCTCAGAGAAAAACATGTACTTGCTCTGAGCTGAGGGCTCCTCCTAACTACCCTAAAAACTTTGAATCTCTGTGTTTTCCAAATGAAAATCAACCCTTAATTATTAATCTGAAGCCTTCAAACTAATGGCCTTCAATGTTTATTCTCGTTGTAAACCATTAAAGGATTCAGGGGAAAATCACAAAACATTTTCGCGACAATGAGATTCTGATTTGTTTAATTCTCCCCATATTTCTGACCTTGCTTACTGTTGCTCATGGCACACCACAAGCAATGATTCCTGGTGACCAAGTTACCAGGAAGGGTAGTGACGTTCCCTTTAGATTAGATTAGATTACATTACAGTGTGGAAACAGGCCCTTTGGCGCAACAAGTCCACACCGACCCGCCGAAGCGCAACCCACCCATACCCCTACATTTACCCCTTGCCTAACACTACGGGCAAATTAGCATGGCCAATTCACCTGAGCTGCACATCTTTGGACTGTGGGAGGAAACCGGAGCACCCGGAGCAAACTCCACACAGTCAGTCGCCTGAGGCGGGAATTGAACCCGGGTCTCTGGTGCTGTGAGGCAGCAGTGCTAACCACTGTGCCACCATGCTGCCCACTTTTACTTTTATAACCTTCACCCTGATCTTCACTGGACCCCATACAATCAACACCTCGATTATAAAATTCTCTTACTTGTTTTCAAATGTATCCATGACCACACATTTCCTTCTCTCCATTACTTTCTCCAGCTTGCAGCCTGCAAGGTCTCTATGCTGCTCTAAATCAAGCCTCTTCCATATTCCTGCTTCTAATAATTTTACCACTTAGCTACCTCAACCATACGGTCTTCACAGAAGCTCTCCTCTTTTCCACATATCTTTACTTCTTTAATATACTCATTAAAACCTATTCCTTTGAGCAAGAATTTGGCCATTTGTCCTCATATCTCTGTGTGGCTTGGTGTCAAATTTTGTTTCAAAACTATTCCTGTATTTTGTTTTGGGATATTTTAGGATGTTAAAGGAGCTAAGTGAATGCATTTTATTCTTGTTAGCATAATTGTATCAACAGATTTGAAGAGGTTTCACTGTTTGCCTTGCAAGGCAGTGTTCAAGATACTGTCAGCACTGTGTAAAGTTTCAGTTCACTTCCATTAATTCTTATTTAATATCGGTTTCAATTAGCAAAGTATCTGAATTGCAAAAAGATTAAATTAAACATTAATGGAAATAAGCCTGTTCAATACCATAAGCTTGTGATTTCAGCCTGCACGTGAATCCATGAAAGTTATAGTTCAGCTAATGGCTTGGTGATTTTGTGATATTACTCGAGGAGCTGGTTCTGAGCTAGCTGGGTCAGTATCATGCGCTGTGCACGTGTAAAAAAGGGTAACTGTAATACCGGCTTTCATGGAGTTATTTCAGTTAATTATGTAAATAATATTAATATGTATGTTTTTTTATTTAATGAATTTGAAAAAGTTTCCTTTTATATACCCAACTAAATGCTTTACGCCCAATCTCAGAAATGCACAATCCATTGCATCAGATGACATGGTGACCCATTGCTTTTCTGATATGGACTATATCAATGATGTCTCTGAGTGAGCATGTCCATTTAAAGTAAGTTCAGTTATGTGTTTTGGGGATATGTATATTCTGAAATTATTTTCTGATGGTCTTTTTGGCAGAAGAGAGAGGATAATTTTATGATTCAGTTTGAAGTTGAGTGAAGTCCAGGTAGTGGAGCTGAGCATCAATGGTATGTTTCCACGACATTGTTCAGTTTCTTCAGAATTTAGACTTGATTTTAGCTGTGAGTGAAAGAAGGCAGTGCCTTGGAAACTGATTTCAGCCCACATGGGCTAACTGATATAAAATCCTGCTGACTTTTAGATCCAAGCTTCCCTCATTCCAGGCCTGACTCTCTCCTGAAGGTAACAGTTGGCTTATGGGGTGGGGGGGTGGGTTTGGTGCTTGGGGTGTCTGTCACACAAAGCCATAGCTAAGAATCTGTAGAGGAAGATAAACTCACCATTGTCTGACCAGACCACAGGGCCGTGGTTTTACCTGAGGGTCACCACACCTCAGGTAAGGAGAGAGGTGAGGAGAGTCCTTCACAGTAACCTCAGGAATGATGATGAAGGGCTCCTGCCCAAAACGTCGATTTTTCCTTCTCCTCAGATGCTGCCTGACCTGCTGTGCTTTTCCAGCACCACTCTAATCTTGACTCTAATCTTCAGCATCTACAGTCCTCACTTTCGCCCTTCTAAATGTGACTGTTCAATATCAGAAATAGTTAGGGTCTGAATTATTCTTGATGTACGCCTCTGTTGAACATATGCTGCACTTCTTAGTCTGAATTTTAGTCACTTAATTGTCTGTTTTTCATTTATGTGGCAATGCACTACTGTGCAGGAATTTAAGAAACTACTGAGGTCAATATAGCTAATTACAAACTGGGAAAAAAGTTAAGAAAGAAATATATTAATGATTCTATTATTATCTATGTTAATACTATATTCTAATAAGTTAAAGTACAACATTTTGCAAACTAATGCTGGAAGAAGGCACAGCTTGTTTATTTTGCAAAAACATTAGCAATTCTGCTCATGGAACATAAATTTCTGCACAGTCCATGAGATTTACTGAAGTTAATTTGCTTTTCAAACAGAACAATAAACTCTTGTGCATCTCACAAATAGATCCATTATAGAATAATGTATATTTAAGCAGTGACTTACATCAGTTTGCCACACTCTAAGCACTTTGTGCCATTTAGCAATCAAAAATAGGTGTAGCTTTACTCTGTGGCATGATTCCTCTCCAGAGGCTAGCTGCAGAGAGTTTATTAGAACAAGCAATATAGGGGGTTTGTTAATTATTATCTGAGCAACAGTCAGACTCAGCACGTTCACAGATTTGTTTGCCATAACTAGATGCATTTTCTCCACTATGGTGCATAAAAGATTCATTAAGGCCCTGTGCTTCCATTATCCCAGCAGAAACTGAAATGCCACCAGGTGCTAAGGAACACAATGGTTTTGAGCACTTCACATCATCTCATAAATTAAGGATTTTCTCATCTACTTGATGTAATTTTTTGACAATAAGCTAAGTACTATTCAGTTAAAATATTTTTTGGCATATGGCAACAGTTCCAACTGTTTCATAGTGTTAATTAAAAACTGGCATCTCTCTTTTATTCTTATGCATTATAAAAGATTCATCTTTGTTTCATCGGCTTCAAATTGTATGCTGTAAAAGTTTTGTAACAATTGTATTTTGTGATAACTGGTATTTTCTCCAACAAAAAAGGAATTCTGAAGAAGGGTCACTGGGCCCAAAATGTTCACTCTGATTTCTCTCCACAGTCATAGAGTCATAGAGATGTACAGCACAGAAACAGACCCTTCGGTCCAACCCGTCCATGCCGACCAGATATCCCAACCCAACCTAGTCCCACCTGTGCCTCCAGACCTGCTGAATTTCTGTTTTAGTTTCTGATATCCAGCGTCCACAGTTCTTTCACTTTTTTTAGTATTTTTTCCCATTTGTTTCAAATTTACTTTATTCTATTTTCTCTCTGTCTGTGAGATGTAGGGCCCAAATTTAACTCTACAGAAAGGTTTTCAGCAAATTAAGATCTCACCTTGTATTGTACATTTCCTTCTGTTTAGCTAAAATTAACAAAAAAAACTATTTCCATGTGCCTTTCACGTAATAAATGTCTCAAGGCACTTCACAAGAACATTATAAAAATAAATATGACACAATGACATAAAAGGAGATTTTACATGAAAAGCTTGGTCAAAGATATAGATCTAAAGGCGTCTTTTAATGGAACAAGGTAGGATGGACAGCACTTGGGAGAGAGTTTCAGAGCTTCGGCACAGCTGCAAGTGATGGAGAAATTAAAATTCAGAATTCTTAAAAGAACAGATATCGTTAAGAGTGAGGAGCTAGAGGAGAGTACAGAAATGGGGACAGGCAAGGACATAAGGAGAACGCAAAGCAAGGATAGGAATGCTAAATTCACACTGATGCTCATCCAAAAACCATAGGTTCATAAAACCATTAGACATAGGAGCATAAATTAGGCCATTCAGCCCATCAAATCTGCACCACCAATCAATTGTGGCTGATAGTTTCTCAATGCCATTCTCCCACTTTCTTCCTGGAACCCTAGATTCCCTTGTTACTCAAGAACCTACCTATCTCAGTTTTAAATATATTCAATGACCTGGCCTCCACAGCTTTCTGCGGCAGTGAATTCCATAGATTCATCATTTTCTGTCTGAAGAAGCTTCTCCTTATCTCCGTTCTAAAGGTCTTCCCTTTACTCCAAGGCTGTGCCCTCAGGTCCTCGTCTGTCCTATCAATGGAAACATCTTCCCAACATTCACTCTGTCCAGGCCATTCAGTATTCTGTAAGTGTCAATTAGACTCCTTCCCTCCGCCCACCACCCTCCCCACCCCTCCATCGAGTATATACCCAGAGTCCTCAAATGTTAAGCTTTTCATTCCTGGTACCATTCTTGTGAACCTGTTCTGAATCTGCTCCAGGACCAGTAATTCCTCCCTGAGATATGAAGGCCAAAACTATGCACAATACTCCAAATATGGTCTGACCAGAGCCTTATAGAACTTCAGAAATACATTTGCTTTTATATTCAAGTCCTCTCAAAATAAATGCCAATATTGCATTTGTCTTCCTAACTACTGACTCAACCTGCAAGTTTACCTTGAGAGAATCCTGGACTAGAACTCCCAGGTCCCTTTGTATTTCATACTTCTGAATTTTCTCCCCATTTAGAAAATAGTGCAAGCCTCTATTCTTCCTACCGAAGTGCATGACCTCATGCTTTCCCACGTTGTACTCCACCTGCCATTTCTTTGCCCACTCTCCTATCCTGTCCAAATTATTCTGCAACCTCCCTGCCTCCTCAATGTAACCTGTCCTTGTGTCATTTGAAAATTTAGCCAGAATTACCTCAATTCCTGTATCTAGATCATTAATGTATAAAGTGAAAAGTTGTGGTCCCAATTCTGACCCTTGCGGAACACCACTCGTCACTGGCTACCATCCTGAGAAAAACTCTTTCATCCCCATTCTCTGATTTCTGTCAGGCAGCCAATCGTCTATCCATGCTAGCACCTTGCCTCTGAAACAATGGGCTCTTATCTTACTCAGCAGCCTCCTGTGCGGCACCTTGTCAAAGGCCTTCTTGAAGTCCAGATAGACAACATCCATTGACCCATTACTTCTTCAAAGAATTATAACCGATTTGTCAGGCATGACCTCCCATTGATAAAACCACACTGACTTTGCCCTATTTTCCCATACACTTCCAAGTATTCAGAAATCTCATCCTTCAAAATGGACTCCAAAATCTTACCCACGACTGATGTTAGGCTATTTAGCCTGTAATTTTCTGATTTTTTTCCCCTAAATCCGTATCTAAGCAGGGCTGTCACTTTAACAATTTTCTAGTCCTCTGTGACCCTCCCTGACTCTAGCAGTTCCTGAAAGATCACCACTAATGCCTCCACTATCTCTTTAGCTATCTCCTTTAGAATTCTGGGATGTAGTCCATCTAGTCCAGGTGATTTACTCACCTTCGGGCCATTCAAGAGTATAGTACTGATAAATAAATAAAGCAGGTGGTGGGATTTAGAGAAGACTTTTGGATAAACTTATGACCTCACCTTTATTGAGGGTACAATGTGGTGGATTGACCAGGGCTGCAATGGAGTAGTGAAGAGATGATGAAAGCATTAATATGGGTTTCAGCAGTAAGAGAGCTCAGATAGGAGCAAAGTTGAGGAATGTTACAGAGGTGGGAAAAGGCTGTCTTTAAGACAGCGCAAATATGAGGTCAGAAGCTCGCCTCATGCACAAACATGACATTAAGACAGAGAATTTTGCACCTGATTTGGGAGGCCTAAGTTGGGACATATCCCAAATCCCAAACCTGACCCAGAAAAAGTGGCTTCAAAGGTTGTGTTTTCATTTTGGGGTGGTGAGATTCACTGGGAGGAAGGCTTGGAAACCCCAGTAACATTCCTGTTATTCCAGTCATGATAACCCATGATCCTCTCACACTACCCATAGCCCTTTAAAGCTGCTTTGCCAACTCAGTGTCACCTCACACCAGGGCACATCGCCGGACTGTTCTTGTCTTTTACAACTGCCATGTTAATATACCTAATACTACCGTAACAGACCTCAGGACCAATGGAGGAGGGTACTGCGCAGTCTTCAAAACATTGAAAAAAACACAATTACATTTCAATTACATTCCATCAACTACAGAGGAACCTTGATGATCCAAATGGGATGGGCAGGCACTATTTTGTTTGTATAATTGACTATTCGGTTAATTGATTATATGCCTTTCCTCTAGGACTTGGAGTTTTCTGTTAAGTCTGCTCCCTGTTCAGGAGACTAGGCAGCAGCACACTGCGCGCAAGCCCCTGCCCGCCCCCAACTCCGTCCAACACCTCCTCCCTCCCACCAGCCGCACGTGCACCCCCCCCCTTCCGCCCCCACCCAGACCAGACCAACTGGACACCAACAACAAGACTGCTGCTGCTGCTGCTGCTGCTGCTACTGCCTTTTGGGGGATGGATGTCTCCAATTAGATACACACATCCAAACTCACAACCTTTCCTGCAATGTTTTGACAGGTTCCTCCTTTGCCCTGTACAGGACTATGTTGGAGAGATTATCCAGGGAAGAGGGGTTTAAGTTACACTCTTGTGTAGAACTCCAGGGAAAATGTGGTGAGAGAGAGAGGGTGGGAGGTCAGTCATTTGGAGATGGTGTCTGGGTTCCCATCAGTTCAGGACTGTTCACGGCAGCATTTCAAGAAGCAGAGTTCACTTTTAATCACTGTAAACAAAAGATGCGATCAGTATTGGAAACATGTCTTTGATATAATGTTTCTATTGGGACCTTGAGAGCTCCTTCAGATAATCCGAAATTCAGATAATTGATATTTGGATAATCGAGTTCCTCTGTACATTCTGCCGAAGAACAACCACTTCATTCATCTGCACAATCCCTTTATAGCAAAAAAACAGAATTAATTTGTAGTCCAAACAGACCATAATGACTTGAAACTGTCAACCAAATTGAGAAGTTGCAGGTACTCTACTGTGATAATGAATGCTTGTGCAATTAGATTGCAGCAATAATATAGTAATGTAAGCTCTGAATCATATGTCAATAGAGTGAAACAGAAAGAAATCTTGCTTTGTTATAAATGTTCCACATTTTCTTTCCAATGATATAAAGCTCAAGACCCATAAATGGACAGCTTGACTGTTCCTCAACTTTAGCTTTTGATAGGCCACTCTTGTCAGATTGTTCTGACAGGTCACTCTTATCTCTTTTAGCAACTCCCCCACTCCTATAGCAGCTCCTCTTGATAAACTCCCTTGATAGGTCCTTCTAGTCGTATTGACAGTTGATTTTGACCCACGTATTAAGAGCTCTCACGAGATTAACAGAAATGGTTGATTCACTTTTTATAGTAACTCACACTGATATTTAATAATTACAACTGATACTACGTCTCTCCCAAAGGGCACTTGATCTACCCAAAAAGGTGCCTTAGCTGATCACAACTAGATAGCCAAACAAATTCAAGTTCAGACCTACTCTTATCAGGTCTATTGTGTACATTTTGATGTGGAGGTGCCAGTGTTGGACTGGGGTGGATGAAGTTAAAAATCACACAACACCAGGTTATAGTCCAACAGGTTTATTTGGAATTACAAGCGTTCAGAGCGCTGCTCCTTCATCAGGCAGCTGGTGGGGCTGGATCATAGGACACAGAATTTATAGTAAAAGATTGTGGTGTCATACAACTGATGTGATATATTGAACAAACCTAGATTGCTATTAAGTCTTTAATCACTTAGAATGGGGATACAGGTTTTGACTGATTAAGTTAGGCTTAACAGCAATCTAGGTTTGTTTAATACTTTGCATCAGTGTATGACACTTTCATCTTTTACTATAAATTCTGTGTCCTATGTTCCAAATAAACCTGTTGGACTATAACCTGGTGTTGTGAGATTTTTAACTTTGTCCACTCCAGTCCAACACAGGTACCTCCACATCTTTCTATGTGGTAACCATTCAATTCCATGACTCTAATTTCTGTTTTCTGTGGCTTTGATAAGAATTGTTTCAGGATTGGCAGGGGCAGAAGCCTCAACAAAGGGATTGAAACTCAAATTTTGCCACTGTGTAAAGTCCCAGTGATAGCAAATTGATTATTGGTTGGATAAAATTACCCTCATGGATAAAGAAAACTGAGATCAAACAACATTATGTTGAACGCCAAATCAAAAAAAAAGAATTTGGGTCCAAATCTTCACATTCCTAGAAATTTGTGTTTGTTCATTTCTGGTTTAAAAATATTTGCTGCTTTAAACTGTTGATTTTCTTTTGTGTTCCAGAAATAATGTGCTTAGTTACCATATTATGGTTATTTTTACAAGCAATGCAACCATATCTGCCTCTATCCTGGTGATATAAAAAAACAAATAAAGTAAACCTATAATAAAGACTATATTGATACCACTTTGTGCTGATGTCTTTAAATTTGATGCCAGAATAGCTGTGACTGAGTATAAGGCACTAATATGGTCTTCTTACTCTGCTCATGTTCTTCGATTTGAATTTTCTTTTTCATAAAATAAAATTTTTAGAAAGTCTGAGGACAAATCAGTCACCTCATTTTCCTAATAATTCTGTTGTAATTGTAACCAATTGAAATGCTGCTCTCCAAGCATAATCAAGTAAATCTTTTTCTATTTCCAACAATTGAGAAATCAGCATTTTTATTCAAATGACCTTCAATCTCTATCAAACATTATTGCAGGTTCATGAAGTGGATTACCTTAACAATAATTAGTCTTGCTGGGAGTCTATTCTATGTTTTCACCACTCAAGAAATAAACATTGTTCTGATCTGTAGTCTACTTTGAATAGAATTAATTTTTTGTCTGTGTCCTTTATCTTTGTTCTCCACTTACAAAACAGGTTTTCTTGATGTTAATGTTGATTATGCCATACAAAACTTCTTAATTTTTAGCCCTTCATGGCAGAACTAGTGGTCTAAATTATATTTATTTTAATACAAGGAGTATAACAGGTAAGGAAGATGAGCTTAGAGCCTGGATTTGTAAATCGAACTATGATAATGTAACCATTACAGAAAGTTGGTTGAGAGAGAGGCAGGACTAGCAGCTCAATGTTCCAGGGTATAGAGGTTTCCGGTGTGATAGAGGGGGATTTAATAAGGGTTGGAGAGTTGTATTACTGATTAAGGCGAATGTACTAAGAAAGACATCTTAGAGTGCTCATATGAAATGAGTAGGACTTAGGAATTAGAAAGATGCATTCACTGTGATGGATTTATACCGTAGGCTTCCCAACAGCCTAAGGGAATTAGAGGATAGATATTTACGCAGATCATGGAAAGATATAAAAACAACATGATATCGTAGTGGGTGATTTCAATTTCCCCACAATTTACTGGAATGCCCTTAGTGTCAGGGGCAGAATTTGTTAGGTTCATGCAGAAGTGTTTTATGAAACAATATGTAGGTAGTCCAACTCAGAAAGGGCCCTTGTATTAGGAAATAAGCCTGTCCAGGAAATCAAAGTTTCAGTGAGGGAGCATTTTGGGAATAGTGATCATAATTCCATAAATTTTAAGATAATTATGAAAATTGGTAAGACAGGTCCTCAGGTGAATGTGCTAAATTACGGGAAGTATAAGGCAGGAATCAGAAATAATTGGATGGATTTGAAGGTAAACCCACATCTGACATTTGGGAGTATTTTAAAGGCCATTTGACCAGCATCTCAGTGAATTGTGGGGAAAATTAAATCACCACTACAATATCCCTGCTGTTTTAACATCTTTCCATGATCTGCTTCAATATTTGTCCTCTAATTCCCACCGGCTGTTGGGAGGCCTATGGTGTAACTCCATCACAGTGAATGCATCTTTCTTATTCCTAAGGTCTGCCCATTTTGTATGAACCCTCCACGATGCCTTTCTTAGTACAGCTGTGGCATTCTCCTTAATCAGTCATGCAACTCTCTAACCCATCAAGACCAGCATGTTCCTGGGTGGATGAAAGAAAAGGATGGCACGATTTGGGAATCTTGAATGATGAGAGATGTTGTAAGTTCAGTTTTTTTAAAAAGACGAAGCATATGTAAGGCATAGGAAGCAGAAATCAAATAAGATCCTTGAGATATACAAAGGGAGCAGGGAAAAAAACATCATAAAGAAATTAGGAGATCAAGAAGGGGATGCAGAATTTAGCACATAGAATTAAGGAGAAAGCCAAGGCCAAGGTATATTAAAAACAAGAGGATAACGAGAAAAAGGGTAGCTCCACTCAAGGACAAAGGAGGAAATTTATGCGTGGAGTCAGACAAAGTGCCTGAGGCCCCTAATGAGTACTTTGCATCAGTATTCATCAAGGAAAAAGACAATGATAGTCACAAATTTAGAGAGCTGTTTGTTGATACTCTAAGACATGTCAAAGGGCTTATTAAGAAGGAGGTGATGTTTGCTTTCTTGAAAAACATTGAAGTTGGGTAGTCCCCAGGGTCAGATGAGATCCATCCAGGATACTGAAGGAGGTTACATTACTGGGGGCATGGCAAGGAGCTTTGTCCCCTCTTTAGTCACAAGTGAGTCCCAGAAGATTTGCCAATAGCCAACTTTGTTCATTTGTTCAAGAAAGGCAACAGGGATAAGCCAGAAAATTATAGGCCAGCGAAACCTTACATCGGTGGGAGGGAAATTATTGGAGAAGATTCATAGGGCTAGGATTTCCTTGCATTTGGAGAAGGGCCTTATTAGGGATCCTCAGTATGGTGTTGTGATGGGGAGAACCTGTCTCAGAAAGTTGGTTGAGTTTTTTGAGGAAGTGATGAAGATAATAGATGAGGGTGGAGGGGTGCATGTTGGCTACATGGACTTTACTAAAGTATTTGACAAGGTCCTCATGGTTACCTGGACCAAAAGATCAAATCCATCCTGAGTTGGCAAACTGGATACAAAATTTTCTTGGCCATAGAAGAAAAGGGAATAATTGCAGAATGGTGTTTTTCTGACTGGAGCTCTAAGACCCACTGGGGTTCCGCAAGGGTCAGTGCTGGGACGTCTATTATTTGTAATTTATTTAAATGATTTAGATGAAACTATTAGTGATCTGATCAGTAAATTTGTAGATAACACAAAAATTGGTGGAGTTGTAGATAGCGAGGAAGCATATCAAACACAGCAGAATATAGATCTATTAGGAAGTTGGTTGAAGAAATGGCAAATGCAGACAGATATGAAGTGATGCATTTTTGGAGGTTAAGTGCAGGAGGAAAGTATTCTGTAAATGGCTGGAGCCTTCACAGCATTGATATATACAGAGGGATCCTGGGGTGCAAGTCCATCACTCCCTGAAAGTGACAACACAAGTCGATAAGGTGATAAAAAAGACACATGTCATAATTGCCTTCTTTGGTCAGGGCATTGAATATAGAAGTTAGCTCATCATGTTACAGCTTTATAAAACTTTAGATAGGCCACATTTGGAGTATTGTGTGCAGTTCTGGTCACCACACTACAGGAAGGATGTGGAGGCTTTGGAGAGGGTGCAAAAGAGTTGTACCAGTCGTTGCCTGGATTGGAGTGTATAACATATCAGGAAAGATTGGACAATCTTAGATTGTTTTCGCTAGAGTGTTGGGGGTTGAGGGGTGACCTGATAGAAGTATATAAAATTATGACAGGCATGGATACTGTGGATGGTCAGAGTGTCTTTTCTGGGTGCAAAATGTCAAAAACTAGGGTCATAGGTTTAGGTGACAGGGGCAAAGTTTAAAGGAGATGTGAGAGCAAAGTTTATTATTACACAGATGGTAGTAGGTACCTGGAACACTTTGTCAGGATGGGTATTGGAAGCAGATATGTTAGCAAAATTTATGAGGCATTTAGACAGACACGTGAAGAAACAGACAATAGCAGGATACGGATAATGTGCAGGCAGAGTAAATTAGTTCAGAATGGTTCATGGTTGACACTGATCTGGTGGACCTGACGGCCTATTCCCGTGCTGTACTGTGGTACATTCTTCAAAGCAAAGTAGTGTCCTGTACTCTATAAAACAAATAAAAGGATTGGAGATTCCATATACTGATTGGACTAACATTGTCTTAGCTGCAAATCAAGCTCTGTTTAGGTCATCCATTCATTTTTCAGGTTGCATGCTTTTCTTAAAAAAAGGCTGCAAAATATGTCATTTAATGTGCATTTTAACACAGTGTATGCAAAAACAGCAGTACAAATCTTAGTTATATCATCATAAGCAAAGATGTGGAGAACCTTTTCTTACATAATGCCTTTTACAATCTCAGGATGTGACAAAAGTGTTGTGAAGACAATTAATTGCTTTGACTGAATCAACATCATATACTGAATCACACATTCACCACCCTTCTTTGACGCACACATCCAAACTATCCAAAATATCCAGTTCCAAAATGCGACTTTGCCAAACTATCAATTCCAGCTGTCTCTTCGAAACACACTCTTGCAGATGGAAAATTAGATTCCTGTAGATCATTGACATCTACAGGCTTATCACCCAATCATTGATGTTTATGAACAGTATATGCTGGTTTATGACCCAATCTCTACTAAAGGAATGGTACACACTGGCTAACACATAGGAGGTCCGAAAAGGACAGATATGCTCACCAATGGGAGGAGAGTATAGAGAAGAACCCACCTCACCATTCTCTTTCTTTATGCCTGTAGTTGTTGCTGTTGTCTCTTTTTTTCTCTTGTAGACCAAGGACAATCACTAGCAGGATAACAGTGACCAGCACTCCCTCTTTCCTGGTTCCTCCTATGAGCTAGAAATAACACAGCACTTTCGATCTTGATGAAGTCTTCGGAGAATTTTCAGAATAAACGTTGCAAGTATTGATGAGATTCTGACATTGCCCAAGGAAATCTCCAATATTTCATGATACCAATGAAAAGGGAAGCTTTTTAAAGTAGTGCTTGAGATCCTCTACAACAACCCACTTATCTCCAATCACTTGGTTTTTGTCAGGAGAATTCATTAGGGCACTATTTTCAGCAAAATACCTGAAATTCCTAAATGAACTCCAGCAGGACATGAACCTTGGCAATTGTCCAGGCAGCCATTTTTAATGGAAACTACAATTCCTTTAATAAAGGTGATGATCTGTGCTAGATGCAGATGCATTTCAGCATTAGATCTATTTTAGCCATCTCAGCGACACTTAATCATTTGAATACCACAAGCAATCACCTCCACAATGCCAAGCACAGTGTGAAGTATTTCTCAGTCTTTTCTTCTTCTACATATTGCAATAACTGTTAAGTCTGAGCTTTAAATATTTATTTATAGCTAAAAAGGGATCCAACGGACTCAATGCAAAGATATTTTGCTGGTAGCGACAATTAAACTCAAAACCTGGCCATTAAATGTAAATAGCTCTATGGAGTGGATTGAAACACAATCTGACTGTTGACTTTACGCATGATATAAATGGGAATGCCATAGGGCTATGATCATTGTGGTCACAAAAGCTTCTCTTCCACATGAAATGCAGTACTTTCCTACACTTCATGAAAAGTTCCAACTAATTTGTCCCTGGTAACATTCAGTATAATAATAATTTTCCTGGGACAAAACTATATAAACTTCCTATCAGCATCATTGAACATGGAACAATACAGCATAGAACAGGCCCTTTGGCCCTCGATAATGCGCCGATTTGTGAACTAATCCAAGTCCATCTCCCTACACTATCTTATCATCATCCATGTGCTTATCCAATGACTGTTTAAATGCACCTAATGTGGCTGAGGTAACTACATTGGCAGGCAGGGTATTCCACACCCTTGCTACTCTCTGTGTAAAGAACCTGCCTCTGACATCTATCTTAAATCTTTCACCCCTCAATTTGCAGCTATGCCCATTTGTACAAGCCGACATCAACATCTTAGGAAAAAGACTCTCACCCTATACCCTATCTAATCCTCTTTGATTAGCTACAGTTTGGAAACAGGCCCTTCAGCCCAACAAGTCCACACCGACGCGCAAACCACCAGACCTATTCTCCTACATTTACCCCTTCACCTAACACTATGGGCAATTTAGCATGGCCAATTCCCCTAACCTGTACATTTTTGGAATGTGGGAGGAAACCGGAGCACCCGGAGGAAACCCATGCAGAATGTGCAAACTCCACACAGTCAGTTGCCTGAGGCAGGAATTGAAGCCAGGTCTCTGGCAGTGTGAGGCAGCAGTGCTAACCACTGTGCCACTGTGCCACCCATCTTGTATGTCTCTATCAAATTCCCTCTTAGCCTTCTTCTCTCCAATGAGAACAGACCCAAGTCCGTCAGGTTTTCCCCATAAGACCTTCCCTCCAGACCAAGCAACACCCTGGAAAATCTCATCTGCACCTTTTCCAATATTTCCACATGCTTCCTGTAATAGGACAACCAGAGCTGTACACAAATTTCCAAGTGAGGCTGCATTAGCCTTCTGTTCGGTTGCAGCATAATATCATGGATCCAGAACGCAATCCCTCTACCAATAAAACCTAACACACCGTATGCCTTCTTAACTGCACTATCAACCTGGGTGGCAACTTTCAGGGATCTATGTACACGAACACCTAGATCCCTCTGCACATCCACACTACCAAGAATCTTTCCATTGACCCAATATTCTGCCTTCCTATTATTCTTCCCAAACTGAATCACCTCATATTTATCTGCATTGAATTCCATTTGCCACCTCTCAGCCCAATTCTGCAGTTTATCCAAATCCCCCACAACCTGTAACATTCTTCCACACTGTCCACTACTCTACTGACTTTAGTGTCATCTGCAATCTTACCAACCCATCCACCTATGCCTGTGTCCAACTCATTTATAAAAATGACAAACAGCAGTGGTCCCAAAACAGATCCTTGTGGCACACCACTAGTAACCAGACTCCAGGCTGAATATTTTCCATCAACCACTACTGTTGCCTTCTTACAGAAAGTCAGTTTCTAATCCAAACTGCTAAATCACCATCAATCCCATGCATCCACATTTCCTCCAATAGCCTACCTTGTGGAACCTTATCAAAGGCTTTACTGAAGTCCATGTGCACCACATCAATTGCCCTACCATCATCTACATGCTTGGTCACCTTCTCAAAAAACTCAATGAGGTTTGTGAGATACAACCTGCCCTTAACGAACCATGTTGACTATCTCCAATCAAATTGTTCCTTGCTAGACGATTATAAATCCTATCTCTGATAATCCTTTCCAAAACATTTCCTACAATAGATGAAAGGCTCACTGGTCCATGATTACCTGGGTCATTTCTACTGCCATTCTTGAACAAGGGCACAACATTTGCAATCCTCCAGTCTTTTGGTAATATACCTGTAGATAATGACGACTCAAAGATCAAGGCCAAAGGCTTTCCTATCTCCTCCCTAGCTTCCCAGAGAATCCTTGGACAAATCCCATCCAGCACAGGGAACTTATTTACTTTCACAGATTCTAGAATTGATAACACCTCCTCCTTACTAACCTCAATACCTCTAGTCTAATAGCAGTCTTCTCCTCTGCAATATTCTCCTTTTCCTGAGTGAAAACAGATGAGAAATGTTTGTTTAGCACCTCTCCAATCTCCACAGGGTCCACACTCAACTTCCCACTTCTTCTTTGATTGGCCCTACCCTAGTCATTCTTTTATTCGTCACATACCTATAGAAACCTTTAGGGTTCTCCTTTATTCTACCCACTAAAGACTGCTCATGTCCTCTCCTTGCTCTTCCTAACTCACTCTTTAAATTCTTCCTAGCAAATCTGTAACTCTCCATCGCCTCATTTGAACCATCCTGTCTCAATGTCATATAAGCCTCCTTCTTCTGCTTCACAAGAGATACGATTTCTTTAGTAAACCACAGTTCCATTACCTTATCACTTGCTGTTCCTTAAACCAGCTCCACATTTCGACTGAACACATCCCTGCATTTTGCTACCCCATTTGATACCTCTTAAGTCTTGCCTAATTACATTATAATTGTCCTTCCCCCATCTATAACTCTTGCTCTGTGGCATGTACTTATCCCTTTCCATTGCTATATTAAACGTACCCAAATTGTGGTCCATCTTTCCAAAGTGCTCACCTCCCACTAAATCAAACACCTGGCCTGGTTCATTATCAAGCACCAGGCCCAATGTGGCCTCCCCTCTTGTCGGCCCTTCGACATACTGTGTCAGGAAACCCTCCTGCACACATACAAAAACTGATCCAAGCGACGTACTAGAGTTATAGCATGTCCAGTCAACGTTGGGGAAGTTAAAGTCCCCCATAATGACCACCCTGTTCTTTTCACTCCTGCCCAGAATTGTTTTGCCAATCCTCTCCTCCACATCCCTGGGACTTTGAAGAGGTCTATTAAAAACTCCCAGCAATGTGACCTCTCCTCTCCTGTTTCTAACCTCAGCCCACACTACCTCAGTAGACGAGTCCTTATCAAAAATTCTTTCAGCCACCGTTATATTATTCCTGACTAACAAAGCCACACCTTCCCCTCTTTTACAGCCTTCCCTGATCTTAATAAAAGATCTAAACCCTGGGACGTGCAAGATCCATTCCTGACCCTGCTCTATCCATGTTTCCGAAATGGCCACAACATCGAAGTCCCTGGTATCTATCCATGCTCAAGCGCATCTTCAAACCAGCTAGCTGTCTGCCAGCACACTCCTGTGACTGTGAAATCCCATCCATGTCCTCCCTACTCTCATCCTCCTGTACACTGGAACTACGCCACAAGTTCCCATCCCCCTGCTGAGCTAGTCTAAACCCACCCAAATAGCACTAGCAAATTTCCCACCCAGGGTATTAGTACCCCTCTGGTCCAAGTGAAGACCATCATGTTTGTCGAGGTCCCACCTTCCCCAGAATTGACCTCAATTATCCATATACCTGAAGCCCTCCCTCCTGCACCATCCCTGCAGCCAGGTGTTCAGCTGATATCTCACCCTCTTCTTTGTCTCGCTATCACGTGGCATGGGTAGCAAACCAAAGATAACAACTCTGTTTGTTCTAACTCTCAGCTTCCACCCAAGCTCTCTGAAATCCTGCCTTACATCCCCATCCCTCTTTCTAACTAAGTTGTTGGTACCTATGTGCATCATGACTTGGGGCTGGTCACCCTCTCCCTTCAGGACCCCAAAGACATGATCTGAGACCTCATGGATCCTGGCATCTGGGAGGCAACACACCAACTGTGAGTCTCTTTTGTTCCCAACAAACCTCCTATCTGACCCTGTAAGTATTGAGTCAGAAACAGACTCTGCACCCCAGTGCATGCCCCAATACGTCATTCTCCCCCAACAGTATCCAAAATGATATACTTGTTTTTCAGGGGAAACTTGCACAGATTGTTTTTTTTTTCCCCTTCTAACAGTTACCCAGCTTTCTTTGTGCCTCTGAGTAACTACTTCCCTGTAACTCTTATCTATCACAAACTTTGCTTCCCAAATGATCTGAAGTTCATCCAGCTCCCACTCTAGTTCCCTAATGCGGTCTTAGAGGAGCAAGAATTGGGTGTACTTCCTGCAGATGTACTTGGATGGGACACTAATAGCATCCCTCACCTCAAACATCATGCAGGAGGAACATTCCTCTCCCTGCACTGCCATCCCAGCTAGTCCTCTTATCAGAAAGTAAAAAAAAGAAGAGAAGCTTACCTGAAAGGTCCCTGGTGCTTAAGGTTAGAGGAGGTGGATGGGTGAAGGCCCAACGAGGGTAGGGTCTCAGGTTTAGAAAACACTCACTTATATAACTGAGGGGAAAAGAAGTCTACCCTTTCCCAGAAACCTCTGCTCTCCAAGGTAAGCTTTGAAAGATTTAAATTAGTGACTCATCCCTCCTGAGGCGCCTCTGGTCCAAGCTCCCACTCTTCCTGCTGCTGAAACAGAAATCATTCTATGCCCCCCTTCTAACCCTGGTGTTATTAAAACAGCAACGCACCTGAAACCTGGGCTAAATTTTAAATTGCTGATGCTTACCAAAACTGCATTTAAAAGTTCAACATGGAGATATGCAGGGCTATAACTTTAAACTCAACAGTCCATTCCTCATGGACACCATTTTCCCCAGGTCAGGAACAATGGTGCATAAAGTGACAAAAGCATCATTATTTAAATGTTTGCTAAAAATCCATTTTTCTCTAACATCAGTATTATCATTAACGGAAACAGAATCCTAGTGGCTCAGAGAACTGTGCCAGCTAAGTTAACTTTTGAAACTTGGGGAAAGACCATGGATGATGTGGAAACTTATGGTAAGTAAGTATAATATGTCTTGCCAACTTCAAATGTAATGAAGTATGACTATTTAAAGTATATTTTCAGTGCAATTATTGATCATAGGGCTCTGTCCTTCAATTGTTGATGACAATGAAAATGGCCAGCATTATGTAAGTATTCAAATGTGTTAGAATACTTTGTCCAGTGGATAAAGCCCTCTTCCACATTCAAAATTCTGATACAAATATGCAATCTGAACACTATTGTTTAAATTTTATTGGAATGATTTACAGTCAAAAGATCTTTTCATTCTTTGAAATAAAATTAAATAGTTGCTAGACTTCACTGATTAAAAAGAAAACTCCATTAAACTTATGAAAAAATTGAGTGGTTCCTAGCCATTTGGTCAGACAACTTCAGAGAGTCTTTTGCATTGTACTTTTGATATTAGTTTAGCATTATGAATGTATGGTTGACCTTCAATATTAATGGTTCTTGCACATCAGGTCATATAGCAATGAGAGACAATATGACTTTTTTGACATTTTGTGAGCAGAAGATAGGATTATTTCATTTCAGGAAGTTTACAATTATGATAGATTACTGAGCAGTTTAGATGAGAGTTTTTATTGGGAGGGGTGGCAGAGAGTTCAAAGACTGTATTTGATTTACAGAATTATGAGTTTCTAAGCAGGCATTTCTCATGGGCTCTTACTTATTTTAAAAAAGATTACAATACATTTCAAAGATTTCCCAATGTTATCATGGAGCTTATGCATTCTGTTTGTATTGGAGCCTAGATGAGAAGGCCCGGAAGAGGCCATGGAGATATGAGGAGGTAGGAGATGTGTGGGGATATGGAGGATGCATGCAGACATTGAGGACACAAGCAGCAGAGAAGATTGTGAGATATTCTGTGGCATGGGAGATATAAAGGCACATGTAAGCAACACGTGGTCTTGGGAGAAATGAGCAGTATTGAGGGAACGTGGGGGTACATGGGGTAGAGGTTCAACACTATAGAGCACCAACAACCACATAATGAACTAGGCCAAAGTTCTGTTGAGTAAATGCAGGCTTCCTAACCTTGGCATTAGGATCTACCTGCCTTTGTTGCCATCTCAGGCCTACATCAGGAGAAAGCAATCCCACTTTTGACTCTGGAAAATAAAAATTCAAGATAAATGATTTGACAGGCAAGACAGGTTAATAACAGATACAAGACACTTGAGTACTTTATCAGTTGAGGTATAGAGTATAAGAACAGGGAGCTGAGGTGAGAGAACTTTGGGTAGGCCACAGCTGGAGTACTTTGTGTTGTTCTGGTCACCACACCATAAGGATGATGTGATTGCACTGGATGGGGTGCAGAGGAGATTCAACAAATGTTGTCTGAAATGAATCTTTTTAGCTATGAAGAGAGTCAGGATAAGCTCAGGTAGTTTTCTTTGGAGCAGAGAGGTTAGGAGGAACTGATAGAGGTGTGTAGGAATGTGAGGGGAATGGACAACATAAACAGAAAGCAGCTGTTCCTCTTAGTTGAAGGGTCAAGGGGGCATAATTTTAAGGTGAAAGGCAGGAAGTTTAAAGTGATTTGAAGAGAACTATTTTTGCCCAGAGTTTAGGGGATGCACTACCTAGGAGGATTGTTGAGAAGTCAACTTTTCAGGTACAACTCTTTTAATGCCCTATTCTTGACCAACACTGTTATACCCTTCCGTTTTAACTCACTGTTTCTACTAGAAAAGACTTTATAACTCAGATGTTAACTATGCTGTCCTGTTCTGGTGTGAGCCACATTTCTGTAAATGCTAATGTGTCATATCCCCTTAGAGCAATTCTTGCATCCAGTTTTCCAATTTTTTGACATACTTCATACATACTGTGGAAATTGAACGTCTAATGTAAATAAGGAATGATCAAATTGGTAGAAATAAAGGAATAGTATTGGAGAATTAATGGGACTAATTGGCAATAAATATCCTGACAACCTCTGCCCCAGGGCATTAAAAGAAATAACTGCAAAGATAATTACTTGCTGCAGATTTCTCCAGAATTCTATAGATGTTAGAATAGGTCCCTAGAATAGTATTTGCAGGTAGTAAGCATAACTCTATAATTTAGGAAAGGAAGAAGAAAGAAAAATGGTAACCTAACATCAATATTAAACAATCTATTACTACAATCTATTATTGGAGATGTGGTAACTCAAAACTTGACTAAGCAGAGTTAACATGGTTAACTGAAAGGGAAATCGGAAATCATGTTCGACAAATCAGCTTTCTGGGGACGTAGCTAGTAAGAAAGATAAAGAAGAACCAGTAAATATAATGTCTGGATTTTTCAAACCAAAACATTTGATCAAGTGTCACATTAGAGGTTAGTAACAATTTGGAATTATTGATCAAGGTAATGTTTTAATATGGGTTAAGGAGTAGTGAATAAAAAATAATAAAAATAATGAATGGAAAATTTATAGGTGTTTTAGAACTCTACATTCAATCTTCCTTCAACCTTAATAACTGCCTTCTATCCCATCGTTACTCTTTTTCCAGCCGATTTGATATCCATTCACCACCTTTCCCAAACCTGATAGACCTCAACTTCTGTTATGAGCCTATTATATGGAATCTCATGGATATCTTTTGAATCAAATAATGTGACATCTAATACATTATCCATATCTTTCCACTACCTCTTCAAAGCATTCTTATTAGTTTAGTTAATTATAACTAATACTTTCAGAACCTGAACTATTTTTATTTTATTTTCAGTCTATAAAGGTGCTCTATCACTAATTTTGGCATAGATTCCAGTATATTTTGTATTACTGATATCAAGATTATTCTTCTATAATTCTTGCTTTCTTTCTATGGGAACAACATTAGCTATCTGAGGTGTACATTGTTGCACACTATCTTGTATGCATACGTCTATCTGCATTTGCTGTTTTGTCAATGACTGTCTGTGCCCTTTTCCTTTTCCAATCCCTTTGAGCTATTTGTAATGTATAGTATACCCCTTTCAGAGTGACCTACACTTTTTAAAAATTTAAATGTATGGATTCTGTATCTATCTCATAGCTATACATCCTTTCCTCTGCTGCCATTATGTTATCTTTAAATAGAACAGTCACACACTATCTCTCTTTGCTTCCTAAGTATCTAATATCCTGCAACATTTAGTTACTAATCTGTTCTCTATTGCAGCCTTGATTCAGCTATACCCAAGTTCTCACTACACATTTTTACATTTAGTTCATCCAGTTTTTAAATAACATAGATTGTAAATATTCTTTCCTCGTTTTTAAAAAAATTATTTTACCTTTTTAATACTTTGCCCCAACCACAATGGTGAGAGCATTAGCAGGTTTCTACAGCCTCTTTTTTATGCTGTGTTTTGTACCAACTGTTAGTATTCTATGCATCTCTGAGCCTTGGCTTGTCTGTACATATACTCTTAGAGGCTGCTCCCTTTTCATGAGATGACCACTCCCTAGTTTGACCTGTGATATGAACATGCAATTCCAACTACTGTCAACATGTAGTTGAGTACACAGTTGCCACTATCCTCACTTTCTGACTGGGTCCATCTGATTTAGTTTACTGTGGCATAGAAAAACCACTTGGCAGTTTACCAAGAATAGGCTTTTGTATTACTACATGACAGCAATCAGGTGCAAGTTATATTAACAAGGTAAACGTTGTTACTTTGACAGTTGGGAGAACGAGGATAACACATCTTGACCCTTTGAGAGATTGAGATATCTGGCCTCTCACTGTCTAAGTCCTTATGACATCATCACATTGGGTGGAGTTTAATGCAGTCTTTAGCATTAACCCTCTTGGAACTACTTTCTTATACAATAGCCCTTCTCCCAGAGTAAAGCTCTTTCACTCTCTTTGTATTCTAACACTCTTTACTTATCTTTATACGTTTGCACATTAGTGAATACAGCTTTCTAGTATATTGTCTATGTCATTCTCTTTTATATGCTTCTCCTTTTTGCTGTTTTCCATCCATTTATGCCACTGTTGGAGTAGCATAAACAGCCAAATCATTCGCATTTCATATTCCTTTACAGTAAGATCTCCTCTTGCCCTATCCCCGTTCCAGAAACATTAAAACAAAAGTCCAAGCTGACACTCTAGTGAAGGGAATACTACACATATAGAGGTGATATCTTTCAGGTACAATGTTAAGTTGAGATCGGGGATGTTCCCTCAAAGTTGTTGATGGTTCCACAACTTCATTTTGAGGAAGAACAGGGGAGGTATCCCTGATACCTTGGCCATTTTATATTGCTTAACCAGCATACAACTAATTGACTATATGGTCATTTCAATATAATTGTTTGTGGGTCATTGCTAGTTGACAGTGAGGAGAAAGGTGCGAGGCTATAGGAAGAGAAAGGGGGGTTGGTCAGAGGGGCAGATCAATGGCAGAGGGAATTTAACCCTGATAAATGTGAGGTGATGCACTCAATGAATGAATAGCAGGAATCTAGAAAGCTGAACTAGAGAGATAGAATAGAGAACAAAGAAAATTTACAGCCCAGGAACAGGCCCTTCGGCCCGCCAAGTCTGAGCTGATCCAAATCCACTGTCTAAACCTATCGTCCAATTCCTAAGCATCTATATCCCTCTGCTGCCGACCTACTCATGCATCTGTCCATCTTAAATGAATCTACCATGCCTGCCTCAACTACCTCTGCTGACAATGCATTCCAGGCACCTACCACCCTCTGTGTAAAGTACTTGCTGCCTGTATCCCCCTTACACTTTTCACCTCTCACCTTGAAAGTGTGACCTCTCATTATTGAATCCTTTACCCTGGGGAAAAGCTTATCTCTATCTACCCTGTCTATATGTGTATGATTTTGTAGACCTCAATCAGGCCCCTCCTCAATCTCCTTTTTTCTAATGAAAACAATCCTAACTTACTCAACCTCTCTTCATAGCTAGCACCTTCCATACCAGGCAACATCTTAGAGTGCTTGCCCATAAATCCCTGAAGTTGGCAAGAGAGATTAATAGGATAGCTAAGAAGGTATGTGGAACACTTGCCTTTATCAGTCAAGGCATAGATTATAAAATTAGGGAGAATATGTTGGATCTCTATAGAACTTTGATTGGGCCACAGCTGGAACACGTGCAGTTCTGGTTACCACACTCTAGGAAAGACGTGATTGCACTGGTGAGGGTGCAGAGGAGATTCACCAGGGATGATGCCTGGGATAGATTAGCTTAGCTATGAAGAGATGCTGACTAAATTCAGGTTGTTTCTTTGGTGCAGAGAGGTTAATAGTAAACTTGATAGAAGTTACTAAGATTATGAGGGACATGGACATAATGGATACTATGGTGCATAATTTTAAAATGAAAGTCAAGAGATCTTGACGGGACTTAGGGGAAAACGTTTTCACCCAGAGGGTGATGAGGGTCTAGAATGCACTGTCTAGAAGGATTATTGAGGAAGTAACATCACAACCTTTAAAAAGTATTTAGATGAACACATAAAATGTTGCAGCCTTCAAGGCTCTGAACCTAGTGTGGGTAGTGGTGTATTTTGGGTAATACGGACTTTACAGACTGAACTTTTCTGTACTCCATAATTCTATGAAAGAGTGTGAACTGGGATCTGTAATACTGTATTGTTGTCCCCTCCCTAACAGTATTGTCATTGTGCAGTTCTATCACTATCTTCCCAAATGCAATTAAGAATGACACTTGAATGCTGGCCCAGCCAGGGAAGCCCACATCCCCCTCATGAATAAAACAGGTTTTGAGTCTCGGAATGTTGGTGGGGTGGGAGTGGTACAGTAGAGATGACCTCATTCCTCACATCTCTGTTAGCCACAAATACTTCCCAATCTGCGCAAACACAAACCACCTCGCTTACCCCATCTATTCTCCATGACCCCTCATAATCTCCTTGCCAAACTTGTGCTGCCTAATGGCAATCCATACCTTATACCTATCTCCCTTTTCCCATATAACTTGCATGCAACTCACCCAATATCACCTTAGGAGCTGGGTTAAGGTGAAATACATTAAAATTCTAAGTGGCTCATACATGCCTAACTATATTAAATTAAATTATGTTGATTAATCAAAGCTTATTAAGTATATTTAAATTACTTCTGATACTTTATCCTAATGAAAACAAATATTGTATTTAGTCCTTAATCCACTGTTAAAACAAACATTCATGGTGCTCCATCAAAGACACAAAATCTTTTTACAATCACTTGGCATTCTCAATGAAACTGTGAATTTACAACATCCCATTTCTTTCATGCGATCACTATGATTGGTTTTGGAAGCAGTCAAGCAGCATAAATCCTATAATGATAATCCTCAGGCATTTAACAAGAAAGAAACATTCACTGAAATTGTAAAGACTATTTTGTTTCAACTGAAAGTTACAACAGGTTTTTACCCCCAAACCTTATAGAACAGACGATTTAGATAAATTCAATGGTTCCACATCCACCCTAAAAATAGATTAATGTTTCCTGATAGCAATCCCATAAGGGAACCTCACCTCTTCAAAATCTTTTACTCAAATGTATACAACCTAGGTTTCAGAAACTTGGGTGACCAAAACTATATCTGATTCAAGGCGCTGTCAATTTAAAATTTCTGCTGGATACATGGAACAAAGAACAAAAGAAAATTACTGCACAGGAACAGGCCCTTCGGCCCTCCAAGCCTGCACCAATCCAGATCTTCTATCTAAACCTGTTGCCTATTTTCCAAGGATCTGTATCCCTCTGCTCCCTGTCCATTCATGTATCTGTCTAGAAACATCTTAAAATGACACAACTGTGCCTGCATCTACCACCTCCACTGGTAGGTACCCACCACCCTCTGTGTGAACAGCTTTCCACACATATTTCCCTTAAACTTTTCCCCTCTCATCTTGAACTCGTCACACCTAATAATTGAGTCCCCCACTCTGGGAAAAAGCTTCTTGCTATCCACCCAGTTGATACATCTCATGATTTTATAGACCTCAGTTAGGTCTCCCCCCTCAACCTCTGTCTTTCCAGTGGAAATAATGCCAACCTACTCAACCTCTCTTCATAGCTGGCATGCTCCATACCAGGCAACAAACTGATGAACATCCTCTGCACTCTCTGCAAAACATCCACATCCTTTTTGGTATTGTGGTGACCAGAACTGTATGCAGGATTCCAAATTTGGCAGAACTAAAGTCGTATACAACTGTAACATGGCCTGCCGACTCTTGTGCTCAATACCCTGTCTGATGAAGGAAAGCATGCCATATGTCTTCTTGACCACTCTATCGACCTGTATTGTCACCTATAGGTTATAATGGACCTGAACACCCAGATCTGTCTGTACATTAATTCTCCCCAGGGCTTTTCCATTTACAGTATAGTTCGATTTTGAATTGGATCTTCCAAAACGGATCACCTCACATTTGCCTGGATCGAACTCCATCTGCCATTTCTCCGCCCAACTCTCTAATCTATCTATATCCTGCTGCATTCTCTGACAGTCCCTTTCACTCTCTGTTATTTCACCAATCTTAGTGTCATCTGCAAACTTGTCAATCAGACCACCTATAACCTTTCTCCAGATCATTTATGTATGTCACAAACAACAGTGGTCCCAGCACTGATCCCTGTGGAACTTCACTGGTCACAGTTCTCCATTTTGAGAAACTTCCATCCACTGCTACTCTCTGTCGCCTGTTGCCCAGCTAGTTCTCTACTGATCTAGTTATTACATGCTGGATTCCATGCGACTTCACCTGCTCCATCAGACTACCATGGGGAACCTTATCAAACACCTTACTGAAGTCCATGTATGTGACATCTACAGCCCTTCCCTCATCAATCAACTTTGTTACTTCTTCAAAGAATTCTACTAAGTTGGTAAGACATGACCTTCCCTGCACAAAACTCCGCTGCCTATCACTGATAAGTCCATTTTCTTCCAAATGTAAATAGATCTTATCCATCAGTATCTTCTCCAGCAGCTCTCCTACCACTGACGTCAGACTCACTGGTCTGTAATTACCAGGATGCCTTTCTTAAGCAAGGAGGCAGCGTTAGCAATTGTCCAGTCCTCCAGGACCTCACCCGTGTTCACGGATGCTGCAAAGATATCTATTAAGACCCCAGCTATTTCCTCTCTCATTTCCCTCAGTAACCTGGGAGAGATTCCATCCAGACCTGAGGACTTGTCCACTTAATACCCAACACTTCCTCCTTCATTATGCTGACTTGACCTAGAGTGATCAAACGTCTATTCCTAACTTCAACATCCGTCATGTCCCTCTTCTTGGTGAATACCAACACAAAGTATTCATTAAGCATCTCACCCATTTTCTCTGGCTCCATGCATTACTTCCCTCCTTTGTCCTTGAGTGGGCCATCCCTTTCTCCTCTTGCTCCTTATATATGAATAAAAGCTTTGGGATTTTCCTTAACTCTGTTTGCTAAAGATATTTTATGATTCTTTTTAGCCTTCTTAATTCCTCATTTCAGATTGGTCTGACTTTCCTGATATTCTTTCAAAGCTTTGTCTGTTTTCAGTTGCCAAGACCTTATGCATGCTTCCTTTTTCCTCTTAGGTAGTCTCACAATTTCAACTGTCATCCATGGTTCCCTAATCTTGCCATTTCTATCCCTCATTTTCACAGGGACATATCTGTCCTGCATTCAAATGAATTGCTCTTCAAAATCTCGATCAAATGTGGATTTACCCTTAACCAGCTGCTCCCAATCCACATTCCCCAGCTCCTGCTGAATTTTGCTGTAGTTGGCCTTTCCCCAATGTAGCCTTCTTTCTTTAGGATCACTGTTGTCTTTGTCTGTGAGTATTCTAAAACTAAAGGAGTTGTGCTCACTGGTCCCAAAGTAATCCCCTCCATGTGGCTGAGCTCATTCCCATACACCAGGTCCAGTATGGCCCCTTCCCGAGTTGGACTATTTACATACTGCTCTATAAAACCCTCCTGGAAGCTCCTTACAAATTCTGCTCCATCTAAACCTCTAACACAATGTGAAACCCGGTCAATGTTGGGAAAATTAAAATCTCCCATCACCACCATCCTGTTGCTCCTACGTCTTTCCATAATCTGTCCACATATTTGTACCCCTATCTCATGCTTGCTGTACTACAGTGCCACCATTGTTACCACACCCTTCCTATTTCGGAGTCCTGTCCATTTTGCCTCATTACTCAAGTCCTCCATAGTGCCCTCCTTCAGCACAGCTGTGATATCATCCTCCCTGACCAGTAATGCAACTCCTCCACCCCTTTTACCTCTCTCTCTATCCTGCCTGAAGCATCGATATCCTGGGACATTTAGGAGCCAATCTTGCCTTCCCTCAACCAAGTCTCAGTAATAGCAATAACATTACACTCCCAGATACTAATCCAAGCCCTAAGTTTTTCTGCCTTACCTACTGCACTTCTCATATGAAAACAAATGCACCTCAGACTACCTGTCACTTTGCGCTCATCATCTGCTCCCTTAGCCACCTACTCTTCCCCTTAGTCACGCTAACTTCATTATCTAGTTCCTTAGAGAATTTAGTTACTACCTCTTTACTGTCCACTAACTCCTCATTTGATTCCCATCCTCCTGCATGGTTTTCCCCACTTTATCTGCAACTACAGGAAAAACCAGCAAGTACCAGGTTTGGGAGTCAGGGTTGTGGCTTCATTTCAGCTAAACTATGGAACAGCCCTTTCAATTCAGTAAAAGTTCAAGTCCATTTATCAGGAAACCCAATAATGTGAGGAGGATGTGGGCTAAATGGTGTGTCAATAGACAATAGACAATAGGTGCAGGAGTAGGCCATTCTGCCCTTCGAGCCTGCACCAACATTCAATATGATCATGGCTGATCATCCTTAATCAGTATCCTGTTCCTGCCTTATCTCCATAACCCTTGATTCCACTATCCTTGAGAGCTCTATCCAACTCTTTTTTTAAATGAATCCAGAGACTGGGCCTCCACTGCCCTCTAGGGCAGAGCATTCCACACAGCCACCACTCTCTGGGTGAAGAAGTTTCTCCTCATCTCTGTCCTAAATGGTCTACCAATTATTTTTAAGCTGTGTCCTCTGGTTCGGCACTCACCCATCAGCGGAAACATGTTTCCTGCCTCCAGAGTGTCCAATCCTTTCATAATCTTATATGTCTCAATCAGATCCCCTCTCAGTCTTCTAAACTCAAGGGTATACAAGTCCAGTCGCTCCAGTCTTTCAGTGTAAGGTAATCCCGCCATTCCAGGAATTGACCTCGTGAACCTACGCTGTACTCCCTCAATAGCCAGAATGTCTTTCCTCAAATTTGGAGACCAGAACTGCACACAATGCTCCAGGTGTGGTCTCACCAGGGCCCTGTACAGCTGCAGAAGAACCTCTTTGCTTCTATATATATCTACAGTTCTGACTGCTAAGAAGGCTTGTATTGTATGTCATGCTTTTGGATTGATGCTGGCATTTGTGGATTTTATTTAGATTTCTTATTGTGCTTGTTATGTGGTATCCTTTATTTTAGGAGTAACAGTAATAATCTGCCTTAGGGCAGGTCCTCTGCTCATTTTCCCAGGTATCACACACATGCATTTTCTTTTTCAGTTGCTCATCTGAGCTTAGACTGTGAACAATCTACCTTTGTTGCCTTTTCTGGATAATATTCTCTCATGATCTTTCCTTCCCAACCATTCTGACACCATCTTTATCACTTCCATGTTTTCTCCAGCTGATCTACTCAATCCTTCTCCAGAACTACCTTTCATTTCTCCTGATTAAATGTTTTTCTCCAGACCTACATTTCAGCCCCATACATTAAGGCACTCCAAATCCCTGCCTTGATATTTCTTTTCATAAGATCTCTATTCACTTTTTTACTGGACAGTTGTTAATATTTGGAGAATTTGCACTCTGCCCATACTATTTCAGCTTTAATTACTTTTCGGCAGTAACCATTTTCTGACAAGATGCTTCACCAGTACTTGCATTGTGATACTGTTCCAGGTGAATGTTAACCTTGACTTTGTAAAAAAAACCTTTTGCAATTTTCACATTTTTTGTCTTTTTCACTTTAATTTTCATTCCATAATATCTCACCTCTTAATTCAGGACAAACACAAATTTCAAATGATTACAGCAATTTATATTGCAGGAGAAAAGGGCGTTAATTGATTGGCAAGTTGCCTTGGAGACCAATTACCTTGAAGAGTTTCTTCCTCTGGAGCTCTGTAGTGAAACATAACTGCATGATGAATAGTCATTTATGGAAATCCAAGGGGCATATATGCCATGGTTTATAAGCCCTTTCAATTGTTACCAGTTCAAGAGGAGGTCTCTGCTCACATTTAAATGTAATTGTCCTTTTATAAGACAACAGTCCCCAAGCAGAGAAATTCTCAGGAATCTAAAGTCCTAAACTATTTTGGAGGAAACCACCTTGGTCATTGTTTCAGAAAAGGCATCAAAGTTAAAAACATCTCCCGCTGGTCCCGTTGTACCAATACCTGGAATTAAAGATTGGGAACTTAATAACAGGTGCAACCAGTAAAGAGAAGAGTAAGGTTGATCTCCAAGCAATGCATCATCTCACTTTGAAAAGAGATCACCATATTGCCATTGAGAAACTTCATCTCCCTGCCTCTAACCAATTATTAATTAAACACTTATTGAACTTGTTCAATGGATATATTAGTAAATTTTTCTAGTGGGTTGTATTTTTAAAAAGGAAGCTTCTTCATGATTTTGAGGTGTACTGAAAATAGTATATTTAATCATAACATAATTAAGCCAATGAATGGAGAAATAATGCAATAGTATAGTGAAATTTGTGTGTATTTATCTAACTGTGACCTTGACAGTAAAAATATCTGTTTGTATGTGTGAATGAAGCAATGACAGAATAAAAACCAACATTCCCAACATGACTATAGTCTATGTTAAAGAGAAAGCTTCAAATTGAGATAATCAGTCTCATCATGATAATGTTTGTATAACACATTGTCACAGTTCAGCACAGATTGCACCATTACACATCTTTGACAGAAAAATAAGTTCTCAAGCAATTTAAAAAGAATGTGTTTTTTCTGTTATATTCCAAAATTGACTTATTTCTTCATGCATGTTCTCCTCAAACTGTATGAGAAGAAGTACTGTAAATTGACTTTTGACTTGTCTTTCCCATGAGGGTGCAGCACCACAATGAAATCATGAATAGCAGTGGATTTCTAAATAAAATCATAACCATTAATAATTGAACAACCTTCTAAAATGGACTTCTGGCATTTAACCTGCATGAATTGCATATAACAAACTGCAGCCTCTGGTACATGCTAATTCTAACCTTTCTCCTTGCACATGCTGTTTATGGATTTTAGCTTATAGAGATCAACTAAAAGGGATGGAAATGTCAGAAAGGATTGTTTTTTTTTATAGCATTTGCCTGAAATACACAAGAAACCATCACTATACCTTATAATCTTAAAAAAAAACTTTATGAAGGAACTCAAAATGATTTCCATTTCTCTGTTGTTGGGACTCTGGTCTACTCCATACAGACATATCAAACTTGACTCAGCATACAGAAAGTTCGTTGAGAAGCAGTACATTTTAATTAACCCTTTGGCTATGTGCAGGACATGGTTTCTGGACATCTTTCCTCCGATTTGTGGACAGTTTGTAATGTGACAGGTGTTTGCTCTTTAGGATGCCTTAATCAAATATCGCCTACTAGGTTTACACATCACTAACTACATAATAGAGGCACTTAGGTAAAGGATTCTTAGCTACCCTCTCAGAGTTACCTTCCCATTTCAAGAAGCTGAGGAACAGGTTGTCTCTTAAATATTAAACGCTCTTTTCCAGCAACCATTTCAATTCTTACAGCAATTCACCTCACAGGGTGGCTTAAAAAAATAACTTTTCTGGCATATCTACTGTCTCTAAATGACAAAATGTTCCAGCACTTGTCATCTCTGCCACAGCTGCATGGCCAATGTGTTGTTATTGTACAGGAAGAAGGTGAGATTGTTGTTTGGTCTTTCTCAGCAAAGTGTGAAAGAATTACATATTTTAAAAAGTTATCTATCAGAATTTCTAACGACTGATATTAAGTGCCCACCATGGATGAACCTATTCAAGTTGGTGATAAAGCATAGAAGATCTCCATGTGAATCTGCCAACAATCAAGATTATTTTCACAAATAATGCAATTGGTAGATTCCATGACACCATTTCTTATGGTTCGATCCATTAAATTGTTGATGAAATTATTGAACAGAATGGGTGGTAATGCATAACTTTGAATCATATTTGGCAGAAATAGATTCAATGTGTCTCAAACATAAATGAAAGAAAATTTAAATTTTATAGTGTCATTTTATTAGTTGTGGGTTTGTCCGATTTATTTATCCCAAGTGTACATTATAATGATTATTTTCAAAGTTATCACGTGCAAATAAAGACACTTGAGAAGTTCTTGCTTTGGAAATCCAAAGCAGAAAGCAAATGGGGAACAATGCCATCTCCCAGTTCCCTTCTAAGTCTTACATAATCCTGACTGGGATCAAATTCCCGAATTACCCTCCTAATAGCACAGAGAGTGTATGACATGGTCTGCTGCAGATCAATGCAGCAGTTACTATCACTTTCCTATGGACAGACTGTGACGGACAATAAATGCTTTCCTTGTGAGCAAGACCCACTTTCCATAAAGAAAAAGAAGCAGGTGAGTTGGTAACCTACAAAGATGTGCAGGGTCAGGTGAATTGACCATGCTAAATTGCCCGTAGTGTTAGGTAAGGGGTAAATGTAGGGGTATGGGTGGGTTGCGCTTCGGCGGGGCGGTGTGGACTTGTTGGGCCGAAGGGCCTGTTTCCACACTGTAAGTAATCTAATCTAATCTAAAAAAAAGACACATTTTAATAATCAATTAATGAAAGGACTCTGGTAAACTTGACAAAGTCTTTTGAATTGAACTGATCTGAGATTGTAAGGTTTGATGTGCTTTCAGCAGAACACAAACAACAAAGCTACCTTCTGGACCCAAGAGAAGCAAAGAAAAGAACAACTAACAATCTGTTTAGCCAGAAGATACAAAACTGAAGCTAAAAGGAAGCTGCTGGAGAGTGAAAACCCAGTCAGCGGTGCCCCAAGATAACACCCTAGCCCTATAATGAAGTCCATTGATACAAAATGGAATATTTGTCTGGTATGGATGTGCTCTTGGTTTAGTACAACTGGCAGGAAGAGTGAGCACTCAACATTCAGGCATTAAAAAGGGTTGTCAACCTCTGACACAAGAACAGAAGAAGAGTGGGCAAGATTGCCAGTCATAATAGCATGGTCTCCTGTGCAAAACAAAGATTGCAGCATCAATCTGAGAAATTGGATCCAGGGGCAATGAGGGGTAACAACTGGCACTTGAAAGGAAGAACTCTGGAGATCAAGGTGGTACAGGAAATAAAGGGAATTGAGACAAAGGAGTCATATCCTCAATATAGTATCTACCAACAAGGTCAGGCTATATGGAGATGACCCAGTGCTGCAGGGCACTATGTATCACTAGGGTCTCACAGAGACCTCTGACGCTGTTGCTGAAGACCTCACTGTGTACATTGATTTCATTGAAACTTAGAATATACTGAGGCCTGGATAGAGTGGATCTGGAGAAGATGTTTTACTCGTAGGAGATACCAGAACCCAAGGGCACAGCCTCAGAGTTAAAGGTCAACCCTTTAGAACTAAGGCAAGGAGGGATTTTTTCAACCAGAAGGTAGTGAATCTGTGGATCACTTTGCCACAAAAGGCAGTGCAGGCCAGGTCATTGAGTGTATTTAAAGTAGAGATAGATGGGTTCTTGATTAGATAGGAGATCAAAGATTATGAGGAGAAGACAGGAGAGTAACATTGAGAAACATATCAGACATGATCAAATGGTGGAGCAGACCTGGTGGGTTGACTGGCTTAATTTGCTACCATATCTTATGATCTCAAAGTTCAATGTATTACCACCACAACAAGATCTTCCTCATTTAACATGTGGAATTTTGCTAGATCAAAAATAGTTTGTAAAAGGGCACTACCAAGTGAAAATGGCTTTAGTTTTCAATTGCCAAGCCAAGGTAACCCATATGGAATATATGAAACCAGCTGATTAGAAATTTCCATTTCAATCAAAAGTTGTGAAAATGTCATGAAGCATCAAGAAATTCACGTATCTGATTTATAACATTGACTCCAAAATCTATCAAGTCTCTTTCTCAATGCTGCTGTTCCAAGGAAAGTTAAAAAATCACACACCACCAGGTTATAGTCCAACAAGTTTAATTGGAAGCACACTTGCTTTCGGAGCGACGCTCCTTCATCAGGTGAAAATGGAGGGCTCAATCCTAACACAGAATTTATAGCAGGAATTTACAGTGTGATGTAACTGAAATTATACATTGAAAAATTGATTGCCTGTTAAGCCTTTCATCTGTTAGAATACAGTGATAGTTTCACTTCTTTCATGTGTAAATCACAAAACCTTTTTTTAAACAAGTTGCATTCTAGGGTTAGCTGTTAACAATGGTGATAGCTAGACAATATGTTGAAGGTGTTAGCCCCCTGTGTTCTCTGTCTATGCCATGATGTTTAGATAGATTCTAATCTAAAAAGTGAGATAATAGAGTTTTACATAAATTCGTGCAGTTTTTGAGCTCAGAGTTCTACATGAATGCATGCAGTTTTTGAGCAAAGTACAATATAACCCTGCAAGTACAAATTCACCCCACAAAATATATGTGTGCATGTGGGTCTTTGTCTGTCTGTGTGTGTGTGTGTGTCTGTCTGTCTGGGTTGGGGGTTTTGAGTGCGAGAAAGTGTATGTGTGTGTGTAGTGAGTGCAGAGTGTCTTAAGTCTGTGAGGGGGTGCATGTGTGAGAGTGGGACTGTGTGTGTCTGTAAGGGTGTGTGTGGGTGTCTGTGTGTGCGTCTGTGTGTATGCGTGTCCATGTGTATGTGTGTATAGGAGTACCTGTATGTGTGTATAGTGCAATGGTGGTCACCTGTAATGTGACATGGACCCAAAATCCTGGTTGAGGCCCTCCCTATGGGTACCGAAATTAGCTATCAGCCTCTGCTCGGCCACTTTTCTCTGCTGCCTGTCCTGAAGTCCACCTTGGAGGATGGTCACCCAAAGGTCCGAGGCTGAATGTCCTAGACCACTGAAGTGTTCCCCAACTGGGAGGAAACCCTCCTGTCTGTTGATTGTTGTGCGGTGCCCATTCATCTGTTACTGTAGCCTTTGCTCGGTTTCCCCAATGTACCATGCCACAGGGCATCCTTGCCTGCAACGTATAAGATAGACAACGTTGGCTGAGTCACATGAGTACCTGCCATGTACAAGGTGGGAGGTGTCCCCACACGTAATGGTGGTATCTATGTCCACACCCTGACACATCTTGCAACGTCTACAGTGACAGGGTTGTATGGAGTTGTCCTGAGAGCCGGGCAGCTTGCTACGAACAATGCTCTGTTTGAGGTTTGGCGGTTGTTTAAAGGGAAGTAGTGGAGGTGTGGGGAAGGTCTTGGCGAGGTGGTCATCCTCATTGACAATGTGTTGCAGGTCACAAAGAACATGGCGTAATGTTTCAGCTCCTGGGAAATACTGAACAACGAAGGGTACCCTGTCAGTTGCAGCACGTGTCTGTCTCCTGAGGAGGTCAATACGGTTCCTTGCTGTGGCACGTCGGAACTGGTGGTTGATGAGTTGAGCATCGTACCCCGTTCTTGTGAGGGCATCCTTGAGTACTTCCAGGTGTCCATCACGTTCCTCCTCATCTGAGCAGATCCGGTGTATGCGTAGGGAATGGCTGTTTTAATATGTTTTGGGTGGAAACTGGAGAAGTGTAGCATTGTGAGGCTGTCTGTGGGTTTGCGGTAGAGTGTGGTGCTGAGGTGTCCATCCTTGATGGAGATGTATGTGTCCAAGAATGAGATAGATAGTCGAGAGTAGTCCATGGTGAGTTTGATGGTGGGATGAAACTTGTTGATGTCACTGTGTAGTTTTATCAGTGACTCCTCGCAATGGGTCCAGAGGAAGAAAATGTTGTCAATGTACCTGGTGTACAATGTTGGTTGGAGATCCTGCATAGAGAAGAAGTCTTGTTCGAACCTGTGCATAAAAATATTGGCATATTGGGGTGCAAATTTGGTCCCCATGGCTGTTCCATGTGTCTGGATGAAGAACTGGTTGTCAAAGGTGAAGGTGTTGTGATCAAGGATAAAGCGGTTGAGTTGTAGCATGGTGTTTGGAGATTGGCAGTTGTTGGTGTTGAGTACTGAGGCTGTTGCTGCGATGCCATCATTGTGGGGGATGTTGGTGTAGAGTGCGGAAACGTCCATTATGACGAGGAATGTTCCCGGTTCGACTGGTCCGTGGGTGCTGAGATTCTGTAAGAAATCCATAGTGTCGTGACAGAAGCTGGAGACCCCCTGTACAATAGGTTTCAAGATGCCTTCCACATAGCCGGAGAGATTCTCACATAGGGTCCCATTGCCCGACACGATGGGACGTCCTGGTGTGTTGGCTTTGTGTACCTTTGGAAGGCAGTAGAAGTCGCCTACATGAGAAGTACGTGGGATGAGGGCGCGTAGGGAACTCTGAAGGACTGGATCCAAAGTTCTGATCAGTGTGTTTAATTCTCGGGTGTGTTCTTTGATCGGATAGACTGGTCGTTGCCTGTAGTGTCCCTGGTTGTTCAGTTGTCCGCACACTTCCTTGCAGTAATCTGTTCCATTCTGAATGACAATGGCTCGTCCTTTATCTGCAGGTTTGATGACAATGTTGTGATTGGTTTTGAGAGCCTGGATGGCATTGCACTGTGAACGGGTGATGTTTTGCTCTACCTTGTGGGTACAGCTGATGAATTTATATATTTCCTGATGGTTTGAGCATACATGTCAAGCCCAGGGCAGCGGCCCTCCGGTGGAGTCCAAGTTGACACCTTCTTTGGTCGCTCCACTACATATCCCTATGATGGCTGTTCCGGTTCATCAGTGGGCTCATTGGGATAACTGCTGGCACCTTGAAAGAATTCCCAGAGTCTCATTCGTCTGATGAACTCCTCCATGTCTGCTGCCGGAACCAACGGGTCCATTTTGGCAGTGGGGCAGAAGTTGAGACCCCTACTCAGGACTTCAATCTCTTCCGGTCAAAGGGTGTGGTCCAATAAGTTTCCAAGGAAAAGAACCCTATGTATGTCTGCATTTTCTGCTTCTTGTTGCATTTTTTTAATCAATAAAGCTCTTGGGTTGTGGTGGTGGAGGAGCCAGAAAAGGAGAGTGAGGGATGTGGAAAAAGAGCTCACAGCCTTGGCAGCAAGGTAAATCTCCTCTACACCAGTTTTAGTACAATCACATTGGTGCTACAACATGGTTACCAGAACTGCACACAGCAATCTGGTTGTGACCTAACCAGCATTTTAAACATTCCCAGAAAATACCCTTGCTCTTGTTTTCTGTGCCTCAGCTGATAAAGATCAGTATCCCATATGCCTTCCCAATCACCTTCAATATCTGCCCAGCTACATTCAGTAGATAGGCACTTCAAGGTCCCTCAGGTTTTCAGAACTTTTCAGGTTTCAGCATTCATGATATAATCCATGAAGGTTAATAACCTTCCCCAAGTGCTTTATCTCAGACTTTTCTGAGTTGAATTCCATTTGCCACTACTCTACCCTGCTGGCTAGTCCATTGATATCCTCCTGCACTTTATAGCTATCCTCCTCACAATGTGTCACCTTACCAAATTCTGTGTCATCTGCAAACCTTTTGATCATGCCTCTACATTGAAATCCAAATCATGAATGTACACCATAAACACAGAAAGGAGTTTTTCCAGAGCAGTTCAGAGAACAAGTCATTTCAGTACTTTAGTTTTTTCAGTTTTGAGACCAGAAGGATATGGTTAGAAATCTGCAAGTTATTAGTAGCTGAGAAAATCCAAGTTTCCAGTTTTGTGGGTATCCATGTCAGAAGACTTCACAATTCACAGGAAAGAAAGTGGGGAGAATCAGTTAAGTAGAAAGTAAAGATTTAATATAGTGGGGTAATTTCTGTGGACTTGTATTGCTGTAAGTTGATTGTATTTGGAAAAAGCTTGAATGCTTTATTTAAAATTGCAAGTTTAAAATTGGTTTTTTTTTCCATAATCTTGACAGAAGCTATAAAAGCTATATAATGTTCTACAATGTGTTCGAATATTCAATTCTTGAGGTAACAAAAAACATAAATGAGGGTTTTATCCAACGAGCTGAGTCAGGGGCAGAGATGGGCAATGCTATATAGTTAAAAATAGAAATATCTGAGCAATGAAATAGCTATGCGCTTAGAACTTCATCTTGGGATGAGGATCAAAAATGACATCAATTTTGCAAACAATTCAGTTCAGCCTCAAACAGCTGCCAAGTCAGTAACTAGATTACAGAGTTTACAACAAGGAGATGGAAAACAAGTTTCAGATTTCTTAATACTCAATTAGAGGAAATGACTGCTCATCCAGAACTAAACATTGGACAAATAGTCTAAGAATTCAGCAACTAGTGTGTTATATGTCAGGAATCCAGTTGGTGGAGGAGAGAACTCTCACCAGTCTTTACAGATATTTTCTAATCAGTTTGTTCAGAATTGTTATTGTAAATTTCTGGAGCAGGTGGAACTTGAACTGGGCCTCCTGGCTCAGAGAGAGAGAGACACTATTCCTGCAAAACGTGGGTTGAGCCAATAATTGTAAACTTTTTTGTCCATATAGAGTCGCACATCACTTCTAACGCAACAACCTTCGTTTCAGACTATGTCTATTTATATGGATCCAGTGAATCACCAGTTATTCCCCAACATCTTTATACAATTAAACATAATTAATATTCAATTATCACATTGGAGGAGACAGGAAAAGTGGTGGAGAATTAGAGCTGGGGGTTCTCAGCATGCATGTGAAACATAAATTTATGTTTCCACATGATATCAATGGGGCAGTATGGAGATGAGAATTAGGAGGGAGCCAAGGATACATTTCTCCACAGGGATCCTAACACTGATTATGATGATTCAGACAAACAGTGTAAACTTTTGATTCTAACACAAATAAAAGTGGTGAACATTTCCAAAATATATTTGCAGATTGCAACAGTGACTGCGGATGGTTAGTTATTTATGTTCACATTGAATTAGCCACTTACTGTTAGCTAACATATTTCTTTACTGACTTTCTTATTAGAAAATGTTTCAACTCCATCAAACCTTCTCTAGTTTATAATCCCTTTCTCCTAAACAATTTTTATGGTCATGCCTTTGAATTCTGGCATGATGTTTCGCAGAGTCATTTGTGAATATTCTCAGTTTATCTCCTTTGGTAATATTCACATATCTCTGTCAGAACACCTACGTTCAAATCACCCTCATTTGAGAAGACACAATTAGTGCACAACCAATGGGATATTCTTTACCTTGCACTGTTTATTTACTTCAACTTTTGAAGGGATGGAAAACTAACAGCAACTGATCATCTGGCTGTTAAAGTCAATGCAATGGGAAATCAAGCTGAGTGTAGAAGAGAAGGTGATCTGTTATCACCACTCTTCCATCATTGAGAGTTGAAATCTATCAAACCCGCTCAACCTGAGCTCCATGTGGTTGTTCAGTGACTGTGAAAGATTTTGTTGAACAATTCAGCGGAGGATGTAGTTCTCTTCTGTTGCCCTGGCAAGAATATCATGAACTGTGAAGAATGGAAAAACAGATGACCTGGTTAGTCAGTCATCCACTGCTTGTGGGACTTCGCATGTGCATAAGATGCTTCTTGTATTAGACATTATATAAGTGATGACTCAAATGTTAAAATCAAATGATTGCAGATGGTAGAAAGTTTTTGAATTATAAACAGAAAACGCTGCTTGTCGTCGGCAAGTAGGTCAGCGTTCTGTCACCACAGATGCTGTATGACTTGCTGAGCATTTTCATTTTTATATATCAACAGCTTACAGACTGTGATGTGCTTTGGGTTACCCAAGAGATGTAAAGTACTAGTTACAAGCACTTACTCTTTTTACTACTTCCATAAGACCACAAGATGTAGGAGCAGAATTAGGCCATTCAGCCCATTGAGTCTGCTCTATTATTCAATCATGGCTGATACATTTCTCAGCCCCATGCTCTTCTCCCCATAACCTTTGAGCCCCTTACTAACAAGTACCATCTATCTCCATCTTAAATGCATTCTATGACTTGGCCTCCGCAGCATGCTGTGACAGTGAGTTCCACAGATTCATTATTTCTGGCTGAAGAAATTCCTGCTCATTTCAGTTCTAAAAAGATCATCCCTTCACTCTGAGATTGTGCCCTCAGATCCTCATCTGCAGTACTAGTGGAAACATCTGTTCCACATCCCCTCTATCCAGGTATCTCAGAATTCTGTAAGTTTCAACCAGATTCCCACTCATCCTTCTAAACTCTAGCAACTCCTCAACTGCTCCTCCTATGACAGGTCTTTTAACCCCAGGATCATTCTTGTAATCAATATTCTGAATGCGATCTAACCAGAGCCTTATACAGCCTCAGCAATATATTTCTGCTCTTGTATTCAAGATCCATTGAAATGAATGCTAACATTGCATTTGCCTTCCCAACTGCTAACTGAACCTACATGTTAACCTTAGGAGAATCCTGAATAAGGATTACCAAGACCGTTGTGCTTCAGGTTTTTGAAGCCATTCTCCATTTAAAAAATAGTCTATATCTCAATTCTTCCTACCAAAATGCAAACTTAAATGCTGGATGTAGGTTTGCTCGCTGAGCTGAAAGATTTGTTTTCAGATGTTTCATCACCATACTAGGTCACATCATCAGTGAGCCTCTGAATGAAGCATTGGTGGTATGGCCCAGTTTTTATTTACATGTTTAGGGTTCCTTGGGATGGTGGTATTATTTCCTGTGGTGGTGTCATTTCCTGTTCTTTTTCTCAGGGGGTGTTAAATGGGATCTAAGTCAATGTGTTTGTTGATCGAGTTCCAGTTGGAATGCCATGCTTCTAGGAATTCTTATGCATGCCTCTGTTTGGCTTGTCCTAAGATGGATGTGCTGTCCAGGTTAAAGTGGTGTCCTTCCACATCTGTATGTAAGGATACTAGTGAGAGTGGGTAGTTGATGTTCATATATCCTAGTGGCTAGTTTTCTGCCTGTATGTCCAATGTAGTGTTTGTGTTACAATTCTTGCAAGGTATTTTGTAAATGATTAGTTTTGCTTGTTGTCTGTGTAGGGTCTTTCAAGTTCATGAGCTGCTGTTTCACTGTGTTGGTGGGTTTGTGGGCTACCATGGTGCCAAGAGGTCTGAGTAGTCTGGCAGTCATTTGCAAGAAGTATCTCAGAAACATCTCAGAAATGACTGCCAGACTACTCAGGCCCCTTGGCATCATGGTAGCCCACAAACCCACCAACACAGTGAAACAGTAGCTAATGAACTTGAAAGACATTACACAGACAACAAGCAAAACTAATGTCATTTACAGAATACCTTGGAAGAACTGTAACATTGGACAAACAGGCAGAAAAGTAGCCACCAAATACATGAACATCAACTAGCCAGAAAAAGACATGACCTACTCTCATTAATATCCATACATAGGGATGAAGAAGGACACCACTTTGACTGGGACAATACAGCCATCCTTGGACATACCAAACAGAGACATGCACAAGAATTCCTAGAAGCATGGCATTCCAAACAGAACTCTAACAACAAACACATTGACTTGGATCTCATTTATCACCCCTGGTGAAAAAGAACAGGAAATGATATCACCACAAGAAATGATGTCACCACAAGAAATGGCATCACCGATGCAAGAAAACCTAAACACATAAATAGACAGCGGGCCATACCACCAGTGCTTCATCCGGAAGCTCATTGATGGTGTTACCTAGTATGGTGATGAAACGTCTGAAAATGAACCTTCCAGCTCATCGAGCAAACCTACATCCAGAACCTCAAACTGAGCTACAAATCTTCTCAAAACTTGCTATAACTTCAAACCTTCCCACCTTGTGTTCCATCAGCCACTTACTTGCCCACTCTCCTAGACTGTCCAATTCCTTCTTCAGCCTCACTGCTTCATCAACTCTACCTGTCCCTGTATCTTTGTATCACCTGCAAACTTAGCAACAATGCTCTCAGTTCCTTCATCTAGATTGTGAATAAATAAAAGAATAGTTGTGATCCTAATTTGGGCTCCGGTGAAACTACACAAGTCACCAACTGTCATCCTGAAAAGGACCCATTTATTCCCACACTTTGTCTTCTGCCAGTCAAGGTCAAAAATCACACAACACCAGGTTGAAGTCCAATTGGTTTATTTGAAAATACAAACTTTCAGAGTGCTGCTGCTTCATTAGGTGTTGGATGAATATGCAGCGCTCCGAAAGCTAGTGTTTTCAAATAAACCCGTTAAGATTATAACCTGGTGTCATGTGATTTTGACATTGTCCAACCCAGTTCAACACCAGCATCTCATCAGTTCTGCCAGTCAGCTAATTTTCTATCCATGCTAGTACCTTGCCCCTTACACCATGGGCTCTTATCTTATTTAGAAGCCTCCTGTGCAGCAACTTGTCAAAGGCCTTTTGGAAATCCAAATAGCTCTCCTTTGTCTAACTTGCTTGTTACCTCCTCAAAGAATTCTAATAGATTTGTCTAACAGGTATAACCTCCCCTTGATGAAGCTGTGTTCACTCCACCCTATTTAACCATGGGCTTCCAAGTATTCTCAATCTCATCCTTAATGATGGACTCAAAATCTTAACAATAACTGAGGTCAAGCTAACCATCCTATAGTTTCCTGTCTTTGCCTCCCTCCCTTCTTAAACAGAGGTGATATAATCGCCACTTTCCAGTCATCTGGCACCCATCCTAACTCCAGAGATTCCTGAAGGACCACCAACAATGCCTCTACAATCTCTTTAGCTACTTCCTTCAGAATTCTGTAGTGTAGTCCATCTGGTCAGGGTGATTTGTCCATCTTCAGACCTTTCAGCTTCCCCAGCACCTTCTCTTGAGTGATGGCCACTGCACTTACCTTTACCCCCTAACGCTGATGAAGTGCTGGTATGCTGCTGGTGTCTTCCACTGTGGAAACTGATGCAAACTACCAGTTCAGTTCCTCTGCAATTTCTTTGTTCCCATTACTACTTCTGCAGCCCAATTTGCCAGCAGTCCAATGTCTACCCTTGCCTCTATCTTACATTTTAGATACCTAAAGAACCTTTTACAATCTTCTTTTATATTACTAGTTAGCTTACCCTCATATTTTATTTTCTCTCCCCACCTTAGTGCTTTTTTAGTTGTCTTTTGCTGATGTTTACACAGTTCCTGTCAGTGGCAAGTATGCCTGTCATTTATTACAGCTAGAAACATATATCAGGCAAAGCTGAAAGAATCACAGTTCAAAAATACTTTGTAGCTTCTGACTGTAAGTACACATTAAATTGTAGCAAATAACATTGTTTTTACATATTAATACCTGAGTATTCTCTCTTTCATAGACAGAATTAAAGAAATATGCTCTATCAAATGGATCGAGAGTGTGGTGCTAGAAAAGCATAGCACGTCAGGCAGCATCCAAGGAGCAGGAAAATCGGCGTTTTGTGCATAAGCCTTTCATCAGGAATTTCTAGCACCACATTCTCGACTCTGATCTCCAGCATCTGCAGTACTCACTTTCTCCTCTATCAAATGGATGGCAGCCAACCTCTGGAGTTGACCGAATCAAACTAAGCACAGGCCATTGACTTTGGTACATGTTTATAAAGCTCCCGATTAACCTCTTGCTGCTTATAAAATTGCAAGCACATTGAAATGCTGTCCCATTTTATATTCTAGTTGTATAGTTCAGTGGCAAAAATCCAACACTCTTTCTGGTTCATTGTGTTTTGTTCTTCTATAGCTTCCTCAGTAATGGAAGTATATAAACATAGGGAAATGGTCTTTATTAATTGAAATTATTTTCCCTGTAATTGCAATACAGTTTTCTCAGCAGATGTTCAACATGTGCATGTATAATGGCCAGATTTTTCTGAAAAATAATGTCTCACAAACTATGAAGTTTATTACTCATGTGCAAATTGGACATCAATGTACCAAAGAAACATTCTCCGTAGATTATTAAGTGCCCAAGTTTCTAAACTATTTGCTCTGCTCGACTATCAGCTTCATGAAACCAATAGATCATCATGACCATTTCGATGAATTGCTCCATTTGCACTTTATATCCAACACAGAAAGTTAAGTCTAGCCTCTAATTGTGTTAATGTTTTGATTCAACCTCTCTTGCCTAGAAAATGAAAAGAAAAATAGCATGGAATCTCATTTCACAGGTGTTGGAAACTTGAAAAACTTAAAATTATTTGTTAAACTTTGCCCATGCCCTTTATTGTCCCTCTTGCTCGAAGAAATCTTTTCCTTCCCCCTCTTTCAGGGAGTGATTGGCAATAGAATTTGTCTGCTCTAATTGCCCTTCTTTCCCAATCATGCTCTGTTTCTTTTTCCAGCCTTTATCTCTTTGATTGAGGACATGCATTAGTTCTTCTGTTGTTGAGGAAGATTTTGGATTTCTTTCAGCCTTTGCTGTGTCAATGTCAATGTAAATACCCACCAATTTTTAAACATTTGGGCTGATGAGTGCAAGAACAAACCAAAGCAAGATTACTCAAATAAAGGCTTTGTTGAGCATGTTTTGTATTACAATGTTCCTGTAAGATATAAAGTTCACTTTGTCAACTGATTATCAAGTCCTATAATGATATTTGGTTCAAAAACGGCAGTACTGAACTGAGTTGGAGCACAGTTTCAGAGCTGGCAATTGATTTTGGTGACCCATCAGTATGATGTTAATATTACGAATCATCATTCATTCTACTAGAAATGGAACGAAAGAAGATATCCAGACAGAAAGGGAAGGAAGCTAGACAGGTGAATTTCCACAGGAAAGAAGGAGAAAATTGCTTTTTTCAATTTTTTTTTGCCAAACGATGCTGAAGACATCATAAGACAAGGTGAAAAAGGAAGATATTTTATACATAAGCTACATTGGCAGTCAAGTTGCCATTGTCTTACCTGACCACAGGGCTGCTCACTCATTAGAGAATCCTTCATGGTAATCTCAACCAGTTTTAGGAAATTGAACCCATGCTGTTGATATCATACTGCGTTGCAAACCAACTGTCCAGCCAACTGAGCTAAACTGACCCCCCTCTCTGGTAGCAATAGTCAAAGGCCTATTTAATGTTAAGAAGAAATTGGAAGTTCCACAGTACTCCTTATTACGGTGAGAGGTTTTATTCAGATTTCCAGGACCAAAAAGCTTAAAGGTATGATATGAAACCAATATATTGAGCACATGGAAAGTTACCAAATTAACTGAAGCTCAGCAAGCTGTGAAGAATCTGTTTGCACCTCTTTTTATTTTCTCTTCCTTTTGACAAGGCACACCATAGAATTGTTGAAATGCTATGTTTATTTGGAATTTTGGCAATGATTTTAAATGGAAATTTCAGGATGACAGCACAGTGACAAGTTAAAGTAATGTGGGAATTCTTAGCTATAGAGTGCTGCTTGTATAATTTGAGGTTATCAGCAGAGAACAACTCTTGCTGACAGAATATTTTGGTATATCACGGTTTTCCTTGCTACATACCAGTGGTATATCCTTTATACTCTGCACAGCATGACTTACCATCCTTCTTGGACACAGTAACAACTGTCATATTCCTAAATTGAGGGGTAGGGGTTAAGAGATCTTTTGCCTCCCAAATCCCTAGGATAAGTACATGGAGTCTTCTTATTAGCAAACATCCGCCAACTTTGAAAATGCTCAGCTGGAATAACATTAGACAATATGCTTAGTTGTGTTTTTTTAACCATCTGATTGCTTTCTTATCGATGGTAGTTCATCAATTAATTTCACCACAGGTTACTGGGGGGGTGGGGGGAACGGGTGGGCAGCCTGGACAGTATTGTCATCACTGTGGATTCATGATGGAGCAATTTTTGAAAATGCTTTTTCCAGCATTGATGTACAGTGTTGTTATCAAAAGCTGACAGACAACGTTGAGAGTGAAAGGGATTTTGTCCAGTTGACCTTGGTCTATACTGAATTGAATTAAATTGAATTGAATTGAATTTATTGTCACGTGTACCGAGGTACAGTGAAAAGCTCTGTCTTGCGAGCAATACAGGCAGATCACAGAGTTAAATAGCATAGATTAATAAATAATAGGTAAACAACTGCAAAAACAAAAACACAGGTACAGACGAATGCTAAGAGTTGTGAGTCCATTCAGTATTCTAACAACAGTAGGGTAGAAGCTGTTTTGAAACCAGCTGGTGCACATTCAGACTTCTGTACCTTTTCCCTGATGGTGGAAGTTGTAGTAAAGCGTTGCCAGGGTGGGATGGATCTTTGAGAATGCTGATGGCCTTTCCTTGACAGCGAGCCTGGTAGATGGATTCTATAGATTGGAGGTTGGCCTTTGTGATTGTCTGGGTCGAGTTCACCACTCTCTGTAATCGTCTCTGATCTCGAATGGTACAGTTGCCATACCAGGTAGTGATACATCCAGACAGAATGCTCTCACTGGCGCACCTATAAAAGTTGGCAAGGGTATTTGCCGTCAATTCAAATTTCCTCAGCTGCCTGAGGAAGAAGAGACATAGTTGGGCTTTTGTAACAAGTCTGTCCACACGAAGAGTCCAAAAAAGCATGTTGTGGCTTCAAACAAACTTCATGTCATGGTGAGCAATACATTGTTGGATCTTCTGATTTTCTGTTCACACTCCATCTCCTCTTCCTTCCAAATTTGTGTTTGGGTATCAACCTGAAGTTGTTGGAATGCTGCTTTGACCTGTTACATTGAACAAGCTTGAGTCTCCAACTTATGCCGCAAGCATTCAGGCAAAACACCTGCCAAGTCAGCTTCAAAGGAGTGGACACTGTCTAGATGGCTGAATAGCATCCTCCCTGTTATATTCTCAACTCTTAATGGCCAACATTCAAGTCAAAACAAGGAAAATTTCTCAAAGACACGCTGGTGCTCACTTTCAAGGGTGGCAGAATTGATGTTAATGAACGGGAGGAGCTTGTTATCAATTAGTGAAAATGGCAACTATCTTTACATCAGGCTACATTTTGCTATGAATTGCAATGTCTTAATAATAAGGCAGAGAGGCAGGAGAGAGGGAAGAAAAAAATTCATCATGTACTCAGATACCACTCCCTCATGGGATATCCCGTCCTGTGCACCTGAAGAGTCAAATATTGGCCTGTTCAGTCAAATGAAGATTCCGAGCATAAACCTGTGGCTCTGTGTAGGTGTCACTCAGATTTAGGGACAGCCAATGGCAGTTTGACAAATCATGTCATACAGAATTAACTTGTCATCCATTAAAATAAAACTATGTTTTTTTTCTCATTCTTAATTTAAGTGTAGTGTTTCAAGTCTTGACTGTCCCATAAGCAGTGGTACCCCTCTCAAGCACTAGTGCTGACATCTTATGAGAAATATTAGTTGTATTGCCAATTATATGTGTCAACGCTGTATTATGACCCTCCACAGGGTGAAAACGCACTGCATGTTGTTATACCTCCCCATCCAGTTTTCATTCAGTTGCACACTGCATTGGGTAATTTGTTTACTTCTGACTCAATGACATCTCAAATCATTAGAGAATCTGGAATCACCGGTATATTAGGAATAATCAAGGACTTGAATCCAATGGGACCTCGTCAGTCAGGGAATTGTGGATATGGGATTCAGGGAGAGATGGAATCTGGGAAGTGGGATTTTGAGGACAAGATATAGAGATTTTGAAATGGATTCTCATGGAGAGTTGGAGACTGGACTATCAGGCCACATACAGAGAAGGAGACACAAGGCTAGGGTTGTGAAGGAAACCAGAAGACATGGATGTGTGCATACACCTGTATATGCATGTGCATGTGTCTGTGTGTGTGACTGCAGTTCAGGCAGCATCCAAGTAGCTTCGAAATCGACGTTTCAGGCAAAAGCCCTTCATCAGGAAGCTTTTGCCCGAAACGTCGATTTCGAAGCTACTTGGATGCTGCCTGAACTGCTGTGCTCTTCCAGCACCACTAATCCAGAATCTGATTTCCAGCATCTGCAGTCATTGTTTTTACCTGTGTGTGTGACTGTCAATTTGTGTGTCTGTGTGTGTATGCCTGTATGTGTGCGTGCTTGTGTGTGTGTGCGTGCGTGTGTGTGTGTGGTTGGGAAGGGTAGTGTGGGGCACCGGTGAACAAGTATAAAACTGGAAAATAGGAGCGCGAGAAATGACTATGAAATAGGGGCTTCATGGACAGGTAGTGACTAGAAATAAAGTTTGTGGTCAAGCATCACGTGATCAGATGTCAAGTGGTCAGATCATGTGATCAACCCTCCTGAATAAGTCCAATGGTATAGACAAACCTACTTTGGCACCTGAATGTCCTTTTCCATCCATCCACAGACAGCTCATTGGAGACTGTCAAGACTGACCTTATGCTTTACGCTTTGAGGGGTTTAAAATGGTATCAATGATTTGCTCAATTTCCTGTTCATGTTGTGAGTGAGATTTTATTTCTTTTGGGTTTGGGTGTGAGACAGCACTACACCACTGAAATGAGAGCTCAGTTTAAATGGCCCTGGCCTCACAATAGACTCTCCATGTGGGTTTACCTCCTGCCACACCCAGATGCCCTAAGTACTCCCACAGCAGAACTTGGCAATGGTTGCAAAAACATGGAAAGACTTTCACAGTTCCATGCACTAATATCCCTCATCTCAATTTACTGAAAAAAACAAATAACAATTTGAAGGCTGGAGGTGATAACCAATAACAGTAGACTTCTAATTAACAAAGCAGGAACAGAAATAGCTTGTAAAATCCAGGGCTTTGGAAAATCTGTCAAATGTTTTCAGATATTTATAGAAGTTATAAATAGGTAGGATAGATTAATGAAAGTAAACGTGGCCCTGACATTGACCTGAGTGCAATCAAACCTTTCTTTGAGAATCTTGTAACTGTGGTCCAAGATGTCATCCACAAGATGAATTAATTAAAGATGAATAAAAATAACTCCCCAACTAGCTGCCTCAAGTCAGTTGAAATACCTCAGCACAAGTAAAAAGGCATTGTTAACTGACACTGGGACAAGTGTGTCAGGTCAAAATTACTGTTTAAAATTACACCATTGGAAAGATCATCACAACTAAAATAGTAACACATATGGCATGACTGTGACTTCAGAAGTCAACAATTTGACCTGCTTTGAAATTGTTCTGAGTATCTTATCATCCACCTGTGAAACTGGCATCATTTCACTTGTATCTAGGACAGTCATGATTTCACTGAGGCAAGTAATCACCTTCTGCTCCTTATTGCAATGACAAGTCCGATTTTCCAAATGATTATCATCATTAAATATATAACAAAGTAACTTCATTTCAGGTTAGGAAAGACTTCTGATAGATGAGCGAACGTGCTGGTATAGCAGAATGAAAACTGAAAGAAAAACTTTGTTATTTTTATAAGAGAAGCTTTTATTTTGCTCGCACTTCTTGGCGGCAAATGGCTCAGTGGTTAGCATTGCTGCCTCACAGCCCCCAGGCCCCAGGTTCTATTCCAACCTCGGGCAACTGTCTATGAGGAGTTTGCACATTCTCCCTGTATCTGCATGAGTTTCCGTTGGGTGCCCGGGTTCCTCCCACGCTCCAAAGATGTGCAGGCTAGGTGGATTGGCCATACTAAATTGCCCACAGTGACGAGGGATGTGTAGGTTGGGTGGATCAGCCATGGGAAATGCAGTAGGGTAGGAGGTGAGTCTGGGTGAGATGTTCTTTGAGGGTTGGCATGGACTTGTTGGTCAAATGGCCTGTTTCCACACTGTCGGGGTTCTTTGATTCTCTAATGCACACAATCTTATGCAATATTTTGAAAGCAAAAATATTTCTCATGAGTTAAACTAAGTGGATGGATGAAGGAAATGCAAATGTATTTCAATATAGGTAAACATAATGCAATATATAATTAAACAGTATCTACATAGATTTATTCTTGAAGGACTGTCCATCAAGGTTTGAATATTGATTGCTCACTGATGGTTTCTGGTGACTGTCATTGTCATTATGGAAGATAATGAGGCTATTCAGCCTGACAGGTCCATGTTGGCTGTCTTTCGAACAATGCGGTTGCTCCATTTTTCTCTGCATGAAGTTATTAACAGGTTTAAGTAACTATAGCATACATCTCAAGGACATTTGATTATAGGGCAAAGCAAATCATTTAAGTTAGTTTAGCACATTGGTCAAATGTCAAAATATTCTACAGTTTCAACTAATCTATTTTCAAAAAGAACATGAATGGATTGGATATAATTCAGAGGTAAGAGAGAGACAAAAACTGACTTTTCCATTTAGAGACCCATGTTATGAAGATAAATGCACAAAGCTGAGGTTACTTGCATTAGATTGAAAATATATCAAAATACTGTGGTGTTCTCCAGGTGTCCAGTCACAATGCCATCAGGTCAGACATCTAAAGAAGTGACAGAAAAGGTTAGGAGCAACCAATTACATTAGCTCCACGTAGGTTATTTCAGCATCACACTGGAACTTTTGCAGGCAGCGGAAGAATTCTGAAGGAATGTTAAAATCAGTTGTATTTACCAACATTATTGAATAAGGAAACTAAAGAAGATTGGGAGTGAGCAGAATAGCCTGATTAAACTAGATGGTTTGACAGAGAGAAAACACATGGGCTGTATGACATATCCTCCACTGGGAGGTTTGGAAGCTTAGATTTCTTGATGAACACTTTCTAACATCAATATCAATCTGTCTGAAATAAAGGTGTTGAAAATGATTATGAAGTTTAGGTTTCTAATTGTAATAATAATGAAGGACTTAATGCAGTTCTTTAAAAGTCAGAGCACAAATTAAGTGAAGGTAAGTAGACATGTCCATTTGTACTGAGAATACAGAACTTGAGGATATGTGTATAAAAAGATTATTTCAAGAAAGAATAGATTAAACTAATTTTCCTCACACAGTAATGGGTATATGGAACCAGCTCACAGCATGAACAGTGGATGATATGCTGATTAATGCAATTGAAATAATTGTATAAATGAGACATTTTGTCAAATCTTTTGTCTTGCACTCATCAGGACAAATTCATAAGATGAACTGGTGTGAATCAGTACACTTGGAATGTATGAACTCAACACCTCATGCAGCTGGGTTCAGTGTTAAGCAAACTAAGTATGCCAAAACCAATGGTCTTGCTATGGAACTTCTGCTATGCACAACTCTCATGAATGTCTTTGCTGGATTCCATAAGAAAAATATCTTAGTTGAAATGAAACAGTCAAATGAGCACCCTGTACTCAATGTCCAAATTAATAATTGGCCAGGGAGTTCTCTATTACTGTATAGCACAAAGCTACATTCAGTGGGTCAGTATACATGTTAGGATTCCTACTGTTTGACTACTATTAGATTAACCTCAACAGGAAATTTGTAAATAGGCCCCAAGCTATTTGCTCACCATGCAAACTTGATTCTCAAACAGGGCACATCACAGCCATCCTGTAGGATAACAGAATCCCTACAGTGCAGAGAGAGGCCATTTAGCCCATCAAGTCTGCACCAACTTTCCAAAGAGCATCCCACTCTAACCCCATTACCCTGTATTTATCATGGTTAACCCACTTAGCCTGCACATCCCTGGACACCATGGGACAACTTAGCATGGCCAATCCGCCTAACCTGCGCATTTCTGGACTATGGGAGGAAACCCACACAGACATCGGGAGAATGTGCAAACTCCACACAGACAGTCACCCGAGGCTGGGATCAAGCCTAGGTCACTGGCGCTGTGAGACAGCAGTACTAACTACTGTGTCACCATGTCACCCCGAATGGCTATCCTGTCAAAATAATTTATCACTGTACTTGTGCAAATTCATAAGCAGTCTTAAGACCATCACATTTGAGTCGCAATATGTCTGACGTTTGTCACAAGACAGAAGCTGCCAGCAAGCCAAAAAATGTCATGCTCGTCACACAATTTAGAAATGTGAGGAATAAATTTCAGTGTGAGTGTGATGTCAGGTATGTAGGTTGTATGTCCTTGGGGAAATCCTATAAGATATGAAACAAAATATAAGAAACATTTATTACACATTCACAGTAATTGGAATGTAGAGTCAGATTTATGGGTGAAATCACACAATATTTTATAAACAGGATTTTTTTATATATATGGGATGTTTTAAACTTCTCGGAGATTCATTCTAAATCATTTATAATTGAATTGAATGATCATATTACCAGCATTTGATAGGATTATTAGCAAGTGATTTCACCAGAAGAGGTACAAATGTATTAATAGTTCAAATATATAGGATGTTATCATAAATATGTATCAAATTTTGCCACAATTAATTAGAGTATACACTATCACTAGTTTCAATAAGTACAGACAACGAAGAACATAACTTTGACTGGGACAACACACACATCCTTGGACAGATGAAACAAAGGCACACATAAGAATTCTTGGAGGCATGGCATTCCAGCCAGAACTCCATCAATAAATGCATCAATTTAGATCCTATCTACCTCCCCTTGAAAAAAAAACAGAAATGACATCACCCACCTTAAGAAACCAAAACCTATAAATAGAGACAGGACCTACCACCAGTGTTTCACCACAGACTCCCACAGATGATATTACCTAGTATGGTGATGAAATGTTTGAAAACAAACCTTCCAGCTCAGTGAGATAACTTACACACTTATCATCAACCTGAACTACAAATCTTCTCAAAATTGCGAGAGAATACATCACTCGAGAAGTGGGATGAGAAAAAGAATGTGCTAAGGGCTAGATTTTTGGAACAATGAGATATATATGAATTCCTCTTTTCACCTATAGAACTGATTCTTTATTTTATGTTCGATAAACAATGATCAGCAATTGTCAAAGATATTCCCAGTTTAGTTTAACAAGTGTTGACCAATGCAAAAATCTGTGAGAAGTAATAAATCAGACATTTATTTCAAGATTGCCTTGGGATGTGTTTAGAAGTCAGCACAGTTACCATTTTATTAGATTAAAAAAAAAATAAAATGGGGAAGCACAATTTTAAAATAAAATCCTTTATATGCAATTGAAATAGGGAGATGGATGTATTCCATACCTAGACAACAAATGTATTATTATACACATATAACTCTTCACTTCCAACATGCCTTCCATGTTCCACAATTGAGAACTCCCTGCCCTCTCCAGTGCAGTTACCAGGGTCCTTAAGGATATCCAAATGGTTCTTCGATATTCTGTCCTTAGCCCTTCCCTTCTCTCCCTAAATAATGATAGCAAGGACAAGGGGAATCGTTACTATCCCAAACGATCATCTGCTACCATTACCAGTGGCTCCAGCATGATTCCACCACCACTAAACCTTTCTTCCCTTCCCCTCAAAGATCAGCATTCTGAAGAGACTGTTCTGACTGTGACAATCATTCTATTCCCATTTCACATTTCTACCACTTTTCAGTTCTGAAGTTCCCAATTTCATTTTGAGCTTGAAATATTGGGCTAAATCTTTAAAAGGGTCAGAACTGCATGGGCAATGGTGAGAAATCTGGTAGAATCACACAAGAAGTCCAGCCAGGCCTTTATTTTCTCAGAATCACAGAGCTTTTAACAGCATAAACAAGGTCCTTCAACCCACTGTGTCTGCACAGTCACCAAGCATCTATGAATTCTAATCCCATTTTTCAGCACTTGGCCCAAAGCCACATATTGGGAGCAATATGTTGCATTTTTAATTAAGTTCCAGATATCAAGATGGGATTTTCACTAAGGAGCAGTGCGTTGCTTATATTATGGGGGATTACGGCTTGTTAATGACTTTATTAACCAAAAGTCTCACCTCATTAAAAAGCAGATTTATATCTAATCATCTGTCACAAGCAATTCCCCACGTGGAAGTCAGCGCAGGTACGTGCTGATTAGCTTGTTAGTGACTCCACAATGACCTCTGTTGGACACCAGGCACCAATATCAGAGTGCGCAATTCATGAGCATTGGCCACATGCACCCTAAAACCATGGGCATTTGCTTTTGACGTACAGCCTCTAAAAACCCTCATGACACATCTCTGATCCACGTTTAGGATGCTTCTGCATTTCAATGCTGCACCTTGCAATGCACCAACATGAATGATTGCAATGCTCCAGGAGGGACACTGTATGTTCAGGAATAAACATCCAGCTCATGGACTAGACCAGGTTACATCTCTGGCCTATTCACTTGCTGTCTTCATGCTCACTCATTTTGAGCCTGGATGGTCAGTGCATTGATGCCTTGCCCTGTCTTTTTGTGCTTTCCTTGTCAGGCTGGTATCTCTGATAACCAGTGCTGCTGTGTTATCTGGCACTTTAGAGCAAACACAAATCTAGGAGGCATGCCACAGTTGTCAGCAGTCCTCCAGTCAAGTCAACCGTGAGTGCTTCCTGTAAAGGGGTCCTGCCATAGCAAGTAAAAGGCAGCCTTTAGTACTGGTCTGGGGCTTGGACATGATCATTCAGAACTCGTGTGCAGAGTCAGAATTCTCCACTCATAAAAAGTGAAGAACTGAACATCAGGATGCCACCACTCATCTTGTCTGTTTCCAATAGTGGAAAGCTGGGAGTTGTTTTCCTCCTGGACTGAGAGAGAGGCAGGTATTAAGTGAGATGAAAGTGGGTGGCAGAACTGTTACTGATGGTGTAAGTAGGAACGTGTTCCAAGAGTGTGAGTAGACCGCACAGGGTATCCTGGATTAGTGGTGTCCGGGATAGTGGTGAGTGACAGTGTTTGAGAGAAGATGTTCCAGGCAATAGTGACAGTGGTGGAGCATTAGTCTTGATGGGAGGTGGATACTGCAGCAGTGATAGAGTGAGAGTGAGGTATCAAGGAGAAGATGGTGGCAGTTACTTACAGACAGAATGGAGAAGGTCAACAACCACCTTCTTACATTGCTAGGTATTGATCCAAATGGCTGAATCTGGCATGGTCTGGTGTCATGGCCTCTGTACCACTCCATCCAGTTGGACCTCCAGGTCCGTTTGTGAATAGGGCACCATTTTTTTCTTTTCTGCCATGTCCGAGGGAAATGTCAGAAACTGCACAAGGCAGCGTTGTGCTTGTCCAGGTGCACATCAGTTTTTTTTTAAATACAGTGCCAGTGCCGGGGATACCTGTCCATTCTGGGATATTACTGCACTGATGAGTTGTCCCAGGTAGGCAGACAATAGAATGGAGCAGGATGAAAGGGGTAGGTAATTCATGAGGTGAATTTGTGAAGATATGGTCAGAAAACCCACTTGGCCTCATAGAGAGAAACCCTCATTGAAACTCAAGAAGCTGACATTTAGTTAAAAATGTAAGATGAAGTCCATGTTTCTCTCTCCTTAGCTGCTGCCATATCTGCTGTGTTTCTCTAACATTTTAGTCACTTACAATGGCTTCCAACATTATATGCTACAGATGGATAGATGTCTCACACTGATCAACAGTTGTACAACTTAACAATAGTGAGGTCTCACATCCAAACCAACAGCAGAATGGTTGACAAATTTCACTTGTAACACCCATATAGTGAAGTTTAATTTTTTGCTATTGTCCCCTTGCCATTCCGCACTTAGGACATTACTCTAATTGTCTGCATTCTTAATGTAACTGGACAAATGGGCAGAAAACTAGCCACCAGGATACGTGAACATCAATTAGCCACAACACAACATGACCCTCTCTCACTAGTATCCTTACATACAGATGAGGAAGGACGCCACTTCGATTGGGATAACACATCCATCCTAGGACAAGCCAAACAGAGACATGCACGAGAATTTCTAGAAGCATGGCATTCCAACCAGAACTCTATCAACAAACAGATCGAGTTCGACCCCATCTACCACCCCTGAGAAAAAGAACAAGAAATGACATCACCACAGGAAATGACATCACTGACCCAAAGAAACCCAAACATCTAAATAGAAAGCAGGAATTATCAGCAGTTCTTAGCCCGGAAGCCCACTGAAGATGTTATCTAGTAGAGTGACAAAACATCTGGAAATAAACATTCCAGCTCAGTGAGCAAACCCACGTCCAGTAAATGGACAGTCCATGCCCATTAACCTTTTGACTATGTCTTAAGACAGGAAGACATGATTTCTACTCCCCTTTGTCTTCTCTCCCCTTTCCTATGCTGGAATTGTCAGGCTCCATTCACATCTATCTCCACCCCAACCTGATCTGACCTGAAAATCCTGCTGCCCTAGCCCTATATAAACATTCAGTGAGGCTATTTTATGGAGGAACAGAGGAGTTTGCCCCACTAGCCTGCCCAGTATGTATTAGGCTATCAACACTTACAAAAGTAGTGTACTTGCACATTCTCCTGTGTGGTAGCTTCCCGTGCACCAACTGGTTGCATGCTAGTATGACTAGACACGACTGTTTCAAAGTTACTTAATTAGCTGGAGAACACGTTAGAACATTCAGCAATCATGAACTATAAAACTGCCACCTTTTTGACTTTTGTTACTTGTTAATCTCTGTTCCCTGTGCAAAGATCGCATGTTGCTGCCTCCCAAGTCTGCCTTCCCAAAACTCCACACTTACATCCTTCGAAGTGGCTTTCTGCTGCTGCAACAGTAGAAAAAACAGCACATTCCCACAAAGCCAATGACAAAAATGGCATCCTATGTCACCATAGCAAAGTCAAATTCTGTTTCTTTATTAAGGAGTCTTTGAAGGGCTTGACCACACTGTATTCTTGCAATAACTTCCAATGTCACCAAGCTGGATCGTGATAATTGCATCATCTGAGACTCATTACATGCATGTTGAAGGGAATTTATTTGGGTTGGTCCATCTGGTACTTTTCAGCAGCATTTTTTGGACAAGCAAGTGCCAGTTCAAATATAAGGAGGTCTTACAGCAGAGTGGTACTGTTCCCACCTCTGGAACAGAAGGTCTGGGTGCAAGACCTACTTGCCACTGGGATGTGTTATAACATGTCCAAATGGATTGATTATAAAAAAAATGAAATACTTAAGAGGATCTTCTGGGCGAGAGATAAGGAGATCACCACAGCTCACAAAGTCTGGATTAAGGTCCCACCTCAGGATGAGGTGACCACGTCCAAACATACTAATTTTAATAGAAAGTTATCAGACACACTTACCAATACAGGTGGAAAATGGGATCAGGAGATGTATGACTGTAATATTTGTGCATGAATCTCTTCCAAGTAAAGATTGGCTCGTTCTTCACTAACTGACTATCAGGAGTATAACCGGTGAAGCAGCACTCACCTCTTAACCGTATCTAATCACAGCCAGAGAATCACTTGCAATGATTTTTATTCTCACTCTCACACATTACCTGTGGTGTCCTGTAAAGATCCTTCATTCCCACTTCTCATCTATATGCTGCTCTTCAGTATTATTGGAAAATACAGCTTCAGTTTTCACATGTATGCTGATAACACACCTTATTACTTGACTCTGACAGTATTCAGACTTGTTATAAAGGTTTGATTAGGTTAAAAGATGATTTGACATCCACTGGCTGGAAGCATGACATTGAAGCTTTTTGAAATCTCTCTTTTAAACACACAGACTAAAGTGACCATACTCAAAGCACAAGACAGCTAACCTCAATATGCATTACTATATATTCCACATTCCAATCCATTAAGAATTAAACAGCAAGTCTATAAAATGCAAAGACAATACCTGATTTGGAATGGGAACAACCCCTTATCTCCTGCCCTATTAATTGATTAATTGAGGGATTTATCTGTGGAAGATGGACCAATAAAGGCTAATTTGCTTGGAAAATAGGATCTTAGCTTTAAGATTGCTTTCCAGATGAACTAATCAGGCTACAATTGTAATATATGATCATGTTGGAGTTATTGGTAGCAGGGTGAGTGGTCACATGGCAAACTAACATCTTTGTGTATTTGAAAAACAATTTGAGTTCTGCCAAGAAAGTAAATAGCTAAGAACGTGAGTGAGATCCTTCCTCCCTCTCTTCCCACACAGTTGCCAAGCTTTGGTTCCATCTGCTACTTTTTGATTGTCTTTCTGTGTGCTGAGATTTTAGTGGAAAAAAAGACATCTGCACACCAGAATTTCCAGTAGAACCATGAAACTTTCCCTCTAGTGTAAATTATTTCAAAGCTGAAATGAAGATCAGTGGATCTACTCTGAAGCCAGCTGTGTCATCAAACCATAAATTCCTTTTAATTTGTCTGGATTTCCCAGTCTGCAATCTGTGTTGGGTGTGTGAAAACTTTGAGTGCACAGAAGTTGGTGCAAGTTTTTTTTTACTTAAATTGATTCAAGTTTATTTGAACCCGCTTCTGGCTGCTCTTTTGCAGGGTAAACAATTGAGTACTATATCTTAATTGGCAAATATATCCTTTCGAAACAAAATTATCTGTTGTGGTCAAACAGACAAAGGCAAACCAGTTCGTCTCATCTCCCTGGTGGTAACAGGCCACTAGTTTGACATCTAACACTGGATGAGCAGAAATTTCCTCCAACTAAATATTGTGAAGACCGAAAGCATTGTCTTTGGTCCCCAGCATTCCCTAGCGAATGACTCCATCCCTCTTCCTGGCAACTGTTTGAGACTAGACCAGGCTATTTGTAACTTTGTCATCATTTCTGTCTGGAAATAAAATTCTGACCACATAGCCACATCATCACGATCACTATCATATGGCATGCCCATCTTTGCCTGCTTTAACTCATCTGCTGGTAAAATCCTCATCAAAGGTCTTGTCACCCCTAGAATTGACAATTCAAATTCCTCCCACATTAAACCTTCTGTAAACTTAAGGCTATTCAAAACACTTCTGCTTGTATCGTAACTTGCATCAAAGAGTACTGGCTCAGTGGCCCTATGCTTGCTAACCAACGCTGACTGCCAGTTTAGTAATGTCGAAATTAAATTTCAGATTATTGTTTTCAAATTCTTCAGAAGTCTTTCCAATCACATTTTCTGTAATATCCTCAAACCTTGCAGTTTTGAGATATCCATGTTCCTCTCATTTTGACAGAGATTTCTGATTTTAATTGTGACACCACGAGCAGTCATGCTTACTGCAGGAAAGGCCCAAAGTCCTAGAATTTCCACCTTAAACCTGTACATTTTTGTACCTCACTTTCTTTATTTAAAACTATTAAAATCCATGTCTTCAATCAAGAATGTCCAAATATCTCATCATGCGGATCTATGTCAATTTGTGATTCATAGGATCCTCGGAAGTGACGTAAGATATTCTATTCCAATAAGATCACTATATTTGTTGCTTTATGGTTGCTTTTGGATTGAAATATCTGCACAGCCCTTTCTTGTTGAAATCTTTCATAATCTGAACAGTTGTTTTGGATTGCTCCTATTTACTAGTTCTTAATTACTTTATAAACCACAATTTGGTTGTATCTAAGTCTTCTCTGCTTTAAAATAAATTGGCCGCCAGTTTGTAAGCTAAGCCAAGTTGCTAATGTTGTCTATTCTAGAAATCAAGGAACCATTGAAAAACAAACTGCAATATTAACACAATCTGTAAAATTTACTTCTTTCCCTAAATATGATCAGAGCTGTTTTTTTATTATATCTTTGTCTCTGTTCTGCCTAGCTTATATAATTTAGTGAAAAAAAAGGTTAAACATTTCAATGTAGCGACAAACTATTTGTTAACATAACACTTGGAAAGTCTATCACTTGCAAAGTAAAATAGCAATGCCTCGAAGCCAGGCAATTATGGAATGCCTTAGAAACCATAGTTGCATTTTTTGGTCCATGTTAGTCGCATTTGGTTTATAGGTCAAGCAGAAAAGTTGGAAAACACAACTTTTCCTTATTTTATGGTGCCAATAATTCATATTGCCACTGATGAAGTAAACAAAAAGTAATTTGGCTGCTACGCATTTACTCGTCATCATTAGAGGAGGCTACCATGGTCTAGCAAGCTATGCAGCCAGGATTGTATATTCTGCTACACTTCAGGAGACAAGGCTAAAAGACACCAACAGTAAATCAGATATACTTCATAAATTAATTAGTCACTCACCTTTTTGACCCTGAATATTAAGGCACATTAAAGTTTCTTCACTCAAACCCAAAGGCTGTTTTAGTGTTCAAGCATCTTCAGTATTTATTTGTTGTAATAAAATATGAACTTCTTAATGACAAAATATCCTTTAAAATATGCTATGCTTGAACAGCTTCAAAATAGTCTCCTTCCTTTAGGTGCATTATTGCTGGGAATATGCAAATCGTCCTTATTCCTGTCATTTGATATAAGGATCATATTAAAGAATTCTTTACTCAAGGAATAAAAACTAAGACAAAAGTGTCCTTTCGAACAATAAATGCAAGATTACAGACTCCTGCAAATTTTGAACATTGCTTCTTTTTTAACATAATTTAAAAATCAAAGTGCAGAGTCAGTGCATTTAGTCTAAAATAGGACCCTGTCCTGATTTATCTTTGTCAAACAAAAATAGCAACTTAGCTTCTTTCTGTTGCCTGAAAGACTAAAAGCTAACAATAGCTGACCAGAAAATCAATTAGCTCTCATTTCTATTCGATCAAGACGTTTAGAAATATTAGGAAAAAAAATCCACTTCAATTCGTATAATGAGACAGTTGAAAGTGATTATCATATAATTCTACTTCAGGAGACGAGGCAATTTCTTCCCTGTTTTTCAATACCAACCTTCAGAATGATGTTTTTTAGGAAAAAAACCTTTTGAATGCCATTCATTGAATTCCTCAGTCTCAAATTAGACCACATCGGCTGTGACCGGTACTGATATTGAGATTTTTCTGCTTTCAAAGATTTTGTTTGTTTCCAACTTATTGAACTATACTTATGACTTACTGCAAAGTTATTTTCAGCACATTTTGGCTGATGTACAATGAAAGACAATTATTGAGTGACAGTATTATCTGTACATCAAAGCATGTTGCTGTCAAAGGAACGTACTTTTTGACAGAAAACTTAATTTTAAATCAGTATTCAACATGTAGCAACATTGTAGATATGTGCACGGAAGTGTTTTTATAACTGCTACAGAATATGAAGAGAACAATTAGGCAATAAACACTTTTATTACATTCTTTGAAAACACTAACTTTAGGCTGTCCTACAGAGAGAAACCCAGTCACCTATCACCAGTTAGATAACAAACATCAGTGTTACAACATTACAAACTATATCTAACTGCATAGAAAACCAAAGCCTAGGCAAAAGAATAAAATAAAAATACCAACTGAGCTATGCTATTTCTTTTAAACTGTAGCAACTCTCTGTCCCATAGAGTCCCTTTTAAATGTTGTATTTTAGAAGACAATCTCACTATGTTTTGAAGCTGGTACTGTTCATCCAGGGCTATCCTCCTTAAATAGGACTCCACATTCCATGACATCTCCCTGCTTGGGAGCATTTAACATGTCATCCTTAGTGAAGAAACAGAAAATCCCGCATCTAATCTATCAAACAGTTTGGCTGATATTCAGCACTAGATGGGCAGAGATTTCCTTCAATTAAATATGAGGGCAGGTTGAAATCACTGGACTGTAGTTTCATTTCACTAAAATAAACAAATCAGAAATGGATATGGGTCACCAAATTAAAAATAAAAGTCTGTTCAAACGCAATTTTGAGAAAAGTGGCCCACACAGACTTCCTATTGGAGGGAAAAAGTTTGTTTAAGACAGCATTGCAAGCACGCCCACTAAGGATTGGGATCACCACTGATAGCCTCTGGGGAAATTAGGGATAGGAAATAAATGCAACAACCACATCTTATGAACAAATGTTACCCTCTGCTCCTTGATTGACACTGGGATCTGGTTAAACAACATATTGATTTGAAAATTCTTACCATTATTTTTAAATCCTTCCATGGCTTCACCCTTTCTTATCTCTAATTCCCTCTATGCCCACAACATTCTGAAATACTTGCAACTTCTGGAGCAACCCTGATCTGAATTGCTTTAATATTGATAGTTAAAGATGCAGCTACCAAAGCTCGAGAAGTCAAGCCTTTAAGCATTCTGTTTCCATACTTTGTTTTTCTTCTTTGACCAAGTTTTTGATCATCAGCCCAAATATAATTCCGATGTGGTTCAGTGTTAAATTATTGTTTACAATGCTCCAGAGAAATATCTTGGGATTCTTATTATGTTCAAGGTTCTATTCAAATACAAAATGTTGTTGTTTTGTCTTCCTTCTTTACCAGATGTGTCAAATGACAGAACTGTTCTCCGGAGAAAGATTGAGTACTAATGATAGTTCAGATTCTTATTCATACTTGGTTCTGTTAGTCACTATTCCAAGCCTTCAACCTTTCAGCTGTCACATTCCTAACTACATTGTCTTGATGTAAAAATCCTTCTGTCATCCTCAAGGTAAACCTTGCAATTTATGTCAGTTGGACTTGCTCCAATCTGACCTTTCACTGGACTTGTTAAATCACAAATAACATTTTCCAGATAAAAACAGATGAGAATATTACAAAAACTGTATAACTAGAAACTGTATGGAAACATTCGTCACTCAGTGTACTTTTGCAAGATCTGGTATTTTGAATTTCAGAAACAAGAATTGAGATTATGGAAAGGAATTTGATCAGAAATCCTTCCTTCTATGCATATTAATGTTTCAATGTTAGCCGAACAGCTAGAGGTCAATTTGAAAACGTTACTGCCTTAGATAAGCAAAATAGTCAATTTTCGGCAAAACAATTTTGCTGCTGGGGTAAGGTCACGGTATGTTCAGTCTAAATGTTCTTAGTATGAGATTGTTAATGAGGCTGGAAGTTCCAGTCAGGAAACGTCCTGACTTGACAGACTCACATTGGCTTAAGGGCCCCACTATACACAGTCAATTGAACCCAGAAGTTATTGTCTCAAATCCTGCATTAGGTCAAGAGCTTTTCCTAATAAAAAAATGTGATTTGCTTCTTTGATTTTTAACCAAAACATGACCTCACACTCAATATTAAACCTGTGGTCTTCTAACTTCAGAATCTAATTTATTAAAATTTCTAGATCATAATTCATATATCTTCATTATTTACTCAATCTTGCACAGAAGGGATAGTTGATTAATAATAGGTACACTGAACGTAAAAACTTGCTATAAGTTTAGGACTTCTAAAAAGAATATTTCACAGGATATAGGTGTCACTGGCTATGCTAGCATATATCACCCAATGTTAATTGACCTTGACAAGTTCCTGGTTTTGTGTTTCCAATTACAAGTCAAGTTAGAAGTAATAGGAGTTTAGAACAGAGTGGTGCTGGAAAATCACAGCAGGTAAGGCAGCATCCCAGGAGCAGGAAAATTGATGTTTCGGGCAAAAGCCCTTCATCAGGAATAGAGGCAGGAAGCTTCCAGAATGAAAAGATAAATGCCTGCCTCTATTCCTGATGAAGGCTTTCGCCAGAAACATCGATCTTCCTGCTCCTCAGAAGCTGCCTGACCTGCTGTGCTTTTCCAGCACCACTCTGATCTAAACTCTGGTTTCCAGCATCTGCAGTCCTCACTTTTGCCCAGAAGTAATAGGAGCCTGGTATCTCTGGCTGAGGGGCAAAGTGCAAAAAGGCAAGGTAAAACAATGCAAGGCAGAGATTCTGCAAGCATTTAGATAGCCTCAGAGTCAGTGGGTGCTAAGCGAGTGAGCAAAGAGCCTGGAGATGCAACCTGCCCAGTCTATGAGCTCTGACTGAGTCCCTGACTGCAGAGTGCCTTTGCTGCAGCATTGGAATGATAGTTGTCAGTGTAGCATCAAAGTGGCATGTTTACTGTAAGTGGATTAGACATGTCATGAGTATTCTTAAAGGCTGGCACATGCCAGATGCCAATGTTCATATGGTGTAGGTGTGACTGGTACTAATGGTAGGTGCCCTAAAATTTTGGTGTTCGGTGTCCTTGTTATCTTTTCTACTTTAGATTTATTCAAAGTGATGGAGGCTTTTACTCAGATTAAATCAGTAGAAACCCTTGTCACTTGCAGGGAGATTGATCAGCAGAGGATACATAGGCCAGATAATTGGCAAAAAGCAGCAAGGAAGAGATGAGAAGCCTATTCTTAAAAAAAAATCACAGTAAATTGTTATCCATTGGAATAATTGTATCATTTTTCACATAACAGGAATAGGCACCATAAGCCAAAGTGTCTCCTTCTATGTAAGATTTTATGATTTTCATTCTATGAAAGCCAAAGAAAACCAAATCTTATTTTAGTTGAGTACAATGAGTCAGATGCGAAAAGGACTCTTTGCACATAAATAGCTTAATCCTTTCTATTTAATGATAATTATTTCAAAAGGTGGTTGGCTTTATTTTTGTTCACTCACAGAGTATGGGTGTCTCTGGCTATGCCAGCATTTTTTGCCTATTCCTAATTGCCGAGAGGGCAGTTAAGAGCCAACCACATTACGATGGGTTCTCAAATCACTTGTAAGCCAGACCAGTTGAGGATGGCAGTTTCCTTCCCTAAAGGACGTCAGTGAAACTGATGGATTTTTCCTGACAATCAACAACAGTTTCATGGTTTTCAGTCGACCCATAATTCCAGATTCTTTATTGAATTCAACTTCCATCATCTGCCATGGTGGGATTTGCTCAGGTCCCCAGACCATTGCTGAATTCTTGGGTTAGTCATCTAGCAATAATATCACTAGGCCATGAATGCAATTGCTAATTTCAACGTCTAATAATTTCCTATGACATTACTAGGATTTGATTCCAGACAATCCAAAAGAAAGCTACATCAATAACTTTTAAGCAGGTAAGACTTCCCTTAGGTTATTGTACAAATCTGGGGAGGCGATGGCCGACTGTTTGCTGACTGTTAATCCAAACACCCAGGTAATGATATGAGGACACAGGTGGTACTGGACCCTCCCCCCTGTGAAGTGATTTTTTTCTTGATATCCTGTTTGACAATTATATTCAAGTTACTAATGGTGAGTTTAACTGATCATTTATCTTGTGGCTGAGAGTTGTGTTCACAGAAGTACTTAATTAACTATGAAGTATTTTGGATAGTCCATGATGTGAAAGGGCTTACATCAATGCAAATTCTTTCATGTCTTCCCATCTTTGTAAATAAAATATCAATGTAACAACAGTAAAAAATGAATTTTAGATAGTCAGATCAGAGAAATATTGATCTACCACTACTTGAAGAACATCATATAGCAGGGCACTGCAGAATAGCCAATTTTTGTTCTCTCAGATGATAGAAAAAAGTATGAAAATCTAGCCTATGTATTTCCCATCAACTTTAAAACTTACTGTGCATGACCTCCAATGAAACGTTTTATGGGTTGAAGGCTGATAAATCCCCACAGCCTGACAGCATACATTCTGGAGTACTTAAGGAACTGGCCCTAGAAATAGTGAATACTTTGGTGATCATCTTCATCTTCCACTCTCTGGACTCTGGAACAGTTCCTACAGATTGGAGGATAGCTAATCTCACCCCACTTTCTAAAAAAGCAGGGAGAGAGAAAACAGGGAATTATAGACCAGTGAGTCTAATGCTAGTAGTGGGGAAGATACTAGAGTCGATTATCAAGGATTTTATAGCAGAGCACTTAGGAAACAGTGGAAGAATTACATTCACAAAAGGGTAATCATGCTTGATAAATCTATGTGAATTCTTCGAGGATGTAACTCATGGATTTGATTCGGGGAGCCGGTGGATGTGGCTCATTTGGCTTTTGACAAAGTCTCACATAAAGGGCTGAATGAAAGAACATAGGGTTGGGCTAGTGTATTTAAATGGCCAGAAAGTTGGTTAGCAGACAGGAAGCATTGAGTTAGAGTAAATAAGTCTTTTTTTTTCTGAATGGCAGTCAGTGACTAGTGGGGTACAGCAGGAATGGGTACTGGGACACCAGGTTTCACAACATATGTTAATGGTTTGGATGAGGCAACTAAATTAATATCTCAAAGTTTGCAGCAGACACAAAGCTGGAGGGAGGGTGGACTGTAAGAACGATGCAGAAATATTGCAATGTGATATGGGCAGGCTGAGTGAATGGGCAAATGCATGGCTGATGCAGTATAAAACACATAAATATGAGATTATCCATCTTGTAGCAAGAATAGAAAAGCAAATTAATATTTGAATGTCTGTAAATTGAGTGAGGGAAATGTTCAATGAGATATGGGTGTCCTTGTGCATCAGGCACTGAAAGTAAGTGTGCAGGTGCAGAAGGCTAAATGTATTTTGGCCTTCATAGTGAGAGGATTGAATACAGGAACAAGGATGTCTTGCTGCAATTACACACGGCATTGTTGAGGCCACACCTAGAATATTATGTACAGGTTTGGCCTCCTTATCTGAGGAGGAATGTTCTTGCTATAGAGAGATTGCAGCAAAAGCTTTTCAAATTGATCGCTGTGATGGCAGGACTGAGATATGAGGAGATACTGAGTTGGTTGGGATTGTATGCACTGGAGTTTAGAAAATTGAGGAAGGATCTCTTAGAAACCTATAAAATTCAAACAGGAATAGACAGGTTAGATGCAAGAAGATGTTCCTAATGATGGGGAAATCCAGACCCAGAGGTGATAGTTTAAGGAGAATGGGTAACCTTGTAGGACTAAAGGTTACTAAAGAGGAGAAACGTCTTCAGCCAGAGAGTGGTGAGCATGTGGAATTCACTCCCAGAGAAAATGGTTGAGGCTAACACATTATGCTTTCAGGAAGAAGGTATCCATCGACCTTGTGGCTAAAAAGATTGAGGGGATATGGTGGGGGGGGGGGGGGGAGGGTAGAATTATGGTATTTAGCAAAAGGGTAATCATGATAATGTTCTACTTTTATGTTAGTATCTCTGTCAATTACATGTGCTAATTCCAGTTCTGAATGAGAAAGCTTATCCCTTTTAGCAGTTAACCTCCTCAACTTGCCCTCCTCTCACCACCACTGGAGTTTACCTGTAGCTGTTCCTTACCCCCATGGTTCCATACTGAGTGAACCTTTTATCACTCTAACTGGAGAATATCCCTGCCTCAGTTTGGTATTAACCTATCCATTTGGTTATTGTTGCCCCAACATACAGGCTGAGTGAAGACAGTCTGCCAATCTGTGTCTTCCCTACATCCAACCTGCTTCCCGTCCACAGGCTGGCTACCAACCAGCCTCAGTTTATGTTGCCTAGTCACAATATCAAACACCACACTCTCCATTCTGTTCCCCAACTCCAATGTTTGCTGTACCCTATGCTGTATCCCCTCAAAACAATCCTTCCAAGATATGCCAGTTATTCTTCATCCAATAAACTAGCTCTTTCTATTACAAAGCTCGTGGTTCACCTTTACCTGAACTCTGTCTTACTTTTTACTTTTATCTTCTTGTCTATGACTTCTGTCATTTATACAGGTGCTGTTGTAAAGCAACTTATATAACTTTTCACTTTTTCTTTGCAAAAGTACACATGACAATAAATTGCTATTCTATTTGATTCAATTTGATTGTTTGGCTGCCCTTGGGAGCTAATTTCTGAGTTCCACACAACTGGAAACCTCAGTTTGCTTCTTCAAGTGCTCAGAACACAATTGAAATATTAAAGAATGAGGGGCAGGCACAAGGTTAAAATGTCAAAATGGGAAAAGAACATGTTTAGAGCGTGATAAAAGAAATGAAAAGAAGATGGCATTTGGAGAGGAAGGCAGAAGCAAGAATGGGAGGAGAAAAAGGTAACACCAGTGCCAGAAGGTAATGAAGAGAATGGTGGGAGGAGCAGAAATGAGCAATTTAGGTTAAAGAAGAAGGAAAAAATGCAATAATACAAATGAAAGCAATCTAACACAAGTAGAATCACAAGGAACAATATCACCTGGAAGGAAATCATTTCATGAAAAATTGTGATAACAGATAACAGATGAGAAAACAAGAAACTTATATTGTAACAGGGATGATAGATAGCACATCCTTCTATTCATAATGAACAATACTATGCTATATCCATTCATTTTTACTTCACTATTTTTGTGAAAGAAAGACTAATATTAGAAGTTAATTATTAGATACATTTTACTATGTACCATATGCAGAAAGCTTTATGAACCCCTACTTGGTTTGATTGTTCATGATAAATCTGAACCCTTGAGTGTGCTGTCAACTTACAGCAGTCTGAAGAAAGCCAGTACCCTATCTTTTAAGTGACTCCCAAACATTGAGCTACAGAGAGGATCAGCTAGACTATCTGAGAGAATGTTTATTAATAGCTCACAAAACATTTTCTTGGTGCAGGCTTCTATCAATTGTTAAACTAATCCATCCCCCACAGCATAATGAATATCTTATACAAATTTGCATTGCCTTTTTATCCCTGTCATCAATCACATTTCACATGATTCCTCTAACAAAATGCCAGATGAAATTATTATAGTTCAACACACTTACTAGAACCAACAAAGAATGTGATCAAATAATAAGCAATGAAAGACTTTAAATAGGTTTCTCAGTTAGTGAAGGTTATAAAACCCAGGGCTAATGAGAAAAATTGCTATGAACCACATCTAGCTACAAAACCAAATTATGAGGATTACATAAGGCACAGAAAAAGGCCCTTTGGCTCAAGCAATCCTTGCTGGTGTTTATGCTCTACTTGAGTCTATGTGGTGGAGACCAGGTCATTGAGCAATTTTAACACAAAGGTGGTTAGGGAAGGCAGGGGATTAAAGAGTTATTGGGAATGAATAAGAATGTGGAATTTGAAACACAAACAGATTGAATGGAGGAGGAGGCTCAGGGTCTGAATGATCATCTTCTGTTACTATTTCATATGTTTGTATCTTTTTTATACAAAAGGAAACTACCATTAGAACCCTCTATTTCCTTCTCACATGATTGTTAGCTCATGTCTCTGAGCAGAGCTTTTGATCCACAAATATATTGGACTCCAAACCAGTTAACAACTAAAATTAAATCAATGATAAGGAGTAGAATTCTAATTTGAACTCTTGGTATTTATTTGGTGCTGAGGAACATTCACCAAATTTTCACCTCATGTTTTGCATGGTTCTGTTTATATTTTATCAAGTGCCCCCTCACTGTCCTTTATAAATCTGGACTGACAGTAACTCCCATCATGGATGGTCAGAAGACACATGCTTTTAATAAAAGTAGCAATTCCTATCACCAGTTTAGAAGACTTCCCACATCCAGCCTGAGCAGAGAAGAAATAATATTACCTAAGATCTTGTCATTATCATCCAGGGGATGCACGGAAAAGGATTCTGAAGCCATTTTAAGTCATACAGAAGCATGAAGATTTTATACAAAATGTAAATAGCCTTCCTCTATTTTGACAGGATAAATGTACAAGATCATAACAATAATACCTGAGTAAGTAGATTGCGAATGGTGAAGCCAATTGTCAATAAAACAATTGTCAAACAAACTATCTGCTTCTTTGACTCTTATTTTAATCACTGAGGTTGTCAGCGGAGTCATATTTATAGTTGTATTTGACTTCCAGTTAACACTTTCCTTTGAATAATTGAGCTTCACACTTAGTCAAGTCTGGTGATTTTCTGGAACCATTTAGGTAGAGACATAAAGTCTGAGGAGTTATTAGAACATTTCCTGTTTGAAGTGCTCTTTAGAAATGGAGCAAGATTTAATGTTTGATGCCTTTTCTGGAAAGTTGCCCAACATGGAGGAAATGATCTTCAAAACATACATCAACTTAAAATCATACCTTCATCGTGATATGTCATGGGTAAGACCGCAATTTGATGATTATCCTCACAATTGAGACTGAGTGATGAGATAATGAAGACTGAAAGTCAAAGTCAATATATTTCTCGCCACATGACTAAAGTATATAGTTGATTTTTTGTAACTACAATATCTGCTAAAATTGTTTCTTTAGGCTTGTGGTTCAACATTATGCTGCCATAATAAGGAAATTGCAATTGTCCTCCATATAGGTACTATATATAAAGGGCATAGAAGGAGCTTTAAGACATAATTTATATTTCATGAATGAGCTCACTTAGAAACTTAATAGTATCAAATTCCCAAGTGAATTATAATCAAAATCTCCAGTGAAAGTGGATCTTGTTCCTTGTGATTCCATTTGTCTTTTGATAGGAAAATAATTCATGATAGAATAAAGTCAAATGAAAATAATAGTGTTGAATGTGATGCACAGATTGACATTCATTCCAGTGATGTCACTTTGAAACTATTATTTTTGTAACACTCACATCCATTTAGCAAAGATCCCACTTCTAAAATATGCAAACACTTTCATAGAAATAATTCAGCCACATTTAATCTAAATTCCACCAAAGGCCATGCATGATTATCAAACTAAGGTTTTATCAATGTACTGGTATCAAATAGTTCTCAGTACTATTTCAGATTAGTACTTTTTTTTAAAATCACATCAAAACCTCCATTAAAATAATGGAGAGAGGCAGTTGAAAATAATCCATACAACATACAGAATATTTTATGGTTAATGTATTTAGAGACTGCTGACGAGATCTTAAAGTAATTTCAGAGACTAATACCAATTATTTACTTGCTGAAGAAGGGTCACTGGACTCAAAACATTAAATCTGCTTTCTCTCCACAGGTACTGCCAGACCCACTGAGTTTCTCCAGCTTCCATTCCAGATTTACAGCATCCACAGTGCTTTGTTTTATTTATTATCTGACCATTGTTGCATTTAATAATGATTTCATTGAACAGAATTTAATTCAAAGGATTTAAAAAAGAAACAATAGGAAAGGCAAAAAAGAATCATAGCAAGGTTAATGTGAACTGCAGTCCATTGGGAGCATATGTTTTTCCAACTTATTGAGGAAATAAATGAAATTATTTTGAATTTTTTTCTTAATATAATGATTAATGTCAAACATTTTCAACCTGAATACTTTCACAGAATGGAGCTTTCATTAGCACCTATAAATTCAAATAAATTACAACAAATAACATGAGTATTCTGAAGATGACTGGAAATGAATTGCAACAATTACATTTCAAAAGCTCCTAGCTCAATTCAATTATGTTGCTATGCTGTGATTGCAAAACCATCAGTGCTTTATGTAGTATCATTTGACTGTTAAAAATAGGTTGATGTTGATGAGCATTGAAATCTACATTTTCTCAACTGCAAATCGGACGTGGCTGTGATGATAGACCTCCAACAACTACATTCATCTTCCTTTATGATAGTTAAGACTCTAATCCAATTTTACTCGAGCTCCTGGATGCTATACTCAGTCATATGCTGATGTGATGTCAAAGGCAGTGACTCCATTTTGACTGCGAAACTCAGCTCTTTCATTCATGTTTGCACCAGGATTGTAATGAGATCAGGAGTTGAGCGGCCCTGGCAGAATCTAAATTGAGCATCAGTAAGCAAGTCATTGTTTGCGAATGCCACTTAACACCACTTTGAATGACTCCATCCATCAAATTGCTGATGAGCAAAGGTAGGCAGATAGGATGGCGATTGGTCAGGTTGAATTTGTCCTGCTCTGTGTACAGTACATTTCTGGGAAATTCTCTCCATTGTTGGGTAGTAGCTATAGTGGAACAGCTTGGCTAAAGGCAATGCTAATTCTGGAGCACAAGTACATGATACTTTTGCTGGAATTTCATCAGGGCCCTTAGCCTATGCAATATCCACTGCTGTCAGCTGTTTCTTGTTGTCATGTAAAGTGAATCGAATTGGCTGAAGACTGCTACCTATGATTCTAGGGACTGCAAGAGAAGTCCAAGATTAATCATCCTCTCAGCACTTTTGACTGAATGGATATGAATGTTTCAGCCATCTCTTGACCAATGTGATGAGTATCCCCATAATTGACGATGATGGGGATACTTTTGGAGCCTCAAACTCCTGTAAGTTGTTCAATTGTCCACCACCATTAATTACAGGATATGGCAAGACTGCTGAGCATAGATCTGATCCATTGGTTGTGGGATCTCTTACCGCTACATGTTGCACATTGTTTCTGCTACTTGGCATGCAAGAAGCCCTTGCAGGTAGCAAGTAGCATCCTCACCTTCAGTTTCAGGTATGCTTGGTGCTGCTCCTGGCATGTCTTCCTCCATATTGAAGCAGGTTTGATGGTAATGGTTAAGTGTGGTATGTGCCAGGTACAGATGGAGTTGAACACAATTCTGCTATTGCTCATAACCCACAGCCCCTAAAGTGAGCTCAGTTATAAGTTGTTAGGATTGTCTGAAGTCTGTACCATTTATCACAGAGTAGTGACACACAAGAAAAGTGGAATGGATCCTCAATATGAATACAGGACTTTGTTTACACAATAACTGTACTATGGTCACTTCTAACAATACTGTCACAGAAAGAAGTATCTGTAATGGATAGATTAATGTAGACCAGTTAAAGTAGATTTTTCCCTCTTGTTGGGTCTCTCTCCATCTTAAGTTGAACCAGTCTGTTAGTATTGTACCCTAATCAACAAACCATGGTTTTCTTTGTTCTTTCACAGAAGGTGGACATCACTGGCTGGCCTAGCATTTATTGTCCGCTCTTAATTTTCTTTGAGAAAGTGGTGGTGATCGAGCACTCTAGTTGCATCCATCATGTTGATCAAAAGACAGGGCAGGATTTTGGCCCAGTGACAAAGAAACAAAGCCAATAGTAGTCTGTTTCTCATGTTTTGAATTTCAATGGCTTTATAATCATATTATGAATTTTCCATATTTTACAAAAGTGCATCCTCCAAATCTGCATTTTCACCTGATTAGCATCCCTTACTTAACATTAAGAAATGGCCTCTATGAAGAGCTTTTTACAGTTTTCTCCAGATTTCATTTAGTGAGATTTGAATGGAGCACAAATTAGAATTTGAAATGTCTGTTCACAAATTCAGAAGAAAGACCCAACTGACAGAAGGAATAAAAATGATGCAATGTTTATCCCATGGTTTAATCTGACTAAATGTACAGAAGTGCTCTGTAAATGCTAAATAGTTATGTTATGCACATTGCTCTGTAGTACTTTGTACTGCTAATGACAATTCCATGTCAAAAGCAACAAAGTATGGGTAGAGAGACCAGAGTACAAAAGATAATCTTTTCAGGAATTATGCTCAACAACAAAGCAATAAATTCATTATTTTCATTCTTATTTTTCCATATTAATATAACTGACCTTTTTAATGGTCTGACCTTTTACAAACTTCAATCCTTTTCATTACAATTCTTGATCTTTATTGCCCTAATATAACTGTGAACATTGAACTAATTCTAAATGATGGAAAAACATCACTGTAGAACCTGGTCTGTTCAGATCTATCAATGCGACATGTAAATTGATTGCATTTAAGAAAGCAGCAAATGATAACTCAAAAGAAAATGAATAAACACTGCTGTCAGATTAATTGCATAATGCTGCAATTTCTCATTTTCAGATTAAGGAAAAGAATTAAATTTGTTTTATCAGCCCAGATTTGGTGTCATCATGGCAGAAGATTAATGGAAATTAAGTGTAAGATGTTCACTACTTTATCCCTGTGTCTTCCAGCTGTGAATAACTTCTCATCATAAAGGGTTTATAGGATGATTGTGAGGATTTACTGATTGCATAAATTAGGTGTTGATGTAGGAAGTTGCTGATTTTTGCAAGAATTGACTTGGCATACCACCCACAAGTTTACAAATACAGCCAGTTCAGCAGATATTTAAGGTATGTAAAGCTTTCCTGCTTTGACGTCAGTATCTGCACTAATGTGCATCTTACTTGGACTTGTGAAAGAACAGATCGATCAATGTCCATAGCTGTACGTACGTGCTAACATTTGGTGACTCATGCACTGGAACATTTAGATCCCTCTACACATCAGAGCTTTGCAATCACTTATCATTTATATAATATTCAACTTTTTTTGTTCTTTGTGCCAAAGTGAACAACTTCATATTTTCCCACATCTGCCAGATTTTTGCCCTTTCACTTTATCCATAATAAATCAGCATCCTTGATTATGTCATCTTTACTACGTACTTCCCTACCTATTGTGGGCGGCACGGTGGCACAGTGGTTAGCACTGCTGCCTCACAGTGCCAGAGACCCGGGTTCAATTTCCGCCTCAGGCGATTGACTGTGTGGAGTTTGCACGTTCTCCCCGTGTCTGCGTGGGTTTCCTCCGGGTGCTCCGGTTTCCTCCCACACTCCAAAGATGTGCAGGTCAGGTGAATTGGCCATGCTAAATTGCCCGTAGTGTTAGGTAAGGGGTAGATGTAGATGTAGGGGTATGGGTGGGTTACGCTTCGGCGGGGCGGTGTGGACTTGTTGGGCCGAAGGGCCTGTTTCCACACTGTAAGTAATCTAATCTAATCTATTTTTGTATCATCCACAAATTTAGTCATGAGGCCTTTAATTACTTCATCTACATCATTGAAATGAACTGCAAAACATTGAGGGCCCAGGACTGCCCCAGTGGGACCCCTTTCATGACATCCTGCAAATGTGAAAAAGACCTATTTACATATTCCCTATTATCTGGCAGGATACCTCCTATTCATGTGAATATGTTACTCCATACCATGACCTGTGATTTTGCGCAACAATCTTCCATGTCGAGTCCGATCGAGTGCCTTCTGGAAATCCAAGTACAGCATATCGATGGGCTCCTCGTTATCCACAGCACATGTTATTCCTTCAAAGAATGCCAATAAATTCATAAAACAAAATGCCCCGTGCAGAAAAATAATGCTGACTATACACAATCATCTTGAGTTTTTCCAAATACCTAGTCACAGCCTCCTTACCAACAGATTCAACACATTCTGCTCAACAGATGTACCCTTCTGGAGAGGCAAGATAATCCTTCAGGATTGTCAACAGTATTTGTAAACAGTAATGTGCATAAAAGATAGATAATAGATTTCTGTTGATGTAAGTCTGTGGGCTTTCATTGTAGAATTAATGCTGTCTGACGGTTTCCACCATCTATTATCACTGTTAGAGGTCTGTAGGTTCATAGCTTGATTGACAGCTTAAAGTAGCTTAACGAGGATTAAAGGTTTGTTTTTAATCAATGACTGCTCTTTTTATAATGTACTGAAGTCTCAGATATTTATTTTGTTTCATCGCAGCCCGGCTCTGGAGCTCTGCCCATGGCAATTCGTGGGTGAGTTGGCGTGGAAGCAAAGGGTGGTGGATATGGAGCATGGATGGGCATGAGTCAGCACTAAGTTAGAATAGGATCAAAAAGGGCTATGGTGATGTGTAGGGGATCGTGGGTTGACATGTACTGACACTAATTTGGCCGAAAAAGAAGAAACAAGATTAGCAGCTAAGCCAAGCTGATAGTTGCAGATTGGAGCAAATTTCTTGTACAGTACATGAGTAAATACCATGTATAAACTCCTTTCCATTGCGAAGTCATCTAAAAAGTGACCTGATTAACATAAAGAAATTAAAACAGTTCATCAATATGCAGTAGAACTAACACAGGAAGTAAAGACATGCCCAAAATAATAGGCATGCTATTGAGGTGTCAGTGTTGGACTAGGATGGACGAAGTTAAAAATCATACAACACCAGGTTATAGTCCAAGAGGTTTATTTGGAAGTATGAGCTTTTAGAGCGCTGCTACTTCATCATACATAAAAATAAGAGCGTAGGCGTAGTAAGACATACACACCCTGACTCGTATTCCAGTAGTTGAATAGATCATTAATGATCCCAACTTCAATGTTCCGCTTTGTTTCATAATTTCTGTCATGTTTATGGAACTAAAATTCATCGGTCTCATCTCAGTCATTAAAATTTCAATTCATTTAACATTGATAGTCTTTTCAGGGGGAGTTTTCCAGATTTCCACTGTACAAAACTGCTTCCAGGTTTGATTCTAATCTTTGATTTTAAGATCATTCCCTTTTGTTCCAGATTCCCCACAAGAAGCGACAGTTTCCACACAATGATCCTGTAAAACCTTGAGTAGATAACCCACAACCTTTTAAATTCAGGGGAATACACTAATTCTGTTGCGGTAATTCTTGCTGAAACATTTTATCCTCATCAATTATTGGTCTCACCACACAGAGGCTTTGTAAATTCTATTTAAATAAATCAGTGTCCTACATATTCCAGCAATGTTTGACTCTCCTTTGTGTAAACGGTTAGGAACAGATTCTTAAGGTAATGATGTATGACTGTGATGGCATGACTGACTCCATGCCAAAGCTGAAAGTCTGAAGAGCTTGACTGTTGTGACCTATCTGTCAGTTCCTTGTGGATTAGGACAGGAAGAGCATCATAAGGGCTATTAACGCTTATATTAAACATCTGTGGTTGTGACAGGAAGATATCAGCTGCTGTGTTGCATCTACACATTTTTTTTAAATCAATGTGAAAATTCCTATGGAGAATATCAGGTTTTGTGGAATATCTGACGGTAGAATTTCCCAAGACCATATTACGGTAACAGGTAGATTTTAATATATTCAAAGCCATGTTAACATCATGGAGTGGGAGAGGATTTTAAACATCCATGCTGCAGTGATGGGGTGGAGAGCAGGATTGATAGGAGCCTAATATTGTGGTGATGTTTGAGAAATCCAGATGCACTTCTGCATTGATATTGCTGAGTTTCTTGTTAACAGCATGGAAAATTAACCCAACATGTACCTGGATAACTTGCTGGGCAAACAATATCTTTGGAGATCAGAGGGTCAAACTTCCAGTAACACACTAACTCTGCAATGTAGAGATTGGAAAAAAGACAATCCCACAGCTACCTGGATTACACCTCTTCCCACCTTACTTTTGCAAAAATGCTATTGCGTATTCCCAATTCTTCTGCCTCCGTCGTATCTGCTCCCAGGAGGACCAGTTCCACCAGATGGCCAGATGGCCTCCTTCTTTAAAGACCGTAGTTTCCCCTCCCACGTTGTTGAAGATGCCGTCCAACTCATCTCATCTACATCCCACACATCTGCCCTTGAACCCCACCTCTCCAACCGCAACAAGGACAGAACCCCCCCCCCCCCCCCCGCCCCCCCCCAACAGGTCCTCACCTTCCAGCCCACCAACTTCTGCATAAATCGCATCATCAGCTAATATTTCCACCCCCTACAAATGGATCCAACCACCAGGGATATACTTCCGTCCCCACCCCTATCCGCTTTCCTCAAAGACCATTCCCTCCGTGACTACCTGGTCAGGTCCATGCCCCTTCAACAACCCACCCTCCCCTCCTGGCACCTTCTCTTGCCACTGCAGGAATTGCAAAACCTGCACCCACACCTCCCCTATTACCACCATCCAAGGCCCCAAGGTAGCCTTCCACATCCATCAAAGTTTCACCTGCACTTCCACAAATATCATTTATTGTATCAGTTGCTCCTGATGTGGTCTCCTTTACATTGTGGAGACTGGACACCTTCTCACAGAGCGCTTTAGGGAACATCTCCAGGACACCCGCAACAATCCACCTCACTGCCTCATGGCTGAATATTTCAACTTCCCCTCTCACTTTGCCAAGGACATGCAGGTCCTGGGCCTCCTCCACTGCAACTCCCTCACCGCCCGAAGCCTGGAGGAGCTCTATTTTCCCCCTCGGAATACTTCAACCCCAGGACATCAATGTGGACTTCACCAGTTTCCCCATTTCCTCTCCCTCCACCTTACCCCAGTTCTAGCCTGCCAGCTCGGTGCCATCCTCATGACCTGTCCTACCTGCCAATCTTCCTTCCCATCGATCCGTTCCACCCTCTTCTCTGACCTATCACCTTTATCCCCACCTCCATCGACCTACTGGACTCGTAGCTATCTTCTCCCCAGCCCCACCCCCATCCCATTTGTCTATCCACCTCAGAGGCTCCCAGCCTCATTCCTGATGATGGGCTCCTGCCCGAAATGTTGATTTTCCTGCTCCTCAGATGCTACCTGACCTGCTGTGCTTTTCCAGCACCACTCTAATCAGGAACCGACAAATTGCAAGGTGCAATCTGAGATCTGAAATCTGAGACCAAAATTGGAGGTGTAGTGTACGGTGAAGAAGGTTACCTCAGAGTACAATGGGATCTTGATCAGATGGGCCAATAAGCCGAGGAGTAGCAGCTGGAGTTTAATTTAGATGACTGTGAGGTTCTGCATTTTGGAAAGGCAAATTAGGGCAGGCCTTATACACTTAATCATAAGATCCTGGGGAGAGTTGCTGAACAAAGAGACCTTGGAGTGCAGGTTCATAATTCCTTAAAAGTGGAGTTCCAGGCAGGTAGGATCGTGAAGAAGGTTTTTGGTATGCTTTCCTTTATAGGTCAGTCATTGAGTATAGAATTTGGGATGTCATATTGCAGCTTTACAGGACATTGGCTCGGCCACTATTGGAATATTGTGTGCAATTCTGATCTCCCTCCTATAGGAGTGATGCTGTGAAACTTGAAAGGCTTCAGAAAAGAGTTACAAGGATATTGCCAGGGTTGGAGGGTTTGAGATATAGGAAGACGCTGAATAGATGGAGCTACTTTCCCTGGAGCATCGGAGGCTGAGGGGTGACCTTATAGAGGTTTATAAAATCATGAAGGGTATGGATACAGTAAATAGACAAGGTCTTTTCCCCAGGTTGAGGGAGTCCAAAACTTGAGGACATAGGTTTAAGGTAAGAGGGGAAATATTTAGAAGGGACCTAAGGGGTAAATCTTTTACACAGAGGGTAGTGAATATATGGAATGAGATGCCAGAAGAAGGGGTGGAGACTGGTACAAATATAACATTTAAAAGATATCTGGATGACTAAATGAATAGGAAGGGTTTAGAGGGATATGGGCCAAATGCTGGCAAATCGGACTAGATTTATTTTGGATATCTGGATGGCATGGATGAGTTGGACTGATGGGTCTCTCTCTGTGCTTTACATCTCGAGGACTCTCTGACTTCAGCTGTGGAAAAGCTTAGTCAGCAGTTTAGACATGGCAAACGACTCTGATGAAGCATCGCTAAAGAAATTACTAGCTTTCTCTTCTTAAAATTGTAAATTATTTTGGTGACAGAATAAACCATTTGGAATAGTGAGCCTGCTCCAACATTCAATAAGATTATGGCTGATCTGACTATTCCACATGCCCAATTATCTCCAAAAACCTTTCATCCTCTTTCTTGCCAAGAATCTATCTATCTCTGTCTTAGAAGTTCTTAACTTCTCTCCTTCCACCATCTTTTAAGGAAGAGAGTTCCAAAGACTCTCAGCTTTCTGTGAGCACATGTTTTTCCTCATCTGTCTTAAATGGATGCCCGTTTATTTTAAAATTGAGACTTAGTCCTTCTCCCACAAAAGGAAATATCCTTTACATAGCCACCATGTCAAAACTTTCATGATAAAGTCACCTCTTAGTCTTCTAAACTTCAATAGGTACATACCTTGCTCATCCAACCTTTCCTATTAAGAAAATATGTCTATTCCAGGTATTAGTCAAATAAGCTTCTCTGAACCGCTTCCAACACAGCTACCAATACTGACTAATATTGCACACAGTCTGCAGATGGGGTCTCACCAATGCCTGGTATGGTTGAAGCATAATTACCCTACTTCTGGACTCAATTTTCCTCACTAAGTTATAATATTCTATCACCTGTCTTAATTAATTCCTGTAGCTGCATAATGACCATTTTCAATTCATGTCCTAGAACACCAAGGTCCTGTGGTATCTCAGAGCACCAGTATGGATGCAATGGGTCAAAGGGCCTTTCTCTATGCTGTAAGTCTTTAAGATTCTGCAATCCCTCACAGTTTAGTAAACGCCTTGGTTTTAATATTCCCGCCAAAATGAACAACTTTACATTGTGCACGTATTAAACTCCCTTTACCAAATCTTTTCCCACTCAATTAATGTAGCTATATTACTTTATAGCCTCCATCTATCAGTTATACATCTTACTTTCCTACCTATTATTGTGCCAGCAGCAAATTTAGCAATCACACTTTCGGTCTCTTCATTCCACTCATTTACATAAATTGTAAAATGTTTACACCCCACCAGCCATCCTAATAGCACATCACTCATTACACTATTACACTCAGGAAATGACCTATTTATGACTACTTTGTCTTCTGATAGCTAGCCAATCTTACACTAATGTTAATATACTACCTACTGCTCCACAGAGTCAAAGAGTCATCGAGATGTACAGCATGGAAACAGACACTTCGGTCCAACCCGTCCATGCCGACCAGATATCCTAACTCAATCTAGTCCCACCTTCCAGCACCTGGCCCATATTCCTCCAAACCCTTCCTATTCATATACCCATCCAAACGCCTCTTAAATGTTACAATTGTACCAACCTCCACCACATCCTCTGGCAGCTCATTCCATACAAGGGCCACCCTCTGTGTGAAAAAGTTGCCCCTTAGGTCTCTTTTATATCTTTCCCCTCTCACCCTAAACCTTTGCCCTCTAGTTCTGGACTCCCCAACCCCAGGGAAAAGAGTTTGCCTATTTACCCTATCCATGCCCCTCATAATTTTGTAAACCTCTATAAGGTCACCCCTCAGCCTCCGACGCTCCAGGGAAAACAGCCCCAGCCTGTTCAGCCTCTCCCTATAGTTCAAATCCTACAACCCTGGTAATATCCTTGTAAATCCTTTCTGAATCCTTTCAAGTTTCACAACATCTTTCCGATAGGGAGACTAGAATTGCACGCAATATTCCAACAATGGCCGAACCAATGTCCTGTGCAATATGACCTCCCAACTCCTGTACTCAATACTCTGACCAATAAAGGAAAGCATACCAAATGCCTTCTTCACTATCCTAACTAACTGCGACTCCACTTTCAAGGAGCTATGAACCTGCACTCCAAGTACTCTTTGTTCAGCAACACTTCCTAGGACCTTACCATTAAGTGGATAAGTCCTGCTAAGACTTGCTTTCCCAAAATGCAGCACCTCGCATTTATCTGAATTAAACTCCATCTGCCACTTCTCAGCCCATTGGTCCAGCTGGTCAAGATCCTGTTGTAATCTGAGGTAACCCTCTTCGCTGTCCACTAGATCTCTAATTTTGGTATCATCTGTAAACTTACTAACTATACCTCTTATGCTCGCATCCAAATCATTACTGTAAATGACAAAAAGTAGTGGACTCAGCACTGATCCTTGTGGCACTCCACTGGTCACAGGCCTCCAGTCTGAAAAACAACCCTCCACCACTACCCTCTGTCTTCTACCTTTGAGCCAGTTCTATATCCAAATGGCTAGTTCTCCTTGTATTCTATGAGTTCTAACCTTGCTAATCAGTCTCCCATGTGGAACCTTGTCTAACGCCTTACTGAAGTCCATATAGATCTCTAACATTTGATGTGATCTCTTATCAAATGCCTACTAGGAACAGTACGTTCGTCTGTTATCTACAGTATATTTTACTTCTTTAAGGAACTGCAAAAAGTTAGTTGAATATAAATCCCCTTTTACAAAACCTATCATGTTTTCCAATCAACTTAGTCATTATTGGTTCCCATTAACACTGCTGGCATTAAGTAATAATTCCAATAATTCAGGTCTGTAAAACTTTCGAGATAATGTCAATAGTCCGACGAGGGAAGGGGCCATATTGGACCTGGTACTGGGGAATGAGCCAGGACAGGTGGTAGAAAATGTGGTGGGGGATTTCTTTGGGAACAGTGACCACAATTCTGTAAGTTTTAGAATACTCATAGATAAAGAAGAGAGTGGTCCTAAGGGAAGAGTACTAAACTGGGCCAAGGCTAATTATATCAAAATTAGGCAGGAGATCAGAAATGTGGATTGAACACAGCTATTTGAAGGGAAGTCCACATTTGAGATGTGGGAGGCTTTCAAAGATAGGTTAATGGTAGTGCAGGATAGGCATGTCCCGTTGAAGGCAAAGGATAGGAAGGGCCAGATTCATGAATCCTGGATGACAGGAGGAATTGTATGACTAGCCAAGAGGAAAAGGGAAGCATACATTAGGTCTAGGCAGCTCAGAATAGAACAGGCCCTGGAAGAATAACGGAAGAGTAGGACAAGTCTTAAATGAGGAATCAAGCGGGCTAAAAGGGGTTTTTGAAATAGCTTTAACAAGCAGTGTTCAGGAGAATCCCAAAGCATTTTAATTTTATATAAGCAGCAAGCAGGTAACTATAGAAAGGATTGGTCCATGAAAGAATATTGAAGGAAGGTTGTGTGTCAAACCTGAGAGAATGGGTGAGATTCTGAATGATTACTTTGCATCAGTGTTCACTGAGCAGAGGAACATGATGAATGTTGAGATTAGAGATAGAAGATTGATTAGTCTGGATCATGTTGACATAAGTAGGGAAGGTGTGTTGGGTATGCTAGAGGTTATTAAGGTGGATAAATCCCCAGGACTGGATAGGACCTATCCCAGGTGGCTGAGGAAGATGAGAGAGGAAATAGCTGGGGCCTTGACAGATATCTTTGTGGCATCCTTAAATACAGGTGAAGTGCCGGAGGACTGGAGGGTTGCTCATGTTGTCCCCCTGTACAAGAAGGGTAGTCCGGGTAACTACAGACGAGTGAGCCTGACAGTGTTGGGAAAGTTGCTGGAGAAGGTACTGTGGGATAGGATCTATTTATATTTTGAAAAGAATGGGCTTATTAGTGATAGGCAACATGGTTTTGTGTGGGGGAGATCATGCCTTACCAACTTAATAGAGTTCTTCGAGGAAGTGAACAAGTTGATCGATGAAGGGAGGGCTGTTGATGTCACATACATGTACTTTAGTAAGGTGTTTGATAAAGTTCCCCATGGTAAACTAATGGAGAAAGTGAAGTCGCATGGTGTGCAGGGTGTTGTACTAGGTGGATAAAGAACTGGCTGAGCAACAGGAGACAGAGAGTAGTAGTTGAAGGGAGTTTCTCAAAATAGAGAAAGGTGACCAGTGGTGTTCCACAGGGATCAGTGTTAGGGCCACTGTTGTTTGTAATATACATAAATGATCTGGAAGAGGGCATTGTTGGTATGATCAGCAAATTTGCAGATGACACGAAGATTGGTGGAGTAAGATAAAGCATAAGGGATTGTCAGAGAATACAGGAGGATATAGATAGACTGGAGAGTTGGGCAGAAAAGTGGCAGATGTTTTTCAATCCAGAAATACATAAGGGTTTAGGCAAGATTAATTCTAGAGCGATTTATACAATGAACAGAAGAGCCTTGGGAAAAGTTGATGGGCAGAGAGATCTGGGAGTGCAGGTCCATTGTACCCTGAAGGTTGCTGCACAAGTGGATAGAGTGATCAGGAAGTCATATAGTATGCTTACCTTCATCGGACGGGGTATTGAGTATAAGAGCTGGTAAGTCATGTTAAAATTGTACAAGACAGTGGTTCGGCCGCATTTAGAATACTGTGTACAGTTCTGGTCGCCACATTACCAAAAGGATGTGAATGCTTTGGAGAGGGTGCAGAGAAGGTTTACGAGGATGTTGCCTGGTATGGAAGGTGCTAGCTATGAAGAGAGGTTGAGTAGGTTAGGTTTATTTTCATTAGAAAAAAGGAGATTGGAGGGGGGCTGATTGAGGTTTACAAAATCGTGAAGGGTATAGACAGTGTGGATAGAGACAAACTTTTTCCCAGGGTGAGGGATTCAATAACGAGAGGTCACGGTTTCAAGGTGAGAGGTGAAAAGTTTAAGGGGGATACATGCGGTAAGTACTTCACCCAGAAGGTGGTGGGCATTTGGAACGCGTTGCCAGCAGAGGTGGTAGAGGCAGGCAAGGTAGATTCATTTAAGATGCATCTGGACAAATGCATGAGTAGGTGGGGGGGCAGAGGGATACAGATTCTTAGGAATTGATTGGCACAGGCTTGGAGGGCCGAAGGGCCTGTTTCTGGGCTGTAAAGTTTCTTTGTTCTTTGTTTTTTGTAATATTCAGCTGTTAAGTACAGTTTCTGACCTAAACATTGTGAGCCAGTATTTGAACACCAAAGGGTTTTGGCTGGGAAATCATATCAGCCATTCCAGTGATGTAACTTTTGATGGGTTTGAAAATAGGCAGGCAGGAAACACTTACTCATTTCGAATTTAGGTTTGTTAAAAAGTGAAAGTGTCATCCTACACTAGCTTTCAGACTCCATTGGCAGTTTTAAAAGGTACGATTGCAGCTTTAGGACAGCACAGTGGTTCACTGGTTGGTGCTGCTGCCTCACAGTGCCAGGGACCTGAGTTTGATTCCAACCTTGGGTGACTGTCCGTATGGAGTTTGGCTGTTCTCCTCGTATCTGCATAGGTTTCCTCCAGATGCTCCAGTTTGCTCTTACACAGGTCAAAGTTGTTCAGGTGAGGTGGATTGCCCATGTTACATTGCCAAAGTGTCCAGTGATGTGTAGGCTAGATGGATTAGCCATGGGAAATGCTGAATGGCCTTTTCCTGCACTGCAGGATTCTATGATTCTTTAATGAGATAGATTCTGTTCATCTGTACCCCAAGCTAAATCAATCAATAACCATTAATGGCTGCTGATCAGTGCTTTCTAGCAGCATTTAATATGCGACCAAAGCAACACTGGTTTGGATTTTCTGAGCCTGTTAATGTTACATAACATTGCTCCTCTGCTAGCTTTTTATCGATTTGGGAAAAAAGTCAAAGATTGTCCTCTTTTCTATTTGTAGAATCATGCTTGGTGCACATACTGAAGTGAGAGACTCTTTCCAAAACAAAGAATGTGAGTGATTATTTTCAGCAAAGGCAGCAAGCTGAGCTGTTCTGATTTGATGGGCTGGGAATTCAAACAATTGTTCGATGGATACAGCTGTAGGTGATATATTAACCACATTTACCAGAAGGAGCCTAATGATCCAGGCCCAAAAATGTATTTTTGATGAACAGTATGGTACCTGAGTGGTTTATAGCACAGTGAGTTGCCTCATCTGTAACTAAAATGGAATATCTGCTTTTCTGGATTTTAATAAACTGATTTTTTATATCACTAGAAAACTTGACAACTAAAGAAAATCAGTTATGATTAGTGCAAAGGCAGAACTACAATCTGCCATGTGCTACACACATTCATGCAATTTGCTAAATTAAATAAAGAAAATGCTTTTTTCATTATTTCAGATGACAACAGTTGTCCTTTAAAAGTTCACAGTATTTTTCTTCTACATTTTTGTGGCATCCAGTTTAAGATTTAATTATCAAAAGGTATTGATCCTTTAATAAAAGATAGAAATAATACAATCTAGACCAATCTACCTTCTGTTTTATTTGTTTTTGCAGAAAACATAAGATGCATTTTCTGCTTTTTATTACGGGTAGCTCAACTCAAACAGGAAAACCTAACAAAAGTTGAGCTCCCTTGTTGATCACCCATTACAGTCACATCACATGAACTTCTCACTAACTGTCAAGAACTCTCCCTAAAAACTATTCAAGTGCTTAATTTAAACATATTAGTCCATGAGGGGAGTGAGTGATTTTATTTTAGTAATGTCACTAGATGAGTAATTCAGAGACCATACAAATGTTCAGGACACATGTACTCAAATCCCCTATGGCAGATAGTGATAATTGAATTCAATAAAATGTGGATATTTTAAAAAGAAAGTCTAGTCTAAAGGCAAACATAACTATCTGCTTCACTAAATCCCTTCAGTGAATGAAATCTGCCATCTTTCCCTAGGCTGGCCTACATGTGATTCCAGACCCACAATGTGGTTGACTTTTAATTGCTGTCTGTAAAGGCCTAATAAGTGGCCTACATTAAACAGAAAAAAATCATAAAGGAAGGAATGAAACCATATGGACCATGAAGCATCAATCCAGGCACAAGAAATGACAATGGCAAAGCCAGCCCTGTCAACTCTTTACAGTCCTTCTCACTACCATTGGGGGAGTTGTATGAAAATTGGGACAGTTGTCTTCCAAATTAGTCAAGCAATGGGCCTGACTTAGGCATAATCACAGAATCATACCTATGGGCACCATCCACATCCCTGAGTATGTTCTGACATAATCTATTGTAATGTACTGATGATCCATCACTATCACACTGATACTTATATTATCTACCATAATGTAAGGATAAGATGTCGGTCAGGTAATACTGATGATTTCAATGAACTTTTACCAGGTGTAATGTGGTATTTACACACATACAGTACTATTACAGGCATTTCATGTCTGGCCTCAAGGTAAGCAGTTTGGATGTACAGATGTGTGTTTCCCTCAGCATGTTATGCTGCAAGAGGAGGGTGGGGCTCAGTAAGATAGAGACTACAAGCTTGATACCGCTAAGTTGCATGCCATGATGTGGTGATGATAGGTATACATCATAACATAATATCCCCTTTTTTCAAACAAACAAAAGGAAACCCCAAAACATATATCATTATACATAGGCATACATTGCCAACTCAACAATTGTACAGATATAATAGCTAAGATCAATAATTCAAATTTCAAGATCACAAATGGACATTTGACAACTCATCCAGATTTGGTGATAACATACTGATTAGGAGTTGTCTATTTTCTGTTGTACTTGGTTGACAGCTTAGTTGTCTTGCTGCTGGTTGTAGTTGTTCAGCATCACACAACAGCAGTAGCTTTTATCTCCACTCGCTAAGTACATGATTATCAGATTATACATTGGATTAAGCTGGCTTCAGTTCCTTCACAATGTAACTCTGCAATCAGCAATGACTTCATACCTCCTGGGATTATTGCATATCTTAGAAACCTTTACTGGTATCCGAGTATTTATTACTGGATTTCTGACTCGCACTCTCTGTCTGGTATCTAGTTATGGTAGTTCTCTACCTGCTCATTGCTGGTGGATCTGTTTTATTCTCCCCTGTCTTTGGAGGGGAAAGTCCTGTGGCTCTTTCATTCTCATCACCCATGGGTGTGGTTTGAATCTCATGAATGTTTACCATGCTGGGGTCCGTGCAAACCAATAGTTCTTCCACAAGTGACTGTTGATATGTACCAGGTAGATTTTGGGAATCCTAGTGAAACTTGCATACTGGCACTGCAATATGATCATACCACTACACAGAATTTAGGATCCATGATATATGATGAGATCATCTCTTTTAGGTTTAGCATGAACTGCCAATTGTTGGGATGCAATAACATACAATGGTAATAGGTTGACGTTAGCTCCTGTATCAATTTTGGCTTTTAGGGCCTTTTGGGGAAATACATGTTGATAGTCATAAAAAAAACCCTGATCTTCTTATGCTGTCAATGTGATGTGAGAGGTGGACAACACAAGAGGCTGAGTCATCTTCCAAAGGTGGCTGTGCACTTTGTTAACATGTTTGTATAGGTTTGGATGGTTGTCTGTGTTATGGTGCTGTATCATTTTGTTGGTTGCTTAGATTTGTTCCAGGGTCTGGGTCAGCTTTTGAAATCAAATTTTCTACACATATATGTTTCATATCCCTTGGCACCACATGCCAGAAAAAAACAGACAATCTCTGGGTGCGTATGGCAAATCCAATCCATGACAATCATGATCTTACTGGTTTGGTGCACTTTAATCAAATTCTCCAACAGATAGGCATATAATCATGCCTGAGGGATCCTCTTAAAAGCAGTCATCAACTGAAATTCAACAGATATTCTCAAAAAGGAACAGGATTCTTGGTTTTCTTAGGTGTATTACAGCAACTGAAAGTACTGCCACCAATAGTGAGGTAGAGATATGCCAAATGCTAGAATTGAGAAACAAAGAGATCAGAGACTGTCGACTGGATGAGGTTAGAGAATAACAGAGGAGAGAACCTGTGGTAGGTAAACAGGAAATAACTCTAACATCAAGGCACTGTCAGAACTGAAGCTAATGTATGTTCAGTGTTCGGAGTAAGGGGACAATCGGACTTGATGGAAGTTAGAATAAAGACAACAGTTTTGAAATGGCTCACATTTCGACAGGCATAAACAGCCATGGAGAGAAAGTTATAACATGGTCCTTACCACCACCAGATGTCATAACTAAATGCACTATAGGATTGAAATAGCAGCATCAAATAATTAAACATTCTCCATGAACACAAATTTATGCGAAATAATAATAGTGTCTTTATGGTTGGTCACATCTTTGATGTTAAAGTACAGCAATGTGTGCCTATATTTTAAGGTTACAGGCTGGCATCAATAAACAAAACCAAGGGCACACTTTTGAGTAGGGAACAGAAGAGAATAGCTGAGCTATCTGGTCGTTTCCCTATTCCTTCTGCATTGTTGCCATTGTGGAGCATTCGGTTATCATTAATGGAATGGACTATCGACTATAATGTAGATATCTATATTTCAATAGTGAATAAGGAGATCAAATGAGTTGCAAGTATTAAAAATGTAAAATAGCAAATAAAGAAGGTCTAGAGTAAGGTCATCATTACGGGAACAGGTAGGTGTCATCCTGAAAGTGATTAAGTCCAAGTAATTCTGCAAACTTCATACAAAAGACTAAATTATCATCTTCAGCTTTAGGTGGAGATGGGCCTATTGAATGTTTTTTAACATTTTCTACTTTCAACATTATATTTTTCAAACAGGATATGACAGGACTGTGATTTCCAAGAAGCACAGAATTAATTTAACTTAACATGAGAAAATAAATACTTGGAGATTTATTTTTTAACAACTGCAGTTAGTTCTGTTAACTAGAGAAAGGATTGGTCCACTATAGGATAATGAAGGAAGGCTATGTGTCGAACCTGAGAAAATGGGTGAGATTCTGAATGATTACTTTGCATCAGTGTTCACTGCGGAGAGGGACATAATGAATGTTGAGATTAGAGATAGAAGTTACGTTACTCTGGATCACATTGACATAAGTAGGGAAGATGTGTTGAGTAGGATGGAGCTTATAAGGTGGACAAATCCCCAGGACCGGATGGGATCTATCACAGGTTGCTGAGGTAGGCAAGAGAGGAAATAGCTGGGGCCCTGACAAATATCTTTGTAGCATCCTTAAACACAGGTGATGTGCCAGAGGACTGGAGGGTTGCTCATGTTGTCCCCCTGTACAAGAAGGGTGGTAGAGATTTTCTAGGTAACTACAGACCAGTGAGCCTGATGTCAGTATTGGAAAAGTTGCCGGAGAAGGTACTGAGGGATAAAACATATTTGTATTTGGAAAATAATGTGCTTATCAGTGATAGGCAACACGGTTTTGTGTGGGGGAGATCGTGCCTTACCAACTTAAGAGAGTTCTTTGAGGAAGTGATCAAGTTGATAGATGAAGGAAGGGCTAGTGATGTCATATACATGGACTTTAGTAAGGCATTTGATAACGTTCCCCATGGTAGACTAAGGGAGAAAGTGAAGTCACATGGTGTGCAGGGAGTTCTAGCTAGGTGGATAAAGAACTGGTTGAGCAACAGGAGACAGAGAGTAGTAGTTGAAGGGAGTTTCTTGAAATGGAGAAAGGTGACCAGTGGTGTTCCACAGGGATCAGTGTTGGGGCCACTGTTGTTTGTAATATACATAAATAATCTGGAAGAGGGCACTGTTGGTATGATCAGCAAGTTTGCAGATGACACAAAGATCGGTGGAGTAGCAGAAAGCATATAGGTAGACTGGAGAATTGGGTGGAGAAGTGGCAGATATTTTTCAATCAGGCAAATGTGAGATAATGCATTTAGGCAAGTCTAATTCTAGAGCGAATTATACAGTAAATGAAAGAGCCTTGGGAAATGTTGAAGGGCAGAGAGATCTGGGAGTTCAGGTCCATTGTACCTTGAAGGTTGCTGCACAGGTGGATAGAGTGGTGAAAAAGGCATATGGTATGCTTGCCTTCATCGGACAGGGTATTGAGTATAAGAGCTGGCAAGTCATGTTAAAATTGTACAAGACATTGGTTCGGCCACATTTAGAATACAGTGTACAGTTCTGGTCGCCACATTACCAAAAGGATGTGGACGCTTTGGAGAGGGTGTAGAGAAAATTTACAAGGATGTTGCCTGGTATGGAAGGTACTAGCTATGAAGAGAGGTTGAAGATGTCCCTTAGACAGGGGACAAACATCTGCAAATCAACATCCCAGCTTGGCAAACATACATAAGTACAACAACCGGCACCCGAACTACAAACTTTTACACAAACTTTGAATAAGAGAAGAAAGTGAAAGTTGGTGGTAATTTTTTGGGGCACAGAGAAATTGTTAGAGATGATTGGACCACCAGGAGCCAAGTGGAAAAAAAGTGATGAAAGTAGTACCAAGCAAGAGCATCACATAGAGCTGGTCAATAGAAGAGAGAGGCATTGGGCAAGGATGGTTTGACTGACTAGAAGTGCCATTTCTCTTCAAAGGGATTCTATATATTTTTCTTCACAAAGCTGCCTAGTGGCACTAAGGTAACAAGACTGGCTTCCACATCTAAGTGAGACCATTAGCTATTGAAATTCTCATCCATCCTCCAACCTCTTGCCAAGGGAAATCCAACAGCCTGATTGGTCAGATTTGTCGTTAACATTGCTGATCTGTCTAGGTGATGCAAATTGAGCCATAATCTACACACTTATAGCAAGAATCCAAGTTTCTTGATGAATGCCTTAAGTGCCTGAAAAGAATATGATTACATCCAGTAGGATCACAAGGACAGGGCAGTTGATAACTTCAAATGTCTACACTGTGTTCACTGCCTATCTACTGGGTGTTATGATATTTCTGCCCAAAGAATTATGATCTAAATACCCAATTTTCAGGTCATCACAGTAGTCAAATACTTTGGGCCTGACTTAACTTTCAGGCAGGAATAAGAAAATCTTTCTGTTAAAAAAAAATCATCTTAGCAGCTCATACAAATGTTAAAATAGACAAGCCTTACATGAAATGCAATTAAGAAATCCTGACATCCTCTTGACAGCTTATAAAACTCTCACAATAACTCATTTCCTTTTATCCTTAACAACTGATTTGTCAAATCAGGTGAAAGAATCCATTAAAACTCCACCAAGAGTCATCTTGAGAGTAAATTGAACTAATCTGCCACAAACCCTCCTCAGTGGAATCCACTAGAATATGTGAAGATATCCTGAAGCAGAGACATCTGCCAAAGCTTGGAAACAGCCAAACAGATGGCTGAACTGACATTCAAAGAGAAAAGATATCAAAGGAATAGGGATAATCTATGGACTTTACTATTGCACAATGCAGAACAATGACTTATCCAGTGAATCATACATTCTACTCCATCTTTAGACTTGTTTTATTTCACAATGTTGTTCACTGCCTGATTTCAGATAAGCTATCCAGAAGTGATAACCTGCTCAAGATTTTAGTTAATAGTCATTTATCTTTTCAAAATAAAGATATACCATTGTTCTGTATACTATAAATGGGATATAACTAATAATGTTACACTTCATTATGAAATGAAAATTTAACAAACCACTTGAACTTACCTTTAAGGCAGAGCTAGCATGAGCAAGAATGTCATATAACATAGAAACAAGCTCTTCATCTCACCATGTCTATGCCATCCAAAAACACCAAACTACACTAATCCCATTTTCTGCATTTGGTCCATAGCTTACTATGCCTTGGTATTTTATGTATTCATTTAGATGTTTCTTAAATGTTGCTCAAGTATTTGCCTCCACCACACTCTCAAGTAGCACATTCAATATTTCTACTACTTTCTGGGTGAAAAAAGTTTCCTTAGATATCTTCTAAACCAGGTGCTCTTCACCTTAAGCTTATGCCCTCTGGTCTTAGACACGTCTTTCATGGGAAGATATTTTCACGATTTATTCCGTCTACGCCTCTGTAATTGTGTATTTCTCAATCAGGTCCCCCCTCAGTCTCCTCTACTCCAAGAGTCTATTCCTTCTCGCCTCATAACAGAATTTACATCTGAGGCAGCAACCTGGTGAATCTCCTCTGCAACCGTTCCAGTGCAAGCAAATCCTTCTGATAGTATAGGAACCAGAACTGCACACAGTATTCCATCTGTGGCCAAATCAATGTTTTATAAGTTATAACAAGACTTCCTTGCTCCTACATTGTATACACTATCTAATGAAGGCTAACATCCCAAAAAAATTCTTCACCACCCTGTCTGCTTGTGTTGACACCTTCAGGGATCAATGACTTGTACACCAAGGTCCCTTTGTTCCTCAGTACTCTCTAGGAACCTACCATTCATTGTGCAAATCCCTCCCTTATTAGACCTCCTATATGCCTAACCTTGCATTTGTCAGGATCAAATTCAGTCTGCCGTTGCTCTGTCCAATTTACCAGCTGATCAATATCAGACTGTAGCCTGAGGCTGAGACTTCACTATCATCAATACTACAAATTTTAATGCCATATGCAAATGTAGAAATCATATCTTTTTCATATAGTTTCTGATCCAAATCATGGTTGATTCATAGCTCATAAAATCTCTATGATGATGTGAAGTACGATGCCTTCCAAAACTAATTCATGAAGATTACAGAAGTTCTGAAATGACTTCCAGAATTTCAGGACTGCTAAACATGGGCTCACAACTGCCTTCTTATCCTAGCCAATGTCAGTGTTGGGAATCAGGCCTTGGCCAGTATTTTTTAAAGGTCATTCAATGAATTTTAGCAGTGCATCAGAATGGAAAAATGCAGACTTCAAGACAGAGAGTCAGAGAGTTATAGAGTCCGACAGCACGGAGACAGGCCCTTTGGCCCAAACTGTTCCATGCTAACCAAAATGTCCATCCACGCTAACCTCATTTCTCTGTTCCTGGTCGATATCGTTTTAAAACTTTTCCTATCTATGTATTTGTCCCAACGCCTTTTAAATGTTGTTTAAGTACCTGCCTCAACCACTTCTGCTGGCAGCTCATTCCATATGTGTACCATCCTCTGTGTAAAAACGTTGCCCCTCAGGTTCCCATTTATTCTTGCCCCTCTTGACTTCATCTGATGCCCTCAAGTCCTTGATTCCCCAACCCTGAAAGAAAAAGACTGTGTGTATTCATCCTATCCTTACCTCTCATGATCTTATGCACTTTGATAAGATTCCCCTGTCAGTCTTCTACCCTCTAAAGAAAAATGTCCTTGTATGTCCAACCTCTCCCCATAGCTCAGTCCCTTGGGTCCTGGCAACATCCCTGTAAATTTTTTCTGCATTCTTTCCAGTTTAATAACATCCTTTCTATAGCAAGGTGACCTCAACTGAACACAATACTCCAAGTGTAGCCTCACCAATGTTCCGTACAAATGCAACATAACTTCCCAACTTCTATACTCACCACCGTGACTGATGAAGGCCAGGATGCCAAAAGCCTTCTTCACTGCCCTGTCTACCTGTGAATTCACTTCCAGAGAACCATGCACCTGAAGTCCAAGGTCCTTCTGTTCCACTACACTTCTTTAGGCCTTACCATCCACCATGAAACTCCTACCTTATTGACTTTCCAAAATGCAACGCCTCACACTTATCTATATTGGACTACATTTACCATTCCCCGGCCCACTTCCCCAGCTGATCAAGGTCCTGCTGCAATTTCTGAGAACCTTCCTCACTGCCCATGATACTGCCTATTTTAGTGACATTGGCAAACATACTAATCATGCCTTGTACATTCTCATCCAAATCATTGATACTGATAACAAACAGTAATGGGCCCAGCACTGACACCTGATGCACACCAAAAGCCACAGGCCTCCAGTCCGACAAGCATCCTCTGTTTCCTACTATCAAGCAAATTGTGTATCCAATTTGCTAGCTTTCTCTTGATTCCATGCGATCTAACCTTCTAGAGCAGCCTATCATGTGGAACCTTATCAAAGGCCTTACTGAAATCCATATTGACTACATCAACCTTCCTAGTCACTTCATCAAAGAACTTGAACAAATTTGTAAGGCATGATCTCCCACGTACAAAGCCATGCGGAATATTCCTCATTAAACCCTATCTTTCCAAATGCATGAAATCTTATCCTTCAGAATCTTTTTGAGTAACTTACCTATCACAGATGTAAGGCTTACTGGTCTATAGTTTTACCAGTTTTTCTCTTTGCAGCCCTTCTTGAATAACAGCACAACATTTGCTACCCACCAGTCTTCCTGAACCTCACCTGTGGCGAACAATGATGCAAGTATATCAGCCAAGGACCCGACAATTTCTTATCCAGCTTGTTGCAGGGTTCTTAGATATATCTGGTGAGGACCAGGAGGTTGATTCACCATCATACATTCTAATGCATTCAACAACTCCTCTACTGTGATACAGACTGTCCAGAAGATTTCACCGCTATCTTTCCCAAGTTCCTAAGTCTTCATGTCATTCTCCACAGTAAACACAGGACAGAAATATTCATTAAGGACCTCACACATCTCCTGTGTTTCCACACATATGTGTCCACTTTGGTCCTTGAGGGGTCCTATTCTCTCGCTAGTAATTCTTTTTCCTTTAATATACTTAAAGAATCTCTTTGGATTCACCCTTACTTCTCAGCCAAGGCTACCTCATGCCCCCTTTTCTCCCTCTTGATTTCCTTCTTCAGTAAGCTTCTGTATTGCCTGTATACCTCCGGGGATTCCCTTGGTCCCAGCTGCCTGTACCTGAGCCATGCCTTCTTTTTTCTGGTCAAAGCTTCAATATCTCTTGTCATACAGGGTTCCCTATTCCTGCCAGCCTTGCACTTCACCCTCACAGGAACATATAGACCTTGATCTCTAACTATTGTACTTTTAAAGACCTCCCACTTGCCAGAGGTCCCTTTGCCTGCAAACAACCTACTCCGATCAACCCCTGCAAGCTCCTGTCTAATTCCATCAAATTTGCCTTGCCCCAACAGAACCTGAACCTGTGGATCAGTTTTGTCTCTCTCCGCAACTATTTTAAAATTAATAGAACTAAATTCGCTGGTCCCAAAGTGCTCCCCCACTGTCACCTCTATCACCTGTTTCCCAAGAGTAGTCGGGTTTTGCCTCTTCCAGAGTTGGACTCTCTATATCCTGCTTGAGGAAACTTTCCTGAACACACTTAACAAATTCCACCCCTTCTAAGCCCTGAACACAAAGGCAGTCCCATTCTATGTTAGGAAAATTAAAATGCCCTGCTATGACAACCTTATTACTCCTGCAAGTCTCCCCAGTCTCCCTGTATATTTGTTCCTCTAATTCCCATTGACTATTTAGGGGCCTATAGATAAACCCAATAATATCACCATCCTCTTCCTATTTCTTAGCTCCATCTGCAAAGCCACACTGACTACTGCTGTAATAATCCCCTTAGTCAAAAATGCAACACCCCATCCCCTCTTTCCATCACCTCTGTCTTGCCTAAAGCATCTGTACCCTGGCACATTAACCTGCTAGTCCTGTCCCTCCCTCACCCATGTTTGTAATGGCTATGATATCCCAGTCCCACATACTTATCCATACCCTGAGTTAATTTGCCTTATTTGTTAGCCCTCTTGCATTGAAATAGACGCAATTTAATCCAACAGGCATTGCTTGCACCTTGTCGTGTTCCAGCCAGCCTTGGTGAGGAACAAAGGAAAACTGCAGATGCTGGAATCAAAGCCTAACAAGCAGGAGATTGGAAGAACACACAAACAGGCAACGTCAGGATGTGGCAAAGCCAATGTTTCAGGTGTAACCCTTCTTCAGAAGTGGGGATGGGTATAAGATAAAGGGGGGATTAGGGTGTATAGCATGGGGTGGTGAGGTAGGGATAGGTGAACACAGGTGGAGGGTATAATCTGGTTGGTTGATGGGAGGAATGAATCCAGTTGGTAGCTGGAAGGAAGAGTTGATCAGAGGAATGGAAGGGGGAGGGAGAGGCTGGGAAGTGAGTCGGGGGATGGGAAGGGAGGTTATTTGAAGTTGGAGAACTCAGTGTTGAATCCTCTAGGCTGTAGGTTGTCCAGGCTAAAGATGAGGTGTTGTTCCTAGTTTACTATATCCGGTGCTCTCAATGTGGTCTTCTCTACTTCGGCAAGACCAAACGTAAATTTAGGAGATGTTTCATCGAGCATCTCTGCCAGGCCCGCAGAGGCCAACCTGACCTCCCCGTCACTTCTCATTTTAATTCCCCTTTCCACTTCCCTTTCCGACATAACCATCCTTGGCCTCCTCTATTGCCAAAGTGAATTAGACCACAAATTGGAGGAATAACACCTCATCTTCTGCCTGTGCAGCCCACAGCCCAGAGGACTCAATATTGAGTTCTCCAATTTCAAATAACCACCCTTCCTATCCCCCAACTCCCTTCCCAGCCCCTCCTCCTCCCTTCCATTCCTCTCATTGACCCTTCCTGCTAGCCACCAACCAGATTCATTCCTCCCATCGACCACCAGCTCTTACCCTCTACCTCTGAGTTCACCTGTCCCCACTTCACCACCCCATCCCTCTCCCCACTCTATACCCATCCCCACCGTCTTTTTCTGTAGCTCCCCCCACACCCACCCCAATCCTAAAGAAGGGTTAGACCTGAAATGTTGACTTCTCCACCTCCTGATGCTGCCTGGCTTGCTGTGCTCTTCCAACCTCCTGTGTTCTGTCAGCCGTGGTGAGGCCACACCTAGAACATTGTGTGCAGCTCTGATCTCCTTTTCTGAGGTAGGATGCTCTTGCTCTCGAGGGAATACAGCAAAGGTTTACCAGGCTGATTCCAGGGATGGAGGGACTGATGTATGAGGAGAGATTGACCAGTTTACGACTGTTTTTGCTGACATTCAGGTAAATGAGAGGGGATCTCATTGAGACTTATAAAATTCTCACTGGACTAGACAGGGTAGATGCAGGGAGGATGTTTCCGATGGTGGGTGCGTCCAGAACCAGGGTCATAGTCAGAGGATTCAAAGTAGAGACATGAAGATGAAGAGACATGGAATTCATTATCATGGGAAGTAGTTGATGCCAAAACATTGAATGTATTCAAGAAGCAGCTGGATATAGCACTTGAGGTGAATGGGATCAATGGTTATGGAGAGAAAGCAGGATTAGGCTGTAGAGTTGGAAAATCAGCCATGATCATCATAGAAGAAAGGAGCAGGCTCGAATCGCTGAATGACCTCCTCCTGCTCCTTTCTTCTATGTTTGTATGTCTCTTCAGCCTTCTATTTCTGATTACTGTATCTCCTTCCAGCCTTGTACTTGCCTCCCTGTTGCTGAGGATTCCATCCTGCTTCCAATCTAGTTTAAACCCTCCCTTGTAGCACGAGCAAATCTGCCCACCAGGATATTGGTTCCCCTCCAGTTCTGGTGCAACATATCTGTCTTGAACAGGTGACCTTTGCCCCCCAAAAAAGATCCCAATGCTCTAAGAATCTGAATCCCTGCCCCCAGAACCAATTCTTTAGCCACACAGTCATCTGCCATACCCTCCTGTTCTTACCCTCACTTGCACATGGCATTGGAAGTAATCTGGAGATTATCACCATCTCGGTCCTGGTTTTTTAACTTTTTTCCTCGCACTCTATAATCACTTTGCAGAACCTCATCCCTAATTCTACCTTAATAATTTGTGCCAACATGAACAATGACTTCAGGCTGCTTTACACTCCCTCTTGAGAATGTTCTGCAGCTGCTCTGAGACATCATGGACCCTGGCACCTTGGAGGCAACACACCATCCTGGATTCCTTTTTGCAGCCACAGAATCTCCGGTCTGTTCCCTTACTATCGAGTCTCCTATCACTAAGCTAAGTCTTCCCATCCTTTTCTTGCTGATGTAAATAAGAATACTCAAGATAATGGGAGCAGAGATCAAAGACTGCAGTTGGACCATCATCAGCAATAAAATTAATATATACCACTCATTCTATCAAACATGATGGGTGTACTGACTTATCTGTCTAATCTTCTACCTCTTGCTGGTGAAATTGTGGAACACATCTGGATTTATTACCATGGGGACAAATGAATTATGTGGGGAATGAAGATTGTGGGGAGGAATAAAAATAACACATATAATCAAGATTTTACCACACTACTGAGACCTAGCTCAGCAAAGAGTCAATTTATTTGATGCTAGCCAATTTCTGGTACCTCTCCTAAGAAACTGTTATTCATGTTATAGGCTCCTTACCCAAAGTCCATAAACACGCAATGATCGGAAGGGGCACAAAAAGGATAATTCCATGGCAATTTGGCACTCCGTAATATATCATCCCACTTAACCCAATGGGCATACAAACACTGTCCAATTGGTTGAGAACAACCAAATCAATACATATACTGGATTAGTGGTGCTGGAAGAGCACAGCAGTTCAGGCAGCATCCAACGAGCAGCGAAATCAACGTTTCGGGCAAAAGCCCTTCATCAGGAATAAAGGCAGTGAGCCTGAAGCATGGAGAGACCAATCAATACATATGTCAATCAAACAGGGGTTTTAACTTAAATGGATGAATATTCTGATAGTGGCCATTGCCAGTATAAATAGTTCCAAATTACAATGATAGGTATATGACAGAATCTTATGTGTAGAGTTGTATGAGAGCAGTATTTAACATTCTAAACAATTGTTGGTGAGTCCAGGAGTTTTTAACAATGTAGTATCAATAATGATTTGGTAGAAGTCTAACTCAATGCATTGCTCTAAGATTCTTCATTAATATTTAATCCATCAGTTTAGTTACCAGCCTACTTCTCAACTGGATCAGTCATTGACAAGAACAGGCAATTTAAATGAATGGAAAAAGGAGCTTAAACTTGTGCATAAATCAGTGGAAACCGATATTGATTCCCCACTGGGAATTCAAGAAACATCAGAAAATCCGTAGTATGCAAAATGTAAAATAATGTAAGAAAAGTAAATCCAGAAGTACTGATTAAATGATTTCAAGTTTCAATTTTTAAAATGGTTGAAGATTATAAGAGGAAGGGAATAATCTCTCTAGTTTAAAAGTACTAGAAAAGAGTATAGTGAGTTGGGTATTCTGAAATAAGTTCCAATTCTACCTTGAAGGAGAGGCAATGCAAGATATAAAATCGCCAGTTTAAACAAAAATAACAGAAGCACAAAACTATTTATGAAGTTCAAGTTCATCATGTGCTTGAACATTTTCCACCTTGAGAAAGGTGGAAGGTAGAGAAGGTCAATAAGGAGAATAATTACCATGTTGTTTGGAGCTAAGGAAGGAATGACTTATCAGTTTTGACAAAGGGTCAGTTAGACTCGAAACGTCAGCTCTCTTCTCTCCTTACATATGCTGCCAGACCTGCTGAAACTTTCCAGCATTTCTCTATTGGTATCAGTTTGAAGCTCTCTTCTGCTGAAGAATGCAATATTATTGTCATAACTAGTGAGACAGAAAATGTACCGTTCGGAAAGGGGTCACGTAGTCAATTTTATTTCTACTGGTTGCCAAACAGATATCCAACTGAAACCTAGGTTCTGCCTCTTGGTACACAGCACTATAACCTCCGATACTTCAAGTGTATATCCAAGATATATCCAAGAATAAATGTGATAAGAGTTTCTGCCTCCAACATCTCAGATAATATGTTCCAGATCCTGAAATCACTGGGAGATAAAATTTCCCTTTGACTCCCCTTTAGTCCATCCACCAATGATTTTAAATCTATGATCCATGGTTATTGATCTCTCTGCTTAGGGAAATGTGTCTTTCCAACAATCGTCAGATCATTCATCAACAATCTTCTCTCCCTCATAAGGTCAGAAGGTATGTTTACTGATGACTGCTCAATATTCAGCACCATTCAGAACTTCTTATGTACTGAAGCAATCCTTGTCCAAATGCATCAGGATTTGGACAACATTTAAGTGAGTAATATTCATAACATTTTACATGGCAGAGGGAGGATATGTGACCTATCACGCCTGTACTGACTCTGGAAGGAGCCATCTTATTAGTCGTATTCTCCAGCCCTATCTCTGTATCCCTCTAAATTCATCACTTTCAAGTATATCTGCAGCTCTTTGAAGACCTATGGAATCAGCCTCCACCTCTCTCCCAGGCAGTGCATTCCACTCCCAGCTCCACACCCATACCAGGTCCTAGCTCCCAGCCCTGCTGAGTTTTCACCATCCCCCAAGATCTCCCCCTCACTGAGGATGAATGATCAGTCCTCAGCAAAGGCCTTACCTTCATCCCCCTCCAGCCATGCATCAATGAATTCAATACACGTCGTGACATCGAACACTTCTTCCACCGCCTCCACCACCAAGTTTATTTTTTCAATAAGGACTCCCACCCACCTTCCGAGGACCCCTTCACCCGCCTCCAACATACTCCATCCACCTGGACACCCCGTGCTGGCCTATTACCCACCCTCGATCTCTTCATTTCCAACTGCCGCCAAGACATTTACTGCCTCAACCTGTCTACCGCCCTCACCCACTCCATCCTCTCACCCTCATAACGTGCAGCCCTCCACTCCCTCTGCTCCAATCCCAACCTCAACATGAAGCCAGCAGATAAAAGGAGGGCAGTTTGGCACACTAACCTCTACACTGCTGAAGCCAGACGCCAACTCGAAGATACCTCCTCCTACCCCCTCCTTGACCATGACCCCACCCCCCATCACCAAACCGTCATTTCCCAGACCATACAGAACCTCATCACCTCAGGCGATCTCGCACCCACAGCTTCCAACCTCACAGTTCATGAACCCCACACTGCCCAATTCTACATCCTTCCTAAGATCCACAGCCTGGCCACACCAGCCAACTCATTGTCTCAGCCTCCTCCTGCCCCACCGAACTCATCTCCACCTACCTCGACACTCGCCTATCCCCCCAGTCCAGGAACTCCCCACACACACTCTTGACACCACCCACGCCCTTCGCCTCCTCCAAGACTTCTGTTTCCCGGCTCCCAGCGTCTCATCTTCACAATGGATATCCAATCCCTCTACACCTCCATCTGCCATGACCAGGATCTCCAAGCCCTCCATTTTGTCCTGTCCCGACGTCCCCAACAGTATCCTTCCACTGACACTCTCACTCATTTGGCTGAACTGGTCTTCACCCTTAACAATTTCTCCTTCGAATCCTCCCACTTCCTCCAGACCAAAGGGGTAGCCATGGGCACCTGTATGGGCCCCAGCTATGCCTGTCTCATTGTTGGCTACGTAGAACAGTCGATCTTCCATAATTACACCGGCACCACTCCCTACGTCTTCCTCCGCTACATTGATGACTGCATCGGCAGCTCCTTGTGCTCCCGCGAGGAGGATGAATAGTTCATCAACTTCACCAACACATTCCACCCTGACCTTAAATTCACCTGGACCATCTCTGACACCTCCCTCCCCTTCCTGGTCCTCTCCATCTCCATCAATGACGCCTGTTCAACACTGACATTATTTACAAATCCACCGACTCCCATAGCTACCTGGATTACACCTCTTCCCACCCACCTCCTGCAAAAATGCCATCCCATATTCCCAACTCCTCTGCCTCTGCCGTATCTGCTCCCAGGAGGACCAGTTCCATCACAGAACACACCAGGTGGCCTCTTTCTTTAAAGACCGTAATTTCCCCTCACATGTGGTTGAAGATGCCCTCCAAAGCATCTCACCCATGTCCCACACCTCTGCCCTTGAACCCCACCATTCCAACCACAACAAGGACAGAATTCCCCGGTCGTCACCTTCTACAGCACCAACCTCCGCATAAACAGCATCAACCGCTGACATTTCCACCACCTACAAACGGATCTCACCACCACGGATATATTTCCCTCCCCACCCCTATCCACTTTCTTCAAAGACCATTCCCTCCGTGTCTACCTGGTCAGGTCCACACCCCCCAACAACCCACCCTCCTGTCCTGGCACCTTCCCCGCCACTGCAGGAATTGCAAAACCTGTGCTCACACAATCACCCCTCACCTCCATCCAAGGCCCCAAAGGAGCTTTCCACGTTCATCAAGGTTTCACCTGCAATTCCACAAATGTCATTTATTGTATCCGTTGCACCCAATGCGGTCTCCTCTACACTGGGGAGACTGGATGCCTTCTCGCAGAGTGCTTTAGGGAACATCTCCAGGACACCCACACCAATCAATCCCACCGCCCTGTGGCCCAACATTTCAACTCCCCCTCTCACTCTGCCAAGGACATGCAGGTCCTGGGCCTCCTCCACCACCACTCCCTCACCACCTGACGCAAGGAGGAAAAATGCCTCATCTTCTGCCTCAGAACACTTCAACCCCAGGGCATCAATGTGGATTTAATCAGTTTCTTCATCACCCCTCACCTACATTACCCCAGTTCCAACCTGCCAGCTCAGCAACATCTTCATGACCTGTTCCTACCTACCAATCTTCCTTCCTACCTATCCACTCGACCCTCCTCTCCGATCTATCACCTTTAGCCCCGCCTCCATCCACCTACTACATTCTTAGCTACCTTCTCCTCAGCCCCCAACCTCCTCCCATTTATCTCTCCACCCAAAGGCTCCCAGTCTCATTCTTGATGAAGGACGATTTTCCTGCTCCTCGGATGCTGCCTGACCTACTGTGCTTTTCCAGCACTACTCTATTCTTGACTCTCATCTGCAGCATCTACAGTCCTCACTTTCGCCAAATGCATTCCAAAGCCTAACAACTCCCTAAATAAACAAGTTTCTCCTCACCTTACTCCGAGCTCTCTTCTGACAACGTTGAAATTGTGGCTTGTAGTTACTAACATACCAATGAGAGGAAGCAGAAAGTCAATATCGTTCATAAGGTCAGCTCTTCATCTTCCCTCCTCCAAGGCGAGTAAGCTCAAATCCTCTAATATGTGACCAACTGTAGGTTCCCCTCCAAGCCACACACCATCCTGACTTGGAACTAGATCTCTGTTGCTTCAATGCCACTAGATCACAATCCTGAAACTTACTTCCCAATAGCACTATTGGGTGTGTTTACAGCACATGGAGTATAGCAGCATAAAGAGGCAGCTCACTACAAAGCTCTGGATAATAGATGCTGGTCCAACCAGCAATTCCCATAAATGAACAAAAATACGAAAGTTTGACTCATCATCCTATACACCTCATCTATCTGGCAGTTTATGGACTTGGATTTTATCATGATTGAAAACATTTGCTTGCTATGCAAGAGGAGCTTGAACTTTTTGAAGATAATTATTTTAGGAAGGATGCAAATATTTTGGCAGTTCTGAAGAGCTTTGCTGGAAGAATATCTGGAAAGAATGATTTGTCTGAGGAGAAATGGTTGGGCAGATTGGGCTTGTCTCCACTAGAGTGTAGTGGAATGATGGGTGACTTTATTCAATTAGAGAACAACCTTAACCTTTTTGAAAAATATGAATACAAAAGGATGTTTTATTTTGGGAAACTGTTTAAACATTATGCACTGCTGTTTTAGAACAGGACTGAGGAGACACTTTTCCTCTCAGACTACTGTAGAACGTTGGAGCTCTGTCTCTAAAAATGGTGAAGACAAGGTAATTGGATATTTTTAAAGTAAACATCAATAGATTCTTGTTAGACAACTGAATCAAAGGTTGGCCAGGATAGATGGGAATATGGAATTCAAAAAGTCAAGCAGATCAGCATTGATCTTATTTAATATTGGAACAGATTCAAAGGGCTGAATGGTGTTTCTCTGCTCTCACATAAGTTAGAAAGGTGACAAAATGTCAACTCTTGAAGCCGGTCAAACAATAATGCTACTAAATAGCTGTTTTGACATTCTCCAGAAAAAATGGCATCCTAGAAGAGTAGAACCAATGAAGAAGCAGCAACTGTGTCCATAAATTGTTGTGAAACTAAACTACAGAGTTGCTTGAAATAAAATTAAATTAAGTAGAAGCAAGAAAATGCAATCAAACTGAAAAATGTGGAGAAAAATGTTTAGAGTGAAAATATTAGCAGGAGTGGTCAGTATTTGATGTCTGGTCGATATGTGATTGATATAGAAAGGAGTGTGGAGGGAAAGAAGGCAGAAGGGATCAGGACTAAGCTATCCACAACAGCACGTATTAAATAATAGAAAAGAAAATTTAATACTCGTGAGTACAATTTGGCAGATCATAAAATGTCAACTTCTTCATAAATGCTAGACTCAATCATATACTTTCGAAGAAGCTGACAGCAATGACAAATGATTCACAAAGAATCTACAGTGAGCCCTAGGCAGCCACAATATAGGGAAGAATCTTTCCAATCCCATAAAAGGTATGGGCAATGATGAAATGTTTGGGAGAAGGTGGTAATAATGAAAAGATGAGATTTTTTAATGTCAGGACAAAAAGACAAGCTCTGGTTTCCTCTTAAAGGGTTAAATGGTCAAGTGAGAATCTTGCTGGAAGAAGGCATGAAATGTATTTGCATATGTTAACATCTTATTACTAGCTAATTTCACAGTTTTTATTAGCAAGACATGATTCTTCCAGGTACAGTGAGGACTGAAATGGTGCCAGTTCTGAAATTGGAAGTCTGAGCTATTACCTTCAGGGTGCAGCTGACCAGTGTGTTCTCTGGGTCTCTATGATGGCCATCATTCCCTAACATCTCATGGCACATTCTACGGGCAGATAGTGACTCCATCCTTCTGTTCACAGAAAGTTGGTATCAGTAAAACACCAGGAAATGGTGGACACCAACATGTCCAATCTTGGACTACTATGGAAGATACTTCTGTACTTAACTGAAGTATTTTTGAACTTACCTTACACATCTCACATTAAAAAGCTCCTGCCAAGTGCTTTGCACACAGGGACACACACCCATCTTATCCATTTGTACAGGATATATCACAGGACTGTTAGTTTGTTTTGTTTTTAAAGTGTTCAATCACTTTGAGCTTGCTTGCACATTCGCAACCTTTCTGCCTTGCCTTTTAGTGCACTGTTGCTTCAATCAGCATCTCTGGTTTGTCTTGCCTTTCCCTGCCCATTAGCACAGACTTTTGAAGTCAGGCAACTTGTCAAAGCTGCCAGCATTGAAAAGTCAATAGGGGTGGACAAATTGCTGTATGGCACTGTGCTATGCAATGCCTACAGCATGTATCGGCAAACACATAATGTGTGCCTCAACCAAATGGGCATGTTTGAAAGCCTGAGCAGAGTACTCTTTACAGAAGTAAAAGGGTGTGTGGTCAGTCAGAGTGTGCTGCCACACTCAAGGGTCTGATCTTATTCCAGAGAATTGACCATGGTCAGTCGTACACAGAGTGTGAATTCAGGTGGACTTAAAAGTATCTGTCTTACATAATTCTTAAACATATTCCAAAGGTCTCATAACTGTACAATGGTGTGAAGTTGCTTTAATTTCAAAGAAGATGTGGAGGGGTTAGAGGCAAGGTGCTCCTACCATAGTAGCAATATCTGAATATGTTTGCATGGCAGGGTAACTGATGTGTACATCTGCATAAGGTAAAATATCTCAGAAGTCCATGTCCTTCTAGGAGATCTCTAAATTCTATTGTATCCCAGCCAGAGCTAAAGCCTCAATTGTGTTTCAACAACCACAGAAGTAAACACACTTCACTTTTCCTGTTAATGTCGTGCTATTATCAATTGTTTGAACAGTTTAAAAGATTAGCTGCTCCCACATTCAAGAGTGACAACATTCAGAGTTCTGAAGAAGAGTCATACAGTACTTGAAATTTTGACTCTGTTTCTCTCTACATAGATGTTGCATGTTCCAGAATCCTTGCTTTTCCTATTGTAATCAGCTACTTTTACATGATTGACAACTATTTACAATGTGTTAAATGTTCACTCTTATGGGTGCTCCCTCCAACGAGAAAACTGAGGATTGGAGTATGCTTGTAATCTCCATGACAGATCCTTATTCAGATACTCTTAATCAAACTGACCTAGTCAGAAATGTTATTATAGGCATCTGGGCTAGGCAGGACTCGAACCTGAGTTTCCTAGCTTAGAGGTAGGAATGCTACCATTGCACTATAAAACCCATTGCACAGCCTAATTTATTGTGGATAAAGCAATTTCAGAGAAAACAACACGATAAGCAATAAAGTGTCATAAAAATCATATATTGCACTGTACTTTGCAATATATACACAAGCAAGTAACACCAAGCAGACTAATGAATCATTTACCCATTGTTGTTAATTGGATCATGAGAATGAAAGATAGGCTACTAGTTTCTCTTAAGAGTGACAGCCATTCATTGCAATGATCGTTGGCATGCAATAAATAGCCAGCTTAAAAAAAACTTCATTTGAATAATAAAGGTTATTGCACTGGGCATCAATTTTATGTGGACTTCCTCTGTGTTATGTTAACAAACCCTTCAGTGAAACGTTTTGTTACTGTCTCAGTCAAAACATTTTCAAGCAAGATGGTATTGCCTGGGTTTTGCACTTGACCAAAGATTTCCCTTATGGGAGGTTGATGTCATTAGAAGTCCAAATCAGGATATCTCGGAATATAACGAGCAAAGGGGTGTCTCATTAATCTTTTAGATTCAAGATCTTTGTTGGGATGTTCTAAGCCAGAAATTGTAAAATAAAGCATTGAATTCAACGCTAAATCCTGGAAAACTCCAAAGTGCAAAAGGGGAGAGATAGAAGGGATAAAGAAAACAAAAGGAAAGAGAAGATTGTGAAAAATTCACAACAATCGAAAGATGTGCAGGATAAGTGGATTAGTCATGGGCAATGTGGAGTTACAGGGATAGAGTTGAGGATTGGATAGAGTCTGGGCCTGGGTCTATGTCTAGGTATGATGCTCTTCAGAAGGTCAGAGCAGACTTGATGGGCTGAGTAGCCTGCTTTCACACTGTAGGGATTCTATAATTCTAATGATTTGAATTTGAAGGAATGACATTTGTCAAAGTTCATTATCAGTGTTGGACAGGTTATTCATCATTAATTAAATGCAATAATACATTTAACATTTGAATAGATAAGCCCTAACTGGCTGGGTATGCCACATCTAATCGTTAAATGTCACAATTTCAGTTCCTTTGTATATTTCATGTTAAGTTTCTCGGTGTGCATAGATATTACAACGTGTTAGAGATCCAGGACAACCGCGCAGTAATTTCCTGATTTTGGTGTGACATTGTTCATGTGTAGACCCCAGACAATGCCATCTAATTTATTATTCAGTAACCCCAGTGAGTGCTGACAGCCTCACTAATACTTGTAATCACAAAATCCAAGTCATTGAGATAAATTGTCCCATTTTCAGTAACTATGCCTTTTCGAGTGAATTTTAAGATGTTAATTCTTCCATGGTTTGGGCAGGCAAAGAGGCAGCAGTGCTTGCCACTACATGAATCTTCCAGCTTTCATACCTCTGGCACCCCAGTTGAAGCCCTGTCACACATCACCTCAAATACCCTCACACCATGTGGCTCAACCTTTATCATCAAACACATGGCACAGAAGAAAGGAAAGCTCTCTCCTCACTTAAAAGCCAGGGACCTGAGGTGTTTCTGGACAGGGTGGAGGAGGGAAGTCCATTTTCCAGTTGACCATCACAGAAAGCCATGCCACTAGACATAGCCAGTCTGGACACTGATTACAGCTTGGGTCGGAGCTGTGTCCAAGGCAAAAAGAACCACTTAACAGAGCCAAAAGGAGGTCTCCTGGGCTCCACAAGAGTAAGTATAACCATTTTCTCTCTGCTCACTCTCACTTATAGCAACAGCACACATCGACTCTGCTGCTGCACTCACATTTTACCAGAGGCTTACAGACTGATTTTTATAGAAGTCTATACTTGAGGACCATTTTTACTTTGCCTTCTCTTCAACTTCATCTCTAACTCTTAACTGTGGCCCTAAAGTGAAGCTATAAAAGAGCAGTGGGAAGATTTGTATGTGAGCTGAAAATGTGTTGTTGGAAAAGCGCAGCAGGTCAGGCAGCATCCAAGGAGCAGGAAAATCGATGTTTCGGGCATAAGCCCTTCTTCAGGAATGAGGAAAGTGTGTCCAGCAGGCTAAGATAAAAGGTAGGGAGGAGGGACTTGGGGGAGGGGCGTTGGAAATGCGATAGGTGGAAGGAGGCCGGAGTGGGGGTGGGGGCGGAGAGGTCAAGAAGAAGATTGCAGGTTAGGAAGGCGGTGCTGAGTTCGAGGGATTTGACTGAGACAAGGTGGGGGGAGGGGAAATGAGGAAACTGGAGAAATCTGAGTTCATCCCTTGTGGTTGGAGGGTTCCTAGGCGGAAGATGAGGCGCCCTTCCTCCAACTGTCGTGTTGCTATGGTCTGGCGATGGAGGAGTCCAAGGACCTGCATGTCCTTGGTGGAGTAGGAGGGGGAGTTGAAGTGTTGAGCCATGGGGTGGTTGGGTTGGTTGGTCTGGGTGTCCCAGGGGTGTTGTCTGAAACGTTCCACAAGTAGGCAGCCTGTCTCCCCGATATAGAGGAGGCCACGTCCGGTACAGCGGATGCAATAAATGACCCCAATATAGAGGACCAACCCAACCAAACAACCCAACCACCCCGTGGCTCAACACTTCAACTCCCCCTCCCACTCCACCAAGGACAAGCAGGTCCTTGGACTCCTCCATCGCCAGACCATAGCAACACAATGGTTGGAGGAAGAGCACCTCATCTTCCGCCTAGGAACCCTCCAACCACAAGGGATGAACTCAGATTTCTCCAGTTTCCTCATTTCCCCTCCCCCCACCTTGTCTCAGTCAAATCCCTCGAACTCAGCACCGCCTTCCTAACCTGCATTCTTCCTGACCTCTCCGCCCCCACCCCCACTCCGGCCTATCACCCTCACCTTGACCTCCTTCCACCTATCGCATTTCCAACGCCCCTCCCCCAAGTCCCTCCTCCCTACCTTTTATCTTAGCCTGCTGGACACACTTTCCTCATTCCTGAAGAAGGGCTTATGCCTGAAACGTCGATTCTCCTGCCCCTTGGATGCTGCCTGACCTGCTGTGCTTTTCCAGCAACACATTTTCAGCTCTGATCTCCAGCATCTGCAGTCCTCACTTTCTCCTCGAAGATTTGTATGTGGTGATCACAATTGAAGGAGCTGGCCATTGGACTTAAAGGTGCCAAAACAAAATGAACCCTATCACCCTTCCCTTCCAAAGAAAGAGTGGCACAGTTTACCTTGCAGATACGTCAGATGGTGGGGGATGCCGCAGACCCCAACTAAACAACAGAAGAAGGCCCTTAAGTGATCACTTAAGAATCTCAATTGGCCAAGAATAAGAAGGTCACACATTTCTACCCCATCACGGGGAATTGATTTTAAAAAGTAATTCATGGGATAAGGGCATTGCTGGCTCGACCAGTGTTTATTGCCCATCCTAGACAGCAGTTAAAAAGCAACCACATTGATGTGTGCCTGGAGTCACATGTAGCCCAGATGAGGTAAGGATGGCAGTTTCGCCGCCTAAAGGACATTAGTGAACCGAATAGGTTTTTCCAACAATCGTTAATGGATTTGTGATCATTATCAGATTTTTTTTAATTGAATTCAAATTTCACCATCTGCTGCAGCAGGGTTTGAACCTATGCCCCCAGAACATTATCTGGACCTCTGAATTAACAGGCTAGTGATTACACCATTACGACATCACCGCTCCAGCTGAATGCCAACTGCGGCAGGTAGATGGTGGACACAATGCTCTTACTGCCACCCGATCTTTGCTCTCTGCTAAACACTCCCACCAAGGACATAAAATTCCATTCTTACATTATGGTTAAAATATGAGAATTTTCTCTCAGAATCTGACTCCACACACTATTTGATCCAACAGATCTTTACCAATATCTATGCTCCATCAGATGTCATCTTACCATCAGATTTCATCTCATCCCATCAACATATTCTTCCTTTCCCTTCTGTCTCACATACACATCTAGCATTGTTTTAAATGTATTCATTCAAATTGTCTCAATGGTTTCACATTCTCATTTGTTTCTAAGTAAAGAAGTTTCTCTTAAATTCCTTATAGGTTTTGTAAATGACAGTATTAATTTTAACCTTCCTCAGATTCCCCTCAAGTGAAATAATACTTTCTATATCTATCCAATTGAACCATTTCATAATTTTATAGACATAAATCTGATCATGTCTTAGCCTTTTCTCCACAGATTCAAGGCCAATCTGATCAGTCTCCCCTGATACCATCCTTGTAAATCTTCGTTTGCATTTTTACCATGCTTCTATACCCTTTTTGAAATATGAAGACCAGAAATACATATCTAATTATTTTCTATCATCTTTGCAAATGTGTCATCACAATCTACACAATGCATTAAAAATGTGCATTTTAATGGATCTTGCAAAACTTTAAAATTAATTTAAGTGCTGTTGAATCTCATTACTTGATATAGAGTGTGGAAATAAAATTTCATTAAATTATTTTAGAATGCTGTCAAATGGAGATTTGAAAGGGGAGGGAATGAACTGTGACTACAAACAAATTCATGGTTCCTGCAAACCCTAGAAAGCTTTTAGAAAGGTCTCTTAATGGAGGATGAGCTAAAGGAGAACAAAATCAGGGACAGTCAGACGTAATCGTGACAATAACAGCCTACAGGTGGCAATGACATGACTGAGTAGTTAATCCACTGTGGTGATATTCATTGAGCAATAAATGCCGTTAGAACACCTTTTTTAAAACAGTACAATGAAATATCTAGCATGAGGTAATTGTTTTAACATCTCATTTCAAAGCCAGGATCCATGACAATTGCATACCTGCATTGGTATGCTGAAGTCAGCTGAGATTATAAGCATCAGCTTTGAAATTTAGCTTGATACAACAGTATCGAATAACATTTATTAGTACGTGAGACATAGACTGAGATTAAGCTCCTAAGTATCAGCAGAAAATCATGGAGAAAGTCAACAGGTCTGGCAGCAATTAGGGATGGGAGAGAGAGAGAGAGAGTGTGAGGGAGAGAGGGAGAGAGGTGGAGAGGGAAGAAACATACAGAATTAACATTTCCGGTCTGATTTGACTCTTTTTCTGAACGTCTGAAGAAGAGTCTGTGGATTTGAACCATTAATTCTTGCTGCTCTCTCCACAGATGCTGCCAGATCTGCTGAGTTTCTTCAACCTGTCAATACAAACTACAGGCTACTGATGTTTCAAGAATTAACCATGGACATATCTAGCCATATTCAAGTCAGAGGAGAAAGTGCTGAAATCTATTATCGGGAAGCCTTACAATGCAATTAGAAAAGCAAAATATAATTGGCAAAAGTTAACATGGCTTTGCAAAAGAGAAATCCTGTTTGATAAATCTATTTTAAGTTATTTGAGGATGTGATTAATGGAGCACATCAAGGAAGGGCCACTACAGTTAGTGCGCTTCAATTTCCAAACTTCATCCAATAATTTGTTTTGTCCCAGTCACAGAATATGGGTGCATCCATTGCTCATCCCTCATTGCCCAAAGGGCAGTTAAGAGTCCACCACATTGCAGTGGGTTTAAAGTTGCATGTAGGCCAGACCAGGTAAGGACAGCAGCTTTCAGTTCCCTAAAAGGAATTATTGAACCAGATGGGTTTTTCCAGCCATTGCTGCGGTTTCAGCGTCATCATTAAATTCTTAATCCCAGATTTATTTGCAGCATGATCAGAAGATTAGGGCTCATGGAGTTGGGGTTATTAGCTCAGATTGAGGACTGGTTAATGAACAAGAAGCAAAGAATAAGCTAAAATGGGGCATTTTCAACAGACAGCCTGGTTTCAGTGGAGTCAGATCATAATACTATAAGTAATCAAAACAGGAGTAGGCTGTTTGGCCCATGAACCTGCTCAGCCATTCAATAGGATCATGGCTGATCCAACATTCCTCATATCCATTTTCCCCAAATCTCTGGATTCCCAACTGATCAAGAATTTACCTAACCATCCATCCATCCATCCATCCATCCATCTATCTATCTATCTATCCGTCCATCTGTCTATCTATCTAAATATCATGTAATATCTATTTAAGCTTTAAACAGACACAAGGACTTTGCCCCCTCAGCTTACTCTGGCAAAGAGTTTCAAGGTTTGGAGAGATATGGGCCAAATGCAAGCAAAGGGACTAGTTTAGTTTGGGAACATGGTCGGCATGGACTAGCTGGACTGAAGGATCTGATTCAATGCTGTGTGACTCTGTGACTCTATGACTCACAACCTTCTGATTGCTGCAAGGGCCTGTTCTGGAGCCTGAGCTATTTAAAGTCCAAATAAATGACTTACACAAGAGACAGGAAGTGATGTATCCAAGTTTACTGACAATACAAAGCCAAGGGGAAATACAAGCTACAAAGAGAATGTAAAGATGCTACAAAGAGATATAGATAGGTTACTTGGATGAGCAACAAAGTGAAATATTGAGTATTCTGCATTTTGTTGTCAAGAAAAAGAGCAGAATATTTTATAAAATACATGAAACTGGCAAACATCAATGGTCAGAGGCATTTTGCTATAATTGGAAAGAGCACCAAATGTGAGAATACTGTAACAGCACGCAATTGGAAAAGCAAATTACATTTTGGCTTTTAATTCAAGGGTCAAGATTTAATAAGTTTTGCTAGAATTGGACAGGCTTCAATGAGGCCACACCTGGAACACTCTGTGCAATTGTAACCTTTATATTTTTGAAAGGATGTAATTTCTTTGGAGGTGGGGCAGTGAAGGTTCAATAGATTGGTTCTTGGGATGAGAGAATTGTTCTTTGGTCAGGGGTTGAGTAAATTGGATCTGAGTTTTCTATAGTTCAGAAGAATGAGTAGTGGTCTAATCAAAGCACTCAAGCTCAACACTCAACTCTTCAACACTCTCAAAAAAAACATAAACAAGGCAGCAGTGTCAGAATAAGGGGACAATTCTTTACAATTGGTAGAAGGAGAAAATTCTTCAGTTAGTATTTTGATCCTTTGGAGTTATTTACCTCAGAGTGTTGTGGATGCACCTTAATTGAATACGCTCAAGGTGAGGACAGTCAGATGTTTGATCAATTTGTAGACAGCTATGCTAGTTTGATTTCAATATAATACCAAATTCAAAATCACTGCCTCAGTCACCAATAGCAACAAAGCTTATCTAATGTTCAAGCAGCGAAGTACAGCATTGTCCATTTGAGCCTTGGGCTCAGTAGTGATTATTCTTCATTCCCTTTCATCCTCTAGAAATGTAGAAAGTTAGCTTGGCATTGTGGCAAACTAGAAGTTAGATACATTTTAAAAATTGCAAATGTCAGGAACTGGTACAGAAAATAATCAAAAAGCTAATGGGATGCTAGCCTTTTACACCTAGGGGACTGGAAGACAAGATGCAGACGGTATGCTGCAGTTATACAAAACTCTGGTTTGACAAATACTTGGAGTACTGTGAGCAGGTCTGGGTATCACATCTTAGGAAAGATATATTGGCCTTGGAGAGAACGTATCAGTGGTTTACAAGAATGATACCTGCATTTCAGAGATTAAGATATGAGGAGACAATATACAAGTTAGACCTAGTTTCTCTTCACATTGGAACATTAAGAGTGCTAAATTAAAGTCTCAAGGTATTAATTGGAAAAGACACAGCAAATAAAGATAAACTATTTCCACTGGTTTGGGGATTCATTGAACGAGGGGCATAACCTGAGAATTAGGGCCAGACAATTCAGGAGAGATGTTAGGAATCACTTCTACACACAAAGCATGGTGGATATTTGGAACTCTTTTCTACAAATGGCAATTGGTGCTGGATCAGTTATTAGTTTTAAAATTTGAGATAGGTATTTTTTGTAAAGCAATGGTGTTAAGAAACATATGCCAAAGGCAGGTATATGGATTGGGCCACAGATCAGCCATCATCTCACCAAATAGTAGAACAGGCTCGAGGGGCTGAATGGCCTAATTGTGTTCCTATGTCCCAATAACTTAAAATAACACATTAGAAAGAGACACATTTTTAGATAATTATGTTTCTTTTTTCTGTAAAGTTTGAATTTTTAAAATGTTTTATTTGCTCAGAGATTGCAGCCATTGCTAGTTAGACCAGCATTTATTACCCACTGTTAGTTGCCCTTGAGCTGACAGTGGTGGTGCTGCTGATCGGTCTGCTTGAAACACAGCAGTTCTTGGCATGGAAGAACACTTATAGTGCTGATGGGAATGGATGGGTGGGGTTCGGCTAGTGAGTTACTCACCACAGAATTCCCAAATAGTCCCAAATCAGAATTGTAGAAGCCTTTGAGGGGAATTTGCATATTTTGTTGTTCTCTGCATCTGCTGCCCATGCATTTTGAGGTGGTTGAGATCATGTGTTTGGTAGATGCTGTCAAAGGAGTCTTTGTCATTTATTTCAGTGTGTCATTTGGATGTGTATACTGCTGCCACCAAATGTCAGTGGTGAAGGGATTATATGTTAAAGATGGTAGCTGGGATGACAATCAAGTGGGTTGCTTTATCCTGGATGGTAGTGAGCTTTTTTTTTGAATGATATTGGAGCTGGAATCATCCAGTTAACAGGAGACAGGAAGTGAGTTACTCACCACAGAATTCCCAAATGTTGACCTGCTCTTCTGGTCATAGCATGCATATCTGGTCTGGTTTGTTTTTTTTTATTCATTCATTCTCAGGATGTTGGTATCACTGGTGAGGACAACATTTATTGTTTATGTCCAATTGCCCAGAGGACAGTTAAAAATTGACCACAGTGAATCCGTACAGTGCGGAAGAAGATCATTTGGCCCGTCAAGTCCACACCAACCCTCCAAAGAGTATCCCACTCAAACCCACCTCTACTCTATCCCTGTAAACCTGCATTTCCCAAGGCTAATCCACCTAGCCTACACAACCCTGGACACTATAGGAAACCCATGCAAACATGGAGAGAATGTGGAAATTCCATCCAGGCAGTCACCCAAGGTGGGGCTGAACCCAGGTCCCTGGTGCTATGAGACAACAATGCTAATCACTACGCCACCTTGCTGCCTATTGTGATAGGTCTGGAGTCACATATAGACCAGACTGGGCAGGATGGTAAATTTCCTTATCTCTAGGGCACTACTGAATCAGAAGGGTCTTTCCAACAAATGGCAGTGGTTACATGTCCATTGTTAAGCCAACTAACCATTCAAGATTTTTTTTGTTTTTTTAAAATTGAATTCAAACCTCACCATTGTTCTTGGTGAGATTTTAACCCTTGTCCCCAAAACAAGGCCTGGAGCCTGGAGTTCTGGATTACTAGCCCAGTGAAATGACCGTTATATCACCCCCAGGATGGTGATCATATTCAGTGATGATGATGCCATTGAATGTCAAACGGTAATGATTAGATTCTCATTTTTTGGAGATGATCATTGATTGACACTTCTGTAATGAGAATGTTACTTGGTCCTTATTAGTCTAAGCCTGGATGTTGACCAGGTCTTATTGCATATGGACATGGGCTGCTTTAGTATCTAAGGAGATACAAATAATTTTGAACATTGTGCATACATCAACAAATGTCCCCCTTTTCTGACCTCAGGATGGAGGGATGTTTATTCATGAAGTAGCTGAAGATGGTTAGGCCTAGCACCTTGCCCTGAAGAATTTCTGCAGCGATGTCCTTGGACTGAGATGATTAACCTTCAAAACTTCTGAACTGATACACTGTTCTGGAAAGTAATATATCAACTTGAAGTCGAGATTCCGATCTGAGGTCTACTATCATTCAGCCTGCATTGAGGATCTCTCTATGTGATAAAGTCACAATATTCTGCAGGTGCATCCCACTGCATTTTGGTAGCATGTACTATATACTGGGAAGCTGTGGTCTTCAAGAAGTCAGCTATTTTCAATAATGCAATACAGTGAATATAGTTTGTCCTTGTTACTTTATTTACTCAGTCTACTTTGCATTCCAAAAGACTGGCAATCACCCATTAAGTAGAAATAGCACTCAAACAAGAAGTACTGTGAAGTCTCACAAAGGGCATGGCCAACATTCCTCAGTTTCACTGAATGGAGCTTCCTAGCCAAATGATTTTATTGAAGTAATTCTTCCTGATGTACACTCATTTTGGTGCCAACGTTGAATTGCTGGCAGGTTGTGAAACAAGTTCCATACTTGGGAAACTTGGAATTTCGGACTTTAGGTTGATAGAATCAGAGAAACGTGCATCACGGAAACAGACCCTTTGTCCCACTCGTCCACGCCGACCAGATAGCTTAAATTAATCTAATCCCATTTGCCAGCCCTTGGCCCATATCCCTCTAAACCTTCCCATTCATATACTCATCTAGAAGCCTTTGAAATATTGTAATTGTACCAGCCTCCACCAGTTCTTCTGACAGCTCATTCCATACATGTACCATACACTGCGTGAAAAAGTTGCCCCTTGGGTCCCTTCTAAATCTTTCCCCTCTCAGCCTAAATTTATGCCCTCTAGTTCTGGACTCCCTGAACCCAGGGAAAAGACCTTGTCTGTTTACCTGATCCATGACCCTCATGATCTTATAAACCTATATAAAGTCACCCCTCAGCCTCTGACGCTCCAGGGAAAACAGCCCCAGCCTGTTCAGCCTCTCCCTATAGCTCAAACCCTCCAACCCTGGCATAATCCTTGTAAATCTTTTCTGAATCCTGTCAAGTTTCACAACATCCTTCCAATAGGAAGACCAGAATTGCACGCAATATTCCAAAAGTGACCTAACCAATGTCCTGTAAAGCCACAACATGACCTCCCAACTGCTGTACTCAGTGGTCTGACCAATAAAGGAAAGCATACCAAATGCCTTCTTCACTATCCTATCTACCTGAGACTCTAGTTTCAAGGAACTATGAACCTGCACTGCAAGGTCTCTTTGTTCAGCAACACTCCCCAGGATCTTACCATTAAGTATTTAAGTCCTGCCCTGATTTGCCTTTCCAAAATGCAGCACCTCACATTTATCTATATTAAACTCCATGTGCTACTCCTCAGCCCATTGGCCCATCTGATCAAGAACACATTGTACTCTGATGTGGTAATCTTTGCTGTCCACAACACCTCCAATTTTGGTGTCATCTGCAACCTTACTAATTATACCTCTGAGGTTCATATGCAAAAAGCAATGGACCCAGTAACAATCCTTGCAGCGAACCAATGGTTTCTTTCACATAACTCTAACACTATTTGAATATTTACCCAAAAATTCAAAAATGTGTTCCTTATGCAAAGTTAAAAATCAAACGACACCAGGTTATAGTCCGACAGGTTTATCTGAAAGCATTAGCTTTCGGAGCGCTGCTCCTTCATCAGGTAGCAGTGGAGCAGGACCATTAGACACAGAATTTATAGTAAACGACTACAGTGTCATAAAATTTCAGTTCCATGGCACTGTAACCTTTTGCTATAAATCCTGTATCTTATGATCCTGCTCCACAGCTACCTGATGAAGGAGCAGTGCTCCAAAAGCTTGGACTTGCAAATAAACCTGTTTGACGATAACCTGGTGTTGTGTGATTTTTAACTTTGTCCACCCCAGTCCAACACTGGCTCCTCCATATCATGGCTTCCCTATTCAAGTTCAAAGTCACCCCAGGAAGGAGAGAAAATGGTCACTTCTGAAGAAGGGTCACTGGACTCGAAAGATAAACTCTGCTTTCTCTCTGCAGATTCTGCCAGAATTTCTGAGTTTCTCCAGCAACTTCTGTTTTTGTTTCAGTTTTCCAGCATCTGCATTTTCTTGTTTTATATCAGGACAGAATCTTGTTCGGTTATTGATTCTACAGAGGGTTCCAAAACCTTCCAACACGCACCACCCTTTTTTATGCAAACATAGAAAACCCTGCCCAGTGCTTCAAGAAAATTAACTTATTAGCCTAATGTTGCAATAAGTTAAACATATAATACCAAAAATAAAATTTCAAATTCATAGCAAAATGATTAAACTTACCCTTCCAATCTGATGAGGTAGTAGCAACAATTTTGCTAAATGCAATTCTCTCGCTCCCAGATTTCATGGTGCTCACATCACATGTACAAACCAATGGTAGCATAGTTCAAATATTTAAGTGAGCAACTTTATTACTATTGTGTAAGCAATCAAATTTATTCCCAAATGCATTGTAAATTTTAATGAGACTTGATGCCTGCAGCTATATCCACCCCAATGGCTTATGTTTGCGCAAAACAAAAATAAGTAAAAAATCTAAACTCATAGCAATTCTGTTACTGCCCTAATGCCATTAAGCAAATAAAAATGTGAAGGATAGTTATTTTGCTTGAAGTGTCAAACCAGAAAATGGTTGAGTCTTTGTTTGAAACAGTAGTTTTTGTGAATTGCATTTGTGTCAGTGCTTTTATTGAGTCAAGGACACTGCCATTGTTGATTGCCTGGTGCTCTCTGAAGCCATCCTCCCATACTGGGGGTGGACAGCATTGGTAAACACAATGAGTGTGCCCTTGAATTTTCAGCTGGAGTGGTGCGGTCACCACCTGTGCATATAATTCTGGGTGGAGCTTAATGTTCATTACCTTTTGTACATGCTGAATTTTAAGAATTTTCTGTTCTAATTTCAGATTTCTAACATCTGCACCAATTTGCTTTAGAATATATATCGATAATTCTCTCAACATTTTACTCATTTGTTCTCTATGACAAACAATACAGTATGAAGATCTGGGAGTTTTGAGCAAGGGTCACTCGACCCAAAACAAACTCTGATTTCTCTCCACAGATGCTGGCAAACCTGGTGAGCTTTTCCAGCAATTTCTGTTTATGTTTCTGATTACAGTCTGAAGAATTGCTTGATAGTAACACATTTTAGTGCCGTTATAGAAATACATGTCACTTTCAGGGTTAACTTCTGACCGGATCTCTGTACACAATTCTGTAACTCCCTTCACTGCCATCACATGGACTGCAACAGTTCAAGAAATTGGCTCATTACCACTTCTCATGGGCAGTTAGGGATGGGCAATAATTGCTGGCCTTGGCAGTGATATTTAAATGTCATTATTGAACAAATAAAAATGTTCTGATAAGATTTATTTTAACTACCATAAAGGAGAAGGAAGAAATGAATGTTGTACGATATTATAGTACTCCACTACATACAATGAACATTCTGAAAATATCAGTGTCAGAGCTGAATCCTATTAACAGACTGCCACTTAAGCTGATTTATATCACCATTATTGTAAAAATCCTGTTTAATAAGCAATATTATCTAATGTAACTTCCAGGTTGAGACAGCAATGATATTATTAATAAAATTTAACAGATAATTGTCTCAAATGGTATCCTAATAGCAATTCCTTTGTAAGCATTTTTAAAAAACAATAAGCATATGCCACATTCAGTACAGAGAAAAGCTGTACACTCATGATCTAATTTCCTAACTACTGGCCATGGATCTAATTATAAAATATAGAACTTTTTATCTAGCTTTATGCTTGTAGTTAGTGTTCTGAGGAAGGTCTTTTTTTAACCAAGAAACTAAAGCAAATTGCTGTGATCCATAGTACCAATGATATGAAAGTTGAAAAGAAAAGGCAGAAGCAATACGTGAGAAATAGACTATGATTTGATGACATCATATTTGGAATTAAAGCCCATAATATCCATGAAGTTATCTCAAAACTTGTATTTCTTGCGCTGAAATTACATTTGTACCACAGAAGGATTAAGAATATGAGATGCACAATGTACTTGCAGCAGCAGGTATCCCAGATATTTTGTCCTAGATTTTTGTTTCATTGAAGGAGTGTAGGGGACTAGATTTCTGCCTGCCAAGAAGATGACCTACTTACTTCAGCCAACTTTCTGGTCTTGGGGATATTCGTTTGTCTGAGGTGGCTGCATAATGACAAGTTACAAGTTACATTAATTAAATAGAAATGGTATTGAGAAATGTGTATACGAACTTCAATTTGTCACTAACTTTGTGGACAATACATAAAACAAGAATTCTCAAAAGCTGTCAAAATCACTATCCTGTGAAATAACAACAAACACTTTTTTTGTAATTTAGGAACATTTTGCACACAATTCCTGAGAAGGACAGGACTGGAGGAACAGCACAATTCCAATTTCTGGAAAATTTAATGAGAACAGTAGTTCAGTGATGTGAGATTAGATTCGATCCCCTACAGTATGGAACAGGCCATTTGGCCCAACAAGTCAGCACTAACTTTCTGAAGAGTAGCCCAAATGGATCCGTTCGCTGGCCCTATACTTACTGCTGACTAATTCACCTAACACTGTGGGGAATTTAGCATTGCAAATTCACCTAACCTGCACATATTTGGACTGTGGGAGGAAACTCACGCAGACACAGCGAGAATGTACAAACTCCACACAGTTACCCGAGGTGGGAATCAAACCCGATCCTTGGTGCTGTGAGGGCGCAGTGCTAACCACTGAGACACCGTGTCACCCAAAATTAGATAATTAGATCACTAATGCAGCAGTCTCATCGAATAACCTGGAGAAATAAAAGAAAATCCCAGCATGGGATTTAACTTGCTTTTATTTCCAAGATTTAAACATAACTTTCTTGAGTGTCTCTGGCATCCACTTTGGCTTTTTCCTCACTTTTTCTTAGTTGAAAATAGTTTCTTATCTATTGACTGAAACAATATAATAATTTGGTTTTAAGTTCATTAAATTGGTCTTAAATTCATTATGATAGCATTAATCTGAATCTTTGGAAACATCTCAACTGTTCTAATGATAAAAGGCGTCACCTGAAATAATACACATTAAACAGCCATTAAAGCTCAGAACTTTGATGCATGAAACAGTCTCATATAGCCTGAGGGAACTCAAAGTTAGAAAGAGCTATGAGACAGAGAAAAATAGTGGAATTAAATAGCAAGTGAAACCAGAAAAGGCTATGAAGAGACAGAAAAACCAGAAGTCAAAACAACAAAGAGAAGGAAACTCAGAATGACGTTCCTGACAAATATTTGCTGTGCAAAAGTTCACAAGTAAGGAAAGACAAATAGAATAGAGATGTAAACAGTTGCGATAACTGATTATTAATCAGTATGCTTAAAAAAGATGACACTAGAGAGCAATGCACAGGATATTTCAAGTTCTGCCAGAAAAGAGATTCTTGAGGGTGAATGCACAGTACCAGGTATGAAGTGATGGAATTACAGGATAAATTAAAGTAAAAAGAAGAAATATAGGAAGTTATTTAGTCAGTACATTAGACAATGGATGGCAAACATTTTTTTATTATATCCTCCAATGTCTCAGAAATTAAGGTACTTTGAAAATCAGAGGGAACAGTATGGACCAAAATAGTTTGTGGAATCGCAGAGATGTGACTCAAAACTGTCACATTACCTTGACAAAAAAAAATTGCCTGTTTCACATGGACATTATCTTCAAAATTGTGGTTTTCTTTTTCGAAATTGAGCAGTGCACATCAGGAAAGGTTAGAGACAATATACAAGGAGCCATCTGAGGACAATCAATAATCGAAGTAGGAGTGCATGATGTGGTGCTAGAGCTGGGGACTTTGAAGCACGTGTATGACGATTGGCTCTAAGACCAAAGGTAGAGGATAGAGACGAATTTTTTTGTCATGTTTGAGAATTGAAATGAGCCCCAACAAAATAATTCAGAAGATAAACATGCAGCAGGTTGGTAATTTCATACCTAACTGGGAATCCTTCTAGAATAAAAAAGGATTGTATCAAGGAGATAAGCTAAACTTAAAGACCTGTGAGGAACAGCAACAGACAAACATTTAGGCAAGTGTAAGGAAACGATAAAGGAAACAGGATTCTAGCTGAGACAAATTGGAGTCTGGGAGGTAATATATAGGAGCTACTCAAATATTCAAGGGGCCAAGAGACTCAAAGTAAGCAGACAAGAAAAGCCAATATATGGCAATATTTGAGAGTCTTATCACATAGTTGTTGACTACCTCTTAGGTACGTGGTCAGGGTTCACATACCACCTATTCTGGAAGAGTGGCATAACATGTCTGAACAAGTTGATTAGAACTATTTTATACCACAATAGGCCCACGTGAGTGCTACATGTTAAGAATATAACTGGAGGCTATTGTGGCTGGAGGGAACTAAGGTGATGAGAATTTCAGTAATATTGCTAACACCAGATGAACAGAAATGAACAAAACTTTCAGGGTTGTATTGTATGGGATAAACAATTCAACATAGTGTGCATGATGATCATTGTCACCATTCACTGAATGTTGGAAAGTCATAAAATACTCTTCTGATTGAGGTGTTCTAAGAAACATTCTGGTGGACTGGTGAGACCATGTCTCGAATACTGTATACAATGTTGGACTCCTTTATTAAGGAGTGAAGTAAGTGCATTGGAGGTGGATCAGAGGAGGTATACTAAATTGAAACTGGGAATGATTAGTTTATCTAGCGAGCATAAGTTGGACAGGGGATGGCTTTACTGAAGGGCAAAAGATCCTAACAAGGTGGAATTAGAAAGGTTGTTTCCTCTGATGGGTAAATTCAGAACTAGATTTAAAATTATTGATACCCTTTTTGGACTGAGATGACAATAAAGTTTTTCTCTCAGTGCGTTAGGAAGCTTTGGAACTCTCTGCGTCTTTCCTTACTTGTGGTTTCACTTGCTATTTCACTTGCGTCAGAGGAGGCAGGTTCATTACATATTTTAAAGGCTGAGGTAAATGAATTCTTATTAGGCAAAGAAATAAAAGGCTATCTGAAGTAGATGAAAATGTGGAATTTGAAATACAAATGGATCAACTATTATCTTGTTGATTGGGGGTCATATAGTCTGCTTCTGTTCCTGTTTCATTTGTTCATACACAGTCTAGTGGGTGTAACGTGGTACAGAAAAAACATTTTCTTTCCTAACTAGAAGAACTTCTTGTTGTTAACAAGAAAAACATTTTTATTTTCATTCAGAGAATGTTAGTTTCACTGGTTGCAACACCATTTATATTCCATCCCTCATTACTCTTGATAATATGATGGTAAGCTGCCTTCTTAAACACTGTAGACGGCTAAATGTGAGTAGACCTACACTACTGTTAAGGAGAGAGTTTCAAGACTTTAACCTAGTGACAGTGAAGGAACAATGATATATTTCCAAGTCAAGGTAATGGATGGTTTGGAAAGAAATTGGCAGATGGTGGTTTTTCCTTGTATTTGACCTCCTTGGCTTCTAGATAGTGGTGATTGTAGGTTTGAAAGGTGCTGCCTAAGGAGCTTTGTTGAATTTCTGCAGTGCGTCAATGGATGGTACATACTGCAGCTATTGAGCATTGACAGTGGAGTGAGTAAACATTTGTGTATTGGGCTGTTTTGTTTTGGATGGTGTCAAGCCTGTAGAATGTTGTTGGAGCCACACTTGTCCAGCCAAGTGGAAAATATTCCATCACACTCCTGACTTGTGCCTTGTAAATGGTGGACAGGCTTTGGAGAGTCAAGAGGTTAGAAACTTGCTGCAGGATTCCTAGCTCCTGATCTGCTCTTTTAATCTTAGTTCTAATATGGCTAGTCCAGTTCAACTTCTGGTCAAATGGTAACCCCCAGGATGTTGATAGCATTGCATTCAGCAATGGCAATTCTCTTGAATGTTGATGGATGATAATTAGATTCTCACTTGTTGGAGATGATGTGATATTTGTGTGGAATGAACATTTATTGTCACAAGCTGGATATTGTCCAGATCTTTCTGCATTTGAGCATGGAATGCTTCAATATCCAAGGAATAGTGCTGAACATTGTGCAATCATTGGTGAACATCCCCACATCTGACCTTATGATGGAGGGATGATCATAGATGAAGCAATTGGAGATGGTTGAACTTAGCTCAACCTCCTGAGGAACTCTTACTGTTATGTCCTTGAGCTGAGATGACTAATCTTCAACAACAATCATGTTCCTTTGAGCTATACATAACTACAACCACCAGCGAGCTTTCCTTGAATTTCCATTGAGTCCAGCTTTACCTGGACACCTTCATGTCACACTCAGTCAAATGTGGTCTTGACGTTAATAGACAGGCAAGAGGCTTGAAGAACATAGCAAGCCAGGCAGCATCAGGAGATGGAGAAGTCAATGTTTCAGGTGTAACTCTTCTTCAGAACACTAAGGGCCTTGACATTAAGGGCATCACTCTTACCTCATCTCTGGAATGCAGCTCTTTTGTCCATGTTTGAACTAATGCTGTAATGAGGTTAGGAGCCGAGAGTCTTAGTGAACCCAACTGGACTTCAGGGAGCAGGTTATTACTAAGCAAGTACACTTTTGATGACACCCTCCACCACTTTACTGATGACTGAGTGTAAAATGATGGGTGGTAATTGGCCAGGTTGGATTTGTTCTGTTTTTTGTGGGCATGATATGCTCGAGCAATTTTCACATCCTCAGGTATACTCCAGTGTACAAAGGACAACCTGACAAGGGACATGGCAAATTTTGGAGCTCAACTCTCAGTATTATAGCCAGAATATTTTCAAATCCCAAAGCCTTTGAAAGTTAGCTACCAATTACAACTTACATTGCTAAGATAGTCATCATTACAAAGACTTCCAAGTAATCCAAATGTTAGGTCTGATTCTTTTGAGATCTTGAGCGAATCTGCCCACAAGTACATATAACACACAGAAAACACTGCTGCAGTAGTCAATATTAACTCTGATCTATATACAAACATGGTTTAGAATAATAGAATGGTAATTATGAAAGTGCTGGAGTCCAATAGTCAAGGACAATTGAGAGTTAAAAACAATTTTGCAATTGTAAAATAAATACTTTATATGTTCATTTCAGATCACATATACATTCCCACCCAATCCAAATCTTGTGTATCTCAACAATTTAGAAAAATACAGTCCAGTACAGATCAAAGAGAGATCTGGAAGTTTTCACAACTTGTCTCAAAGCTGCAGTAAAGAAATTGTCCTAAATTCTGGAACAAGGAATTGTTTTTTGTTAAGAAACCAAATGGCCACTTTCTAAATCAGTTTCAAGCTTCGAACAAAAGTGGAAATAGGTCAGAACAGGTAGTGTACAACCAAATGGATAATGAATTTTAAATCTTAATACTGCCAGTTATGTATGCCGCATAAAAAGGGTGTATAGTGCACTGAATCCAAAGTATTTGGAAAGTTTTGTTTGTCTGCAATCACATCATAGCCACATGTCTTTAAGAAACGAGGTACCAAAACATATTGAAATGGCAAGCATGTGTTACATGAGTCTTCCAATATAGTATGAGCAGCACAATGCCAGCTATATCTTTCACTGTTGACTAAAATATACCTTAAACAATTCACAGTGCTGTTGCTATTCCTATGTGGATAATGCAATAAATTACTGCTGGCACAGCAGGTTTTAAGGTGTCCCCTTGAAACCGTAAAAGAAATTTATCCCAACATACTCACTGATCTTACTCTGTGATAAATTGAGTCTGTCTGTTGAAGGAAAATCACCCTGGTTATTGTTCCTGAGAGTTGTGGTGAGATTGACATGGTCTCCTACTTTGCCACTTTTCCAGTTGCTGAATGAGCACCAAGAAAAGCAGAAGTGTGATAAAAATACATATAAATCAACAGCAACCCACATTATGTTACTGGTTGTATTTGCAGACCAATATCAGAACTTAAAAGTTCCTGTAATGCAATTTGCTCTGAAGAGACTACCTAAACATCACAGTTGGACATTAACGTACAGGATTCACTTTGCGTAAAAATGTTTAATGGCAGTAATTAGGCAAACCACAATAGCTCAAAATGATTGTGATAATAAAAGTGTTTTAAAATTCACATTGTTATGAAATTCTGGAAAATACAGTAAACATCTGGATTGAATAATTTTGGGAAGCAAACCTCAGTAACACTGATGATCCCAAACCATTAAGTCTTAATCAAGATTGATCTGAACCCTCCTCAGTATCTGCAATTCTTCTGTTTGAATTACAATTATCAGGATTGAATAATACACATTTTAAGACCCTAAGACCATAAGACAATGGGCCATTCGGCCCATTGAGTCTGCTCCACCTTTCAATCATGGCTGATAGGATTTTCAACCCCATTTTTCCACTTTCTCCCCTTAACCTTGGATCCCTTTGGCAATCAAGAACTTGTCTATCTCTGTTTTAAATATACTCAATTAACTGACCTCCACAACCTTCTGTGGCAATGAATTCAACAGATTGACCACTCTGGCTAAACAAGTTTCTCCCTTATCCCAGTTCTAAAGGGTCTCCCCTTTACTCCAAGGCTATGCCCTCAGGTCCTCATCTCTCCTGCCAATGGAAATATCTTCCCAAAGTCCACTCTGTCCAGGCCATTCTGTATTCTATAAGTTTCCCTCATCCTTCTAAACTCTGTCGAGTATACTCCCAGAGTCCTCAAACATTCCTCATATATTTAGCTTTTCATTCCTGGGATCATTCTTGTCAACTTCCTCTGGATCCACTCTAGTGTCAATAAATCCTTCCTGAGAAATAGGGCCCATAATTGCTCACAATACTGTAAATGTAGTTTGACCAGAGCCTTATAAAGCCTCAGAAGTACATCCCTGCTTTTATATTCTAGTCTTCTTGAGATGAATGACAACATTGCTTTGCCTTCCTAACTCCCGACTTAAACAACAAGCTTACCTTAAGCAAAACCTGGACTAGGACTACCAAGTCCCTTTGCACTTCGGATTTCTGAATTTTTCTCCCCATTTAGAAAATAATACATGCCTCTATTCTATCTACCAAAGTGCATGACTTCACACTTTCCCACATTGTATTTCATCTGCCACTTCTTTGCCCACTCTCCTAACCTGTCTCAATCTTTCTGGAGCCTCCCTGCTTCCTCAATACTACCTGTCTCTCCACCAATCTTTGTATCATCTGTAAACTTTGCCAGAGTGCCTGCAATTCCTTCATCCAGATCGTTAATGTATAAAGTGAAACATTGTGGTCCAAACATGGACCCTTGTGGAACAATACTAGTCACCAGCTTCCATCCTGAGAAGGACGTTTTTCTGCCCACTCTCTGCTTTTTGTCAGGTAGCCAATCTTCTATTAATGCTAGTATCTTGCCTCCAACACTATGGGCTCTTATCTTACTCAGCAACCTTCTATGCTGCATTTTATCAAAAGCCTTCTGGAAGTCTGCTCATTACTTCCTCAAAGAATTCTACCAGATTTGTCAGACATGACCTCCCCTTTTATTTTATTGGAAACGACATCCCCCAAAATTACACAAAAGCCTAAAGTTCTATTTCAGAGAAGGGGTCAAAGTCAGAAAAGCAATTCATATTTGTTTAAACTGGCTGAACTTTGGGTGAGCAATCTTTGGCTAAAACTATCTCTTACCAATAAGCTTACCTGGAAGATATTCCAAGGTGCCAGTGGGAAATTCTCACTCTATACCTTCCACTGACTGGAGTAAAACCCACATTTTCTTGTCAACTCCCTACACAAAATGTTAATCTGTTTCTTTCCTGCAAAATCCTAGCACCACATGGCATCTTGCAATTTAAAATGATTTTAACAAAATATCTATTGTACTGCTGAGATTTAACTAAAGACTGAAAGTATTTAAACTAGTCATTGTCAGTCAGAGTTATTGCACAGAATCTTACACGGAAGTGATTGACATGAGCTATGGCAAGATATGTTGTAGAAACTGGTGGCAAATGTGGTGAGGACCATCTCAATGTTGAGATCATCTACTCCATCTCTTATGCTTTTCACATGCAGCATGGCAGTATTTTCGACAAGCAGTGACAAAATACTAATGACAGGCGTTAATGACTGTCAACACTTTATTAACAGCACAACTTACTTCATCATGGCATACAAGTTAAGTGATTACTTTATACAGTTTGCACTGAAGAAGAAACCATTAGTCTTCCAGAACGAGAGCTTGAGGTGACAAGGGAGAATGAGGAGTTGAAAGAAATTAGCATTTAGTGAAAAGGTTGTACTGGAGAAGTTAATGGGGCTGAAAGTTGTTAAATCCCCAGAATCCGATGGTATGAAACCCAGAGTATTGAAGAAGATGCATGAGTGATTACCGTCCAAATGTCTGTAGATTCTGAAATGATTCCTGTGGAAAGGAAGCTAACAAATGTCACTCCACTATTAAAGGGGGTGGGGGGAGGTGCAGGGAGACAAGAGAGAAAACAGGAGACTATACCCTTATTGGTCTGATATCATTGATAGGCACTGGATAAATAGACAGCTGGTTGACATTGATCTGATAGGGCATAGTGAGTATCACTTTGTGAATGGGAAATCGAGAGATGAGCTAGTTGTTGATATTTGAAGATGTTAGGAACAGCATTGATAAAGGAGAGCCAGTGGACGCAATACATTTTGATAATTTTGATGAAATCCCTCCAAAGGTGGCTGGTTATAAAGATTAAGGCTGATGGGATAGGAGGTAATGTCCTTGTACGGATTCATGATCGGCTAATAGACAGAAACAAGGAGTGGGAATCATTATGTCATTCTCACATTGGCAGTCTGGGACGAGTGGGATTCTGTAAGGATTAGTAAATGGGCCCAGCTGTTCATGGTTTATATCAAAGATTTGGAGTTGGGGACAAAAACCCCAAATTACATATGACACAGAGCAAGCTGATAGGAAAGCTAGTACTTACTGCAAGAGGATCTGACTACAAGACTAGTGAAGTCTTACTTCAACTGTATAGGAGCTTGTTTAGACTGCAGTTGGAGTGATCGCTATAGTTTGGTCTCCTTATGCCAGGAAAGATATTATTGCCAAACGGTGAGTGCAACAGAAGTTCCCAGGACCGTCCTATGAAGAAACCGAACCTGTATTCATTAGTGTATGAAAGAACAAGAGGTGATCTCATTGAAACTTACAAAATACTTGGAGGATAGATAGGGGAGATGTAGGCAAAAGGTTTTTCTTGGTTAGGGAGTCTAGAATCAGCTAGCACAATTGAAAAATAAGGGCATCCAACATGATCCATAATGAGGAGAACTTTTTTTTACTCAGCAGATTGTGAACTTTGCTGGTTGAAGCTTGGTCTTTGAGTATGTGTAGAGCTTGTTAGTTTTCCAGCACCAGTGGTATACAGTGTTGTGGCAATCAGGTGGATAAAAGGTGTTTGATCAGCCAAGATTGTATTGAATGAAGGAGTTGGATTCATGGGCTGAATTACCTATTCCTGATCCTGTGTTACTGTTTGTATTCACATCTTATCAAACTTGCCAAATACACTTGACATTAGATAAACTCAATAAGGAAACAAGAGGCAGGAAGTGGCAGATTCAGCTTGTAATTTGTTCCAAATGACCTCCATCCTGGATAATGGGCAGCAAATGCTCAGGGCATGATCCACAGGCAAGAAAGACACATAACTTTCATGTACAAACAGTAGCTTCCGGCATCTGCCAATTCATTATAACCAACATGTCACCTCCTCAATAAATTGGCAAGCTGCCCACGAGACCCAGATGCACATAGCAGGGCGTATGTTGGTGAGAAAGTTACAGCAGAGACACGAGCCCACCTCACAGAATGGGGTTGCTGTTTTCTTGTTTTCTTGGTGCCTGTACGTTCTTGCACTTACCTACATGCTCAAACTATTGCTGCCTTGCCTTGCCATGTCATGCTGAGCCTTTTACCACATTGGCACATGAGAATCCTATGGGACCTTACCTTCTTGAGCATATCAAAAATCTTACTAAAGTCCATGTAAACTACATCAACTTCACTACCCTCAACACTACACCTAGCTACCTCCTTGAAAAACTCAAATAAACCTGTCTGACCTGTTTCCCCCTGACAAAGCCATGTTAGCTATCCTCAATTAATCTTTGTGTCTCCCAGTGGAGATTAATTCTGTTCAGAACTATTTCCAAAGTTTGGCCTAGCACTAATGTTAGGCTCACTGGCCTATGGTTCCCTAATTTACCCCTACCATGCTCTCTAATAATGGCACCATATTAGCTGAGCTCTAGTCCTCAGCTACCTCTGCTGAGGCTAGAGAGGATTTGAAAATTAATATCATGTCTCCCCCTGCAACTTTCTCCCTTGCCTCCTACAGCAGCCTGGGTTATTTGGTATTGGTAATTTTCTCAAATTTCTTTTCTTTAAATTAAATTTCTAATTTTCATCCCTCAACCACTGGTGATCATATGCCTTCAGGTGGAATCTCCTTCCTAAATTTATTCATCTCTATATGTCTCTCTCTGACTCTTCCTTTATGACACTCCTTATAACCCACCTCTGACAAAGGTTTTGTTCACCTGTCACAATTTGTTTATGTGGCTTAATGTCAGGTTTATTCTGATAACACCCTCATGAAACATTCTGGAATGCTTTTATTATGTCAACACACATTCAGCCCTTTGAGCCTGCTCCACCATTCAATATGATCATGGCAGATCATCCTACTAACCAAGTTGTTGCTGCACAGTTCTGGTTAAAGCTGAAGGTATTAGTTTGTATCTAATTTGAAATGGCTTTAGGTCTCTTGGAAAACATTCTAACAGATAGATCAGAGCAGGTACTGCAGGTATGGTGCTTTGCAAGTATGGTGCACGCACCCTGTTTCTGTAGATGATCATGCTTCTGACAATGGTGGTCTGGCTTGGTGCTCAAGCAATCAAGAATTTTGCTCTTTGTAGATACTGCATGGATGGTGTAGGAATTTCGAAGAGGGAAAATTACCTTCCTAATACTGCAACCTTTGAATTTAAAGACTGCAGAAACTTCCATTCTCGGTTTGAGCTACTCACCTTTACAACTTGTTGGTCTCAGTGAAGCTGACAGGTTTTTACCATTAGCATTCCAACAAAAAGTATCAGCTGTTCCCTTGAGGACTGCAACTCTTCGATTTTTGTTTTCAAATTTAACAGCTTCTTTTGTCTTCCATTAGATTTGCAGAAATTCACAACAACTACTGCTAAAAATGTGAAATCGGCTTCCCGCAATTTGATTCGGAAAGGTGAACATACAGTATTGTGTTTAATCACATGAATATGATAAAGTTAATTTTTTTGGTAACTAATCAATAAAAATTGATTTTACTCAATCCCAAAGCAATTCCAACAGTTAATATACTGTATGCTTTTAGAAGAAGAAAAATGTGGAAATGATAATCAACCAGCTCATGTCTTTTTGCAGTATGTTTCATCTTTTCCAACTAAACATACACCTTCTCTTCTTCATTGAATTCTGAATGAGTCCAATTTCCATTTATCTAATTCTACTGAACCAGTATCTGCCTGATAATGTGACAGTCTGTTCTTTAATTTAGCTACTATAAATGCATTGAAATTATGTTGCGCAATATTAGCTGCACAAACATGTTTGCATGAAATTCACCTGCCCACTATTTTAATAGTCACTAAACCATTAAAAACACCAAGGAGTGACTTAAAATGTTTCTGTTGACACTATGTTGTTTTTCCTTAACAAATAGTGCATAGAATGTAGCCCTTAATTCCTATTTTCATTTTGGTTCAGCACTTAATCATGCCCTCTGGCTTGACTACCTAAGTTGTGCATTCTCTAAATACATTTTGTCTGTATTAATTCTGTGCATTTATTTAATAAAAGATGTGAGTATGTTCCACACCCATTAATTTCCTTTTACAATTTGTTTCAACACAGGGACAGTAAGCAAAACCAGGTCAAATCAGCATCGCTATGACTGGAGTCACAATACAGTATAATAGAAAGGTTCAATGATTGTCAAACTTGCTCAATTGTTCCTTAGCAGACTTTACAAATAACAAATCTTGGACACCAAGTTTATAATTTAATATAATAAATTCTTAACTTCATTTAATGTAACTTTAGCAGAACCCAGATAAAAAAAGGGAATCTAATTACTATGATCTAAGCTAAGTCTTCTTCAATCATCACACTCACTCACACAGAAATACACAAACACACAAATTTAAGGGACAATTTTTTAAAAGATGAAAGAAGTATAATTTGCTAGTTCAATACCTGTTTCAGCAATGAAATCCTTGGATAATGAATGAATTTATTACATAGAAATATATTAGTATGAATATATATGTAAGTTTCTATGTCTGGCTTAAATTCTAAAGTTAATGCAAGCAGCATAAGCAGCCTTCTGGAAACATATTTCTTATGACTTGTATTCTTTGCTCAGAACATTCAACAAGTTGATAACTGGAGAGAAATTTGAGTTCACAAAATCAAACACAGCCCAATACAAAAACTTCAAAACCACAAGGCTGCCTCCTTCCTGAAACTCAGTCAGAGCCAGTTCACTCTTTGTTTTCTCTTTTTTTCACACATTCTCTGTGGTTTGCTGCCTAACAGCAGTTCTCCATTGATTGACCAATTCAACATCCAGCAAGCTGCCACTCCCTGAGCATTGCAACATCTCAGTATTAAATCATTTACAGTGTCCTGAGAGCAGTAGTTAAGCTGCTTTATATTTCCAGGCCAATACCATCTGTGTTTATTCTCTCCCCTTTCAAAACAAGCTGTAGTTCTAAGTTTAATTCTCAACTTCAACTCAAGTTCCAAACTAAAACTGAGAAAAATAAAAAAAATAACAATGGTCTCAACAAAATGACAAATGTAACATCCTTGTACTCTTCATAGTTTGATCTAAAATAAGCTATGTTATCTCTGACTGAATGCATTAAACCTTGCAAATGAATTTTGTTTATTTTAACAGATATTATATAAAAATATCTTAATTTATTTCTGTTCACTATAGTTCCGAAAGGTCATTTAAAGTTGACCTATTGGAACAGAGAGCTGTTGGGGCTTGTTGTGGATAGTGAAGGCTGTGATAGATTGAATCTTAATCAGTGTGGGAATCAAAGATTATGGGGAACGGGTAGGAAAGTCAGATCAGCCATGATCCTTTTGAATGGCAGAGTAGGCTTGAGAGGCTGAGTGGACTATTCCTGTTCCTACATCTTGTGGTGTTATTGTCTCTTATACACCAGAAAGAGAAATATTGCATAAACATATTAGTATTTATGTACTATCTCATCAATAGCAATTCTTGGTCATTTTTCCAAAATCCATTAACAACGAATGGATATATAGCATGCATAAACTTGTAAATATTTCAATTGCTTTTAATTTATGTGCACAGCGATTCTTAAATTTTGCAGAAATGACATAATCTAACAGCATCTATCTATTAAGATATCTTTTTCCTAACTAACTTAATTCAAGGGCATACAATGCAAATTTTCACACATCTGTAAAAAGTGAAACCCTCAAAATAATATGCTATTTGCATTTGTTCATCTATAGATTTTTTTTACTTTTATTTCCTGCCTCTGAAATATACAATTCATTTTGTAATTATATTTGCTATTTTAGTAATATATCCTGCACTATGTTTCCAAAAAAATGTGATTGACATTCCATCAGCTTAGTTACCAAGTCTCTGTAGATCTTCATAAATTGCTTTTTTTTTCAAACATCTGCTTTTCCAGCCAGCTGATAAAAAGTTGCAAATTTGGAGATTCTATTTTCAATGTCTCTGGTACATTTATATGTTAACAATTTATGGGCATAATATTACAGTCTCCTGTTGTTGGTTTTGGAAGCAGGGAGTTTGTAAAAAACAGTGCTTGGCTCTGTCTCCTGTTTTACAGGGGAAATTCAGTGAGCCAGTCAGCCATTTTAATCTTGGGCTATTAGGGCATTGAAGCAATGAATCAATAGCCAGTAAGTGTTTTTATCACGTCCACCACTACTTAACCCATGCCAGAAGAAATTCTTAGTCAGTTGCCTAACAGTTTTTACTGGGCACAGTGTATATTGGACAGGAAGGGAACCCAGGGAACATTAGCCATAGCAAGTAATTGGGTGCTATCTGCATAGGTATCTTGGAAAATGATCTTGAGGATCCATGTGCCCATTGGAGGCAGGCCACCACCCGCCTCCAAATGTCCTATCCTCTTTTAACCCCTAATCCCTGGCAGCAGAAACCTGGTCACTTTTACTGGAGCTTGCCACCTGTCAATGACCAGACTTACCCAAACCCAGTCTCCATTTGCTTCTCTGGGGATTGCCTGTCGTCCCAGAAATGCCCACCTCTTGAACCTGGCACTGTTGGAATTACAAAGCTGCCAGCCTATAACTCCTTTCTGGGACCTCCTTCCCAGATGGAGGAAGGACTTTTGACTTTACTAATGAAATAGCAGGAGAGAAAACCTATCAGTGGGATGCCCTAATTGTTCATTATGCAGATGGCATGGGTGCTGGAAACATCACCATTCAAGAATACCTAACATATAAATCTGAGAGCAGCAGCATTCTGAGCATTAATGTCTAAAAGTAGGCATTGCTGCATATGTTGAACTATTGTGAGCTTTCACCATTGCCCACATTATCTTATATTGTCTTATATTTATCAATTTACAACCTCTTTTATCCCAAAAGTAATAATTTAAATTACAAATTGCTTTTGAAGCAATTCACAGTCCTTCTGAAGTCTTGATATAACATCCACTTCGTTGTAATATAATTGTGGGATGAAATTAAAGCATTTGCATAAGTCCACAAGGGTTTACAGCTAATTATTCTTGCCTGGTTTCCTTCAGAACAAATTCCAGCAATTCATCTCGAGCATATTATCAGTCCTCTTTTAATTGCCATTCCCATTTATTTTCATGTAATCTCATTAATTAGCAGATATCTAGATTGAATTCTCTCTCATCTGTTTATTCAGTAGTCTATCCTGTTCACATCCTTGGATTATTCCAAATTGATTAACACCATTAGCCAATTGGGTGCTGTTTGCAAAGACGTCTTGGAGAATGATTTGTTTCCTTATTCCAACAAATTAAGCTTGATCCCTTGCAGCTGGTACTGTGTTTGTTACTTAGATTGGGAATACAGATTGGTTGGGATTGCTGAACTTGTGAGCCAGTGGATCAATCAAGTCTTCAGATATAAGTTTGGGAACAGTTATGGAAAATCAAATACCAAAAGAAGTGTATTAGGTGGGTTGTATTATATTGAAATAAGATTTCAGTTGTTGGTGTTATCAGAATTTATTGACAAGAGATTTGTATAACATAGTTTACAGACCACACAGTTATGAAAATAGATATTTTAAATTCACAGTTGGCATTTCCTGAAGCTTGAATCCATAAGGCGGCAAATAAAATGCTACATTCCCTGTTGTCATATAAAATAGGAATTATACTGTGACCCATTGACACCTCCACTCCTCAGGTTCCATGTGTAATTGAGCTGCCAATAAAATTCAATTGCTCCCAATTTTGGATGTGGGAAGATTTTAAGATGATACCTCTCCCATGCAGACCAGATGCAGGAAGTGATATTAATGAGGCAGCATGCTGACTGATCAAGAAGTTTTGCTCCTTTGTCTGAATTAAACTCTGGGTGGAGATGTCCAAACTCCACATTGCCACACTGCCACCAATTAAGAATGCAAACAAGTCAACTCCTATCAACCAAAAGCATAAATGCTGGAAAGTCTCAGCAGGTCTGGCAGCATCTGTAAGGAGAGAAAGGAGCTGACATTTCGAGTCTAACTGACCCTTTGTCAAGTCCTATCAACATCCTGTTCCTTTCACTGTTGGCATGTGGAGCCTTCAGAACCTTCTGCATGTAGTCAATGGCTGTCTGCACCATTGAGAACCTTTGTAGCCTGGTAAAGTCATGCCCTCATTCATCATGGTCCTCCCAGGTTAGAGAGAAAATGACAAACTCCCCTTGTCCTGCATAGACAACCTCTTGGGTGCAGCAACGGACAGCTTATTGAGTTTTGTTGAGAATGTCAATTTCTGCTGACCAATGGAAATGGGACTCACATCCTCACAGGGAGTAACAGGATAGGTCAGAGTCAGTATGGATTTATGAAGGGGAAATAATGCTTGACTGATCTTCTGGAATTTTTTGAGGATGTAACTCTGAAGATGGACAAGGGAGATCCAGTGGATGTAGTGTACCTGGACTTTCAGAAAGCCTTTGATAAAGTCCCACATAGGAGGTTAGTGAGCAAAATTAGGGCGCATGGTATTGGGGCAAAGTACTGACTTGGATTGAAAATTGGTTGGCTGACAGTAAACAAAGAGCAGTGAAAAACGGCTCCCTTTCGGAATGGCAGGCGGTGACCAGTGGGGTACCGCAGGGATCAGTGATGGGACTGCAGCTTTTTACAATATATATTAATGATACAGAAGATGGTATTAATAGTAACATTAGCAAATTTGCTGATGATACAAAGCTGGGTAGCAGGGTGAAATGTGAGGAGGATGTTAGGAGATTACAGGGTGACCGGGACAGGTTAGGTGAGTTGACAGATGTTTGGCAGATGCTGTTTAATGTGGATAAATGTATGGTCATCCACTTTGGTGGCAAGAACAGAAAGGCAGATTACTACCTAAATGGAATTAATTTAGGTAAAGGGGCAGTACAAAGAGATCTGGGTGTTCTTGTACACCAGTCAATGAAGGCAAGCATGCAGGTACAACAGGTAGTGAAGAAAGCTAATAGCATGCTGGCCTTCATAACAAGAGGGATTGAGTATAAAAGCAAAGAGGTTCTTCTGCAGCTGTACAGGGCCCTGGTGAGACCACACCTGGAATATTGTGTGCAGTTCTGGTCTCCAAATTTGAGGAAAGACATTCTGGCTATTGAGGGAGTGCAGCGTAGGTTCACAAGGTCAATTCCTGGAATGGCAGGACTAACTTATGTTGAAAGATTGGAGTGACTGGGCTTGTGTACCCTTGAGTTTAGAAGACTGAGAGGGGATCTGATTGAGATTTATATGATTATTAAAGGATTGGACACTCTGGAGGCAGGAAACATGTTTCCGCTGATGGGTGAGTCCCGAACCAGAGGACACAGCTTAAAAATAAGGTGTAGGCAATTTAGGACAGAGATGAGGAGAAACTTCTTCACCCAGAGAGTGGTGGATGTGTGGAATGCTCGACCCCAGAAGGCAGTGGAGGCCCAGTCTCAGGATTCGTTTAAAAAAGATTTGGATAGAGCTCTTAAGGATAATGGAATCGAGGGTTATGGAGATAAGGCAGCCACAGGAAACTGATTGAGGATGATCAGCCATGATCATCATGAATGGTGACGTAGGCTCGAAGGGCAGAATGGCCTACTCCTGCTATTGTCTATTGTCTATTTGCTAGTGCTATTGAAGTGGGTCTAAACTAGCTTATCAGGGTGGATGGGAATTGGAGGGGTGATATTAATTGGAAGGAAGTCGTTGGTAACTGGATGTTGAAAAGCCCAGAAAAGTAGAAGACAGGAGAAACAAAGTTGAGCATCAAGTCTACTTGAAAAGCAGAATGAGGTCAAAACGACAAAGTTAAGCACATTCTACTTGCATGCATGTAGCATTTGCAACAAGACAGATGATCTAAAAGGGACAAATAGAGATACATGGGTCTGATCAAACTACTGCATGGTGATCAAGATTGGGAACTGAATATTGAAGAATATTCAACATTTGAGGCATTCAAAGAATAGGAAAGGAAGGTCAAGTAACAATGATTATAGGTGGTGGAATACGAACATTAGGAAGGGAGGATCTCAGATCAGAAGTACAATGTGTTGAATTAGCTTGACTGGAACTAAAAAACAGCAAGGGACAGCAGACATAGGTTGGAGTTAGATTAGATTAGATTCCCTACAGTGTGGAAACAGGCCATTTGGCCCAACCAGTCCACACTGACCCTCCAAAGAGTAACCCACCCAGACCCATTTCCCTCTGACTAATGCACCTATCACTATCGGCAATTTAGCATGGCCAATTCACCTGACCAGCGCATCTTTGGACTGTGGGAGGAAACCGGAGCACCCAGAGGAAACCCACGCAGACACAGGGAGAAAATGAACACTCCACACAGACAGTCGCCCAAGGCTGGAATCAAACCTGGGACCCTGGTGCTGTGAGGCAGCAGGGCTAACCACTGAGCCATCGTGCCGCCCAAATAGCGGCAAATAGCCATTCAGCCCATCATGCCGACTCCAGTTCTATTACCGTTGCCAAGCTTCCACTATTTCTATCCAAATGGCCATCCAATGCCCATTTGAATGGCTCAATTGAACCTGCCTCCATCACATTTCTAGGCAATGCATCCCATTCTATTTCCTGAGTAAAGAGTCCTTATTTTCCCAGAGTAACCTTGCTTTGTTTGCACATCATTTCAAACCTGTGCCCTCTTGATCTTTTTTCCCTTTATGATCAGGAATAGCTTCTCCCTGTTTACGATATTCAACCCATGATTTTGAAAACCTTAATCAAGTCTTTTGTTATCCTTCTTCTCTCTGAGGACAACAGTCCCAGCTGCTGAAATCCATTCTCCTAACATCTCTCACTTCAAGATTTCCCTCGCACCAGCTATCATGCCCTGGCCAATTTTGCAGTCCTGGAATTTCTCTGTTCTGTTATGGTACAAGGGCAGTAACCTCAACAAATCTGAATCTCCCTCTTCATCCAATAATAGGAAATACTTTTTTTTAAAAAGTCCCTGGTTCAAATGTTGTTTCATGAATACTCATCAGGTATTTCCATGAGGATTATCCATTGACATAACAAAACAAAAATTCTAAGCCTCTGAAAGCAGTAACACACTGGGGGAAAAAAGGGCAAATAAATCATTCATGTCGATCCTGTAGTGTACTGGCACAAGCAAAAGGTGATGAACATAATGATCCATTTTTAGATTTGATTTGATGTGCTTAATAGAGAACCTGAATAAATAAATTATAGGAGTATAATTGTTGTACCTGTATGGTACACTGTATTAGCTAAACTACCAATGCAAAAGTTATTTCAGTATTTTCACAAGAAAGATGAATATCTTGAAACTGGACAAAAATGACTACAACCATAAAGGTTAATCAATAGGAATCTCATTTTTAATTTAAAATATGCCTCTACAATTCATTGGGCAGACACATTTGAAGTAGCATGCTCAGTTCTGGGCACCTTATTTAAGAAAATATGTTATAGCCTTGGAGAGAGTACAAAGAAGGATATTTACTTGAATGATACCTGGAATAGGGATTTTAGACTCAAGGAAAGATTAGAGAAATTGGACTTCTTCACCTTGCAGCAGAGAAGATTAAGCAGTGACCTTATTTAGGTGCTCAAAATTATGAATTACAACATTTAAAAAAAACATTTGGACAGGTACATGAATAGAAAAGGTACAATGACATATGGGCCAAAAACAAGCAAATGGGACTAGTTTTCGTTTGGAAAAAGCATGAAAGAGTTAGACCAAAGGGTCTGTTTCAATGCTGTACGATTCTATGACTCTATAACAACTTCAGCAGGTTAAAGAACGATATTCTGCTTCCACTAGTTGGTATGTCAGTAACTAGGGGTCACAGTTTCAAGATTGTCAGCAAAAGAGCTAGCAGTGAGATAAGGAGAAACTTCTTTACTCAGAGAGTTGTTAGGATGTGGAATGTGCTACCCTAGAGAGTGGTTGAGGAAGATCCCAAAGGACGTTTCAAAACAGAGCTGGAGATATTTGAAAGTGATGAAGTTATGGGGCTACAGAGATAGGGCTGGAGAATGGGACTAGGGCTGAGTAGTTCTTTTGGGAGACGGTATAGACACAACTGGTCACATGGCCTCTTTTGTAATGTAAAATTGTACAATTCTAAAATCATTATTTGAATCCAAAATAAATTATAAGCAATTTTGCTCAGGTCATTTGGAGTACAAGAGTAGGGAAGTGTTGCTGCAACAATACAAGACATGAGTGAGATCATACCTGGAGTACTGTGTTGCATACAGTGTTGGTCCCCTTACTCGATGCAGTTCAGAGGAGGTTCATTAGATTAGCTCCAGAGATGAGGCACTTGTCTTACTAAGAGAGATTGAGCAGTTTAGGTCTATACTCTCTGGAGTTTAGAAGAATGACAGGAGATCTAATTGAGGTATATAAGATGCTAAAGGAGATTGGATGTTTCCTTATGTTGGGCAATTTAGAATAAGAGATCATAGTTTTAGGAGAAGGAGTGGTTAAAACAGATAAGAAGAAATTACTTCCCTCAAAAGGTCTTGAATATGTTGAATTCGATAACTCAGAATGTGGTGGATGCAGGAACATTGAGTCAACTTAAGGAGGAGAGAGAGATTTTTAATTCATACTGGATTGGAGGATTATAGAGAACAGGCATGAAAGTAGCATTGAGGCTGAGATAAGATCAGCTATGATTGTATTCGTGGGGCTGAATTGCCTATTCCTGCTCCTAGTCCTTACGTTTTGTCTAATTCAGGATACCTTGAAGGCTACTTATGAATGATTTCTTGTAAACTATGTCACTAAGTAATGAAGGAAAACCCTTTCCATAATGTCATTCTCCTGTCTGCATTTTTATTATTAATAATAATAATGCCAGATCTCTGGAAGTGAATGGGTTTTGAGTGAGGATGTCCTGGCACCACCCAGCCATGGGAGGACAACAGCAAGTTAGCAACACAAACTACCCCTTTGTCACCTGTTTCATGCCCTTCAGAGGAATTTGTTCCATGGTCTCCTAATCACCTTGTGGAAAAACAATCAGATGAAGAGTTCTGAAGAGTCACCCGACTCTAAATGTTACCTCTGCTTTCTTCCCACAGATGCTGCCAGACCTGCTATGTTTTGCCTACAATTTCTGATATCCAGCATCTGCAGTTCTTTGTTTCATTTCATGTGATTGCAGATACATGATCTGTCTCCTCCATGACAACATCTACCAGCTTGTGAGACAGGATGTCCAAACTGTGCCCTGGCACTCCATTTTCTTTCCTTCCATTGCAAATTGCAATTCTAGCAGTTGGGAGCAATCTTTTGTCCTTCTGTCAGTCTAGCATTCCTTTAAGCTGGACAGACCACTGTTGAAAGCTGGAGGCTCTCATTTCATGCATGCAGCCAGCTAGCGGTGTGGTTCCCACTCAGCTGAACTCTCCATTGATGCATATGATGAGTTGGCATAAAGTTTGCATATAGTCTGGCTCAAGAGGACCATTTGTGGGGTGGGGGTTACAGATTGTAAACCCTGTCCCCATTGGGAGCAAGAGCAGTGTTTTAAGCCCTAATTATTTCAAGATTGATAGTGTTCTGAACCTCAGGTTTTGGACCTCGTTCTAGATTAATAAGTGTAAAGAAAAACATTGAATCAGTTCACTTAGGAAATTAATGGTGGAACGTTAGGGGAATGCACATCTGAGTGAAGGGGTTTGGAACCTATTCTTAATGCAGCTATTTTTGCTTAGCCCAACTGTAGACTTAACATCCTGCTTTTAGGTTTCCCAACCAATCAAAGAGAGTGACTGTGACAACCCCATACATTAAGCAAAGGTCAAATCTAACAAGGGTCAGACCAGCACTAATGCAGATTCATCACGAGCAAAATCTATATGTATCAATAAAAGTAGGCCATCCAGCGTATTGGGCCTTCCCAAAGGGTCACTGGACTCCGAATATTAACTCTGCTTTCTCCTTACACATATTGGCTGAGTTACTGCAGCACTTTGTTTTTGTTACTGAGTGACTCCATTCTTTAAATCAGAACTGTGTCATCTACCTATTCTGACTGACTAAGACTTTCCAGAGCCAGGCAAAATAACTTATTGTGGTATCAGTTAGACTGTCTGCCCAATCTACATTCACCATTCTGCAACCCATTCCGGCCCACATAAGGGGGCTGAAATTACAGTCCACACACCCTTTGCAACCTTGACAATCCAGTTGAAATGACTGACCAATGAAGCAAATAAATATCCTGAGATAACCTGAGATTGATAATGAGCGAGCCCAATTTCAGAATGTGAGACCATGCAATTACAGATTGATTGAAACTAATGAAGATTACAACAAATTGGAGAATGATTTGATTAGTGATAAGTGTTTAATAATCCCCTCCTTTAGATAAATTTTATCTTAGATATTTAAACTCAAACAAAGTTGTTGTCCATGTAACTTTGGAGAAAAGAAAATGTAATTGTAGGGCAAAACTTTCAGATTAAAATGATCATTGCAATGTGAAGAAAGGCAGGTCTGGCAGTTTTAGTCAAAATCTGTAAAATCCTTTGCACTAACAATTTGAATTGTTAAAATTCTTTAAAAAGTTAAAGTTATCTCCTTTGTATTTGTTTTTTTTGTTGGAAAAGCAACAATTATTCAGTGAACTTACTTATCTTTGTGAAGGGCTTCGATCTTTGTCACTCTGCTCCAAAGACAGTGAGGGATCTATGAATATCGAGTTCTTGTAAGTTTTCCATTCACAAAATATTGACTTTTCATAATCAAAACACAGCAGGTAATCTGATTTTTTTGAGTCTAATGTAATACTTGTTGAACTCACAATGGAACAATCTGTTATACACCTGTGGGCTATAAACTCCTTTTGTGCGAATATTATTTCATGAAACGAAACTTCTGCCCCAGAAGAGCTCATAAATGTTTCATCAGACAGCTCCCTGAGAACCAACTTAGCAAAAAAATACCACAGGAAATATTTTGGTGTGAATGCTTCGCTGAACACATCACTTTTTCTGTAGTACTAAAAATGTGTTTGTCCCATTTAATACAGAACATTTATGTAAAGCTACATTTTTAGCAGTGACAATGACACAAGCACTGGGCTAGAATTAACATTGACTATGACCTGTGTGCGTGATTGTCAACGATACTTCTGTATCTTGACAGAATGCATAGCACTGGCAGCAAATTGTATGTTAAATTACATGAAAACTAATGAATGCATTATTTAGTTGCATTCCTCACTTTAATACAGAAAATATGCTTCAGTTGTATCATAAGGAATGCTTGAAATTTTTATAACATAGATGAAGAGTTCAGAAGCAAAAAGGTTGAAAGTTGTGTAAATCTACCTTTTATTTTACTTTGTGCATTGCAGTGGAAAAGGACTGTTTTGCAACAAAGAACAAAGGAAGGAACTGCTGTTCTTTTTAAAATCAAGTAACTGTAACTCGTTGTAAATTGTCTTTACATTGTTACTCTACAAGCAATGAAGGAAGATGTACATCACCTGCATAGCATCGGGGCATGTGTACTGAAGAGAAATATGGCTAGCAACAAATGTCTGATTGGTTTGGACAATTGTGACCAATCAAGGATGCCAAAAGCCATCTGTCTGGCAACAACCCTGATAGGTTCCTGAGCAGGTTAAAATTACAGCCAGGTAATTCAGAACCAAAATCAGGAGTCATTTGTTGATTTTTATCTTCAAGGAAATGTGAAAATCTCTCTCCTCAAAAAGGAAATCTATAACCTCTGCTCAAAACAGTACTTTGAACAGAGTAGGAAAAAGCGAGCAACAAATGCTCTTAAGATTGAACATTCCAAATGCTAACAAGATTGATTTGTGAGCTAACAACTCCAGTCTTCAAGAGCAGTACATAAAATGAATTTTTCAATGTAACACCACCTTAAAAGTGCTTTCCTGCAGTACCTATTACTTAAACATAGACAATGGTTACTTTGGTGGGCCGCAGGTAAAATTTGGAATTAGGGAGCTAATATCTCCTCTTCATCTTATTTACACAAAATGGCTGGGACATGTAGTGGGGTTTTAACAGGATTTCTTGAGATGGTACTCTCCATTTACAAAAACAGGAGGCAATTGAAGAAAATGCCAAATATTGAAAAGTGTTGAAAAGCACTGAAAAAACAATCATTGCATTGCAATTCATTGGTCCTCACATAATGGAAGTAATTAAATTAAAGTTGTAGCTGATTATTTCAGGACTCTAGGTTTACTTCTTAAACAGCTATATAGCTGTTTCTGAACTTCAGACATTTAATGCACAGGTAACCAAAGTAATGGTCCTGCTTACTTGTGCATTTTAAAATATCCGTGACAGTGTAATCCCAATTGGTTATTCTAATACTATTGTATTGAAGTTACTTGTCAAGTCGGCAAGTCTGTGAACAAAAGAAATAGGAAAAGAAACAAATCAAATGGCCATTCACACTTGCCCTGCCATTGAAAAATAATGTAGCTAATCTTCTCCCTTAATACTATTTTCCTAACATAACAAATGTCTCTTAATTCTACAAAAGAGCAATAATTTGTCATTCTGAGTCATGAATGCATTGAACAATGGAACTTCCACTACGTTCTGAAACAGAGAATTTCCAATATTTATAACGCTGAGTGAAGAATGTTCACTACATCGCGATTCAGGTATCCCGTGCTCTAGAATCTCCAGCCAGGTAAAAGTGCATCTCAGTGTCTACCAGAGGAAGACACTTCAAAATCTTGCACACTTCAACAAGATCATCTCTGAATATTCTAAACTTCAGAGAATATAGATCAGTCTCTCACCATAGGTCAATCCTTTCCATGAGCCAATCCATGGAACCTTGTCTACACCACCTCCAAAGCAAATGTAACCTTTCTTCAGTACAAAACGTGTAATTTGCATGCAGTACAGCAAGTGCGGTCCTCACCAAAGACCTGTACAATTATAGTAAGACTTCCTTATTATTATAAGGGAATTGGAATTAAGAAAGGCAAGCATGATATTTCCCTTCCTAATTGTTTGCTGTAGTTGTATATTAACTTCTTGTTTCTTGCAGAAGTGCAACATCTATAGTTACAAGTTTCAACATTTCATGAAATATTTTGCTTTTCTATTCACTTCACTCAAGTGGAATAATCTCACACTTCATCACATTAAGCTCCATCTGCCATCTTTGTTAACCTTCATTTAGCTTATCGATATATCTTTGCAGCTTCTTTGTGTACTCCTCACAATTTATATTTCCACTTCACCATGTATCATCAGCAAAATCACATACACTGCTCACTATCTCTATCTAGCTGGACTGTTCCAGCTCCCGCTCTGTGTGATCTCTGTCATTACTAAGATAGAAGGAGATTTACTCATTGATAAAGTAGGTCCTGCAAGCTCTTTATTCTGCAGTACTCTAATTATGAATTACAGCACACAGTGCAGAGTATGTCCACTCCTCTCGGCTTCAAGTCTCAATAGCTTATGACTGTTTATGTCAGAGATGCATCACGTACATCATGATGAACATACTGTAATCATTTCCTATTATACAACATCTCCAGTTCCAGAAATATCATGTCATACAAGCAGTAAGCAAAAGTTCTGCCATTTGCAAGGCTACTGAAATTATGGCTGAAGTTCATAGAACATAAAACTACAGCATAGGAACAAGCCCTTTGGTCCACCATGTCAGTGCCAACCATGATGCCATTCTAATTAATCACAATGTCTGTATGTGATCCACATACCTTTAGTTCCTGTCTGTTCATGTGTCTGTCTAGATGTTTCTTAAACATTGCTAATATATCTGCTTTTACCACCTCCCCTCACAGTGCAATCCAGGTGCCTACCAACCTCTGAGTAAAAATCTTGCCTCACACATCTCTTAAACTTCCCCCCTCTCACCTTAAAACCACAACCCCTGGTATCTGATATTTCCACGTTGGGGGAAAAGACTCTAACTATCTATCTTATCCATGCCTATCATAATTTTATGTACTTCAATCTGGCTGCACCTGAGCTTCTGATGCTCTACTGAAAACTATCCCATATTTGTCCAACCTCTCCTTATAGCTGATACATTCCAATTCAAGCAACATCCTGGTAAACCTTTTTGCACACTTCCTAAAGCCTCCTCATCGTTCCTATCGTGCAGAGACAAGAACTGCATGAGCATTCTAAATGCGGCCTAACTGAAGTTTTATATAGCTGCAACATGACTTACCGACTTGTTTCATCCTTTGACTCCACACAAATATTCCCCTCCATTGTCCTGGAGTGGATATATCCTTTCCCTCACTATCCGCTTGATCCTCACATATATGTCGACAATACCTTGAGATTTTCCTTAAACCTACTTGTCAAGGACATTTCATGGATTCTTTTAGCCCTCCTCATTCTTTGTTTCAGCTCTTTGCAGCTTTCCTTTTTATTCCACATGGGCCTTGTCTGATCTCAGTTTCTGAAACCTTACATATGCTTCCTTTTTATTTTTGACTATAAACTTTTAGTATCTCTTACCATCCAAAGTTTCTGAATCTTGCCATCCTTATCTTTCATTTTCACAAGAACATGCTAGTCCTGAACTCCAAATAATTAGCCTTTAAAAGATTCCCACGCCAAACAGCTTAAACAGCCACCTCAATCTAAATTTCTCCAGTTCTTGCCTCATACTGTTGTAATTAGCCTTTCTCCCAGTTTAGCACTTTCACCAAAGGACATTTCCTTAATCTATAACTATCTTAAAACTAAGGGAATTATGACCACTATTCCCATAATATTCCCTCACTAAAACTTTGATCACCTGGCTAGGCTTATTCCCCAATACAAGGTCTAGTATGGCCCTGTCTGTTTGGACTATCTATATGTTTTGTTTCAAGAAACTCTCCTCAATGTGCCTAACAAATTCTGTCCAAGTTCAGCCCCTGGCACTAAGGGAGTCCCATTCAATATTGGAGAAGGTAAAATCATCCACCATAACCACCCTGCTGTTTTTACATTGTTTTGTAATCTGCTTAAATCTCTTCTTCTATCTCCTGCTGACTATTGGGTGCACTAGTGTATGGCCCCATCATAGTGACTGCCCCTTTCTTATTCCTGAGTTTTACCCATATGGTCTTGCTGGGTGAGTCCTCCAAGACGTCCTTTCAGTGCAGCTGTGACATTCCTTAATCAGTAATGCAATGCTTCCAATTCCTTTTCCATTCCTCTCTATCTTGCTTGAAACATCTAAACCCTGTAACATTGAGCTGTCAGTCCTACCCTTCTCACAACCAAGTTTCTTAATGGCTTCAACATCATCACTCTACGTACTAATCCATGCTCTAAAATCACCTGCCTTACCTGTTATACTCCTTGCATTGAAATAAATATCCTCCAGACCACCAATCCCGCCATGTTCATTAACTGCCCTGCCTGCTCTTCCTCTTACACTTACTTGACTTAATCTCTACCTTCTCCTCAATTACTCCACATGCTAACCTATTGCTAACCTATTGCTAACCCACTTGTTCAAATCCCCCTGAAAGGCACTAAAGATCTCCTTGTAAGGATACTGGTTCCCCTTCAGTTTCTGTGCTATTCATTCTTCATGTACAGGTCCTTCCTGACTTGCAAGAGTTCCCAATGTTACAGATATCTGAAGCCCTTCTTCCTACACCAGCTCTTTAGTCACGCATTCAACTGCATTAGCTTTTTATTTCTGACCTCAGTAGCACATGGCACAGGGATTACCCCCAAGATTCCAATCCCAGAGATCCTTCTTTTCAACTTTCTACCTAACTCTCTAAATTCCCTTTGTAGGACCTTATCTCTCTGATAATACAGGCAATCATGGTGCCACGGACCTGGCTACTACAATCTCCTGTGAGGCCACTTTCCCTCTAACAAAAGTACGGAATATCTGTTTGAGAGGGGAATAGCCCCATAGACTAATACCAGCTTTGAAGAATCTTTCCTTGATCTACACATAAACATTTAGGAGAGGGCACAGTTACATGGCTATCACTTTTGAATTAAGATGCAATCAAAGGACGATTCCACAGCTAAGTCCAGAAAGAATGATTCCAACAGTGCATCATTAGGTAAACTTGGGTTCTTCCATAACTGGTAGAGTTCACCACAATCATCCAAGCAATGTTATCTTTTCCTCCAAAACTAAAACTGCCATTAGAATGCCTGAAGGATTTAATGGCTAAATGCATTTTGAATCAGAAATTTGTAATTACCCATCATCCATAAAAGACCAGAGGGATCTCTCTTCATTAAAGAGAGATAATTCATCATCTGCAGAGCTTGAGGGGCACCATTCCACAAGCATGAAGCAAGATATGATCGGGATTCTTCATGATCTTACCACTGCTGGTACAGGGATTGGTCCCACCAGTTGGTGTGATCCTGTGTCACAGTCAAGCCATCAAGCTGACTCAGCTAGTTCACTTTAGATTGCTGCAAGAGAGACAGCAGTGGAAAGGAAGACCTTTTACAGGTGGAATTTTCCCATTGACAGTGAAAGTATTTTAGAGAGTGAGGTTCGTTGTGTCCATTATTGATTGTTGCAGGAAAAACTGGCTCAAACTGGAATCCGACAAGCCCCTTGACTGAGTGTGGTGGTACCCCTCCCGATTGACCAGAGACTCGCCTCACTCAGGTAAGGAGTGCTCCCCTTTGACTCTCATACATGGCCATTTGCTTGAGGCACACCTGTGTGTTTGCCAAGTAAACTGTTGGCACATGCTGCAGATAATGCAGTGTTGCATAATGGCATGTTCCCCCTCCTTCACTATTCAGCGCTCCCCACCACGACAAGTTCAATGTGAAGTTCACAGAGTCAGGGAGCCTGCAAGCAAGCATAAAGTGAGTGAAGGCTAAGGAAAGCTGGGAGCCATGAGATGCATCGTGTGTAAATGCGTCTGTGTCCTCATCACAGATCAACCTGGCAGAAGCATACAAGTCTAAAGTATCCTTGCAGTCTGAAGCAAAAAGCTTTTGAACATGTCATGGTCAGTGGCATGAACAGAACTCACAGTGTTGTGGTTCTGTTCACCAAGCTGGGAATTTGTGTTGCAAACATTTCATCCCCTGTCTAGGTGACATCCTCAGTGCTTGGGAGCCTCCTGTGAAGCGCTTCTGTGATGTTTCCTCCGGCATTTATAGTGGCCTGTCTCTGCCGCTTCCGGTTGTCAGTTCCAGCTGTCCGCTGCAGTGGTCGGTATATTGGATCCAGGTCGATGTGTTTTGTTGATAGAACCTGTGGATGAGTGCCATGCCTCTAGGAACTCCCTGGCTGTTCTCTGTTTGGCTTGTCCTATAATAGTAGTGTTGTCCCAGTCGAGTTAATGTTGCTTGTCATCTGTGTGTGTGGCTACTAAGGATAGCTGGTCGTGTCGTTTCGTGGCTAGTTGGTGTTCATACCCAGCATGAGCAAAATCCCATGCAAGGACTGCACAAAACACTACACAGGACAAACAGGAGGACAGCTAACGATCCGCATCCATGAACACCAACTAGCCATGAAACGACACGACCAGCTATCCTTAGTAGCCACACACACAGATGACAAGCAACATGAATTCGACTGGGACAACACTACTATTATAGGGCAAGCCAAACAAAGAACAGCCAGGGAATTCCTAGAGGCATGGCACTCATCCACAGATTCTATCAACAAACACATCGACCTGGACCCAATATACCGGCCACTGCAGCGGACAGCTGGAACTGACAACCGGAAGCGGCAGAGACAGGCCACTATAAATGCCGGAGGAAACATCACAGAAGCGCTTCACAGGAGGCTCCCAAGCACTGAGGATGTCACCTAGACAGGGGACGAAACGTTTGCAACACAAATTCCCAGCTCGGCGAACAGAACCACAACAACGAGCACCCGAGCTACAAATCTTCTCCCAAACTTAGAACTCACAATGAAAACTGTACTCTCCTCTATATTTTTATGTTTAACTTCTGCTTCTTTTAAGAATGGTCAACACTACTGGACTCATAAAATGGCTGAGACCATTTCACTTCCAGCATCCTCTGCCCCATCTCCCCCTATGCCCAGCATTTCATAGAAAATCCAGCTAATATTGAGACAAGGGCTTTGAAGATGTTTGAAATCTGCCTACACTTTGCTGTAGGCAAAGGAATATCTCAAACTCTATTATGTTAAAATGGACAGTAATGCTTTGCGGGAAGGCAATGGTCTCGTGGTGTTATCACAAGGTTATCAAGTCAGAGGCCAAGATAATGTCCTAGGGACCTGGATTTGAATCAGGTACAGCCTATGTTAGAATTTGAATTGAATAAAAATCTGGAATAAAGTGTCAAATGATGACCATGAAACAATTGTTGGAAAAACCCATCTGGATCACTAATAGACAATAGGTGCAAGAATAGGCCATTCTGCCCTTCGAGCCTGCGCCATAAGACCATAAGACCAGAAGACATAGGAGTGGAAGTAAGGCCATTCAGCCCATCGAGTCCACTCCGCCATTCAATCATGGCTGATGCGCATTTCAGCTCCACTTACCAGCGTTCTCCCCGTAGCCCTTAATTCCTCTAGACAACAAGAATCTATCAATCTCGGCCTTGAAGACATTTAGCGTCCCGGCTTCCACTGCACTCCGTGGCAATGAATTCCACAGGTCCACCACTCTCTGGCTGAAGAAATGTCTCCGCATTTCTGTTCTGAAATGACCCCCTCTAATTCTAAGGCTGTGTCCACGGGTCCTAGTCTCCTCGTCTAACGGAAACAATTTCCTAGCATCCACCTTTTCCAAGCCATGTATTATTTTGTATGTCTCTATTAAGTCTCCCCTTAATCTTCTAAACTCCAACGAATACAATCCCAGTATCCTCAGCCGTTCCTCATATGCTAGACCTGTCATTCCAGGGATCCTCCATGTGAATCTCCGCTGGACACGTTCCAGTGTCAGTATGTCCTTCCTGAGGTGTGGGGACCAAAACTGGACACAGTACTCCAAATGGGGCCTAACCAGAGCTTTATAAAGTCTTAGTAGTACATCTCTGCTTTTATATTCCAACCCTCTTGAGATAAGAGACAACATTGCATTCGCTTTCTTAATCACAGATTCAACCTGCATGTTTACCTTTAGAGAATCCTCGACTAGCACTCCCAGATCCCTTTGTGCTTTGGCTTTATTAATTTTCTCACCATTTAGAAAGTAGTCCATGCTTTTATTCTTTTTGCCAAAGTGCAAGACCTCGCACTTGCTCACGTTAAATTCCATCAGCCATTTCCTGGACCACTCTCCCAACCTGTCTAGATCCTTCTGTAGCCTCCCCACTTCCTCAGTACTACCTGCCTGTCCACCTAACTTCGTATCATCGGCAAACTTCGCTAGAATGCCCCCGGTTCCCTCATCCAAATCATTAATATATAATGCGAACAGCTGTGGCCCCAGCACCGAACCCTGCGGGACACCGCTCGTCACCGGCTGCCATTCTGAAAAAGAACCTTTTATCCCTGTTGGATAAATCCTCAATCCATCCCAGCAGCTCACCTCGAACACCATGGGCCCTCATCCTGCTCAGCAGCCTCCCGTGTGGCACCTTATCAAAGGCCTTTTGAAAGTCTAGATATACCACATCCACTGGGTTTCCCTGGTCTAACCTACTTGTTACCTCTTCAAAAAATTCCAACAGGTTTGTCAGGCATGATCACCCTTTACTAAATCCATGTTGACTTGTTCTAATCAGACTCTGCTCTTCCAAGAATTTAGAAACCTCATCCTTAATGATGGATTCTAGAATTTTACCAACAACCGAGGTTAAGCTGATTGGCCTATAATTTTCCATCTTTTGCCTTGATCCTTTCTTGAACAAGGGGGTTACAACAGCCTTCTTCCAATCATCCGGGACCTTTCCTGACTCCAGTGACTCTTGAAAGATCTCAACCAATGCCTCTGCTATTTCCTCAGCCACCTCTCTCAGAACTCTAGGGTGTATCCCATCGGGGCCAGGAGATTTATCAATTTTAAGACTTTTTAACTTTTCTAGCACTATCTCTTTCGTAATGGCAACCATACTCAACTCAGCCCCGTGACACCCTTTAATTTTTGGGATATTACTCATGTCTTCCACTGCGAAAACTGACGCAAAGTACTTGTTAAGTTCTCCTGCTATTTCCTTATCTCCCATCACTAGGCTTCCTGCATCAGTTTGAAGTGGCCCAATGTCTACTTTTGCCTGTCGTTTGTTTCTTATGTACTGAAAGAAACTTTTACTATTATTTCTAATATTACTGGCTAGCCTACCTTCATATTTGATCCTCTCATTTCTTATTACACTCTTTGTTATCCTCTGTTTGCTTTTGTATCCTTCCCAATCTTCTGATTTCCCACTGTTCTTAGCCACTTTATAGGATCTCTCTTTTTCTTTAATACATTTCCTGACTTCCTTTGTCAGCCAAGGTTGTCTAAACCCTCCCTGGTTAATCTTTCTTTTCTTGGGAATGAACCTCTGTACAGTGTCCTCAATTATACCTACAAACTCCTGCCATTTTTGCTCTACTGTCTTCCCAGTTAGCCTCTGCTTCCAGTCTATTTTAGTCAGTTCCTCTCTCATGCCCTCATAATTACCTTTATTCAACTGTAACACCATTACATCCGATTTTGCCTTCTCCCTTTCAAACTCCAGACTGAACTCTACCATATTATGGTCGCTACTTCCTAAGGGTTCCCTTACTTTAAGATCTTTTATAGAGTCATGGCTGATCATCCTCAATCAGTATCCTGTTCCTGCCTTATCTCCATAACCCTCGATTCCACTATCCTTGAAAGCTCTATCCAACTCTTTCTTAAATGAATCCAGAGACTGGGCCTCCACTGCCCTCTGGGGCAGAGCATTCCACACACCCACCACTCTCTGGGTGAAGAAGTTTCTCCTCATCTCTGTCCTAAATAGCCTACACCTTATTTTTAAGCTGTGTCCTCTGGTTCGGGACTCACCCATCAGCGGAAACATGTTTCCTGCCTCCAGAGTGTCCAATCCTTTAATAATCTTATATGTCTCAATCAGATCCCCTCTCAGCCTTCTAAACTCAAGGGTATACAAACCCAGTCACTCCAATTTTTCAACATAAGACACTCCCGCCATTCCAGGAATTGACCTCGTGAATCTACGCTGCACTCCCTCAATAGCCAGAATGTCTTTCCTCAAATTTGGAGACCAGAACTGCACACAATATTCCAGGTGCAGTCTCACCAGGGCCCTGTACAGCTGCAGAAGAACCTCTTTGCTTCAGGGAAGGAAGCTGCCATTCTTACCTGGTCTGGCCCACGTGTGAGTCCAGACCCACAGCAACGTGGTTGACTCTTAAGCTTCCCTCTGGGCGATTAATGCTGGGCTAGCCAGTGACACTCTCATCCTTTAAATGAATAATAAGAACTTTTTCAGTGTGCAGCCGAAATTCTGATGGGGGAGGTAAACCTACGCTCTTAGCTTAATGACTGTGCAATCCGCCTACCAAGTTGGGCACTCATTAACGGTTATGACTGCCATTGTTATACAATGGAAATAAGAGCTTTTTGAATTGCTGAGGTATACAACTCTGGGTTTCTAGAGGGAAAGCAAGGCTCCAGATGGATTCGAAGCCTGCCTTGGACCCTTCATCAGTTTCTCGAGGCTGCTTAACTTGCAAAAAGGAAAATCATTGGGTTCAGCTCACCACGGAAATTGCTTTTGGACACTGACTTCCAGGAAGTTATAACTCGAGTAAACTTACTTTAATACCTCAAAATTTAGCAACTTTGAATTTATAATCTCTCTCTTTCCTTAATTTCCTGAGAGCTTGTGCATGTGAATGAAGTAGCGAAACAAATTAATGTTTCATTAATGAACTCTATCAGCAATTTCATCCGAAAAGGATTTTGCTGAGGGATTATTTCAAATCTTATAATATGAAAACATGAGTTTGGGGAACATCATTTGGCCTACTTTGACAGTGACGAGAGTGAAAAGGGAAACAACAATACGTCACTGTGTCAACTTAAGAGGGGAAAAGCGATCATGATTTTAAATTCACCCTCTTTGTAGAAGACAAAGGGCAGAAATGCTGTGGAGGTGGTTGGAGAACAGGCATGATGTGCTGAAACTGGTACCAAGCTGTGTGGAGGAGGGGTCCAGGGGCCACGAAGCATGCAGGGACATTGTTGTGAAGAAACATGTGCACAATGGCCAGGACAAGCAGTCAGTGAGCTGCAGCCACTAGGTACCTGTTCTGATTTGCATGTTGGGAATTCACAGCTGAGGTTCCCTGTAATTTCTTTTGCCCTATATGAATCCCAGAGTCTTGTGTGCAGCAGTAGCTGCCAGATACATAAGCTATGCACCATTGTACAGGTCAATTTTCCAGTAGATAGTTGTTCATAACATTTATTCGCTTCATTTTTGGAGACTGACAGCACCAACCGGTTTCCTGGATTGGAGTAGGACCTTTCAAGATATTTATCACTATTAATTGTTGGCTGTAAAACTACCTATTAACTTCTAGCTTCTCATGGGATGAGAGGAGAGAAGATTTTAAAAATGGTGTGTGCAACAGGCAAGATGAGACTGTACAAGATACAAATACAAGGAAATGAGATAGTCACTGCTGGCAAGATTCTGAAGTCATTATTTAGGACTTTTGGAGAAAATCATAAAAACTTTTTCTCAATGTCAAGATTCTAATTGTTTTCATGTTCACTATACTTTCCCATTTTTCTCACTATTGCCCTGGCCACACTGAAGAGGAGGAAATTCCACCCGGTTGCAAGATATGGAATTGGAAATAAGTTTTGCACTGCTGAACAAACTTATGTGGGTAACAATGTAAGTTAATAGGTAGTTTTACAGCTAACAATTAATAGTGATAAATATCTTGAAAGGTCCTACTCCAATCCAGGAAACCGGTTGGTGCTGTCAGTCTCCAAAAATGAAGCTAATAAATGTTATGAACAACTATCTACTGGAAAACTGATCTGTACAATGGTGCATAGCTTATGTATTCTGGCAGCTACTGCTGCACACAAGACTCTGGGATTCACATAGGGCAAAAAAAATTTCAGGGAACCTCAGCTGAGAATTGTCCTCATTCTTGGCATATGAGGTTCTGTTCCATCAACACACTATGGCAAAACTGGGAATCCAAATTCACTAATACAGGATGAACTTAGTAACTATTGTAATAAAAAAAAGTGAGAGAGAGAGAGAGAGAGAGACAGTCAATGTAGATTTGTAAAGAATACCTCATATTTGATTGATTCAATTAAATTTTATAAGGATACTGAGTGCATAGACAGAAGAATTAAGTTACATGCCGATTTTGTAGTATTAGGACATGCCAAAGCAAGTTTCTTTGAAGACTGAAGCACAAAAGAGGGATTCCTTAAAGTAAAGTTAAACAACCACTTTTTTTCAATTTTGTAGGTTGTGCATCCTGGGAATCTGTGTAGTTGTCTCTCCTGTTTTCCTTTAATATAAACAAATTGGAAAAAAAGCGTAAGAGGAATACTCCTGACAGTCACAGAGTTAGGCGACATGCAAGCTGTGAAGAAGAATAGCACAGATTGCAAGATGACTGGTTAGCAATGCAGGCAGAAATGGTATACACAATTCACTGCAAATACATTTAACAGTTCTCACACATAAAACTTTAAATGGCTGGCATGCAAATGGATTTTCTGTATGACAGTTCTGAATATCAAACAACTAAGGGTGTTGTAAGTGCCACAGCAGAATGAAGCACCTTGTGAGATACATGAGTCATGGCAAAGTTACAATGAAAATCCAATTAAAAAAATTCAAGACTGGAAAGCTACAGTCACAAAGAATGGGAACTGGTATTCTTTTTTCATTGGGAATAGGTAAAATTAAGAGAATTTCACAATTATGGAAGATTGAGAGGTTAAATAGTGAAAGGTTGAATACAAAAGTAGAAAGACGAGACTTTAATTCATACAGGGCACTAGTGAGATCACATCTGGAACAATGTGCACAATATTCAATAATGTTAAATGTGTTACAATGCAATGCAAAAGATCTATTGGAATGGAGTGGGCTATTCTGTGAAGTTGAGTATATACAGAGAGTCAGGGTGAAAGGAAGATACCAAATGATAGAATGAATAAAGAGCGAACAGAGGGAGAAAAAGAGAGAAAGAGAGAAAAGAGAGAGAGAAAAGAGAAAGAGAGGAAGAAATAGAGAAGGAAAGATAAAGTGGGAAAGAGGGAGAGATAGAAAGACAGAGGAGGAAAGGGAAGAATTAGAAATTGAGAGGGAGAAAGAGAGAAAGAGAGAGGGCTGTAGAGAAAGATAGCAAGGGAGGTAGGGGAACAGAGAAGAAGGTAGAGAAAAGGAGAGAGAAAGAGACAGGGTGAGAAAGAGCAGAAAGAGGGAAAGATATGATAGCCAGGAAGGATCTAAAGAGAGAGCTAAGAGCAGCGAGAAGGGGACATGAAAAGTCCTTGGTTGGTAGGATTAGGGAAAACCCTAAGGCTTTCTATAGGTATGTCAGGAATAAAAGGATGACTAGGGTAGGTATCGGTCCAGTCAAGGATAGTAGTGGGAAGTTGTGCGTGGAGGCAGAGGCGATTGGAGAGACACTAAATCAATACTTTTCGTCAGTATTCACTCAGGAACAGGACATTGTTGCTGATGTGAATATTGAGTCACAAGTGATTAGAATGGATGGCTTTGAGGTATGTAGGGAAGAGGTCCGGGGAATACTGGAAAGGGTGAAAATAGATAGGTCCCCTGGGCCTGATGGCATTTATCCTAGGATCCTCTGGGAAGCTAGGGAGGAGATAGCGGAGCCATTGGCCTTAATTTTTATGTCATCGTTGTCTACAGGAATAGTGCCAGAAGACTGGAGGATAGCGAATGTGGTCCCCTTGTTCAAGAAGGGGAGTAGGGACAGCCCTAGTAACTATAGGCCAGTGAGTCTCACTTCTGTTGTGGGCAAAGTCTTAGAGAGAATTGTAAGGGATAAGATTTATGAACATCTGGATAGGAATAATGTGATCAAGGATAGTCAGCATGGTTTTGTGAAGGGCAGGTCGTGCCTCACAAACCTTGTTGAATTCTTCGAGAAGGTGACCAAGGAAGTGGACGAGGGTAAAGCAGTAGATGTGCTGTATATGGATTTTAGCAAGGCGTTCGATAAGGTACCCCATGGTAGGCTACTGCAAAAATTACGGAGGTATGGCATTGAGGGTGTATTAGAGGTTTGGATTAGGAATTGGCTGGCTGGAAGGAGACAGAGGGTAGTAGTTGATGGTAAAGGTTCATCTTGGAGTCCAGTTACTAGTGGTGTTCCACAAGGATCTGTTTTGGGACCATTGCTGTTTGTCATTTTTATAAATGACCTGGAGGAGGGGCTTGACGGCTGGGTGAGCAAGTTTGCGGATGATACAAAAGTCGGGGGAGTGGTGGACAGCAAAGAAGGATGTGGCAGGTTACAGCGGGATATAGATAAGTTGCAGAGCTGGGCAGAAAGGTGGCAAATGGAGTTCAATGTAGCTAAGTGTGAAGTCATTCACTTTGGTAGGAGTAATAAGAAGATGGATTACTGGGCTAATGGTAGGCTACTTGGTAGTGTCGATGAGCAGAGGGATCTTGGTGTCCATGTACACAGATCTCTGAAAGTTGCCACCCAGGTAAATAGTGTTGTGAAGAAGGCATATGGCGTGCTGTGTTATATTGGTAGAGGAATTGAGTTCCGGAGTCCTGAGGTCATGTTGCAGTTGTATAAGACTCTGGTGCGGCCTTATCTGGAGTATTTTGTACAGTTCTGGTCGCCATACTATAGGAAGGATGTGGAGGCACTGGAACAGGTGCAGAGGAGGTTTACCAGGATGTTGCCTGGCATGGTAGGAAGATCGTATGAGGAAAGGCTGAGGCACTTGGGACTGTCCTCATTGGAGAAAAGAAGGTTTAGGGGAGATTTGATAGAGGTGTACAAGATGATTAGGGGTTTAGATAGGGTTGCCAGTGAGAACCTTTTTCCGCGTATGGAGTCAACTGTTACTAGGGGACACAGCTTTAAATTAAGGGAGGTTGGTATAGGACAGATGTTAGGGGTAGATTCTTTACTCAGCGGGTTGTGAGTTCATGGAATGCCCTGCCAGTATCAGTGGTGGACTCTCCCTCTTTATGGTCATTCAAGCGGGCATTGGATAAGCATATGGAGGTTATTGGGCTAGTGTAGGTTAGGTAGGCTTCAGTCGGCGCAACATCGAGGGCCAAAGGGCCTGTACTGCGCTGTATTTTTCTATGTTCTATGTTCTATGATGAAAGCATTTAAATGGCATATCAGTTGAAGTGGATATGTGCATTTTGCCACAGACTACATCATTTATATGTTTATTTAAAAACTAAAAACATCCCATAACTGCAGTCCTTTTTCACAACAGCCCTCTAATGCATGGGATCAGTAACATGTACCATTTGTCTTTGAACCATCTTCGAAACTTCAATATGTCCCTTGCATGGGGTAGCAGGAATTTGACACTGCACTCAAGGCTTGGAATGACCATATTATTTTACAGTTTAACATGATTACATGACTAAGAAAGTAGATTATGTGAGCAAGATAATGTTAGGTGCTAAATCTATGGAAAACGCTAAACCAGAGTGCATTTTTTTCAGATTCAGAAATAGTCTTCAGACTTTTACAAATGGAAGGTTCACCTCCATTTGCAACAGATACAATTTTTGCTGGGTCGGTTAAAGGTGGTGAGACATAAATCACCCAGGAGATAAACCCAAATACAGCTGGGCCAGTTGAAGTTAATGATGACTTCAAACAGACCAGACTTTGGTTACTGCAAGGGCCTTAACTACAGTGTGGACGTCAAGAAATTATAGGATAAGTGTAAATGCTCAAGTATGTTTGTTTAACTATCAATTGCCAGAGCTTTTATCAACTGTGCAATAGCTTTCTTGTCTTTTCTTTTTTGCATAATACTTTGCACTTCTGTATTTAAATTCTGTCAGTAGTCTGCCCATTTAGACACTTAATCTAACTGAGGTGAAAACTAGAACAGCAATCATAACTCCAGACTGCCATCAACACTAATCATTGCACCAACTCACTAACCATTTCACATTCACAACATGGGGCTTTATAAATATTAACATAAATTATAAACAGCTAGAATGCTTACTATTACAGGAATGAAGGAGGATAATAATTTAACAAATACATGTCGGGTGGTTATAGTTCACAGTAAATTAACTGCAATGTAACAGATATAATTCACACATGTTGTGTCTGTTCCAAATCCATCTCATTTTCCCTAAACTATTGTTTCCTTGCAATTTGCAATAAAATAACAAAGCATTTACAACACAAAAACAGCTCATGCAGCTGAATAAATCAATTGCAGATGTCTAGACCTAAGCCTGTTCCATATGTCCAAAGTAGGAATATAGGAGCAGGCCACTTCAACTTTTGAGTCTGTTCTGCGATCTTTCAATGAGAGTGATCTGGGACTGAGCTCAACAAACCTGCCTTTCTCAACATCCTTTATTAAATTAAATGGCGAATCTGTGAATCTGTTAATATTTTGATTAACAGAAAGGTGTCAATCTCGGATTTTAAATTCATTATTGATCTTTCATTAATTGCTATTTGCAGAAGGGGGGGGGGGGGCTTTACTGATGAGGGAGAATATCACAGTTGTACTGAGGAGGGACATGTTGGAGGTCTCATACAGTGAAGCCAGGTACAGCTCAGGAAGAGAAAAGGTAAATCACTTTGATGAGGTCGTACGAAAGGCCTCCCAACAGCTGCAAGAAGGGATGTGTTGGCAGATTATGGAAAAATGCAAAAACAACACGTTGTTCTGAGTGATTTTACTTTCCTTTGTATTGGCTGCGACTCACTTAGTGCCAGGGGCTTGGATGGAAAGAAATTTGTCCGGTGCATCCAGGAGGGTTTCCTGAAGCAATGTGTTAATAATCCAACTTGGGAAAGAGCCATACTAGACCTGGTATTAGGGAATAAACAAGGCCAGGCTATTGAAGTTTCAGTGTGGTGAACATTTCAGGAAACTTACATAATATTACGGGTAAGAGTAGTCCACAGGTGAAAGTTCTAAATTGGGGAAGGCTAATGATGTCAATATTAGTCAGGAACAGGACAATGTCAATTGGGGGGTGGGAATTTGAGTGTAAATCCACATCTTTCACATGGGAGTCTTTTAAAGGCCAATTGATTAGAGTTCAGGATCAGCATAGCCTTGTGAAAGTGAAGAATAAGGATGGCAAGATTCAGGAAACTTGGATGACAAGAAAAATTGAGAAAATAAAGTAAAATGGAGGCATATGTTAGGTTGTGGAAACTGAAGACAGATAGAGTCCTTGGAGAATATAAAAAAAAGCAGGAAAAAATTTAAGCTAGGCACTAGGAAGGCTAAAAGGAGCCATGAAATGACGTTGGGAAACAGGATACAGGAAGATCCCAAAGCTTTTTATATGTGTATATGGAGCAAGAGGGTAGCTAGGGGAAGGGTAGGTCCACTCAAGGACAAGGGAGGACAAATCTTTGTGTGGAGCTGCAGTAAGTGGATGAGGTCCTCAAGGAATACTTTGCATTGGTATTTGCGATGGAGAAGGACATGGTGGATGGTAAATCTAAAGAGAGTATGTTGATATTTTAGGACACGTTGATATAAAAAAGGAGGAGGTGTTGGGTGTTTTGAAAAGCATTACAATAGACGACTCCACAGGACCTGATAAGATCTATCACAGACTACAGAGGGAGGTGAGGAAGGAAATTGCTGGGCCTTGTATGAAATCTTTGAATCCTCTTTATCACAGGCAAGGTCCCAGAGGACTAGACAATAGCCAATTTGCCTCCTTTATTTAAGAAGGGCAACAGGAATAAACTGGGAAATTACAGGCTGGTGAGCCTTACATCAGTGGTAGGGAAATTATTGGAGAAAATTCTTGGGCATTGGATTTATTCACATTTGGAAATAAATAGACTTATTAGTGATAGGCAGCATAACTTTGTGTGGGGAAGCTTGTAACCCACAAACTTGATTGAGTCTCTGGATGTAGGTTTGCTCGCTGAGCTGGAAGGTTCATTTTCAGACGTTTCATCACCATACTAGATAACATCTTCAGTGAGCCTCTGGATGAGGTATTGCTGATGATTCCTGCTTTCTATTTATATATTTGGGTTTCTTTGGGTTGGTGATGTCATTTCCTATGGTGATATCATTTCCTGTCCTTCATCTCAGGGGGTGGCAAATCAGTCCAAGTCAATGTGTTTGTTGATAGAGTTCCAGTTGGAATGCCATGCTTCTAGACATTCTCGTGCGTGTCTCTATTTGGCTTATCATAGGATGACTGCATTGGCCCAGTCAAAGTGGTGTCCTTCCTCATCTGTATGTAAGAATATTAGGATATTATTCTCACTAATATCCTGACATACAGATGAGGAAAGACACCACTTTGACTGGGACAACACATCCACCTGAGGACAAGCTCAACAGAGGCATGCACAAGAATTCCTAGAAGCATGGCATTCCAACTGGAACTCTATCAACAAACACATTGACTTGGACCTGATTTACCACCCCCTGAGAAAAAAAGAACAGGAAATTACATCACCATGGGAAATGGCACCACCACAGGAAATGATATCACCGGCCCTAAGAAACCCAAACATATAAATAGAAAGCAGGGATCATCAGCAATGCTTCAGTCAGAGGCTCACTGAAGATGTTACCTATGGTGAAAAAACATCTGAAAATGAACCTTCCAGCTCAGTGAGCAAACCTACATCCAGAACCTCAACCTGAGGTACAAATCTTCTCAAAACTTGCTTGATTGAGTCTTTTGAGGAAGAAGCAAACATGATTGATGAGGGCCAGGAGTGATGTTGTCATAGACTTTGATAAGGTCCTGCATGACAGACTCCAGAAGGTGAAATCACATGGGACTGGCAATAAGCTGATAAAATGGATACAGAACTGGCTTGGTCACAGAAGACAGAGAGCAGCGGTGGATGGATGTTTTTCTGACCGGACATCTGTGACCAATGGTGTTCTGAAGGGATCAGTGCTGGGACTCATGCTGTTTGTTGCATATATAAATTACCTGGAGAAGAATGTAGGTAGTTAGATGAGTAAATTTGTTGAAGATTAGGGGAGCTGTGGACAATAAGGAGGATTGCCAGAAAACACAGCAGTATGTAGATAGGCTGGAGACTTGGACAGATAAAGCACAGATGGAATTTAATCCAGACAAATGTGAGGTGATGCATTTTGGAAGGTCTTATGCAGGAGGAAATCACTGAGTAAATGGCAGAACCCTTAGTAGCAAACAGGCATACAGGTCCACAGTTCCCTGAAAGTGGTGGCACAAGTGGATATGGTGATCAAAGAAGCATATTGCATGCTTGCCTTCATCAGCCAAGGTATAGAGTATGTTGCAGCTGTTAAGAACTTTGGTTTGGCCACCTTTGGAATATTGCATAGAGTTCTGGTCATCACAGTACCAGGAAGATGTGGAGGTTTTGGAGAGGGGACAGAAACAATTTACCAGGATGTTGCCTGGTTCGGAGAGTATTAGCAATGAGGAGAGATTGGATAAATGTGGTTTGCTTTCACTTGAATGTTGGCAGCTGAGAGTCAATCTGACAGAAGTTGACAAAATTATGTCATCTATGGATAGAATGGATAGTTGGTGTCTTTTTCTCAGGGTCGAAATGTCAATTACTAGAGGATGTAGATTTAAGGTAAAAGGGAGAACTTTAAAGGAGATGTGAGAAGCAAGTTTTTTGTTTTTCAGAGAGTGTGGTAAGTACCTGGAATGTTCTGCCAGAGGTGGTAATAGAAGCAGATACAATAACAATGTTTTAGAGGCATCTTGACAGATACATGAATAAAAAGGTATAACAGGGATATGGATGTAGGAGCAAAAGGTTTTTAGCTTAGAAAGGTGATGTGTCTACACAGTCTTGGTGAGTCAAGTACTACTCTTTGTTCATTTGTGTGTTCAAGTGTTTCCTAGCTTCACTCCTAGAATGTCCGGCTCTAATTTCTGAAACAATATTCCCTCGGCCTGAATCAGCAGAAGTAGTTCCTCTCCACCTACCGTATCAAACAAAAAATGAATAAAAGTGGCAAATATTAAAAAGACTGAGAAACAGAGTTATAACAGGAATGGAAGCATGTACATTGTTGAAAATAAAAACAAAAAAAACGAAGTGAAAGTATAATAAAACACATCAGAGAAAAAGGTGGATAGAGAAGTTCAAAATAAATGATAAAGAACATCTCCAGGATGGAAGAAATTGCCAAGCAGGTGACTACCTTGAAACTTAAGCTACCCTATATTTCAAAAATATTTTGAACAATAAAAAGGTCTCATGATATAATTGATTTGTTAGTCTTTAATGAACAATTGTAAATACCTAAAACACCCAAAAGTGATATTTTCCAAAGATTGCATCAACGTTACATGAGAACATCAAAACCTCAAGCAATAGTCCAATAGTAAATTTGCTCACTAAGGGTTATTCATTTGATTTAAGAAATAATATCCAATTGTCAAATCTGTGCTAACGGCAATGAGGTATAAAAAGAAGCTTTACTACTACCATCACTCCATCAAAACCATGACAAGAGCTAGGAATGGACTTGTGAGTTTAAAAGGGATAAAATTGATCATTGTTATCGACTATTACTCAGTGTGGATTGAGATACACTGCTTGCACAGTATCACATTAGACAAATTGATAAAATCATTAAAACAAAATGAATTCTATTTGCAGAATGCCTTATGTGGCTGTATCTGAATGGGCCACAATTCACAAATGAGCAATTGGAGAATTTGCAGAAGAGTCAGGGTTCATTCACATAATAATTGCATATCATTATGCATGCACAAATGGTGAAGTAGAAACAGAACTTGTAACTATAATAATATTTTGAAGAAAAAGTAATTTGTTTTTTGTTGAATTATAGATCACTACCATTGCAAAATGGGCTATCTATAGCAGAACTATTGCTGGGAACAAGACTAAACACAGATTCCATCAGCTTCCAGTTAAACAAAACCTCACATTCCCATGAGGTCATCATAGTGTGAGAAAATTGTAAGAAGTGATACACACACAAGTAAAGAGAGAAGGGAGATGCTACTGGAACAACATTCTCAGAAACAGTTCCAAACAACCTCAGTGAATATTGTAAAATGTCTTCAGATACTAACTCTGCAATGTTTGTGAACTGAACATGATGAGGGTGCAGTGAGTTAACATCATAGATCTAGCAACTCATGGTGTACGGTTACTTAACGAGAGAGAGAGTATGAGGATAGTATGATAAATATTGATGAAGGAGACATTTTCAGCTCATGTAGAACTCAAGATGTGTAAATAGAAAGTCTGTACATAAAAAGCTTTATGGTAAATAAAATGTGTTGAAGTAAACACAGATTGCATTAGAGTAATTTGAAAGGCAATCTGACCCCTAATACCCCAACTGGGAAACAAAACAGGATAGAAGGGGTATAATAGACTGGAAGATAGGAGGGAGTAAAATGACAAAACATATTTTGGTAGAAGACAAAAGATGTGTTAATGGGAGGTTTTCCACAACAACCCTGAGATGCCAATCACCTGTTATTTTAACTCTACATTTTATTACAATTGTGAACTCCCCATTGTCATCCTTCTATATTATTCCAACAATGTTCAATATAAGCTTGAAAAACTGCACCTGATTGTTCATTTAGGCACTTTATAGAGTTCTGAGCTCAACATTGGCTTCTGTAATGTTAGATTGTAAACTTTATCCCCATTTTGTTTCTTTATTTCTTTGCTGGTTTTGGGTTTTTCTCGATTCTCTTTTTCGTTGTATTTGTTTGCAAGTTGTTCATGATTCTGCCTTCCATACCTCCTTTGGACAGAGGTTTCGTTTTTCTACTTGTCCCATTACCACACGCCATGGAGCTTGCATCAAACCTTCTGTTCGTTAACCTCTTCTGTCTTCAACAGGTCTTCCCTTTTATACTTTTTTCCACCTATCCCTTGACCATTTTTTTCTCTCATGATTTTTCCCTGCACTGCATTCCATCTAAGATCAATGTATCCCTCCAAAGATCTGGTGTCCCAAATTGTTCACAGTGCTCCAGGTGTGGTACTTGGGTAACCGAGGTTTTGTCTAGCTGAAGCATGAGCCCTCTAGCTTTTAAGTAATCATAGGAGGACTATGTGCAGCAGAAACATTGGCTTGGATCTGATCCTGGAGCTGTGGGTTTTATATAATTCTAAGTGCCTCATCAATTTAACATATCCTACTTGAGCTGAGTATAGCCCACATAGCATGACTGATGTGCATTGTGCGTGCACACATTTTAAGCTCCAATTGTTAATGCTGATGCAGGAAGAGAATAAAAGATATTCATGCATGTTGCTTCAGCTCCCAGAGTGCCAACAGGACTCTGAAGTGCTTTAATTCTACAGGGTTCCTCCACTTGCACGCACTGCAGCACTTCTCCAGTTATCACTCCGCTCAACTTCAGCCCAGTTACTTTCAAAATAATATTCAAAAGTATTTATTTCCTGATTTTTTTTTCAAAAAAGACAGGGTACCAGCACTGTTGTTTTCCTATTTCCTGCCTGACATTCACCAGCCTGACAGGCTATTTTCCAGCAAGAAAGCCTGGTGGCTCAGTGGTTAGCACCGCTGCCTCACAGCAGCAGGTTCGATTCCAGCCTTGGGCAACTGTCTGTGTGGAATTCGCACATTCTCCCCATGTCTACGTGGGTTTCCTTTGGGTGCTCCGGTTTCCTCCCACAGTCCAAAGAAATGCAGGTTTGGTGAATTGGCCATGCTAAATTGCCCATAGTGTTAGGTGTTAGTCAGGGGGAAGTGGGTCTGGTTGGGTTACTCTTCGGAGGATCAGTGTGGACTGGTTGGGCCAAAGAGCCTGTTTCCACACTGTAGGGGATCTAATCTAAACAAAATTGTGGACAATCCCTAGAAGTTGCAGCATGGTGGCTCAGTGGTTAGCACTGCTGCCTTACAGTGCCGGGGTCCCAGGTTCGATTCCAGCCTCAGACAACTGTTTATGTGGAGTTTGCACATTCTCCCCGTGTCAGCGTGGGTTTCCTCCAGATGCTCTGGTTTCCTCCCTCACTCCAAAGATGTGCAGGTTAGGTGAATTGGCCGTGCGAAATGGCCCATAGTGTTTAGGGATGTGTAGGTTAGGTAAATTAGTAAGGGTAAACGTAGGATACGTGTCTGGATGGGTTACTCTTCAGACAGTCAGTATGGACTTGTTGGGCCGACGTTTCCACACTGTAGGGATTCTATAAAAATTGAAGAATGGGACATGGTGGAGAGAGTCTCCACCTGCAAGGAACGATCATTCTGCCCTGTATTGGTGTAAGAACGCAGCAGAAGATTTGTTTTAGGGACCATAGTGGTTTGAGTGTTGGTGATGGGGTTGGGGAAAGCATATGGAGAATGACACTGACTCAATGGGAAAGATACCTGCCACTTTCTCCAGAATGTCTTTTCTTCTGCCACCCCAATTGGCACCAACCATGGTGAAATGCTCCAAAGCTAAGGTTTTAAAGCTCATAACTGTTCCAAAGTCATCCACAACATACCCTAGAGAGAATGCCCTCAGGGAAACATCAGTACTCTTCTATCTCAAGCTGTAGCAACTGAGGAAACCCTAGAATCAGGAGAATGTGTCAGTGAGCACATATCAATGATTTTACACAAATCAAGAAAGTTAATTTATGAGTTGGATTATTGAGATAAAGACTTCTTTTTCTGGAAATAGCATTAATATACATCAGCAAGTGATGATAAACCAATGCGGCCAGTCTGCAGGAAGCCAATCAGAGAATGTTTGTACATGACATACATGCAAAATAATTGGTGTACTTGGGAAGGCCAGTTCAGGTGAAGTGTTCTTATTTTATTTGTTGTTTAAGAGCACTGGTAGCTAAGAGCACTAATAGTTGATGCTGCTATTACTGGTCCCCTCTTCCCCAACCCCTAAAGCAGACCGAATAGGACATCCATGAGGGAAAAACAATTTTTCCAAGGATGGTGAGTGGGTCAGGAGCATTAGATTAGATTACTTACAGTGTGGAAACAGGCCTTTCGACCCAACAAGTCCACACGGACCCACCCAGACCCATTCCCCTCTACACCTAACATCACAGGCAATTTAGCGTGGCCAATCCACCTAACCTGCACATCTTTGGACTGTGGGAGGAAACCCACACAGACACAGGGAGAATGTGTAAACTCCACACAGTCAGTCACCTGAGGCAGGAATTGAACCCGTGAGGCAGCAGTGCTAACCACTGTGCCACCGTGCCGCCTACTAAAATGCCTTGCAAAAACTCAAAGCCAGGAGTAGAATAGAGAAAATTGCAAAAAGATAGCCACTGCAGATGTTGCTTTGCATTCTAAAAGCACAAACCAGAAACAGACAGAGACAGAGTGGAACTCATTCTGGATCATATATACCCATGTTAAAATATCATCGCAAATCTAGCCTTTATTGAAAACAGCTTCAAATGCTATAAACATTGTAAGAAAACATAGTCATTCACATGTCAGAGGGCACTCTATGGCTTTTACAAGATGACAGGAAATTGAAACGGGGGGAATGTATCATTGTGAATAGTCAGCCATGACCTTATTCAATGATAATACAAAATTGAGGGGGTGTATGTACTGTTTCCTTTTCCTATGTTCATCAATAGGGTTCTCAAGTACAGGCCTTCACCATCAGTATTTCATCAGTTTTTTTTAATGGGGAGAGAGATGTAGAAATTCAAAGTTCCCTTGTGAACCAAGCAAGAAGATGTTTAACAGTCAGGCTGTTGAAAATTAATGTTGAGTCTATTTAACCATTGTTTATATTAATTTTTAATGTTATGTGGAGGTCTCCAGTACACTGGTTCCAGTTTATGCTGAAATTTTCATGGTTAAATTGTGCTGAAACACATAGAGTATGAAGACTTTGACTTCAGTGAAATTCTTAAAAAGCAACCTCAAGGGGGAAATGTAATTTGTTCACAGGAAATGTATACAGTACTGACTTCATTTTTTAAAAAATGAATTTATATGAAACCATTGGGCATTTTAAATGTTTATGCTCCTCTCTTTCTGTTATACCTTCTTCTCATGCCTCAAGTCTAGTTGGCAAAGCACAACTAATGAAACACTGATTGATTTTCCCTTCATTTCCTCCATTCCTTCCATGGGGAATATTCTTGTATTCCCTCAGCTTTATCAACATGACAAAGTAGCCATGAGTGAAATGGCAGGAACTTAATCTATAAAGGCAAACATGAGACATTTCACCACGGTGACCTGTGGAAGCCTATCATTGAAACCTAAAATCAAAGATTGCAAAGATAAGTACATCTACACAAAAAATATGAAGAATGGAGCCAGATGACTGTGTTTTGTTTGTACTGCAGCAATATTTTCAGGGCAGGACTTTCACATGTGCTATTTACTGGAACAAAATTCAAATAACTCTTCCCCAGGCCTCCAGATCTCCATGTCAGCATGGAATCAGGCTCCCAAGGCCATGGCTGCCAGCAAGAAATCCGGTGTTGCAATTTTCCCAGAACGCACCTCCTAATTGTATTCACTGATCTATTAAAGTGATGCATACTCCTGGCTCAGAGGTGGATGTTGCTGATACAGATAGGAGGCTTGAAGGGTGCTAGAATGTAGAGTTAACCATGGAGGTTGAAAATTATATTAATAATGCCTTGAGTGAAAACCCTGTGGATTATTGGGGAATAACAAGCAGATCACTGAGTCCACAGTGGCAGGCTATCCTTTTTGTAGCCAACAACACCGTCCGTCTCTGAGAGATCAGAAGCACTCTGCCCATAAGGGGATCGTTGTTATATTTAATGACAGTCCAGGAGAACAAATTCCTCATCTAAAAGATTTTCCTCTATAGACACTCCTATGTGATACATTTTCTTTGGGAATGAGATTTCATGAGGTAAATAATCTATCAGGTGAACTGTATATAGTGATACCAGCTTGTGATCCACTAATCAAGAATTGGTTAAACAAGTTACATAGTTGACATTTTACAGTTTTCGTGTGAACCAGTCCCAAGTGCAGCAATCTGTAGTAGCTAATTACTCAGTGTGTACCGCATCTATTAGATTTAATCACAATCCACTCCACCAGACCACTCAAATGTAAGAAACCTGCAAGGACCTGCTAGTAACACTGAGGCTACTTGGTTTCAAGACCTCCCTTCCTCGCTTACTCCGAACAAATATACAAACTCTGGAGACCAAGACGGACAAACTCAGATCACGGCTCAGCTTCCAGCATGAACTGTGGGACTGCTGCGCACTCTGCTTCACAGAAACCTGTCTCAACCCATCCATTCCTGACTGCGCACTTCAGGCTGATGGTTTTTCTATCCATCGTCTAGACAGCACAGCATCCTTGGGTCAGACAAAGGTTGAAGGGGTTTGCTTTTCAATCAACAAAGTACTGTGCACAGACATTGCAACCATGGGCAGCCAATGCTCCCCAGACCTTGAATTCCTCACCATCAAATGCCGCCCCTTCTATCTACCACAGGAATTTACCGCTGCTATACTAACTACTGTGTACATACCGCCACAAGCAAAGGTTGAGGAATCTTTGGATGTGCTGTACTCCACCACTAACACCCTGGAGACGAAACACCCTGAGGCCCTGTTTATTGTAACTGGTGACTTCAATCAAGCCAATGTAAGGAAGGTGTTGGCCAAGTACTACCAAAACATTACCTGCCCACCAGAGGCCTGAACATTTTAGACCCACTGTTACACCACTGTGAAGGATGGCTACCGCTCCATCCCCCGCCCTCATTTCAGGAACATCGACCACAATGCCGTGTCTCTTATCGTGGTTTACAGGCAATAGCTCAAGCAGGAGACCCCCTCGCGGATACAGGTCCAGTGCTGGTCAGAGGAGGCAGAGGATCAACTTCAGTGCCGTCTGGAATCGGCTGATTGGGCCATGTTCAAACAGTCTGCATGTACGTTAGACATCACAGACTTTATCAGCAAGTGTGTGGAGGACTGCAAACCAAGGAAGTCAGTCCAGGTGTTCCCCAACAGGACTGACCAAAACCTGCTAAAGACCAGGCATGAGGTCTTCAGATCAAGAGACTCACTTAAATATAAGGAATCCAAGTACAATCTTCACAGACAGCCAAGGACCAATACCGATCCAAACTAGAGATCCAGACAGACACCCGGTGACTGTAGAAAGGACTGAATGACACCACAGGTTCTAAAAAGAGACAGTGCAAGATAGCAGGCGATGACACATCCCTCCCAGATCATCTCAACACCTTCTATGCTCGCTTTGAGCAGAATTTTGGTGGAGAGTTAACATCTATTCCAATAAGTCCTGACGAACCTATCCCAACAGTCACTGCATCAGAGGTTAGATCAGTTTTCCTTCTTGTAAATCCAAAGAAAGCAATGGGGCCAGATGGAGTACCAGGCCATGCACTCAGAGCATGCGCAGATCAACTGGCAGAAGTCTTCTTGGACATCTCCAACCTCTCCCTGCAGCAGGCCACTGTCTCTGCCTGTTTCAAGAGGGCCATCATCATCCCTGTGCCTAAGAAAGCTCATGCAGCATGTCTCAATGACGACTGCCTCGTGGCCCTAACTTTGGTGATCATGAAGTGCTTTGAAAGGCTGGTCATGGCATTAATCAACTCTAGCCTCCCCATTACTCTTGATCCACTCCAATTTGCCCATTGGACCAATGGATCCACGTCAGATGCCATATCACTTGCCCTTCACTCCTCCCTAAAACATCGTGACACCAAGAATAGCTATGTAAGAATCCTACTCATTGACTACAGTTCAGCCTTCAACACCATTATCCCCTCAAGACTGATTACTGAACTTAGACTAAGCCCCACACTCTGCAATTGGATCCTCAGTTTCAGTGAAGATTGGAGATAATATTTCATCCTCACTAACGCTCAACACTGGAGCACCCAAGGGGTGTGTACTCAACCCCCTACTGTACTCACTGTATACTCACGACTGTCTCACCAAATACCAGACTAGTGCCATTTACAAGTTTGCTGATGACACCACCATAGTCGGTCGAATCTCAGATGGCAGAAGACTGAGAAAAATTGTGCACTGAGAACAACCTAACTCTCAATGCCGGCAAAACCAAGGAATTCATTATTGACTTTCGGCAGGATGTTACTCATGCCCCCCTACACGGAGGTGGAAGGAGTGGAGAGTGTCAAGCTCCTGGGAGTGGTCATCCACAACAAGCTTTCTTGAACATAGAACATAGAACATAGAACAATACAGCGCAGTACAGGCCCTTTGGCCCTCGATGTTGTGCCGATCCAAGCCCACCTAACCTACACTAGCCCACTATCCTCCATATGCCTGTCCAATGCCCATTTAAATGCCTATAAAGAGGGAGAGTCCACCACTGCCACTGGCAGGGCATTCCAAGAACTCACGACTCACTGAGTAAAGAATCTACCCCTAACATCTGTCCTATACCTACTACCCCTTAATTTAAAGCTATGCCCCCTCATAATAGCTGACTCCATACGTGGAAGTTTCATGTGGACACACTGGTTACAAAGACCCAACAACATCTCTTCCTTGGGCAGCTGAGGAAATTTGGCATGATGGCGATTACCCTTGCCAACTTTTATAGGTGCGCCATCAAGAGCATTCTGTCTGGATGTATCACTACCTGGTATGGCAACTGTACCATTCAAGGTTGGAGACGGTTACAGAGAGTGGTGAACTCAGCCGGGACAATCACAAAGGCCAACCTCCAATCTATAGAATCCATCTACCAGGCTCGCTGTCAAGGAAAGGCTGCCAGCATTCTCAAAGCTCCATCCCACCCTGGTAATGTTTTTCTACAACCTCTACCATCAGGGAGAAGGTACAGAAGCCAGTACACACGCACCAGCCGGTTTCATAACAGCTTCTACCCTACTGTTGTTAAAAAACTGAATGGATTCACAAACTCTTAATGTTCGCCTGTTAAGATATTTCAAAAGATAGAAGTAATATTAAGCTTTGTTTTCTACTGATTTTTACCAGATAATTTATAATTTAACATGTTTGTTTAGAAAATGAACAAATATTTATAACGTTCAAGTTTGCAATGTTAGTTTAGAATTTTCAATGGATCTGAAAATTCTTAGCTTAGTAAGAGCTCATTATATATTATTTCGAATTTGATCTTTTATTCACTATCAACATTATTAAACGGCTATGTGTTTATTTTTATTAACTGCACTCTTTAAGTTATTTTTAAAGAAACCTTGCAATGTGCATTCATGCAGATAAGGAAAAGTCATTTAGATAAATTGTTGGGTATTTTTGTTTTTGCCACTGCTCACCTATTATTTAGCTATCTATGCTACCTAACTCTGTGATCTGCCTGTATTGTTCGCAATACAAAGCATTTCACTGTGCCTCGGTACACATGACAATGAGTTCAAGTCATTTAATTAATTAATTCATTTGTTCATCTATTGCATTTGATCTGCTATATTTGAAAATAAGCATTAACATCTGCCACAACTATTCGAACTTATTCATGCAAAAAGTAGCACTGCCACATTTTAGATAATGGAATCCCTCACTATCAACTGAGGAATCTGAGACCTAACAAGCAAGTATGTGTTCAGTGCTTCCCAATATGGTTATTACAGAGCTTGCCCTATAATTCTATGTTGATTCTCATTGTGTTTTAATAGGAGATCTCCATATCGAGGTATGCACATCAATGCAGAATTTCAGAAACTTATTTGAAATGGATGCGTTAAGAGAAGCAAATTCCAAACATATTTTCAGGACAATAATTCACCTTTGGCTTGACATCATTATATCATGGAATACACAACTGACGAGAATTACAGACACAAATTAATATAATAGTAGGTTCAGTGCAAAGCTTATTATTAATTTGTAAAAGCTATCCACCCATTTGAGTTGAGGAAGGGATCCAGCATGCATTGCCAACTGCCAGAAACTATTGTGCAAATTGCACCATTCCACTGCTCACTGTGCAGGCCATCAACTCCTTATGATTGCCGATAAATTACTACACTTGTATTATTAGTGTTCAACACAAAGTTACTACTGATATTCATGACATCAGGAGCCTTAATGAGGGGATTCATGTCACTGCAAAACTACTCAAATTCTATGGCCCAGAAAATGAACAATTGAAACAATGTAGTCTCAAATGACAGCCAATAATTTGTTTCTTGAGCTTTTACTAATTTTTGCAGCTTTTTTTCCTCTGCAGTCTTTCTCTCTCTTAATCCAATCTCTAATTCCTTTTAATTTCCTTCTATATCTAAGTTGACTTTAAGCATCCCATTTCCTTAACTCCTTCTTGCCTTTTCTTAAATGTTATTAGTTAAAGAGATAGATGTTTGGTCACACTATTCAAGCTTCCAGATGTTTTCCACTGTTATCAGTTTGTGCTTTCAGCAATGTTCACAGCAAAATTAAATGAATATGTCAAATTGTCTTTTTTGATGTTAAACATGGACTTCAACAACATTTTTTGTTACTGGGATAGTTGGCTTTGTGCAAATGTAAGTGACAGTTTTAATTATGGAAGTACTACATCTAGCACACTGATTGAAAAACCAATTAAAATGGTGACCATATTTGGTGTAGGAAATCTTACAGAAAAGGAGTTTGGAAGATTGCGATAAGTCTTGACTGTGGTGGTCATGGTGCTGAGGATGAACTTCAGAAGGTAAACTTTCAAGCAAAGCTCCCATTCTTGCCAGCCAGTCAGATCTGCCCCTTGAGCTCTCACTCCATGATTTCAAGTGCAGACACCAGTACTTTCCAAATATTCCCTGAACCTGAAAATGCTGAGTCTGCCAAAATGAAACAAAGCCTCTTTGAACAGACAGGACCTAAAACAAGAGCTCATTGAGGCAGAGAGCCTGTCAGCAAGGCTGAATGAGATCCATTAGTTATATGTTTGTGGAAGGAACAAGCTGAGAAGCTAAGAATATCAAGTTGTTGGTTAGTACAAATTCAAACATCAGTTTGCAAAACAAAAAGATCGAGAAGATACTTCAAAAGATAGAAGTAATATTAAGCTTTGTTTTCTACTGATTTTTACCAGATAATTCATAAGTTAACATGTTTGTTAAGAAAATGAACAAATATTTATGATAACATTCAAGTTTGCAATGTTAGTTTAGAATTTTCAATGGATCTGAAAATTCTTAGCTTAGTAAGAGCTCATTATATATTATTTCGAATTTGATCTTTTATTCACTATCAACATTACTAAACGGCTACAGTCAATGTGTTTATTCTTATTAACTGCACTCTTTAAGTTATTTTTAAAGAAACCTTGCAATGTGCGTTCATGCATATAAGGAAAAGTCATTTAGATAAATTGTTGGGTATAAATTGAGGAAATATTCAGATGTTACCACTTAGCAATTTATTCCTTGTCTCAACTGATTATCTTAGCAAGTCTTAAGTGTTCATTCTGTGCACTGAAAGATAACAAAAATACTCATGTGAATTTGAACCTCAGTGCCTAGAAAGAGTAGCTTCCAGAGTTGAGGAGAAAACTAGATGCAATTGAATGGAACCACACAACTATCCCTGGGAAAGGTATCTGGCAGCAATTGCATCCAGGTGCAAGTCACTGACCAGATATAACACCAGCACTATACTGTTGGAAAATACAACTTAAATAGTCAAACTTAAGAAACAGTCAAAAAGCCACAGGTAATTTGATTTAACATAAATATTGCAAGGATGGTTCCATTGAAGATGCTCGCCAACATGAAAAACTCCTATTGTGACATGTGTAATTTCAACAGGAATAATTGTAGAGGATTTTCTTCAAGAATATCAAAAATAAGTAGATACCAACACTTCTAATATTGGTTTGATCTTCTCATGCAAAATCATGTTGTTCAAATTGTGTGCAGATTCTCAAAGTTAAATGAAGCAAGAATTTCTATTGTGTTGTAATGTGTAATATAACCATAGTCTAACACCGGTGCCTCCACATCATGGCTACCATTGACACCACAAACTTCCAGCACAAAGTGGAGAGGATCTCCAAGAAGATCACGCATATCGACACAACATCAAGCTTCTGCAGAGATGCAAGAAAGCAGAGAAGATCCTGAAAAAGCTATAGATCACAAACCTAGTCAAGTCACTCTACAACACAGACGATGCTGAGAGATTCTGCTGTTATACCTACAGCAAACTCCTCAATCGTCTCACACACCAGCTCTATAGCAAGTAAAGCTTGAAATTGAGGTACAGTCCATATTCTCAGCTTGCCCTCAGGACATAGAGGACCAGCTATGAAATACTGCCAAGCCGACGAGGCAACAGAACTACACCACTTACATACAAACCAAGAACAAGAAACTGGAGAAACTTGGTATCACCACTAACAGTAACCAAGCCTCCCCTGGTACCCCCACAGAGAAATCCATGGTAAGCCAATCTGACCACACCCTTCAACTAGACAAAATCAAAATTCTCAGCTGAAGGCTCAGTTTTTGCCCAACATCCAAAATGGACCCCATTGGTCTCGCGGCAGACACAGAGGAATTCATCAGGTGAAGGAGGCTCTGGGAATCCTTCTGCAAACCCCAAGGTGGCAGCAGCGAGCCCAATGAGACAACCAACAAACCAGAACAGTCAACAGAGAGATCCATGCTGGAGTGACCAAAGAAGAAAGAGTCAAATTGGACCCCTCCAGAAGGCTGCTTTAGGCTCGACATGTATCCTCAAACCATCAGGAGATATATTAATGCCAGCTTCATCAGCCACACTCATTGGATGGCGCAGAATGTCTCCCAAGCTCAACACAACATTATCCCTGCTCTCAAGGCTAATCGCAACATTGTCATCAAACCAACAGATAAAGCAGGAGGCATTGTCATACTGAATAGATCAGACTACTGTAAAGAAGCATACTGATAACTGAACAACCAGGAACACTACAGACAACTACCTGCCAATTGGACCATAGAACACACCAGTCAACAGAACAGACTGATCAAGACCTTTGATCCAGACCTTCAGAGTATCCTATGTACTCTCAACCCATGTATTTCTCACATTGGCGACTTCTACTGCCTTCCAAAGATACACAAAGCCAACATAACAAGACCATTCCATCATATCAGGCAATGGGACCCTGTGTGAGAATCTCTTTGGCTATGTCAAGGGCATCTTGAAACCCATTGTACAAAGAACCCCCAGCTTCTGTTGCAACACTACAATTACAAAAACTCAGCACTCATGGACCAGTTGCACCAGAAACATTTCTCATCAGAATGAACATTTCAGCAGTCTACATCAGCATCTTCCATGACAACAGCATCAACACCAACAGCTGCCAATCTCCAGGTGCCAGCCTACAACTCATCTACTTCATCCTCAACCACAATGTCTTCACCTTTGACATCTAGTTCTTCATCCAGAAACATGGAACAGCCATGGGGACCAAATGTGCACCCCAATATGCCAACATTTTCATGCACAAGTTTGAGCAAGACTTCTTTGCTGTTCAGGATGTCTGACCAACACAATACACCAGAAACATTGATGACATTTTTTCCCTTTGGACGAGTGGCAAGGAATCACTGAAACAACTACACAGTGATATCAACACGTTTCATCCAACCATTTACCATGGGCTACTCTTCAGAATCAGTCTCATTCTTGGACACACACATCTCTATCAAGAATGGACACCTCAGTACCTCACTCTACTGCAAGCCCACAGATAACCTCATGATGCTGCACTTCTCTAGCTTCCACCCCAAACATATTAAAAAAGCCAACTCCTACAGACAAGCCCTATGCATACACTGGATCTGCTCAGTGAGGAGGAATGTGATGGACATCTAAAGATCTCAAAGGATGCCCTCATAAGAGCAGGATACAATGCTCAACTCATCGATCTCCAGTTCCAATTTGCCACAACAAAAAACAGCAATGACCTCCTCAGCAGACAGACACAAGACATGACCAATAGAGTACCCTTTGTTGTCCAGAACTTCCCTGGAGCAGAGAGAGTACATCACATTGTTTGCTGCCTTCAATATGTGATGATGAGTATCTCATCAAGATCGCCTTTATACCTCCACTTCTTGCCTTCAAACAATTGCCAAACTTTAAACAGACCACAGCAAACTGCCAAGCCTTTAGGCCAACATTGACCACAACACCACACAACCCTGCCTCAGCCACCTGTGTAAGACATGTTAGATCATTGACATGGATACTACCATCAGACATGCAAACAACACCCACCACATACACGGCAGATCTTCATGTGACCCGGCCAACATTGTCGATCTTACACGCTGTAGGCAAGGATGCCCAAGGCATGGTATATTGGCAAGACCATGCAGACACCATGACAATGGATGAATGGATACCGCGCAACAATTGCTAGACAGAAATATTCCCTCCCAGTCGGGGAACACCTCAGCGGTCAAGTACATTCACCCTCTGATCATTGGGTAAGTGCCCTCCAAGGCAGCCTTTGAGATAAACACCAATGCAGAATTGCTGAGCAGAAACTGACAACCAAGTTCTGTACCCATGAAGACAGCATCAACTGTAACCTTGGGTTTGTGTCACGCATGTGACCCCACCACACTGTTCTGTATCTGTAAAATCTCCCTTACTGTTGGATTTTGACACCATCACCTTGATAAATTGTTATGATTTCTTTACCTTAATTAATTTGTACAGCCTTGGAATACTTATTACTTTGGTTAGAGCTTTAGCATGTGACACTTTTCAATATCACATCATTCAAGCCATTTGGTTTATCTCCAGCACCACCTTATTTTATTGTTTATAACTATTTAATTGAATGATAGGCCATCCCTTCACTTGTTATTCAGCTGTTAACACTTTACTCACACTGTCTGACACTCTTGATCACCTGCAGAGATGTACTATTTGACACTCCACTCACACCAGTTGTATGATCTTTTGATCTCTCAGACCTTGATTTCTTTGCCTATAAATTCTGTCTTTGTATGTTTCCCTCTCACTTCACCTGACCAATGGGCTATGCTCCAAACGTTTGTGCTTTCAAATAAATTTGTTGGACTATAACCAGGTGTCATGTGACTTCTGATAATGTTTTGAAGCAGTAAAAAGAAATAACTTATATTATCCACAGCTTTCCAAATCCAATTCACATTTGAAGTGTAGACCCTGTATATAGAACATAGAACATAGAACACAATAGCACAACATCTTTCGGCCCACAATGTTATCCCACTTGAAGATCAAACTAATCAACATACTCTTCATTTTACTATCCTCCATGTGCCTATCCAAGAGTCGCTTAAATGGCCTTAATGTATCTGACTCTACTACCAATGCTGGCAGTGCATTCCACACACCCACCACTCTCGATCTAAAGAACCCACGTCTGACATCTCCCCTAAACGTTCTCTCAATCACTTTAAAATTATGCCCCCTTGTGATAGTCGTTTCTGCCCCAGGAAAAAGTCTCTGACTATTCACTCTATCTATGCCTCTCATCATCTTGTACACCTCCATCAAGTCACCTCTCATCCTTCTTTGCGCCAATGAGTAAAGCCCTAACTCCTTCAGCCTTTCTTCACAAGACATGCCCTCCAGTCCTCGCAGCATCCTGGTAAAACTCCTCTGCACCCTCTGTAAAGTTTCCACATCTTTCCTATAATGAGGCAACCAGAACTGAATACAATAGTCCAAGTGTGGTCTAACAAGGGCTCTATAGAGCTGCAGCATAACCTCGCGGCTTTTAAACTCAATCCCCATGTTAATGAAAGACAACACACGATATACCTTCTTAACGACCCTATCAACCTGTGTGGCAACTTTGAGGACTCTATGGACATGAACCCCAAGATCTTTCTGTTTCTCCACACTGCCAAGAATCCTGCCTTTAACCCTGTAGTCTGCATTCAAATTTGACCTTCCAACATGAATCACTTCACACTTTTCCAGGTTGAACTCCATCTACCACTTCTCAGTCCAACTCTGGATCCCTTTAATGTCCCATTGCAATCTACAACAGCTCTCCACACAATCCACAACTCCAGCAACCTTCATGTCATTGGCAAACTTACTAACCCACCCTTCCACTTCCTCATCCAAGTCATTTATAAAAATCACAAAGAGCAGGGGTCCCAGAACAGATCTCTGCGGAACACCATTGGTCACCAAGCTCCAGGCTGAATACTTTCCATCTACTACCAGCCTCTGCCTTCTGTGGGCTGGCCAATTCTGTATCTAGACAGCCAAATTCCCCTGTATCCCATGCCTCCTTACTTTCTGGATGAGCCTACTATGGGGAAACGTATCAAACGTCTTTCTCAAATTCAAGTACACCACATCCACTGCTCGACCTTTACCACATCATCAAATAATGCAATAAGGCTTGAAAGTCATGACCTGCCCCTCACAAACCCATGCCAACTATCTCGAATCAAACTATGGTTTTCCAAGTAATTTTAAATCCTGCCTCTCAGAATCCTCTCCAATAATTTGCCCACCACAGATGTAAAATTGACCGGTTTGTATTTCCCAGGATTATCCCTATTCCCTTTCTTGAACAAGTTGCCCTTCTAAAGATGGTGGTGAGCTGGCTTCTTGAATGGCTGCTAGGTAGGGAATTCCCAGATTTTGAACCAATGACATTGAAGGGACAGTGATTTGCCACCCTCCAATCATCTGGTACTACTCCAGTGGACAGTGAGGACACAAAGATCATCGCCAAGGGTGCAGCAATCCCTTCCTGCGCGGCCTGTAGTAACCTAGGTTATATCCTATATGGCCCAGGGGACTAATCTATCTTTACATTTTTCAAAATTTTAAGCACATCCTCCTTCTTAGTATCAATCTCTTCAAGCATATCAGCCTGTTTCACATTGTCCTCACAAATGTCTGTCGAGTGAATACTCGAATCCTCCGACTCCAGGCACAAGTTTCCTTCACTATCCCTGATCAGCCCTACCCTCACTCTGTCATCTTATTGTTCCTCACATAAGTACAGAACGCCTTAGGGTTTTCCTTACTCCTACCCGCCAAGGCTTTTTCATGTTGCCTTCTAGCTCTCCTAAGTCAATTCTTCCATTACTTCCTGGCTACCTTGTAACCTTCAGAGCCCTGTCTGATCCTTGCCTCCTCAACCTTAAGTAAACCTCCTTCTTCCTCTTGACTAGATGTTCCACATCTCTTGTCACCCAAGGTTCCTTCATCCTCCCATCCTTTTCTTACCTCAGCTGGAGAAACCTATCCAGCACTTTCAGTAAGTGCTCCCTAAACAACCTTATATTATCGGCATTGTGGTTTTTCTGTTGGACATCCAAAACTATTGTTTTAAACCTCCTCTTCTGAATACAGAGAGCTCAAAGCAGAAGTGAAGAAAAATAAAGCCAGCAAAAATGAATTGAACAAAATGAGAGTTGGATTGGCAAGTCAATGCTCTAGCAGGCTTTGAAACCTCCCTGTAGGAGTCCTGCTTCGGTCATAGGCCGCACATAGAATAGCAGCAAACAGTTGTGTCGTAGATACAAGAGAGGTCTCCCAGGCATCACCGCTTTTCTTGATCATTTTCAATGACCTAGGATTGGGTGTACAAGGCCATTTCAAAATTTGCTGATGACATAAAACCTGGAAGTATTGTGAATTGAGAGGAGGATCACGATAGACTACTTCAGGATATAGTTGGTGTGATGGAACAGATAGAGAAGTGGTATATGACATTTAATGCAAAGGACTGTTAAGTAAAGCAGTTTGATAGGAAGATGAAGAGCAAAACAAAAAAATATATAATTCTCAAGGGATTGTTGCAGCAGAAGTACCAAGGCATGTTTGTGCACAAATCATTAAAAGTAACTGGGCAGTTTGAGAAATCGGTTAATAACAAATATGAAATCCTGCTTGTAATTTTATTTCATTTTTATTCACTTAGGAATGTGGGATTTGCAGGCTGGGCCAGCATGTATCACCCCTCTCTAGTTGCCCCTCTGAAAGTGGTGGTGAGCTGCCCTCTTGATTGGCTGCAAGCCGTTTGGTGTAGGGAGACACACAATTCTGTTAGGTAGGGAAATCCCAGATTTTGAACCAATGACATTGAAGGGACAGCGATATATTTCCAAGTCAGGATGGTGAGGTGGTTTGATGAGGAACTTCCAGTTGATAGTGTTCCCATGTATCTGCTGTCCTTTTCCTTCCAAATGGAAGTGGTCGTGAATATGGAAGATGGTGTCAAAGAAACCATGGCGAATTTGTACAGTGCATCTTGTAGATGGTACACACTGCTGCTACTGAGCATCAGTGATTGAAAAAGTGAATGTTTGTGAATCAGGTGGCTGCTTTGTCCTGGATGGTATTGAGTTTGAGTGTTGCAGAGATATAGGGAGTACAAAAACAAGGACATTATTTCAACTGGAGTATTTTTATAATTCTGGGTGCCATACATTAAGATGGACAAGAAGACATTAGAGACAGGATGCAGAAAAGATTTAAGAATGATTCCAGGAAATGGCCAGTTTTAGTGATGAGGATTAATTGGTGAAGCTAGAGAGAAGATAAGGTTTTGCGAGGAGATTTGGCTAAGGAGATGTAATGGTGGCATTTAAAATCATGCGGAACCTGTACAAAATAGATAGAGACAGACTGTTCCTATTGGCAAAACAACTCAATACTGGTTTGTGAATTGCAAAACAATCAGAGGTGACATGAGAAAAAGATTTTTACACAGCAAATTTTTGGGATTTGGAGGTTTGGGACAGATTTCTCTTTTAGAAGAGAAATGAGAATGGATCTGAAGAAAAACAATGGCAAGGGTTCCAGGAAAAAGTTGGAAAGTGAAACCAGCTGAGTCACTCTTACAGGTAGTGTAGTGGAGGCCAGGACGCTAAATGTCTTCAAGGCAGAGATTGATAAATTCTTGATGTCACAAGGAATTAAGGGCTACGGGGAGAATGCGGGCAAGTGGAGCTGAAATGCCCATCAGCCATGATTGAATGGCGGAGTGGACTCGATGGGCCGAATGGCCTTACTTCCACTCCTACGTCTTATGGTCTGATGGTCTTAGGTAGCTAAAAGAGTGGACTCAATGGTCTCATTCGGTATCAATGATCCAAGGATTTTTAGCCTGACAGTTTTTTTTCCAAAAAGTTGAGTTTGCAACTGTGCTATCAGCCTGAACACGAGGGACAGAATTCTATTAGCATATAGCTATTGCAGTTGTGAACAGAGGGCTGACAAAATACTGAGCAGCCACATCAGGATGGTCTTGTCTGTCTCTGTTCCAGGAAAGCTCGATTGGCAGTTTGCCTCCTTGGAGACAGCCTGTGCACTTGTATCATTAAAGCTCCATTCCTCTCAACAGATGTCGCTACAGGAATTCCAGCTTCATGGAGGCAGCCTTTGGAGTTTCAGGTGCCAGGACACACAAAGTGGCTGCAGTCAGAAAAGGCCTTGTCCCACCCAGCAGGCAGGCGCAACAAGTATTTAAGAAGGCAATGGCTATGTTGGCATTCATTACAAGAGGATTTGAATACAGAAAAAAGAAAGTCTTCCTGCAGCTGTCTAAAGTGAGACCAGAGCAGGATTGTTATATGCAAGTTTGGTCTCCTTACCCAAAGGATATACTTGTCATTGAGGGAGTAGCAAAGGTTCACCTGACTAATCTCAGGGAAGGTTTGATTTTTCATATAAGGAGAGATTGGGTCAACTTGTCCCTGTCATTGAGATCTACAGCATTAAAAAAAAGGAGGTACAGCTAGTACGTTTGCAGATGACACCAAAATTGGCGGTGTAGTGGACTGTGAAGAGGGTTACCTCAGATTACAACAGGATCTGGACCAGATGGGCCAATGAGCTGAGAAGCAGCAGATGGAGTTTAATTCAGATAAATACAAAGTGTTGCATTTTGGAAAAGCAAATCAGGGCAGGACTTATAAAGTTAATGGTAAGATCCTGGGGAGGGTTGCTGAACAAAGAGACCTTGGAGTGCAGGTTCATAGTTCCTTGAAAGTGGAGTCGCAGGTATATAGGGTAGTGAAGAAGGCGTTTGGTATGCTTTCCTTTATTGGTCAGAGTATTGAGTACAGGAGTTGGGAGGTCATGTTGCAGCTGTACAGGACAGTGGTTAGGCCACTGTTGGAATATTGTGTGCAATTCTGGTCTCCTTCTTTTTGGAAGGATGTTGTGAAACTTGAAAGGATTTAGAAAAGATTTACAAGGATGTTACCAGGGTTAGAGGATTTGAGCTATAGGAAGAGGCTGTATAGGCTGGGGCTGTCTTTTTCTGCAGCGTTGGAGGCTGAGGGGTGATCTTATAGAGGTTTATAATATCATGAGGGGCATGGATAGGATAAATAGACACAATCTTTTCCCTGGGGTGAGGGAGTCCAGAACTGGAGGGCATAGGTTTAGGGTGAGAGGGGAAAGATATAAAGGTGACCTATGGAACATTTTCATGCAGAGGGTGGTGTGGATATGGAATGAGCTGCCAGAGGAAGTGGTGGAGGCTGGTACAACTACAACAGTTTAGAGGCGCTTGGATGTATATATGACTAGGAAGGGTTTAGAGGAGTATGGGCCAAGTGCTGGCAGGTGGGACTAGATTGGGTTGAGATATCTGGTCGGCATGGATGAGTTGGACTGAAGGGTCTGGTTCCATGCTGTACATCTCTTTGACACTATGGTTCTGGCCATTGGATGTGCACTGGTCAAAAGCAGCCAGCTAATTATTCCCATCCCATTCTTCAACCTTTGATACAGAACCCTCATATGCCTTAGCACTGCAAGTGGACATTTAAATAGAACAAAATGTTATGAGGGGATCTGCCTTGACAGGCGGTGAGTCCCAGATTCCTACCATCTGAGTAAAGAAAAATCCTCACATCCCCTTGAAACCTCCAGCCCAATATCTTAAAACTCTGCCCCTGGTCATTGATCCCTCCATCAAGGGAAAAATGGAGAGACAATATGAAAATAGAAAGATGAAGAGGGCATCTCATTGCAACATATACAGTTCTGATGGGGTTAGACAGATGGATGATGCTTCTCCTAACCAGGGGACTCCGGGACAAGGAGTCACAGTTTCAGGGTACGCAGATCTGACTCAGACTGTGATGAGGAGAATATTCTTCACTCAGACGCTGATGATACAGTAGAATTGTGTACCACAGAAAACGGAGATGCAACTCACCAAGTGTACTTAAGAAAGAGATAGGTTTCTCAAGACCACAGTGCCCGGAGGGATGGGGAGAAAGCAAGAATATGGTGTCAAGATAAAGTGTCAGCCATGATCATGTTGAATGGTGGAGCAGGCTTAATGGGTGGAATCTGCTGTTCCGTTTTTCCAAGTCTATATGTCAACAATGTCATGGACGTAGCCTTTGGTCAAACAGAACTTTTAAAATTATACTTATCATCGGGCATCTCCATTTTGTGATGTCTCTTATAATTGCTTGGTACATCAATTAGCAATTTATATAGTTTGGAAAATAAAGATGACAGTTACTCTAACATTTTCACATTATTTTGCTGGGAAATGGTAATGTTAAAGTGACGATTTGCATCTGGAGATAGTTAAAAGATGGAGTAGGCAATGAGACAGTCCAAGGTCCAAGTGAAATCTAGTTTTTGGCTCTGGTATATTCTAAGAGTTCAAGTTTATTGCTGCAGGATCCAGCAAGAAAGGGCCAAAACAATGCAGCAGGATCAACTTGCCACGGATGATGTAGGACATGAATCAAAACAAAATTGACTTGCTAAAATCTTAGCTTAAACAGTACTTAGAGGTATGTATTGGCATTGTTACAAACAAATATAGTTAAACAATGAACAATTGCTATACAAACTCAAAACAAACAAACAAAGAGTGAGAAGACTTGTGTGTGAATGTTTGATTTGAGGCTCTCCCAGTCTAATGATCCTCAAGGTGAAGCCTAGCATGGTCTGGAGCCAAGGCCCAGTGTTGACTGGAGGCTAGGTGCCAGCATGGGATAGGTTGGAAGACCCGCTGTTCTGGACCTTTATTTCTGCAACACTGAACACCTTATTTCTCTATTTTCTAAGATCTCATAACTAAAGTAGGTTTGTACCTAAGATGGTGCCATAAATGGCAATGTATACACTTTTCACTGTACTCATTTGAGCATATGTGACAATAAAGCTAATTCAATTCAATTCTCTGGCTTAGAAAAAGAGACTGGGGGCTCTTTGGAAATGGACAAAAATTTGGACTTGCCACAGCGTTCTCTTACTACTATAGACAATCGCACTGTCAGAGAACCCATCAAAAATTATGTAAAATAGCCTTTCCACAGAGTTAAATAGCTCAAACATTCAAGGTCAGAGCTACACCATTGTGGTGGGCAAAATATCCATCACAACAGTCAAAGTAGCGAATCTCTGGAAGATTGACAAAATTATTGATAGTACAAAAGCAGGCAGGTATATGTTGAAATGGAGGGATCAAATTGTTCAAACTAATATTGTGTGTATGTTTAGTCTTTATGTAGGATATAAACTTTGCAAAAGCTGCAATTTGTAAACCATAGTCAAGAAGAAAATGTATGAAAGAATTCAGGAAAAATCATCACAATGAAATGCGCAGCAATGATCTAACTTCAGTCAATTATTGGCTGTGATTTAGACAAAATAGGTTAATTAGCTACGTACAATTTTAGTTTTATTATTAGGATAATTTAATTTGTAATTTTATTCATTTTAAAGATGCTAACACAGTTTGGTGGCTTCTCTGTTAAGAAGTAACTCATAATCTAATCTTGTTTTAAGTTCCTTACACTGACTTAGGTAATCATTTATGTCACTGATCTCTCTCCAAACTTGCGCATTAAACTGTGCACAGTGAGTCACATGGAGACCAGCATTTTTCTTTTTTGGGCCTTCAAAAAATAATCCATACTATCTGGAATCCCCACCATAATCTTCAATTCTCTTGTTGTTAAATTCAAATATATCAATCTCAGACAAATAGATTGGGTTCCTCACTAATAATTACATAATTTCAAATGTTTCCAAGATATGCCACTGTTAACGTATTTAACTGAAGTTGCCTCAACATAAGTTCACCAAATGTATGTTTTGAAACTCATTTAAAAGTCTCAGGTATGATTTTCAGAAGTCTCTCAACAACTTTGACTGTTCCTTTCCTCTGACCCGATATTTATTTTTACACGTCAAAGTGGCACTACTGCACCTGTGCTGCTTTCACCTTCAAACAAAAATGTGCCAGCACTGTAAAGGAGCAATGTCACAAAATATACACAAAGGATCTAGCTTATTTGTGCAGAAGGTAAACAAAGTTGAAAACTACAATGGCTGTGAAATTCACCAGTAAATTACCCATTTTCAAAATTTCCTTTCAACCCCTCTTCAAGAGGATAATTTCACATGGTGTTCCTTTATGATAGACAGAAGGTTGAAGCTGGTGCTTGTGTCACATTTTGAGAAGCATCTCAATGAAGTTGAAAAGTGGAAATTTAAAATTCTAGATTCAAAATGTCTCAGTTCTGGATTATAACAAACTAAAACCATAATTACTATTGATTATTCAGCAACTTTAAATGTCAACTTCATTGCAACGTTACTCATGATTAAATATCCTTATTTGCAACAATGTAAAATCATTTGAACAGTATAAATATTTTACAGATGTGTCCAGGAATTGTCATGTCTTTGAAATATTATTCAGTATATAACAAAATAGTTGCTTATATATCTGCCATTGGAAAGGATCAGATGAGGATGGCAGTACAAAATTAGCTTTTCATCTGGTCTGTTATTTCATATTTTCAATCCTAAATCACTGTGAGCTATAGCTATTTAATTTTATTTGACCAGAAAACAGACTTTAAATCACTGTTACTTAAATGTACTGTACATGAGGGAGAAAGGAAACAAAAGAACAGACCTGGAAGTCGATTTATCTTCCTTAAGGAGATTTCTTACCTGGACCAGATTCCATTCTTTAAGTGATTCAGCAATGATGGATGTAATAGATGGGCACACTCCACCAAATATCATCAGATGCTTAGGCCCATATTTAATGCCATCAAAGAAGGCTTTGAGTCCTTTAGCATTATCACACTGAAATAAATAGGAAAATGTATTTTGTTACAATTCTGAAATGCTATTGAATAGCACTGATAGTATTGAAAAAAAGAAATCAACAGAAATGCAATGACTGCAGCTTTAAACAATATTTACTTGTAGCCAATAGTCTGGCTTGTTTATGCAGAAGTCAATTATAATTTTCACCTGACAGTGATTGTGAAAGCTAACAGTAAAAGTATACATCGTAAAACTTCAATTTCGACTTTTATACAAAGAGAAGCTTCACAGGATGTTGCTTTATTATGGATAGGTTTTGATATAGTACTTGTAACACATTCTGGACCAGCATATGAAGCCACAACTAAGATTCCAATGCATCTCAGTCCTAGTTAAATTTAATGACAGTAAAGAAATACTGGACTAGTTACCACTTGTAACATTTAGAAGTTTAAAATGAAATTTAAAAAGGGTCCTAGAATATCACCTACTAATGTTGTAAGTTTCTTTCTACCAGTGTATTACACTTCAGCAAATGAAAAGCACAAGGCTATCAGTTCAAGGTCATAACGCACTAATTTCCAAGATTCAATGTTTGAATTTCACTCTCATTACATACAGCTAAAATTTCACATTCTATACCTTGCACTGACATAATCTAGTTACATAATGTTTCTTGTAAAATAACGTTTTTAATTATTTGGTGAACTGGGATTGAGAGTGAAGGACTGAAATGTCATTTGTCTGCTAAATAGTAACACGGGTCAAAGAGCTGAACTCATTCTTCAAAAACCCTCAAAACTCCTGAGGCATGGATGAGAACATTTATTTTCTCTATAGTACAGGGTAGCAAGCGATAGCATATGTATAATCAAGTTAGTTTGGAAGTGCATAGTTGAAGCTACAACTTACAATGTATTTTTTGATTTCTCTCTGACCCTCTCGTATTATAAATAGGTTGGGGGAGATTCATAATTTACTGGATGGTGAAAGAACTTATTCATGTATACTTTTTATTATTTTGCTTTGTTCATGATTTGTGGGCATCCCTACATAGCCATCCCCAATTTAACGGAGGATAGTAAAGAGGCCTCCATTTTGCTGTGGGTGTGGCGTAGCATGCAGGCCGGATTAGACAAGGACAATAGATTTCCTTTTCTGAGGGACAGTACTGAAGCAGATTGTTTTTTATTCACAACAATCAATGGTATTTACATAGCCACCATTAGACCAGCTTTTAATTACAGATTTTTAAAATTGAATTTAAATTTCATCATCTACCATGGTAGGATTCAAACCTATTTGCCTGATGTCCTTGATTACAAGTCCAGTGACATTACATTTACACCAACACCTCTCCAAATGGAGCTGTGCAAATTCATACAGTATATATTTTTCTGTTTCTGTGAACAATGGCTGTTTGAGCTACTTTTCCATTAGTTTGAATGGACACATCTCAAACTGAATAGTGAACATAACTCTTAAAATTCTATTACATTGCTGATAATGAAATTGAACCAGACAAGCGAATTGCATCAAACATTAATGGAATGCCTTTCACACTGCTAAAGTAATTACTATTTTAAAAATATAACTGAGGGGTAAACCTCCAAAATACAGTAATAGGTATTTTTAAAAAGAGGTCATAATATGGAATAGGATTATTCATTTTGGAAGATATAGATAATTAATGCCAGCTAGTATGGATTTGTAAAATAAGTTAAAGAGAATTAATAATAAAACAGATTTTCTTGAGGAAGGTAATCGTGCATTTATGAAAGAAATGCAGCAGGTGTACTCTGTGGATTTACAAAAGACATCTGTCAAGGCATTGTATATAGTTATTTAAAGTCATGTGATATTATACAGAATGTTAAAGTATGCATAGGAAATTGGTTCAGGCAAACAGGCAGTGATATTTTACAGATAATTGTAAGATTTGTACATTTCCCTCCTGCTCAGTTTTGATTTGCTGCTGTTTTACTTTGAGCCAATGCAGAAAATGATTGAATGAGTTTAAAAGATAGAAAATCATGACAGGAAATTAATAATAAAGCATTTCTTTGACAGCTAATCTCTGCTACAGAGCAGAAATATTATCAATCTTTCTGTACTTCCTGTAATTTATTTTGTATAAACATACGAATTGGGAGCAACAATAGGTCACATGGACCCTTGACATTGCCCCGCCATTCAATAAAATCATGACTAATCTGATGACACCACATTTCTGCCTCCACCTGATAACCTTTCACCTCCTTTCTCAACCAAAACCTATCTTTCCATGTTTTAAAAACATTCAAAACTCTCCTTGCACTGTCTTTGAGGATAAGAGTTCAAAAACTCACCACTCTGTGAAAAATAAAATCTCTCTTATCTTGGTCTCAAGTGGGCAATCTCATATTTTTAAACAGTGGACCTAAGTCCTAAATTCATCAACAAGAGGAGATATTTTTCCATATATACCCTCTCAACACCCTTAAGTATATTTTATGTCTAAATCAGGTTATCTCCAGCTCTTCTATGCATATACAAGCAGATACAAGTCTAGCAAACATTCTCTGAACTGTTTTCAATTCATTTATATCCTTAAATAAATAAGCAGAGAATTTGTGTGCATATTACTCCCGTTGTGGTCTCATTATTGCCCTGTCTAGTTGAGACATAACCTCCCTACTTTTCTCTTCAAATCCCCTCACAAGAAACGGTAGTCACTTTTACCATGAGACCATAATAAGTAGGAGTTGAATTAGGCCACTCATCCCATCGAGTCTGCTCTGTCACCTGACCATGGCTGATATGTTTCGCAGCCCAGTTCTCCTGCCTTCTCTCTGGAATCCTTGAACCTTTAAAATCAAGAACCTGTCTGTCTCTGTTTTATATACACTCAATTGGGGAGGCACGGTGGCTCGGTGTTTAGCATTGCTACCTCACAGCACCAGGGTCCCAGGTTTGATTCCATCCTCAGGCGACTGTCTGTGTGGAGTTCACACATTCTCCCTGTGTCTGCGTGGATTTTCCTCCGGGTGCTCTGGTTTCCTCCCACAGTCACAAAGATGTGCAGATTAGGTGAATTGGCCATGCTAAATTGCCTATAGCGCTAGGTGCATTAGTCAGAAGGAAATGGGTCTGGGGGGGTTAGTCTTCGGAGGGTTGGTGTGGACTGGTTGGGCCGAAGGCCTTGTTTCCTCACAGTAGGGAATCTAATCTAAACAATGACTTCCACAGCCTTCTGCAATAATGGGTTCCACAGATTCACCACACTCTGGCTGAAAACAAATCCTCCTCAGTTCAATTCTAAAGAGTCATCCCTCGGGACCTAGTCTCTCCTATTGGTGAAAAAAATCTTCCCCATGTACACTCTATCCAGGCCTCTCAGTATTCTGTAAGTTTCAATAAGATCACCCCCTCATCTTCCTAACCTCCACTGAGTATAGACCCAGAGTGCTCAATTGCTCCTTATATGACAAGCCCCTGCTCTCATCCACACAGGGAGCAAGAATCTCAAACGTTTTAGACAATGTCAAGAGCTGAAGATCTTTCAGCACTACCTCCTGGACCTCTCTACCTGCCTCACTATTAGTTACACCCTCCTGTCCCTAACCATTGACCGAATTCAAGGTAGTTAATGGAAGGGGTGGGACTGCCTCCTGAAACGTAGAATTCAGGTAACTCTCCCCCTCCCTGATGTGTCATAAAATTCAAAGTTGAGCCTCCAGCTCATCAACCCTGAGCTGGAGTTCCTCGAGAAACCAACACTTGTTACAGAAATGATCATTATGAGCTACAATGGGGTCCACCAGCTCCCACATCATACATATCACCTGGCCCGGCATCTCTATTTTAATTACATAATTCTTAATTTGATTTTTAAACATTTGTGCTGGTCTTTTAGTTTGGTGCCTGTAAGTATTTCCCTATTTGCTTTAAATCTGAAGTAACCTATAACAGATAGTCAAATTAGTTGATGTCACCAACCAATGAACTTAAAGTTTATCTGTGATTTTACTCTTTTACGCTGGGCCCCTGATTCTGGATTTCTATTTTTACCCTGTTAAAAAAACTTATAAACTATGAGCCAAATAAATAAATAAATAAATAAGTTGGCTTACCCAGATAACTGTCTGCATGGGATCATTCCACTTGGGCCTCTGCATTGAGGCCCAAACTCCCTGTACTAGAGACTCAATCTGGACATGATCTCTACGTCCCGACTCTGCAAAGCTCACTGAACACTAATCATCCATTGTTTCTCTGTACTAACCTTTTACAGTGTACACATTCAGAAATTCAGACCCCTCTGCAGTCACAGCACTGTAATCTTTTAAAATCTGAACAATAAGTTTTAATTAATTCTTCCAAAAAAATTATGTCACATCACATTTTGTCATGTTGTACTTTATTAAGCAGATTCATACCCAATCATGCAACCTATCTATATACCTTGTAGGCTCCTTAGGCCTTCATCCAGATCATTTTTATAAATTATAAAGAGTTGAGGCCCCAGGGCCAACCCCTCTGGCACACCACTTTGACATACTGCCAGCCTGAAAAAGTCCCACTTATTCCTACTGTCTGCTTCCTGTTAGCCAGCCAATCTTCTATCCATGCCAATACATTTCTGGCTAGCTTTGTCTCTAAAGTTGACAACAATAGTTCCGGTTCCTTCATCCAAGTCATTGAAATGAATTGCAAATAAAATAATAACATTTAATATACATCTCTTGTTATGAATAGCCTATTGAGCTAATTGGACCAGGATAGGTAGTGATATATTTTCATGTCCTAGATTTTGGTTCAAAAATAATTTTAATCTGGTACCTTTTCTCCCACGCAAAATTTATCTCTTTACTTTGTTTAAGCTTACTTCAGAAACATAATCACGCATGATGGGTGGATTTGTTCCAAGAGGTACTGCATGTAATTATAGGACTTCATTGGAATAAGTGTTTCTAGAGTCCTGACCTGATTGTCTTATTCACCACAAGCAAGAATGGAAAACCTTGAAAGGAGATTGTATCTGTACCTAAAAGTCAATGGATAGAGGTGATTCGCTTGCATCAAGGTGAGAGGACCAGATTAAGATCTCTCAATATTAAGAGGTCAGCCATGAAGATCAACAGGGCACCTGACTGGAGAAGGCCAAAGACCCATTGAGGGCACTGGGATGGATGGATGGAGGATGGATGGATGGAAGGATTCAGTTCAGTGCCTTCTGGCTTAGAAAGTTCACAATGAACAAAACTCCGAACTTGCCTATTCCCCCTAGTTGGCTTACCTGGATAACTGTCTGCATGGGATCACCCCACTTGGGCCTAAAAATGGAGCTTTGGCACCAGTGGCATATTTGGATTGCCACTTTTAAATCTTAAGTGGGTCATCACCTGCTCCTAATGGGAGCCTATCGAAAAACATAGATCACTGCTGATAATAACATGATTAAAATGTGATATCCTACAAGGGGGTAGAGAGACTTAATATTTTTTCCAGAATTTTTAGTGTTTTGCTCAATTTTTTCCAGCATGGAGGTTAAGTGTCAAAATGAAGACTACTGTTACAAATTACTGAGCACAATGCACCACAATCATGTGTGAAGCACTTCGTCATTCGCTGGTGACAAATTCCAAAGCTCAGGTATGTCCCTTAGTCATTACATTCCACAGGACTCTTTGATTTATTCTTTTAAAATAAAGCTGCTTATTAATTAAGCGAAAGTGAAGACGTTTCAGGATTCCTGATGAAGGGCTTTTGCCTGAAACATTGACTTGCATGCTCCTCGGATGCTGCCTGAGTTGCTGTGCTTTTCTAGCACCACACCTTTTGACTCTGTTTATTAATTAAGTCATGAAGGTGACAATGGAAAATGGTTGCAAGTAAGATCCTGGAATAAATATTAATGTTCAGCAGGTTAGACAATGTATGGGAAGAGAGCAACAGTTAATGTGTCAAGTTAATTATGGTTGGGCAATCATCAGCTTTTATTTGCTTTCACAAAAATGGGCATCACTGACTAACACAATATTTTCAGCCCATTTCTAGTTGTCCTTAAGAAGATGGTATTGCCTAGATCCTGCTACAGTCCATGTGGTGTGAGTACACCCATTGTACTGTCTAGAAGGAAGTTTCAAAAGTTTGACACAAAGACAGTGAAGGAATGATAATATAGTTCCCTGGCAGAATGGACTATGACCTGGAGAGGAATCTGCAAGTGGTAGCAGTCCCATGCATGTACTGTCCTTATCCATCTAGCTGACAGTTGTTCAGGTTTGAAAAGCACTGTCAAAGCAGCTTGTAAAGAAAAGTCATCCCAGACTCAAAGTTTTAACTCTGTTCCTCTCTCCACAAATGTGGTTAGATCTTGGTGAATTACATCTTCCCTTATGTGGTCAATAGTGATAAGTTTGGGAAAACACTGCAAAAATAAAAAAAAAACTAGAATTGACATTAAGATACTGTTTTGCAATTTCCCCTTCAAGATTTAATGGTGATTTCAGAATCTCACTGATTGAGCAGATCCATGTTAAGTATTTGTATCACATTATTTGCCCAACTGTGATCTCATCTCACTTCCAATCCACTTCCAGTTTTTCTCTCTGTTGCCCTCTAAATTCATCATTTTCAAACAGAAAGCTCTTGACAGGTCTGTTTTGCAATCTCCTATGAAATTAATACCCATCATTCTACCAGGTGGTGCATTCTAAATCCTAACAACTCTCTGAGTAAACAAGTATCTCCTCATCTCACTCCGAGCTTTCTTGCTGACAATCTTTAATTTGTGACCCGTAGTTACTGACATACCAACTAGTGGAAACAGAATATCCTTCTTTACCCTGTCAAAATTGTTCATAATTTTGAAGACGCCGATAAGGTCACCTTTTCATCTTCTCTGTTCCAGGAGAATAAGGCCAATTTCTCAACTGTTTTCTTGTGCCTAAAATTCCTCATTCCTGGTATCATTCTTGCAAATATGCTTTGCACTCTCTACAGGACTTCCTTAAATAAGGCGCCCAAAACTGAGCACAGTATTCCAAATGTGGTCTGACCAATGACTTATAGAGGTGTAGCATCACTTCCTTGCTCTGTTTTGTGCCTCTGTTTTATAAACCCAAGCGAGCTTTACAATAGTTTCAACTTGTCTGGCCAGCTTCAGAAAATTATGCATTCAAACTCTGCTTCTGTACTCCCCTCAGAGTTATAGCACTGCACCTGCCTTGTCTCTCCATGTTTCTTCTATTAGAATGTTTATCTGACATTCACTGCATTGCAATTCATTTCCCAGGTGTCTGCCCATTTGACCAACTTGTCAATGCCCCTCTGACGTCATTCAGCATCATCCTCACAATTCCCTATTCACCCTAGCTTATGCATTATCTGCAAATTTAGACAGTTTGTCCTCAACATCCAAATTATTTACATCAACCAATAAAAGCAAGGATCCCAAAACAGATCCGTGGGTATCACCACTTTCAACTTGTCTACAGTCTGAGAAATGTTCATTTATACCTACACTCTGTTTGTTATATTTTAGCCAACTTCTAATCCATGTTGTCAAAGACCTATCAATCCCAAACATTTCTAATTTACTAAACAATCTGTCATGTTGCACTGTGTGAAATGTTTTCTAGAAGTCCAAATGTACAATATCCACAACATGACCCTTATCCACTGCCTGCAGTACCTTATCAAAGAACTCAAATTGATCAGACATGACCTTCCTTTGACAAAGCCATGTCGACTGTCTAATATTAATGTTTTGTTTTCAGTATATGTTGACATTATCCTATATTGTGGCATTCCATCAGTTTTCACATTGTTGATATCAAGCTGATTGGTCTGTACTTTCCTGGGTTATCCTTTGCCCCTTTCTTAAACAATGGATTCAAACCTGCAATCTTCCAGTCCCTCGGGATAATTCAGTGTTCAGAAAGGCTGAGAAAATTTCAGTCAAAGGCCTTGCAATTTGCTCCCTTGCTTCTCTCAAAAACCCCATCCAGGCTTGGTGGCTTCTCTACTTATAGAGTGCTGCCAGTCTTTTTCGCACCTCTTCTTTACCTGTAACTATATTGTTCAATTGCTCAATCCCCACATTTTCAACTGGGCCATTGTCACTATTTTCTAATTTGGTTAAGGCAGAAGCAAAGTACTCAGTTCATACCTCTGCCATACTCTTTGCTTCAGTGAGCAGCTTGCCCTACATGTTTCCCTATGGACCCCGTTCGAGCCTTCACTAGTCTTTGAGGCACGTTTTACTATTTGTTAGTGCAGCCTGCCATGCTTTGTCTTGCTTCCTCTTAGCCTTCCTTATTCCAGGTTTAGCCTCTCTACAGCATTTGAGATATGCTTCCTGATTTCTACTGCTATTATTATTCTGGTATGCATTATATGCCTCCACTCTCTTCTGTATTTTCTCATCAATATCCTTAGTCATCCAGGATACTCTAGCCTTGGATAGCCCATATTTTTTACCAATGGTATGTGCTTAGCTTGCACCCTATTTATCTCTCTTTTGAAAATTTTCCAATTTTCATACATGCTCTCATCCATCAAAATGAATTTCCAATCAATTTGCTCCAATTCAACTTTTAGACACCTAAAATCTACCCTTTTCCAGCCCGGGATTTTATTCTTTAATTGAAGCTTATCCTTTTCCAACTTAATACTGAACCTTATTATGTTACGATCACTATTTTCCAAATGGTCGCCTTTCCCACATTATCCACTTGGTGTGCCTTGTTAACTCAGCCTTGACTCAGCTTCCTCCCTGGTACAACAGAAAATGTACCCTGTTCCAGAAAGTTCTCCTGCGTGCATTTCAGGAATTTCTCCTCCACTGTACCTTTTGCTCCTCGCAGTTTGAGGATAGGACCATGGTCAGGTGGATCACTGAGGGAATCAGTGAGGGGACAGTTTATAACACAAGGATGGGATCTCAGAACATAAAAGAGGTTTGGGAGCCCTGGGGAAGTTTGGGCCAAAGATTGATTCACAGTTGGCCACATGAACAGTTATGAACTCAACAGAATTGGTACGGTGGATGCTGAATGGTCATTAGGATCACAGGGACAGCAACATAAATAGCAAACAAGGAGGATTTGGGGGTGGGGTGGGAAACCCTCCTGTATCTCAGGCAAAGCTTGGCATTTGCTCAGTAGAATACATGTATGCAGAGTCATTTCTTGACTTTTTTTTAACTTGGGAGTAAACTTTCTGAAAATAAAGGTCCTGTTGATGATAATAATCATAATGCAATGATTCAGCAATGCCACCCAAATGACTTCAATTTGCATTCATCATCAGGTCATTCATTGTCCAAAAATGCACACTCAGAATTATGGCCTCAAGCACTCATGGCTGTTGCATTGTTTCTAGTATCCACCATCAGCATCAGAAATGTATTCCATAGCTTCAACTGAAAATCATACTTCAGAACTGCAACATTTGCATATTGAACTGGAGGTATGCAAGGATATGGTGTGTGCAAGGGTACTTTTCTTTGAAATGGAGACTGAGGAGGGAGTGTTGTCAAGGTGGCTCACTGACATAATTCCAATTCTCTAATGTAGCAATAAGAACTTTGATTACCCAATTGTATGCTGCATAAGATGAAACACCTCAGTGCTCCTTGCAGAGATGTGACAGTGACCTCCTTGGGAAGCCTCCATGCCACACTATGTGGGGGCATAATGTGATGCTCCATTGGTGATGGATGTGAAGGCTGAGGAGTACCTTCAATTTTATCTTTCTGATCTTCCCCACAGATTAACTATTCACAGATTTCACATGGATATCATGGTGACTAGAATTATTGTGGCTTTACTGGAGCTCCAAACAAAACACCAAAAGAGACAATTACTACCAGAAAGAACAGTAACATTTAGTTGCTGCCACACAGCCTCCAGAGGGAGAGGCAGCTAGTGAACATCCACCAAGGAGTTCGAGGAAGAAAGTGTGGGAACCCATATCTATAGGCTGCCTGGGTTGGTTTGCTATTGAGGTGTCCCCATCTCACCTGAGCATTCCTGCTCTTCTCTGGCCAAGTTGAGCATCTGGAAGTGGGTGAAAGAGCAGTTAATAGTGATACAGGAATAGCAGAGGTGAAGTGAGACTCAGTGCTTCGATAAGAGGCTCAGAGGGCAAGTAGCATTTGGGTGGATGAGGTGGCTAAGAGTGCAGATGATGTAGGTAATAGTGAGAGTTATAGTCCATGAGGCGTGGGTGAGTGGCGTATACAGTAACAAAGCTGGTACGAAGCTAGGCATTGACCCTGAGAGTGGGGTAACAGAGAGAAAATGGTGGCATTCACTCTTGCAATGCACAGATGATCAGTGGCCCTTTTCCTAAATTGTTGTGCATTCCTTTTACCCTGGGACACAGGCTGATTGCCTCTGGTGGTATGGCTTGTTTGGATGGTCAACAGGAACAACTATGACTCTCCTCTCCATCACCCTGTCCACCTCCAGGTTCCTGTCTACCTGGAGAGATAACTTGTCTTTTTAGGTCGTTGCCTTAGTAATAATGATCAAGTGACTGAGCCAGTTTCTGGTTTGAGTACCAGAAGAGGTATGTAGTTGGGCTTTAACTATGCTGCAAGCAGTGTTAACTCCAGAATGTTCGAGTAGAGGTGAGCGCTCCCACCAATGTTATCTTGCAATGCTACAAGAAGGGAACTGAGGAGCCTGGATACAAAATTATTCAGGTGAAGACTGGAAGTTGTTTGAAAAGAAAATCACTCCAAGCCATAATGGACAAAATACTATGAACCTCACTCAACAAAACGCTGCTCTCCTTTTAAATTTCAGATTTCCAGCATCCACAATATTTTGCATTTATCAGTTTGTTACATATCTAATGTAAATCCCAAATCTCCCAATGCATTAAAGCATGTTACAAATCCAGTTTTTTTTTCTATTCAATTCTACAACCTTCATGCATTGCAATTTAAAAATATATATCACTTCAATGATTTCAGGCCACCAGCCTTACCAATCTTTCCTGAGAATTGGTCAGAGTTGTTTGCTTTAAAGCTACTCTTTACAAGCAAGAACTTGCGTCCTCATGTCCTCCCACCATGGCACATGTAAACACAATTTTTCTGGTGTTTGTTTTAATTTTAAATACAGAAATAATAAGTTGACTCATCACTTTGCATCATTTCCCTCCAAGATCTGAATTGTCAACTTAGGTCAGAAATGCTCAGTCAAAGCACTCTACAATTTTAAAATGACATGTGAGGATTTAATGATCTCTGATTTAGTCGAGTAAAACTAAGGACTCTCCCAATATTTTTCATGTTATCAGGCCTAACCTGGGTTATAGTGGGATTTGAGTTTCACAACAGATTACAATGTCATAATCTAAAGCAGGCAAGGACAGTAAGAATAACATGCCACTTGATTTCCACTTTAGCATCCATCAGTGGCAGAGATAACACTAGTTAAAAGTAGGATTTATTCCTGTGATGCTGGTCGGATTATTTTCTGACCATCTGTCATCTTCAATATGCTAGTGAATTTTTCTCAAAAGAACTAGATTCTAGTCATGATCTGTTTTTTCCAGAAGGAACACTCAAAAATGTGAATGTAGTCATTTGGAGTAAAGAACCTGATTATTGCTGTGAAAAGGCATTATGCACAAAAATATATTAAGACATAATGTCCTTTTTTTTGCAGGAATAAAGAACACATACAAATGTTGCACCTAGTACAACTCAATAAAATAAGCAATAGCTCTTCTCTGGTTCATTTTTCAGCATAAACTTCTTATGGACATTAATTTATTCACATCCTTCCTATTGTGAGTCACCCCAGAACTGTACACAATGCTCCATCTGAGGTCAAACAAGTCTCTTGTATAAGTTCAATATGACCTTGCTTTGTATCATCTGTAAACTTTGATATTGTCCCCTGCACACAAAAATCCATAGATACTAATTAGGAAAAGCAAGGATCCCAACAGTAAACATTAGGGAACTTGACCATAAAACTTTCTCCAGCCTGAGAAATACCCACGAACAAATACCTATATTTTGCTTCTTATTAGTCAGACAATTTTGTATCTACGTTGTCACTGTCCCTTTTATTTCATGTGCTATAACTTTGTTCACAAGTCTGTTGTGTGGCACTGCATTTAGAAGGTCCATGTACACACATCATCAATAAAACTACCTTCATAGACCATTTCTGTTGCCCTGTCAAAGTGTTCCAGCTAGGTAGTGAAAATAATCTCCCCTCCCTAATCAGTCACCTATTTCCATGCGACTACTAATTCTACCCTGAAATAACTGATTCTGGAAAATTCCCACTACTGAATTTAAGCTGATTGGTCTGTAGTCCATCGCTGCTCGAACAGAACATGACAAGTTGTGTCCAAGTATTAGTTACTCAAACCATCAATTTTATTTCTATAGGTGGGCCTTTTTAGTAGTATGGAACGTTTCAGGGAAAATGGAAGAAGGATGAAGGATTTATCACAAATTCAGCATAGATGAGCAATTTATCCATTGATGTATTAAATTTTTTAGATTGCCAGCAATTAATCTCCTGCTGCTTCAGATTCCTGGTTGACTTGGTGCTTTTAATACTTCTTGCAATTCTCCACATTGTCATTGACCCTGACCTGAAACAGCAGTGCATATTGGTTGACATCTATACAAAATCTCCATTTTCCTGTCAGTCAGTATGCACAGTCTTAATTATTGAAAGCTGTAACAACTCAAACATATGCACATGTCACAAGTCAGGTACTAAGACACACAAGAGACTCAAAGTGTAGGTTAGATCAAACAGATTTGTCAGGGTGATACTTTAGAGAGAATACCTGTGTGGTACCAGTTTTTAAATAACTGTAAAGGAGGATTTCTACCATTTCCCGAGCATATTTATTCAAATGTAGTATGAGCAATTAGCAGCTGCAAATTAAGTGTGATTGCAACTCTGAGTAACATTTATTCAAGTTTAATTTACCCAAAACTTATTATACTTATTAGTCTACAAAAAAAGTTGAAATTTCTTCCTTTGTTTTCTAAATCTACATTTATATAGCACCTTTCACAATCTCAGGATATCTCAAAGCAATTTACTGCTAATGATGTATTATTTTGATGTTTGTCATTAAGGTAATGTAAGGAAACGTTACAGAAATGAATTTATCATACGACATGATCGTGTTAATTCTTCATTAAAACATTCCTAATTGATTATTTTAATAGAATATTGCATTGAACTGATATCTTAAGGAATTTTATAATGCATAAAGAATATATATCAAACATCACATGCCATTAAGCATTCAGAACGATTGTTTAATGGATTTGTTGCCACAGTGAAACAGGGCCAAAACTTGCTTTTGGCTAATTTGAGTTTTTTGCAGGGTTTGTCACTTCGAGGTCCAGCTCATTTTCTCACCAAGTCTTACCAAACTTACCAAATTAATGACCCAGCCTTCCCTCCTGGCAGCCCTCATATCTGGTTTCAGTACCATCATCCGAACAATTTAATATAATTGGGATATCCCAGAATTGATCACCAATGTCTGCACCAGCATGTCTGAAAAGCCACTGTGCATCTGCACAAGTCAGAGCTACCCTGCATAGTTGCTGACATTTGCCCTGGAGGTCCTGTAGGACAGGGTAGTGCAGAGGTGGGCATCTTCCTCCCTCAAAACCAGCAAAGAAGTGCAAGGACCCCAGACTTTGCCAGCCTGGTGCAAAGGGGCACCGATTTTCCCTTGTCTTAATGGCTGTGCCACCCACTTTCATCTCCCTAAATACCTGCTTCATTCTCACTCAAGGAGGAAAACAGGCCCAGATAGGGCAGGGTATCAATCTAGGTAGAGGCCTGTCTGACATTTGGCTGCTCACCCCACATGCGGAGATCATCCTGACTCTGATCACTCCAAGTGTCAAATCTCTGGACTGATACTTGAGAAGAAGGCTTTGACTTGATGGAGTTTAGATTACTGACAGTGTGGAACAGGCCCTTTGGCCCAACAAGTCCACACCGACCCCCCAAAGCGCAATCCATCCATACCCCTACATTTACCCCTTACCTAACACTACAGGCAATTTAGCATGGCCAATTCACCTGACCTGCACATCTTTGGACTGTGGGAGGAAACCGGAGCACCCGGAGGAAACCCACGCAGACACAGGGAGAATGTGCAAACACAGACAGTCAGTCGCCTGAGGCGGGAATTGAACCCGGGTCTCTGGCACTGTGAGGCAGCAGTGCTAACAACAGTTCTCCTGACAACCATGGTAAGTTTGTCTCCATTAGTCTTGAGGCAGAATCCTTTAGAGGTCTGAGCAATGTGGCATGCACTAAACGTCTGCACTAAACGGCAAGGCAAGACAGAAGTAATATGAGCGTCATTGAAGGGGCAAAGTACAAAAAGGGAGGCAAGATAGTGCAAGGTAGGGCATGCTGTGTGCATCCAGGTAGGTGAGTAATAACAAGAATAAATGAAAAGTCCGGGGACGCAGCATCGTCAAGTCCATGAGTTGGGTATGTGTCCCCTAAATACACAGGGTCGCTCCTGCAGCATTACAATAATAGTTGCTCATGTGGCATTGAAGTGCAGAAGCCAAGTGGATCAGAGATGTGCCATGAGGGTTCTTAGAGGCTAACACATGTTGAATACGCAGAAATGGGGAGGGAATGGTTGGTGCCTGTAGAGCATTCCCTAGGGGATCGGTGCCCATTAACCAACATGGAAGGTCTTTCCAAGCAAGCAGTGAGCTGAATTTTTCATAACAATAATTCTCAATAGAGTCATGGAGATGCACAACATGAAAACAGACCCTTCAGTCCAACTCGTCCATGCCAACCAGATACCCCAACCTAATCTAGTCCCATTTGCCAGAACTTGGTCCATATCCCTCTAAACCCTTCCTATTCATATACCCATCCAGGCACCTTTTAAATGATGCAATTGTACCAGCCTCCACCACTTCCTCTGGCAGCTCATTCCATACATGCACCACCCTTTGCATGAAATTGTTGCCCCTTAGATCCATTTTATATCTTTTCATTCTCACCCTAAACCTATGCCCTCTAGTTCTGGACTCTTCCACTCCAGGGAAAACACTTTGTTTATTTCTGCTGTCCATGCCCTCGTGAATTTATAAACCACTATGAGGTCACCCCTCAGCCTCTGACGCTCCAGGAAAAACAGCCTGAGCCTATTCAACTTCTCACCATGGCTCAATTCCTCCAACCCTGGCAACATCCTTGTAAACCTTTCTGAACCTTTTCAAGTTTCACGACACCCTTTCGATAGAAAGAAGACCAGAATTTCATGCAATATTCCGATAAGGTCACCCCTCAGCTTCTGACACTCCAGGGAAAACAGCCCCAGCCTGTTCAGCATCTCCCTGTCACTCAAATCTGCCAACCCTGGCAACATCCTTGTCAACCTTTTCTGAACCCTTTCAAGTTTCACAGCATCTTCCCGACAGGAGTGAGACCAGAATTGCACGTCCTGTACAGCTGAAACATGACCTCCCAACTCCTATACTCAATGCTCTGACCAATAAAGGAAAGCATACCAAACGCCTTCTTTACTAGCCTGTTGACCTGTGATTCTACTTTCAAGGAGCTATGAACTGCACTCCAAGGTCAAGAGCATAAAAGATGGAGTGAGATGCTCCCGATGTTGAGATCATCCTCAATGAACACGTCTCATACAATTCTGCCACAAACCATGCCAATTACTCAGACCCCTAAAATATTCTGCAACAAGACTAATGGAGACAAACTTAACTGACTGTGGATTGGATTTAGGACTGAAGTTAATATCATCTGGTCAAATATAAAATCAACAACCTAATTACCTTTGTTTCATAATTTCCATGTACTTGTCATATTTTACATGTCATACAAAAGTATTGATTGTCTGAGGGAAGGAATGACTGCCAACATCAATATAAGTTACTTGGTAGTCATTCGTGAGGTGATCAAATAAATCTGTTAATGTTTAATGCAGAACTAAAACCTTCATAAACTGACTTTATGATGATTTATGGAATGACAATATTACAGTCTTTTCTGCAATAATGCACTTTTTAAAATTGAAATTATTCTACAGAACTCATTTAAAATGTCACAGTGTTGTTTGATTTCTCAACGTTATTACCAATTTTAAATACCAATTGGTGGTTAACGATTTTGTCTCAGTGAGTACACAGCCAGGAAACAGAGGTGTGAACGATAACTCCTGAACAGGAAAAACAGCTTCACCAGGAGCTGGCCTTTTTGAGACTCAGAGCTCTTCTGAAAGTTGAGTCTCATTCATGTGCGGCTGAGCAATGTCCTGCCAGAGAGGAATAGCAATGGGTCAAGGTATAGTAGGAGTGAAGAAGGAATGACCAGCACTTTGGGATTAAAGGAACAAGCCAGAAGGAGGTTTAGAATTGGAATTAGAATGAGGTTTTATTGTCATGTGTACTCAAGTACAGAGTTACAGGAGTAGAGTGTAAAGTGTAGAAAGTTGCCAATGCCGGTGCCATCTTAGGCACAAAGGTACTTAAGTACAAAATCTTTGATACAATGCAGAAGAAAAAACATTAAAAGTTCAACATTACAGTCTTTATAAAGTAGAAATTTTAAAAAAAGGATAGTGAAGAAGGCATTTAGCGTGCTTTCCTTTATTGGTCAGAGTACTGAGTATAGGAGTTGGAAGGTTATGTTGCAGCTGTACAGGACATTGGTTAGGCCACTGTTGGAATATTGCGTGCAGTTCTGGTCTCCCTCCTATTGGAAAGATGTTGCGAAACTTGAAAGGGTTCAGGAAAGATTTACAAGGATGTTGCCAGGGTTGGAGGATCTGAGCTACAGGGTGAGGCTGAACAGACTGGGGCTGTTTTCCCAGGAGCGTCGGAGGCTGAGGGGTGACCTTATAGAGGTTTATAAAATCATGAGGGGCGTGGATAGGATAAATAGACAAAGTCTTTTCCCTGGGGTGGGGGAGTCTAGAACTAGAGGGCATAGGTTTAGGGTGAGAGGGGAAAGATATAAAAGGAACCAAAGGGACTATGTTTTCACGCAAAAGGTGGCATATGTGTGGAATGAGCTGCAAGAGAAAGTGATGGAGGCTGGTTTAATTACAGCGTTTAAAAAGTATCTGGATGGGTATATTAATCGGAAGGGTTTAGAGGGGTAAGGGCCAAGGGTTGGCAAATGGGATTTGATTACGTTAGGATAGCTGGTGGGCATGGATGAGTTGGACCAGGGGGTCTATTTCCATGCTGTACATCTCCATGGCTCTAAGTTCGACATTAGGTGCCTCACAAAGGAAAATATTAAAAATTAATTTATTTCCTTTTTGTTGTTGGACCACATTCTCGCTGTCAGATTGGTTCTGACATATCTGTGTCTAAAACAGCAGTAAGTTTTCTTAAAAATTATTTAGAACTAAAGAAATGTGTGGCAACCAAATGATGTACTTTGTGCCAGAGAAATGCAAAGTCTATTAAACAATGCATTGCTGCATTTGGCATCTATATGAAAGTTTGGTACACTAACCAATGAACTATTCTGTGATCAATTGATTGAGAAGACTTCAGTTCCACCAATGATGGACGATGATGATTTAACCTTGCAAAAATCCACAACCTAGGCAAACTAAATCAAATCTGCCATGTTAGATTCAAAAACGTTACAAAGAGATACTCTCTCAGATTCAAGGTCATAGTCTAAGCACCGTCAGAGCAAGGATTATGGATAAAGAAACCATTAGTATTCTCAACAACCTACTCCCATTATGTGCAAATGTACCTCCTGACAGTAATAGGCCCATAGCCTGGACTCCTGGTTGCACTGGTGCCCAGAGTGGGGACTCCTGGCCATGGTAAGCTTTGAGCCTGGACTCCTGGTAGCAGTGGTGCTCTGAAGAGGGACTTCTGGCAATGGTAGCCTGGAGCCTAGACTCCTGGTGATGCCAGCGAGGCACCAGCAAAAGCAGAGCCAGGGTTTCCTGGTGCATCGGCTTTGTAATTGCTGTTCCTGCAGCGGGACTCCTTGAGGACTAGAACACTTTGCAGAGATCTTGCAGACACTCTGGAGCCATGGTTGAGACCCCCATTTTGAAAAGAAGTTGGAATTTTTACTTAAGTAATTTCTTTTTATCCTTATTGCACTTCAAAATGGTGCCGGATTATGGAAACAAAACATTTTCCACTGTATTTTCAAGATTAGTGTGACAATTCATTCATTCATTCAATCACTCATTCATTCAAATTGTGAAAGTATTCATCAGTTCGCAATGCAATGTCCGGTTTATGGTTAAAAGTATAATTTTGCTTAAAATGAAACCATTTTCCATTAGTATGCAGATCAGCAAAAAATACTTCATCACTTCAACACATGGAGGAGCCTCTTGTTATCAGTCATGTACAATGTATGCATACTGTCATGAATGGTGAAGCACCAGGTCATTTTACAAAATGTTCCATCAAGACAATAGGAATCTCAGTGCTGCTTCTCATTGATTTTGGCATGAAAGTAGTCATATTGAACAACTAAGTCCTTCCATAACAGTATCCTCCTTTATTTTCCAGATTTCAGGACAATAAAAGTTACAGTCATGTTTTTGATGTTTGAATACATAAATCTGATATATGTTCATTATATGTGATTGGTTAATCCTGGGTATGGTTACTTGAAAAGTAACTAAACTGCTGGCAAGTTGCTGGTAGCATGAAAGCGACATTTTAGAGTGTTGAATAAAATTCCTGTGCACTCACAGTGCATTAAATTTGACAGTTTTTTAAAAAATGGGACAGTAGCTAGTTGCAATCTGTATCAAAGTATCAGAGGATCTGAAACAATTTGAAGCTAGTGGTATCGTGCAGTGAATGGACTCATCATCATGGATATTGAACTTAGTCGATGTGTGATATAAAAAAAATCTTGGACTATCAATCAACTTTAAGGTGGTCAACAAATTATAATTCTTGACAAGCGTATGTTTCCTATTATCCAAGAAATATCTCCATCAGTTTACGACTACACAGACATCACGATGCTCAATATCAAAGATATCATGAGGCTCAATATAAATTTCAGATACCATGAGCAGAGCAAAGCCATTTTCGTACACTATTCATTACTCGTAGAAGTGCCTTTAAGTCATGCAGAATGCCCTATTTATTAAATTCAGTATCTAGCACATTCTGGAAGATCCTATCTTTCAGTTTGTCAGTCACTTGACAATGACATTCACTATGGAAGGGACAAAACAGATAATGATCAGCAGTACTCACTTGACATGCATAATTTCACTTGTTACTGAACATGGACAAATGCATGTATGTTGTATCGAATATCAAATTTCTAACATAGAGAATGACATCAGCTGGAACAAAGCATATACAAGAAAACATCTAAGCTTCCCACCCTGTCTATCATTCCTTTTATCACAAGTTGATTCCTAAGCATGCAGAGATCATGGAGCCTCTTTGAAAGCTTGAGCAAAGAGGCACACCAGAAATGAATAACTGCACAGCAAGCAGCATCTGAAACATTTCAAAGTGAAGATGGCATTTCTGGTAGTGTTCGCGCATTTCAAGCCACATGTGAAAATGTTTGTCATAACTGATAGATGAGGAAATGTGATTGAAGCTGTACTCTCACAGCGCTCTGAAGGAAATAAATGATCATTTGCTGGTGCATCACTGCTATTTTCAGAAACTGAATGCTAATACTCTACTGGAGAGCCAGCAGTACCAGTCTACGTTGACACTTAGCATGTGTATCTTTACATTAGAAAGTTCACTCTCTGCATTGTTCAAGGAGAATTACAGCCTCAAGTTTGTATCTCAGCACCATCATTAAAATCCTTCATACTGAAGGAAAGCTTATTGTACTTAGAGAAGATGGACAAGTTGAACTCAAATAAATAGCCTGACATGCACCTCTTTGTTTTTCTGGATGGGTAATATAAAATAAAGTATTTTGTTTAACAAGAAGCAAACGATATGGTGCTAAACTATTTGATGTTTGAATACATATATCTGATATTTGTTCATTATATGTGATTGGTTAATCCTGGGTATGGTTACTTGAAAAGTAACTAAACTGCTGGCAAGTTGATGGTAGCATGAAAGCGACATTTTAAAGTGTTGAATAAAATTCCTGTGCACTCACATTATCTCTGTATATCTCTGAGGCACAAAACAGAAGAAGAGGAACTAAACGTAAGGATAGCCTGTGGTAAGAGACATGTGGAAAGGATCTGCAGCCTCCAGTTAGCCCCTGGCATTAAGCTTTAATTGGTCATTAAATGGCCACCCATCATGTCGAGGTGAAGAACTTTATGGACACAGATCACATCTCCAGTAAAACTGGCCATGGGAGCACTCTGACACTCACGCCAGGGCTATGGATTTCCATACCTCCTGCCTCCATTCTCAATTATTTCCCCCAGTGGGGATAAAAATCCTGCTTCTAGTTCCCACTCTCACAAGAAGGAATGGTGGGAATGGGAGACTTGGGGAATGGAACTTTGCATGTGAATTTTGTCTAAAACATGCTGTAGCATTGCTTTGACTTTTATTATTCTAACTTTAACCAATTTTTGAGTTAAAGCACGAAAAATAAAGGAGAAAATGATACAAAATCAAGTTAGGATAGAATTGGAACATTTCTAAAACAGCAGGAGTTGTAATATCCAAGATAATCAAAAAATGTAATTAGTGTTGTGATGAGTATTAGTTATACTTTGAATGCAACAAATTTCAATGCTTAAAAAAATTAAGAAATTGTCATCTTATTAGAAAAGTGCATGTTAACTTGCACATGATCAAATAAGGACACACACAGGTCATTATCCCTCTTCTATGCAAAACTGCTCCATCTGGTCATGATGGTATATTGCAGCTTGATATCACACCAATAAATAGGAAATGAGTGGAGTAGCTACTGACCAGAAGTGGAAAAAAAAGGTTCCACAACATGAGCAACTAAAAAACACCTCACAGACAAGATGAAAACTCTCAAAAGTTATGTTCTGTGCTTAAATTTGCACTATTCTTGTCCATATCCAACAACATGCACTGTCTGGAATACGGGCAAAAATGCACACAAATATGTATTTTGTCGTACCTGAATACAATGCATTAGTATTGAAACAAAGATAAATTTTCCATATTGTGTTTTCTGCCTTTATGTACAAAGCAAACAGGGATAAACACTTACACTCATTTCTAGTTTCTCGTTTACATGGTACCTTTTGTCAGTCAGAAATCATCACTTTATGGATCAAAAAATCAAAAGGGGAAAGATTAGTAACTGTCCTGCCATTAGCATGTTCAATACATAGGATAGTATTGCATCAGTTTCTGCTGGGGAAAACTTAAACATTGCTTTATTAAATATTTTATTAAATATCGTTTTCAAATTATTAACTTATTAATTTTATTAATGTCAACCATACTGTCTCTCTTGCCTGAAAAGAATTGCTATGATACTAAGCTAATGGGTATAGTTTTGAATACATTTGGAACCACGACTCACACTATTAGGACTCTGCCAGCTATGAAAAGCAAGACTGGAATTCAATCTATGCTGTGCAAATACTGTTTCCTAAACTGAGAGGCCTAAGGCTGACCTAATATTCTAAATGTTCTGTTTGAGCAGTCAAAGTCTGTCACGCCTTCAGAGGGAACTCGCCCTCTTTATGCACTTGCTTCAACAACCACATGTCATGTACTTCCCAGGAATGTGGAGCAGCAGGCTCGGTGGATCACAGGCAGCAACAGTGTTTCTGTACCTTAAAGCATTTTTTTAAAAATTGCATCAATTGAACCAGTTACTGGTGAAGCTCCCTCCACACCAGGCATGATCTGCTCGACACAGGGGAGCCCGAATTTCCTGACCTATAATATTAATCCATTGTAAAGTGTGGAAAGCATTTAACACAAGAAAATAAGGAGCAAGTTTGACATTTCAAATAGTTTCATAAACGTATGTCTTTGCTAAATCAGTTATTTATATTATTGAATAAAGAATCTTCAAAATTGAGGATCACTATCATTGCCATTGACAATTAGAGTCATAGAGTCACAGAGATGCACAACACAGAAACAGACCCTTCGGTCAACTCATCCATGCTGACCAGATATCCCAACCTAATCTAGTCCCATTTGCCAGCTCCTGGCCCATATCCCTCTAACCCCTTCCTATTCAAATACCCATCCAGATGCCTTTTAAATTTTGTAATTGTACCAGCCTCCACCACTTCCTCTGGCAGCTCATTCCATACACAGATCACCCTCTGCATGAAAAAGTTGCCCTTTAGATCCCTTTTATATCTTACCCCTCTCACCCTGAACCTATGTCCACTAGTTCTGGACTCTCCCAATCCAGGAAAAAGAGCTTGTCTATTTACCCTATCCATGCCCCTCATGACTTTAAAAACCTCAATAAGGTCAGCCTTCAGCCTCCAACATTCCAGGGAAAAACATCCCTTTAGCTCAAACCCTCCAACTCTGGTAACATCCTTGCAAATCTTTTCTGAACCTTTTCAAGTTTCACAACATCCTTGTAAATCTTTTCTGAACCTTTTCAAGTTTCACAATATCCTTTCGATAGGAAGGAGACCAGAATTACAAGCAATATTCCAGAAGTGGCCTAACCAATGTCCTGTACAGCCGCAACATGACCTCCCAACTCCTGTACTCAATACTCTGACCAATAAAGGAAAGCACACTAAACACCTGCTTCACTATCCTATCTACCTGCAACTCTAATTTCAAGGAGCTATGAACCTGCACTCCAAGGTCTCTTTGTTCAGCAACACTCCCTAGGACATTACTAAGTGTGTAAGTCCTGCTAAGATTTGCTTCCCCAAAATGTAGCACTTCGCATTTATCTAAACTAAATTCCATCTGGCACTCCTCAGCCCATTGACCCGTCTGATCAAGATCCCATTGTAATCTGAGATAACTTTCTTCACTGTCCATTGCACTTCCAATTTTGGTGTCATCTGCAAACTTACTAACTACACCTCTTATGTTTGCATCCAAATCATTGATGAAAATAAATGATGAAAAGTAGTGGACCCAGCACCGTTCCTTGTGGCACTCCACAGGTCACAGGCCTCCAGTCTGAAAAACAACCCTCCATCACCACCCTCTGTCTTCTACCTTTGAGCCAGTTCGGTATCCAAATGGCTAGTTCTCCCTGTATTCCGTGAGATCTAACCTTGCTAACCAGTCTCCCATGGGGAACCTTATCTAACGCCTTACTGAAGTCCATATAGATCACATCTACCACTCTGCCCTCATCAATCCTCTTTGTTACTTCTTCAAAAAACTCAATCAAGTTTGTGAGACATGGTTTCCCACATATAAAGCCATGTTGACTATCCCTAATCAGTCTTTGCCTTAAAGCCATCTTAATCCTCCTAACAAGTCATCTTTGACTGAGTTTTCCTGATGAGAATAAGACACATTCAATCTCATGATTGTATTTTGGATAATTCAGTCACAGGATGGGGGAATCACTAGATTAGACCAACCATCCCTAACACTTCAGAGTCAACCACATTGTTGTTGCTCTAGAGTCACATGGCGTTCAGACGAGATAACAGATTTCCTTCCCTAAAAGATATTAGTGAGCCTGATGGTTTTTTCCTGACAAGTAACAAGATTTCATGGCCATCATTAGACTCCTAAATCCAGATTTGTTTTTAAATTGAATTCAAATTCCTCCATATGCCTTGGTGGGATTCAAACCCAGTTCCCCAGAACTCTACCTGGCTCTCTGGATTTATACTTTATTGATAATATTCATAAGTCATCACTTCCCCAGTGGGAGGTATAAATGGCATCAAAAATAATTGGTGGTAAATTATGACCTATCTCTGTTGTGACCAGCTTGTCTACCAGTTTGACATTCTACAAAAATCACAACAGTGTGGAAAGGCATTGGGCATTGGATGCAGCATCAAGAGTATCTATCAGTCTGTATACTTGCTATGTTTTAATTATGCTTAGAGGACTTCTAGTTAAACTCAATGAGAAACCGGAAAGCTGGCAGAAAGAAAAGAAAGACAGTCTTACAGAAAACTTACTTTGAGACTTTCCGAGTGGCAACTGATGCAACAGTTAATAATGCACAAATTGTTAGAAGGAATGCTAAAACAAAATCTGCTGTTGTATATCAGAACTATATAGCAGCTTGTGATTTCGAAGTACTGTATATCTAAACATCAGCAACTGAAATTTAATTTGTTTTGAATTTTCACATCCTTGTCTGGTACTTTACCATTGGATTCTATTTGAAATAAAATCAATATAATTGTATTTTAAATAGCTGATAATTAAACAATACTTAATTTTCCCCCAGCAGAAATTGGCATAATAAAATCCAATGTATTGACTATAATAATGACTGGACAGTTACTAATCTTTCCACGTTTGATTTTTTAATCTATAAAGTGACGATTTCTGACTGACAAAAGGTACAATGTGATCTTATTAGCAGCTAATGGAATTTCACACCATTTCAAGTTTGTAATTTGAGAGCAAGTGTGAAGTTTGCATTCCCACTTTCTTTATGTTCCTTGCTTATTTTGTATCTGCACCTTGCTCCACTATTATGCCGTGGCAGACGAGGAATATAAATAATTTTAAAGCAAACAAAATAGAAAAAAAACCTTCTGCATTGTCACACAAATTAATTTCATAGGTCATAACCAAAAGAGCTTGAAATCTTCAATAATGTTCAATGTCAAAAGCTACAAATTGGTGTTAAGTTCCCAAGGTTTTGACATTATTATTCTTCAAATATTATGCACAATATTTTTCAATAATATCACTTGTCTTGCAAGTATCTTCTGGTTAATTTATCTGTAAAACTGTAGAAAATGTTTTGATCTTTGTTGTTGGCTATCCAAAAATATCTTTCAGTATCAAAAACACCCTATCTTGTGAATTCTGTAGGATAATGGCTTGATTACTGTACTTGCCCAGAAGGAATAAATGTAAGCATGTTTAGTCCCTCCACTGTGGCTAAAAGGTGTGCAGAAAGCATTTAAATTTGGATCAGAACATTGCCAATTATTTTCTTCTCAGCTAGATAAGCTAAGCCAAAATAGCAGAATGTGTGATCCTCCAGCGTTTAAAATAAGAATTTTGGTCATTAAAAGAGCATGGAAGTGAACCTCACTTCAAAAATAAAGAATAAAGAATAAGGGAACATGTGGAGTACATCAGAGAACTTTATGATGATGAAGACAACTGTGAATTGGTACAATTAGAGATAGACCAGAGATGATAGAGGCAGAAGTCAATGCAGCAATCAAAAAGATGAAAGCAAAGAAATCACCCAGAATAATGAGATACTAAGCAGAATATCTGAAAACTCTGAATGAGATTAACATAGAGTTACCAACAGGCCTCCGCAACAGATCTTACACTACCAGATTCCTATCAGAAGGTCTTATACAGCTACAATTCATTAGACACCCAAGAAATCAGAGCCCAAGAATGTTCAGAGCCCAGGACATAAGGCCTCCTGAGCCATGTGTTGAAAATGATTCTAATTATCATTTTGGAAAGAAATGACCAATCCAAGAAGCAGAGACAGATGGTGACCAGTTAGGATTCAGACCAAAGAGAAGGACAAGTGATGCCATCTTCAACTTGAGTAATTATTGAAAAGATATCTGGAAGAGCAAAATCCTGATGAGAAGGGAACTGAGAGTCTAACATCAGAAAATAATGGAATGCTTAAAGAGATTAAAAATTGATGAAAATGGTGCAACGATAATTCAGAATCTGTACTAGAGCTAATCTGTTGTGGTGAGATTGCACAACGAGCTACCTTATTAAAATAGGAACATAACAGGAACACGTTATATTCGTAAAACTGTTCAACCTGTACACTGAAGTTATCTTCAGAAACAAAGAAGATCACCCAGGTTGCAATATTGATGGCTTGACCATCAATATTTGAGATACACAGATGAGACTGCATTGATTGCATAGTCAGAAAGAAGCACTATAGAACATCTTAAACAACTTGGAAGTAAACTGTGTTAAACAGATAGTCCACAATAGTGGCAATCTTTTAGGAATCACTAGACTCAGGGAGCATCCCAGAGGACTGGAAAATCGCTAATGTGACACCCCTATTTAAAAAGTGAATAAGGTAAAAGATGGAAAATTACAAACTAATTAGCCTAATCTTGGTTGTGGTTAAGATTTTGGAGTCCATTGTGAAGGATGAGATTTCTGAATGCTTAGAAGTGTAGGGTAAAATGGGGCAAAGTCAGCATGGTTTCGTCAAGGGGACATCATGTGTGGCAAATCTGCTAGAGTTCTTTGAGGAAGTAATGAGCTGGTTAGACCAAGGAGAGCCAATGGATGTAATCGACCTGAAATTCAAGATGTTGTACAGGACAAGGTGCCGCACAGACAGCTATTAAGTAAGATGAGGGCCCATGGTATTGGAGGCAAGGTGCTAGCATGGACAGAAACTTGGTTGTCTGGCAGAAAACAGAGAGTGGGGACAAAAGGATCACTCTCAGATGACAGCCGGTGACAAGGTGTGTTCCACAAAGATCGGTGTTGGGACCATAACTTATCACTTTATACATTAATGATAAAGACAAAAGAACTGAGGGCATCCTGGCTAAGTTTGCAAATGATACAAAGACCGATAGAGGGACAGGTAGTATTGAGGAGATAGGAAGGCTGCAGAAGGACAGGTGAGGAGAGTGGGCAAAGAAATGGCAGGTGGAGCACAATGTGAGAAAGTGTGAGGTCATGCACTTTGGTAGGAAAAATAGCGGCATAAACTATTTTCTAAAAGGGAAAAAAATTCAGAAGTCTTTAGTGCAAAGAGACTTTGGAGTTCTAGTCCAGGATTCTCTCTGGGTAAATTTGCAGGTTGAGTCAGTACTTAGGAAGGCTAATGCAACACTGACATTTATTTTGAGAGGACTTGAACATAAAAGCTGGGATGTAATTCTGAGGCTCTATTAGGCTCTGGTGAAACCACATTTGGAGTATTGTGCACAGTTTTGGGCCCTATACCTCAGCAAAGATGTACTGGTCCTGGAGCTTGTTCAGAAGAGGTTCACAAGAATGGTCCCCGGAATGAAAATCTTAACATACGAGGAATGTTTGAGGACTCTGGGTTTATATTCAATGGAGCTTAGAAGGATGAGGGTGGATGTAAGTTGAAAGTTACAGAATACTGAATGGTGAACTTTGTGAAGATTTGTAGCTCAGGTTAAGGTTCTGGATGTAGGCTTGCTCGCTGAGCTGGAAGATTCATTTCCAGACATTTCGTCATCCTACCAGGTAACATCTTCAGTGGGTCTCAGGTGACGCACTGCTGAAAATCCCTGCTTTCTATTTATATTTCGGGTTTATTTGGGTTGGTGATGTCATTTCCGGTGGTTATGTCATTTCCTGTGGTGTAGTCACTTCCTGTTCTTTTTCTCAGGAGGTGGTAGATGGAGTCTAACTCACTGTGTTTGTTGATAGAGTTCTGGTTGGAATGCCATGCTTCTAGGAATTCTTGTGTGTGTCTTTGTTTGGCTTGTCATAGGTTGGATGCGTTGTCCCAGTCGAAGTGGTGTCCTTCCTCATCTGTATGTAAGGAAATAATGAGACAGGCTCATGTCATTTTGTGGCTAGTTGGTGTTCATGTATCCAGGTGGCTAGTTTTCTTTGTCCAACATAGTTTTTGTTACAGTTCTTGCACAGTATTTTGTAAATTACATTAATTTTGCTTGTTGTCTGTAGAGGGTCTTTCGAGTTCATTAGCTGCTGTTTTAGTGTGTTGGTGGGTTTGTGGGCTACCATGATGCCAAGGGGTCTGAGTAGTCAAGCAGTCATTTCTGAGATGTCTTTGATGTAGGGGACAGTGGCTAGGATTTGTGGACGTGTTTTCTCTGCTTGTTTGGGTTTGTTGCTGAGACATCAGCGGACTGTGTTCATTGGGTACCCATTCTTTTTGAACACATGGTATAGGTGATTTTCCTCTGTTCTGTGTTAGTTCTTCTCTGCTGCAGTGTGTGTTGGCTCATTGAAATAATGTTCTGATACAGCTTCGTTTGTGGATGTTCGGATGATTGCTTCTGTAGTTCAATATTTGGTCCATGTTGTTTTCCTGTAGATGCTGGCTTGAAGTTCCCCATTGGCTGTTCGCTCTACAGTGACATCTAGGAATGGCAGTTTGTTGTTATTTTCCTCCTCTTTAGTGAATGTTATGCCAGTAAGGGTATTATTGATGGTCTTGAAGGTTTCCTCTAATTTGTTTCATTTAGTGATGATAAAGGTGAAATCCACGTAGCAGACCCAAAGTTTGGATTGGATGGTTGGCAGAGCTGTTTGTTCAAGTCTTTGCATTACTGCCTCTGCTAAGAACCCTGATATTGGAATACTGAATGACCTGGACAGACCTGCTCAGAGGGGATGTTGGGAAGATGTTTCCATTGATAGACTGACTAGGACCTGGGGGCATAGCCTTAGAATAAAGGGAAGACCTTTTAGAATGGAGCTAAGTAAATACTTCTTCAGTCAGAGAGTGGTTAATCTATGCAATTCACTGCCACAGAAGGACATGAAGGCCACAGGGATGAAGAGTTATGGGGAAAAAGTGGGAGAATGGGGTTGAGAAACTTATCAGCCATGATTGAGTGGTGGAGCAGACTCGATGGGCTGATTGGCTTAATATCTGCTCGCATGTGTTATGGTGTTATAACATGTATGAAGAATGAATGTGAAAAAGACCATGACAAGCAAAGACCTCACCTTAAAAATGAAAAAAAATGAAATTAATGGACAAGTTCCAGGAGCAATTGGAAAGGTTGACCTAACTTGGGGGCATTATCAGAGATAACAGGAGATGTGATTGTGCAATCTAAAGCAGAACTGCAATAGCCACAACTTGTATTATAAAAATGAGGGATGTATTAATATTCAAGAAATTGCATCTAAATCTAAGGAAAAGAATGTTGTGGTGCATCAAACAATTTTTTTTGGAGAAAGCCTAAATCTTCAGTAATCAGGACAATCTTACATGAATAATCGTGATTATAATGCATTAATAAACAAGCTTCTATTACCTTAATAATCAGAATCCTATTACATCAATGCTCGGAATCCTATTTACATCAATAATCAGGTTCCTAATACTTATATAATCAGACTTCTATTTATTTAATATTCAGGATGCCAGGTATATTAATAATCAGTATATGATTATACTAATTGTTTGGTGCCTATTGCATAAATAATCAGGACTAAATTACATTAATGATCAGGATCTAATGACATTAATTACTCAGTTGCTGTTGCATTAATAATCATCTGTTTATTGCTTCAATTATAAGGAAATTATTGCATCAATAATGACAATGTTAACACTTTGAAAAATTGAATTATTTCAATTAATGGTCAGAGCTCTAGTGAAATAAGGTGATTTATCAATTGTGTCAATAATTAACAGCTGATAAAATTAATAATCATAATGTTCTTACTTGAACAATCAGCATCCAAATACATTAAACTAGTAATAATCCCCTCTACACCACACAACAGCAGAACCACCCCAAGTGGTTGGCACTTGTGGGTGGCACGGTGGCACAGTAGTTAGCACTGCTGCCTCACAGCATGAGAGACCCGGGTTCAGTTCCCACCTCAGGCGACTGACTGTGTGGAGTTTGCACGTTCTCCCCGTGTCTGCGTGGGTTTCCTCCGGGTGCTCCGGTTTCCTCCCACAGTCCAAAGATGTGCAGGGTCAGGTGAATTGGCCATGCTAAATTGCCCGTAGTGTTAGTTAAGGGGTAAATGTAGGGGAATGGGTGAGCTGCGCTTTGGCGGGTCGGTGTGGACTTGTTGGGCCGAAGGGCCTGTTTCCACACTGTAAGTCTAATCTAAAAGTCTGCGCAAAACTCATGCCTCCTAAATCTTCACCAAGGTGTCACACTGGAATTGAGTTTTAAAATGGGTTCACATGGGAAAAGCTTTGGGAAACATTGTTGTTTGACTGGGAGCCAATATGGGTTAGTAAGCATAGGGTTAATGGGTAAATGGAACTGTAAGCAAGTAGGAACATAAGCAGCAGAGACTGGGATGACTTCCAGTTTATGGAGTGTAGAATATGGGAATTCAATCAGGATCACATTGGAATAGTCATGTATGGAGGCAATAAGGGCACAGATGAGAGTTTCAACAAGGCACTACTGAAGGCATGCATGGAGTTGGGCAATTATTATCCAGGTGCAAACAGGTAATTTCTGTGATGCCATGGGTGTGTACTCAGCAGTTCACCTTGGGATCAAGTACAATACCAAGCAGTTTGGTTCAGCCTCAGGCAGTTGCCAAGAGGAGGGATGAAATTGGCAACTATAGAATTTGTCGAAAGTTTTGAAGACAGTAGCTTTAGTCCTCCTGTTGTTTCATCAGAGGAAATTCCTGCTGATCCAGAATTGGATTCACTAGTTGACCAATTGGGCAATAGTGGAGGAGGTGAACAAGTCGAGAGTGAGGTGGAGCTGGGTAGTCAATGTATATAAATGAATACTAGCACTAATGAGAAGCAGGAGGGAGCCAGGAATGGATGCATGTTTTAAAATACATTGCATGCAGATTTCACTGTCATATGTTAAGTAAGTTACATTCACTAATATTGTTTCCTCGCACCACCCTTTCTAATACAAGTTGTGGCTATTGCAGTTCTGCTTTAGATTGCACAATCATATCTCCTGTTATCTCTGATAATGCCCCCAAGTTAGGTCAACCTTTCCAATTGCTCCTGGAACTTGTCCATTAATTTCATTCTGTCTGTCTTGTCAATTGTTAATGTAGAATTGCACTTGGGGACATGACAACATACTAAAATTGTAATTTTACAGGAACTCACTGATGTGGGACTGAACTAAGTTTATCCCTACGATAACAAACGCCAACACTTTGCATGAGCAGGACTTATTCTCATTATATCAATTTCACACCTAATTCTGTAAATAAGATTTTAAAAAACCTGCAGCTTGCATCCACTTGTGACCCCTTTGGTTTCATTCATTTGAAATTATATTGTCTTAAACTCTTGTTGTTAGAAGTTGAGCATTTAGTTCAATAACTGTGGGCTGGGAGACAAAATATGAACCCGAGACAAGGTTTTTCCACTCCATTTTCTATCTAATTCTGGAAAGGCATGTGAATGGTAAATAGGTATTGAATAGGATTTGGCTTTGATGTCTGCCTTCATCAAATAGTTCACTTTCACCAACTGTCTGAATTAGTCTCATTTTGATAAAATATGAATGAGTTGCCTTCATCCAGCAACATTCTGCTTTCAGAACTGGAAAGGGAGAAAATTGTGTTAAAAAAAGTGTTAAAGAAGAAATGTCCATTACGCATGGTCATAACTATGGTTCTCATTCAAATTCAATGCTTATTGCACTGCAATTATTAATTCTCCTGATCTCCATGCTTTCCTCCTAGACCTCTTTTGCAGTTTCATAAGATGGACATCAGTTTTCCTTTGGTTTGACTTCCCTTGATACCTCTTGCTTCCTTATTTAGTATCTGATTAGTGGTTATATAGCAGCTACATCATTACTTTCTGGAACCTTCTCCAAATTCTGTAGTCAAATATTCACAAGAAACTTCACTCTGATGTAGCTATTCAGTTTAGTGGATGAGAAGTGTGGGAGATTTGTTAGATAAGAAGCAGCCATTTTGTCACAGACTAAAAGCCTGGAAACCATTTTGAATCTTATGTTAATGTCTCCTTGCTAAACTCATACATTCCCAGGTTCAGTGAGGTGACCTTGCAGCTGTACTAATATCTGATAGTGAAGTCTTTCCCAGCATGGGAATGCTCTTCTTTATAAGAACCTATTGTATCCTAACAATTGTTTATCAACTACTAACTAGCACTGTCCAGACATTACGTGACTGAGGCTCGTGACTGGGCAAAGTGCCTAAACTTGCCTTATCCTTCAATTAACAATTTGCCAATTGTTAAATGATTGTAATCTATATAATCATGCACCTCTCTGGATCTCATCAGAGTGACTTGTGACCATTTGGTTGACGTGTCTCTCCCCATGAGCTCACGAATAAACAGTCAATAATACAAGGTTTGTGTGGTGTAATTCATTGTTTCTTTAAACTGGATTGCTATGAGTGAGTTACCTTCTACATAACTTTTCCATCCCCAACAACGGGGAACACTACTATTTTAAAACTGCTGGAGTCACTTCATGTAAGAGGAGTAAAACTTTAAAAATAATTGACAGGGTTAATGTTTTGGGTCCGATGACGCTTCTTCAGAACTGATTGTAGCTGGGGAATATTTGGTATATATGCTAGAGTAGGGGTGGTGGGAGGGGAGAGAGGAAACAATAGGTGAAGATGGAACCCAGAGAGAAAGAACAGTTGGACAGACAAAGGAGTGAGTCAAGGTCAGCCTGATTTGCTAACATGGACAATTAATAGCTGACAATGGGATGATTGTGGTAGCAGCCTATGTGATGACAAGGCCAAGTGAGTGCAGGGTTGTTCTAAGGACATGCTCAGGTCCTGATATTGAATCCTAAAAACTGCAGGGTCCCTAAGCAGAAAATGAAATGCAATTCTTCCAGCTTGTGCTGAACTTTGCAAAAGCACTGCAGCAAGTCTGACACAGAGATGTTGGCCAGGGAACATTGTGGTGTGATGATATAACAGGCAACAGGAAGTTCAGGGTCATTTTTACAGACAGCCTTGCAGGTGTTCTGAGAAGCTGTCACTCAGTCAGCATTTTGTCTGCCGAATGCAGGGGAGACCACATTGTAAGCAGCGAATACAGTAGACTGGGTTGAATGAAGTGCAGGTAACTCATTGCTTCACCTGGGCATTTGTCTGGTGCAGTAAATGGGCAGGTATTACTCCTTCTGCAATTGCAATTGAAGTTTATAAAGGCTTTTTTCTCTTCTGAATGCATTCTTTTCTATTTTTCTTCTTTTTTCCTTTCCTGCTCTCCCAAACCACATCCTGACTGCTACCTAGTAGCCAATCCTATTCTGCAATAGTTCCAGGAAACTGCAAAAGAAAGTTCAGAGATCCAATAGTCACTCATTCCTTTAGATAAAATTATGCTGTATTGTCATTGTTCACTAACTGATTGCCCCTTGAGCAAAATAAAATAGCAAAAGCAAACTAAATCTGCACACCAGACCTGGTCTTTGGAATTGTTTGTATTCATGATCCACATCTCCTGCAACTTAATGTTAAGGAGCTGTCAATTAAGTAATAGAAATAATTACCTCCAGCCTCTCATCAAGTTAATGTAAACTATCTCCAAGAAACACATGCAGATCCCTTCCTTGTTAATGGGCGAACAACAAGAGAGTATGATATTATCAGTTGCAATCACCATTGAAGATGTAGAGAAACCACTTAAGGTAAATCTAATATTTTGATATGGAAGTCTTACAAATTATTTGACTCACTGTGATATGGCGAGATTCTCCAAACAAAGCTCCAGCTATCTATAAGTCTCCTGAGCAAGCCTGGAATGTGTTCTTTTTACCAAAACATGAGCATCCAGCTATCGCATCAGCTATGTCAGATACTGGTTATCACATCCTATTTTGCTTGTCTGTTGTTCCACCACATTCTTTTCATCCTAGTTACTGGAAGGACCATCACTCTTTTCTGGTTGAGAATGGGACAATGTTGACAGACAATCAAGTTTCCAAACATCCAGAAGGGAACCAGTGATGATAGACCCCTACAGAGGAGGCCCACATTGTGAAAAGTAATATAGTTGCCTGCTTACAGATATGCAGTAAATTTAGGACGCAAGCCTATGGAAGCCAAGTCTATATGATCCAGTCAAACATTTAAAAAAACAGGTTTGCTATAACTTTGTGATATTGGAGAGCTTGACCAAATTTATAAGTTGAGATACTGAATACTGTGCTGATGGCTAAATTTGTTTCGAAATCTTTCTGAACTGCTTCAATGTGACTTTCTCTTTGGCTGATAAAACCAGACACTGTAATCAGCTTGCATGGGGTCACTTGGTTATGAAACAGACATCTGAAGTTGGAGGGAGAAAACATGTCTTAAAGGTTCTGTAAAACAAGAAACAAGATGTTGACTTTTGCACAGTATGTACAGTGATCGGATGGTCTGTTGACCACTTCTACAAATTCTTATGAGCAACACAAAATATGATAAGGCCAGCCAGCAGATATAAATGCTGTTGAGTCTGTAATGTATACTTGTGGAATAGACAGTTCAGATAACATTAGCCAAATATACAAGGAATAGTCCTTACAGCCCCTGCACTCATCATTGAAATTTACTAAAAAGAGTAACAGAAGACAGGAACTAAGCTATAAAAGCTGCAAGTATTGGAATGTGGGCCTCCTCTGTAGGGATCTATCATCACTGGCTTCCTCCTGGATTTTTGGACACTTGGTTGTCAGTCATTTGTTGGTAGTTATATGTATAACCCCCTGGAAAGTCTTGCGCAGCCTATTTTGAAGTCAGCAGAAATTTGATGCCAAGCAGTGAAGCGAGTTTCTCTCTCTGTAGCAGTAAGTTAACAATTAAGATTAAATGCCATATTGAGGCCACAAGGAAGGATGTACAGGCCCTGGAATGCATTCAGAGGAGGGTCATGAGAATGGTCCCAGGAATGAAAAGCTTAACATATGAGGAATGTTTGAGGAATCTGGGTTCATACTCTATGGAGCTTAGAAGGATGAAGGGGGTTCTAATTGAAATTCACAGAAGACAAAATGACTTGGACAGAGTAGACATTGGGAAGATGTTTCTATTGGTAGGGGAGTCTAGGTCACAAGGGCACAGCCTTAGAGTAAAGGGAAGCCCTTTTAAAACAGAGTTAAGAAGAAACTTCTTCAGCTATAGAGTGGTGAATCTTTGGAATTCATTGTCACAGAAGGCTGTGGAGGCCAGGTCATTGAATATATTTAAGACTGAAATAGACAGGTTCTTGAGTAATAAGGGGATCAAGGGTTATGGGGAGAAAGCAGGAGAATGGGGTTGAGAAACTTATCAGCCATGATTGAATGGCAGAGCAAACTTGATGGGCTGAATGGCCGAATTTCTGCTCCTATGTGTTATGGTCTTATGGTCTAACTTGTCTCATTAATCTCCAGCTTCCTGACTCACCAAACACTCTGAACAAGCTAGATAGTAAGAATACTCAACATGGAAGTCACATTGGGTACCTGGCAATTTCAGCTTGCTGATTGCTCCAAAGGAGCTCCATGTTGAACACTGGGACCAACATCTCATGGCATGCTCTATGTGCATTGGCCACATGCAGAGACTTTGACATTCATTCTGTGCCAGCCTCCAACAACCCTCAAAGCACACATCTGATCAACTTCATTATTGCACCCAGGGCTGTGCTGGCTGCTATTATTATAATGCTCTAGCAAGGACACTGTACTCGCAGAGACACACACCCAGCTCCTGGACTCAGACATGCTGTGGATCTGGTGTGTTGCTCTGCTTGCTCTCACAGAACTCACTCACTTTGAGCTTACAGGATTTTCACAGTTTCCTCGCTCTGCATTGCCTTGACTTGTCTTTTTGCCTTTTGCCCTCGAGACAGAGATACCATTACTGATTTCTTGCCTTGTTGTTCAGTGCAGAAACAAAGTCAAGCAGTTGTCATGGTTATCAGGAGGTATCCATCAGGACAAGAAGATAGTCTTCACTCAGGGGTTCCTGAAACAGTAATTCAAGGGGAGCCTCTGATACTAGACCCAAGGCTTGGAGATGGTCAGTCAGCTACTCCAGGTGGTCAGGGCCAGGGCCTTCCCCTCAGGACAGACATGAAGCTGCATGTCAGATAGCCCATCACCCAACTTGACTGTTTCTGTCCCGCCAGGGGACTATTCTCCACCTGGAACGAAAGAGGGGCAGGTACCAAGGAAGACGAAAGTGTGTGAGCACAGCTGTTATATTTGGTGCAGGTGAAGAGGTGCCTTAGGGAGTGAGTAGGCAGTACAGAAGGCATCCAGGATCAGTGCATTGGAAGGTGGGGTGGGTGACAGTCAGTGAGTGCAAACAATAGCGAGAGTCGGAGACGTAAGTCTTGGCGGGAGGTAGCTACAGTAGCAGAGATAGAGTGAGTGTGAGGTATCAGAGAGAAAATTATAGCCCTTACACTGGTGGAACAGGTCATTTATGTTCTTCTTCGACTGCTGTATGTTTCTCCAGATGACTGAGAAATGGCATTGGGAGCAACCTTAGACCAGGCCGGCAAAGTCTAGTGCTGTGGCCTTCTTTGCTGGTCCTGGGGGAAGAGGATGCCCACTTCTGCACCATCCTGTCATTTAGAACCTCTCAAGTAAATATCAGGAACCGTGCAGGGCAATTCTGACTGGCAGCATTTGTGAAAGTGCCTGACAGCCCATGCAAGGGTTGGTGATGAATTCCGGGATAGCCGAGTATCGGTGCATTGTTATGAACATGAAATGGGGTAAAATGGGACTGGAATCAGATGAGAGGGACGTCATTAGGGCTGAGTATGTAGTTAGTAAGGCTAGTTTGGTAAAATATGGCAACAAAACCCACATGACCTCACTGCGGGAACTGGTACATAGCCAAAATATCCTAAGACTCAACCTTCTGTAACTATTTGTTTCGGTCCCTCGATTTAGTAAACTTAATATAATTTAGAAACGATGGTTTTGAATCTGACTTGAGAAATTAAACAGGTACAGAAAAAACATCGCCTTTTATAATTCTCAAGTACAAATTATAAAGCTGTAAACTAGAGGAGAAAAGGCGATGTTGGGATCTGCAACCCAAGCATACTGACTTAGAAAATATTGCAAAGGTATTTTAATTGCAGTCCAAGTAAAGGTAACAATTAGACCTCTGGCAGAATTTTGTTGTGTTTAATTGAATGGGAAGCCAAAAATCAGCTTCCCAACTGTGGCATGAAACTTAGGAATTCAGATCTCTGAATTGAAGCCTGGCTTGAGCTTTCAACAGCCAACAATGTGAAGTTCATTTCCGTGAATGTTCAGGAAAGGCCATCTATCCAGAATTAAGTTCCTTGTCCCAAATAAGTTATCCATGAGCAAGCAAGATATGCCTTAAAATTCCAAACTGAATGTACATGGTGTTCAGGAGGTGAGGGAATGTAGTTCAGTGGGATCAGCAGAATTCATTAGCTTAAAGGGGTTTCACCCTTTGAATGTGTGGTTGATTTCTGATCACAGGAAACAAAATGTTCACATCTGTGCACACTACCCGGGATGATGCATGTATCGTCACCCAATTACAAGCTCCAGTTCATTTCTTGCAAGATGGGACATTGGGAACAGAGAAGGCCAAAGTAAACTTGGCTAACGTCACTAATGCAGAGCCTGCAATGTGCAGCTCAGGAGAGACAATGCAGTCCCTGCCTCAAAAACAGCAACAGCAGAACGGTGTTGTGGATTATTAAAGATGAGGTTCTGTTCCTTGCACCACTCAGGCAAACTACTTGAATACTTTCCAGAAGGAGAAGCCAAAGCTAGAGTGGACCCATGTGCCTGAACAACCTCACTCAGTAAAGGACAGTGGAATGTGTGAAGGGGGAAGTGTAGGAGTAAGAGGTCTCCTCTAATGAAGAGGAAGATGATGAGAGAGAGAATAAAGTCACAGAGTCATAGAGTCTTACAGCATGGAAACAGGCTCTTCAGACCAAACCGGTCCATGTTGACCAAAATGTCCACCCACATGAAACCCATTTCCCTGCACTTGGACAATATCATTCTAATCCTTTCCTATCCGTGTGTTTGTCCAAAGGCCTTTTAACCACTTCTGCTGGCAGCTCATTCCATACATGTACCACTCTCTGTGTAAAAACGTTGCCCTTCAGAGTCCCTTTCATTTTTTTCCCTCTAACCTTAAACTGATGTCCTCTTGTCCTTGATTGCCCAACCCTGAGAAAAGGACTGAGTGCATTCCCCCTGTCCATGCCTCTCATTATCTTATACACTTCTATAAGATCCCCCCTCAGTTTCCCTCACTCTCAAGAAAAAAAGTATTACCTTGCTCACCCTCTCCCTATAACTCAGACCCTTGATTCCTGGCAAAACCCTTGTAAATTTCTTCTGCATTCTTTCCAGTTTAATAACATCCTTCCTATAGAAAGGTGACCAAAACTGAACACAATACTCCAAGTGTGGCCTCACCAACATCCTGTACAACTGCAATATAACTTCCCAATGTCTATACTCAATGCCGTGACCGATGAAGGCCAGTGTATCAAAACCTTCTTCACTGCCCTGTCTGCCTGTGACTCCACTTTCAAACAACCATGCGCCAAATGTTGTGGATGCAGTGGAGGATGCTGCGACAATGGGTGCAACACAGCAGACAAACCCATGAGAATGTCATCACCAGATCCCAGCATGACTGAGGCACTATAGATTTTCAGAAAATGAATAGGATGGGTATGCAAACACATGGCTGCAAGAAAAGTTCAGAGTTTAAGAGTCCTGCCACAGGTACTTTCCCTTCTGACTCCCCAAAGTCAATTCACCATTTACCAGGCATACGTTAGGACTGTGATGAAATACACTCCACTTGCCTGGATGAGTGTAGCTCCAGCAACACTGAAGAAGCTTGACACCATCCAGGACAAAGCAGCCATTTGATTAGCACCACATTCACAAACATCCACTCCCTCCACTATTGATGCTCAATAGCAGCAGTGTGTACTATCTACAAGATGCACTGCAGAATTAGTCAAGGATCATTAGACAACAACAAACCATGACCACCACATGGGAGCACCAGTACCTGCAAGTTACCCTCCAGCTCACTAATCATTCTGATTTGGAAACATATTGCCATTCCTTCAGTGTTACTGGATCGAAATCCTGGAACTCTCTTCCTGGTTGGTATTGAGAGTGCTCCTATCTGCTAAGGACTGCAATGGTTCAAAAAGGCAACTCATCATCCCCTTCTTCAAGGCAGTGAACTATGCTCACATTTCATGAATGAAAGCAAAGAAATTACATTTTAATTTGCAGCTCAGGGACACTCACGAGCAAGCATCTGCTGGGTCAGTTTGCATGGGGGACAGACATGCACCTTTTCTATCTGGACATGATGCATCTTTTGGCCCTTAGCTTGCATCCAATTACTTTACCACTTACTTGGAGGCTGCTAGCCTCTGTATATTCATACTTGTTTCTTAATGTTGTTGACTTTAACACTGACTTACAGGTTGTCATCCTTTCATGTCCTGCATTGCCTTTTAGTGCATTGGGAATGGAGAGATAGCTTATGATAGTGGGGAGCACTAAGCTGTCAATCTATCAGTCAGATAGGAGGTGGACGTATCACTGCGCAGTAATATATTACATCAAGAACAAGCCTACAGCACATTCTAGCAGTTTATGAAGCAAACATACTGTGCATCGGCTTCAAGCAAATAACAATATGTTAAAGACAGGGAGATCACTCCTTAGATGGATAGATGTGGATTACAGTCAGTCAAGGGTACTGCCACAGTCAACCAAGGTTCTCATCCAATTACACTACAGGCAGTTGACTATGGTCATTCGAAAATATGGTCCTACCAGTTTCTGGAGGTCCATGTCCATGAATTCCAGGATTGGGCTCAGTCCTGTTGGTAAAGTATAAGCAGTCAGAGGATTACAGGTAGCGCAGACTACGTATTGTTAAGATACCAGCCTGGGAGGTAGGAATGGACATTATGCATGCAAAAATAGCAAGCCTTGGTAAGACACCTGTGTGGTGGCAAAGTTAGAGTAAGTGTTGGCCCTGTGAGTATGAGGTAGCGGAGACAAGGGGGTAGCACTTACCCTTGTGAAATGAATGAGATCAGTAACCTTCTTCTTGCAATGCTAGCCGTTCATTTTCCCAGGTGACAACACTGATGGGGGCTGAAATCTGTGTCCAGTCTGGCTTGGTCTGGTGATGTAGCCTCTTATGATGGTCCTGCTATTCACCAACACTTCCAGATGTCTCTCTATAAAATGGGAAGTAAGTTTTGTTTTCTTCTGTGCTACATGCAAGGTCATAACTGCTGGGCACCCAGTAGAGGGCCAGTTCCTTGCTTGCAGCATTTGAAATGGTATACAACTGGGCCTTAAATATGGCATCAGAGGCATATATGCCAGAAGGTCCATGTGGTAGTGAGCACGTCTACCTCTCTTGCTGTGTAATTCCCCAAGGAAGGCACCCAAGAGCCTGATTGCATAATTAATTAATTCAAAGAGTAGAACATTGCTTGAAAAGTCATTATGAGCAATCAGGATCTGGGTGCCATGATTCTCAATCAATAGAACACTTTAACCACAAATGAGAACCTTCGACCCATTGTTTAGTGAAACAGCATGTGGACTGACAATATTATTAAAGCTGTTGTGTCAAATCTGAGTAGCAATAACACCACATCCAGTTACGTTGCACCCACTTCTTATTCCACCTCTCGAACCCCACACGACAGAAACAATATGGCAAAATGAATGGGAGAAAGAGTTAAATTATTCAAATTCTGATAGGATGTTATGGATAGCAACAGAATTGCAAAAGTGTAAATGGTGTGAAATACAAATGAGACTTGCCCTTGATTGGGAAATGGTTAGTTATGTACTATAATTTGTTCCTGTTTTGGAATGTTGATGGTTTTTCCATTTTCCACCATGTTGAACGGTATCATGTAATTACTATGTTCTGTTTCTGTATAAAGGCACATCTTAATGATTCGTGCATTTCCTGTCTTGTATGGGTAAGTTTAGGACAAGGAGATTACAATAGTCAATTTGTGGCATGAAAATGTCCATGACCGAAATGTATCAAATTACTGAACTGACAAGTTTTGTCATTGTACAATCAATTCATCTCAACTTGATCCTAGTTCTGCCTATTCATTTTTGGACATTAACGTTTTTGCTACTTCCTTGTCTATCCAATAGAAACTTAAAACTAAACAAAAGGTGATTGAATAATAAGTTGACACATTTTTATGGATAAACTGCAACACCACTACTTGAAAGAACTGGCAATGCAGTGGCTTGCTGTATAATCAAATTATTATATAAATGGATTTTCTTTTGTAATTAACAGGCTTCGAGTTTTGGATATGTCATATGTCACATTTCTGATTTGTTTATCTCAACTAACATTTTAAAATTAAACAAATATCTCTTCTGCATATATAGTTAATCAAAAACAATATTATGATGAATCAATAATTACTTATTCATTTTTAATTACAGTAAAAATATATCTGAATTCCTTATGATCAGAAAATGTCAGTTTTAATCAGAAAGCCAAGTTATCCAGCTAACTACTTAAAAGTATTTTCCAAAGTTTAATGCTAAAAGGAGGTGATGAGCATCATTAGCTGCACTTTCAGATCCTCTCTGTGGAATTTAGTACAGCCATCTGTCCAGGTTACAGATGATTGAGGATGTACTCTATGAATGGTGCTCAATGATACAAAGATAGGATGAAGTGCTCCCTGCACAAAACAAGAAAAGCAGCTGCTGACATCATTTTACTAATGTTAATCAGGTTTAGCTATCATTCTCAAATGTATCTTTCAATAAGCAATAATGAGTAATGGGGTAATGATGGCTAATGGGAGGCACGGTCAATACAGTTAGTACCCAGATGGCCATGAAACTAACCGTGACTATCGTCCAAAGTCACTATGTTAAATAAAATGGAACTCTCTGAAGACCTCAAATATCATTCCTGCCCAGTTCTATGTTATCTATGTTTAGAATAAGCATTGTTGTTAAGTGATATTATGCACAAAACCAAAATAGAATATAATGTCATTAATGTTCGGCAGGTATGTGACTACTTAAAGTTTTTCAGCTTGCACCGTCTCTGCTCTCCTTACATTCCATATCTGCCATATTTCTTCTTTCTTTTGTGGATGTGCACAGTCAATGCAAGTTAATAATGCAAATAGATAGTGCTATCACAGGATGAACAACATTTTGCATTTATTAAGTTCTTTTATCATCACGAAGATTCCCAAAGTCCTTCATAGAAATGCTATCAATTATAATCTGGTACCAAACAAAGCTATGATAACAAAATACAATGACAGATGAAAAAGTTATTCTCAGGTTAGTGAGAGATGAATCTTCAAGACATTGAAAGACATTCTCTGGGGTACATTAGTGTTGGGATCTGATTGTATGAGCTGGTAAAAGATTTTGTCAATTACATGTTGCAGCCTTTTTGTAGAATACTTGCTGTGACTTCTACTACTATTATTTTATATTACTTTAATAGAACAGCTATATCCTTTTATTAAGAAAGGAATATACAACACTTTTTTTGTGTGCTATGAATGTTGCAATACTTGTGGGATTCCTTCTGACAGTGATGATCTACCAGAACAGTCGAGATCAAAGATTAATTGAGCATTACCAAAGAGTGATTAACTTTTCAATGTGCTTTTGTTATTGTTTCCTCATTGGTAAATGCAGACTCCAAATAGGGTCAAAGTTTTGATGCTATTTATCTCCATTTCCTTAGGTGCTGAAATATGTTAACATTTGTTGAAGTCTGTTCTGATGTAATTTAATTATTTATGACAGCAGCGGAGTAGCAAAGTGGTTTTTGTGAATTTTCATTGTTTTAAAGCCTAATTGCATGCAATGTTTGAGTGTGCAGAAACAGAAGTGGGAGACGGTGATCAGGCTTAGGGATGGGGAAGAAGATGGAAGCAGTAATTCAGCAATATATTTCAGGTTGGACACCTTTTCTCAAAGGCCTTAGATTTTAGTTGAAAAGCACAGATATTGGAAACACACAACATCCCAGTGAAGCATGAACTAATCACAAGCAGACAAAGACCTGAGATTGTCAGATTCAATTAGCATTAAATAAAGTCTATCCCGGTGAATCTTACTCTGGTAGAAAAAAAAGCATAAAAATGGAAGCTACCACTCCTAATTATTACACACATGTGCACATATTAAAGTATCTTAAATATACAATGGCTTTGAATTGCAGATTGAATGTTTATTCATAGCAAGCTTCTAGTGATGTGTGTTTACAGAAATTCTCTACTTAGTCATTATGCTGCAATGCAGCACTGATATTATTGAAGCCACAGTCTGCTGGCTTTCTTTTATATGGTACAGAAATGGTAAAGCCCAGTAAAGACTGTACTAATAAAAGCTATTCATCAAGTTGCTTTTTTGACAGGTTGTCACTCAGCAACAGATTAACCCATTTCAGCATTCTGCATTAAACTGTAGAATATGTCATCTGACTCTCTCCAGCATAAAAATAACAATGCTTTTGCTGCAGGTTTATCTGATAATAAAACATGCATTTTTTAAATCTCAGGTAAGATACCAGATCAATCTTTATTTTATAAAATTACTATGATCAGAGCTCTTTTGAACACTGTCTTTCCTAACAAACTGCAAAAAATACTACCTAGCATATGCTTTCCCCATTTTATATGTTCTCTGAAATCAAAACACACTCTGAGCCTATCGCATTCAGTCAATATTTCAAAAACCTCAAATAGTAGAACCCTGAAGCTTCCTCAGTTGTTCTGTTTCCCTCGTATTAAAAGCCTATAAAACAAAAGCTTGAACTCATCTAATTAATTATTTTTCAATCTACCGCACTTCTTACTCTTTTCAATTTTTAGTTAATGTAGTCTACACAATGCAATTTAGCTCTTTAACCAATAAAAATAAATTTCCTCAGATTAGGTTTTGCTGTGGTATGAAGTTCATGTATCAGAAATATTACTTTTTCCATAACATATTTCACTAACAATAAATAAAATGCTCAATGGATGATTTAATGTTGAATCCTACTGTACATCTGCAGCTCCCAATGTTGTGTTAGGATGCAGCTATAGCTGAATTGTGTGACATCTACACATCGATCTGGCTTCAGAAAATACAGAGATCTCTCCTGATAATAAGGATAGCCATTGTGCACAGTAGATAGATTGTGTACCTATATAAACTGGGTCCTTTTCTCAAGAAAAACCTTGTTGCACAAAGTATTTGACCGATTTAATTTAGTAATTATTTCAAGGTGATTGGCATTTTTTCATGATGCAGTGATTGATAACTTCATCAACTGGACTTTACAATGTGTAGGTCAGGAGAATTATAATTGACATCTGTTCAGATGAGATTTCCAAATGATATTTGATAAAGCACCACATTAAAATTTACTGCAAAAGATAAGAACTTGTCGTTTTGGGGATAATATAGTTGCATAGATAGAAAATTGATTAACTGACATGAATCGGGGAGTTGGGATAAATGGGACACTTTCAGGATTGGAAATTATAGCTAGATTTATTTTCATCCATTCATGGGTTATGTGCATCACTGGCTAGGTCAGCATTTATCCTTCAAACTTAGTTACCCTTGAGAAGGTGGTCTGAGCTGCCTTCTTGAACCGCTGCATTCCATTTGGCTCCCACAATGCTATGAGAGAGGGAGTTCCAGGATTTTGATCCAGGGTGATGTTGAAGGAACAACAGTATGGTTCCAAGTAAGGATGGTGAGAAGGTTGCAGGGGAACTTGCAGGTGATGGTGTTCCTGCACATCTATTTGCTATGTCCTTCTAGGTGGTAGAAGTCAGAGATTTGAATGGTGCTGTCTAAGGAGGCTTGGTGAGTTAATGCAATGCATTTTGTAGATGATACAGACTGCTGTGGATCTGTAGTGGAGGGAGTGAACACTGAAGCTGCTGGATGGGGTGCCAATCAAGCATGTCCTGGATGGTGTAAAGCTTCTTGAATGTTCCTGGAGCTGCATCTATCCAAGCATTTAGAGAGTATTTGATTAAATTTCTGACTTGTGCCTTCTGGGTGGTGGGCAGGAGTCAGGAGGTAAGCTACTCACAGCAGAATTCCCATCCTCTGACCTACTTTTGTGACTACTGTATTCAAATGGCTGGTCCAGTTCAGTTTCTGGTCGATGGTAACACCATGGATCCTGATGGTAGGAAATTCAGCAGGTGAGGTGCCAGAAGACCGGAGGTTGGCTAACGTGATGCCACTGTTTAAGAAGGGTGGTAAGGACAAGCCAGGGAACTATAGACCAGTGAGCCTGATGGCGGTGGTGGACAAGTTGTTGGAAGGAATCTGGAGGGGCAGGATGTACATGTATTTGGAAAGGCAAGAACTGATTAGGGATAGTCAATATGGCTTTGTACATGGGCAATCATGTCTCACAAAGTTGATTGAGGTTTTTGAAGAAGTAACAAAGAGGATTGATGATGGCAGAGTGACAGATGTGATCTATATGGACTTCAGTAAGGCGTTCGACAAGGTTCCCCATGGGAGGGTTTAAACTAACTCTGCAGGGGCATGGGAACCTGGACTGTAGCTTTCGGGTACAGGACCTTGAGTGTAGGGAGGTTAGGAACATGGCATCGATCTCGAAGGAGGGTGCCGGTAAACAGGATGGTGGCTTGAAGTGTGCATACTTCAATGCCAGAAGTATAAGAAATAAGGTAGGTGAACTTGCAGCGTGGGTTGGTACCTGGGACTTCGATGTTGTGTCCATTACAGAGACGTGGGTAGAACAGGGACAGGAATGGCTATTGCAGGTTCCAGGGTTTAAATGTTTTAGTAGGGTCAGAGGTGGGGGTAAAAGAGGGGGAGGTGTGGCATTGCTTGTCAAGGATAGTATTACAGTGGTGGAAAGGACGATGGAGGAAGACTTGCCATCCTAGGTAGTTTGGGCTGAGGTTAGAAATAGGAAAGGTGAGGTCACCCTGTTAGGAGTTTTCTACAGGCCTCCTAATAGTCCGAGAGACGTAGAGGAAAGTATTGCAAGGATGATTCAGGAGAAGAGTGAAAGTGGTAGGGTGGTTGTTATGGGGGACTTTAACTTCCCAGATATTGACTGGGAAAGCTATAGCTCGAGTTCGTTAGATGGGTCGGTGTTTGTCCAATGTGTGCAGGAGGGTTTCCTGACACAATATGTAGACAGGCCAACAAGAGGTGAGGCCATACTGGATTTGGTTATAGGTAATGAACCAGGCCAGGTGTTAGACTTGGAGGTAGGTGAGCACTTCGGGGACAATGACCACAACTCGGTGACTTTTACTCTAGTGATGGAGAGGGATAAGTGTGCACTGCAGGGCAACAGTTATAGCTGGGGGCAGGGAAATTATGATGCGGTGAGGCATGACTTAGGATGTGTGGATTGGAAAAATAGGCTTCAAGGGAAGGACACAAATGATATGTGGGGCTTGGTCAAGGAGCAGCTATTGGGTGTCCTTGATAAGTATGTACCAGTCAGGCAGGGAGGAAAGGGTCTTGTGAGGGAACCGTGGTTTAATAAGGAATTGGAATCCCTTGTAAAAGGGAAAAGGGCGGCCTGTGTAAAGATGAGGCGTAAAGGTTCAGTTGGGGCGATTGAGAGTTATAAGGTAGCCAGGAAGGATCTAAAGAGAGAGCTAAGAGCAGCGAGAAGGGGACATGAAAAGTCCTTGGTTGGTAGGATTAGGGAAAACCCTAAGGCTTTCTATAGGTATGTCAGGAATAAAAGGATGACTAGGGTAGGTATCGGTCCAGTCAAGGATAGTAGTGGGAAGTTGTGCGTGGAGGCAGAGGAGATTGGAGAGACACTAAATCAATACTTTTCGTCAGTATTCACTCAGGAACAGGACATTGTTGCTGATGTGAATATTGAGTCACAAGTGATTAGAATGGATGGCTTTGAGGTATGTAGGGAAGAGGTCCGGGGAATACTGGAAAGGGTGAAAATAGATAAGTCCCCTGGGCCTGATGGCATTTATCCTAGGATCCTCTGGGAAGCTAGGGAGGAGATAGCTGAGCCATTGGCCTTGATTTTTATGTCGTTGTTGTCTACAGGAATAGTGCCAGAAGACTGGAGGATAGCAAATGTGGTCCCCTTGTTCAAGAAGGGGAGTAGGGACAGCCCTAGTAACTATAGGTCAGTGAGTCTCACTTCTGTTGTGGGCAAAGTCTTAGAGAGAATTGTAAGGGATAAGATTTATGAACATCTGGATAGGAATAATGTGATCAAGGATAGTCAGCATGGTTTTGTGAAGGGCAGGTCGTGCCTTACAAACCTTATTGAGTTCTTTGAGAAGGTGACCAAGGAAGTGGATGAGCGTAAAGCAGTAGATGTGGTGTATATGGATTTTAGCAAGGCATTCGATAAGGTACCCCATGGTAGGCTACTGCAAAAATTACAGAGGTATGGCATTGAGGGTGCATTAGAGGTTTGGATTAGGAATTGGCTGGCTGGAAGGAGATAGAGGGTAGTAGTTGATGGTAAAGGTTCATCTTGGAGCGCAGTTACTAGCGGTGTTCCACAAGGATCTGTTTTGGGACCATTGCTGTTTGTCATTTTTATAAATGACCTGGAGGAGGGGCTTGACGGCTGGGTGAGCAAGTTTGTGGATGATACAAAAATCGGTGGAGTGGTGGACAGCGAAGAAGGATGTGGCAGGTTACAGCGGGATATAGATAAGTTGCAGAGCTGGGCAGAAAGGTGGCAAATGGAGTTCAATGTAGCTAAGTGTGAAGTCATTCACTTTGGTAGGAGTAACAAGAAGATGGATTACTGGGCTAATGGTAGGCTACTTGGTAGTGTCGATGAGCAGAGGGATCTTGGTGTCCATGTACACAGATCTCTGAAAGTTGCCACCCAGGTAAATAGTGCTGTGAAGAAGGCATATGGCGTACTGGGCTTTATTGGTAGAGGAATTGAGTTCCGGAGTCCTGAGGTCATGTTGCAGTTGTGTAAGACTCTGGTGCGGCCTTATCTGGAGTATTGTGTACAGTTCTGGTCGCCATACTATAGGAAGGATGTGGAGGCACTGGAACAGGTGCAGAGGAGGTTTATCAGGATGTTGCCTGGCATGGTAGGAAGATCGTATGAGGAAAGGGTGAGGCACTTGGGGCTGTTCTCATTGGAGAAAAGAAGGTTTCGGGGAGATTTGATAGAGGTGTACAAGATGATTAGGGGTTTAGATAGGGTTGACAGTGAGAACCTTTTTCCGCGTATGGAGTCAGCTGTTACTAGGGGACACAGCTTTAAATTAAGGGAGGTTGGTATAGGACAGATGTTAGGGGTAGATTCTTTACTCGGCGGGTTGTGAGTTCATGGAATGCCCTGCCAATATCAGTGGTGGACTCTCCCTCTTTATGGTCATTCAAAGCGGGCATTGGATAAGCATATGGAGGTTACTGGGCTAGTGTAGGTTAGGTAGGCTTCAGTCGGCGCAACATCGAGGGCCGAAGGGCCTGTACTGCGCTGTATTTTTCTATGTTCTATGGGAGACTGATTAGCAAGATTAGATCACTTGGAATACAGGGAGAACTAGCCACTTGGATACAGAACTGGCTCAAAGGTAGAAGACAGAGGGTGGTGGAGGGTTGTTTTTCAGACTGGAAGCCTGTGACTAGTGAAGTGCCACAAGGATTGGTGCTGGATCCACTATCTTCATCATTTATATAAATGATTTGGATGCGAGCATAAGAGTTATAGTTAGTAAGTTTGCAGATGACACCAAAATTGGAGGTGTAGGGGACAGCGAAGAAGGTTACCTCAGGTTACAAAAGGATCTTGATCAGATGGGTCAAGGGGCTGAGAAGTGGCAGATGGAGTTTAATTCAGATAAATGCGACGTGCTGCATTTTGGGAAAGCAAATCTTAGCAGGACGTATATACTTAATGGTAAGGTCCTAGGGAGTGTAGCTGAACAAAGAGACCTTGGAGTGCAGGTTTATAGCTCCTTGAAAGTGGAGTCACAGGTAGATAGGATAGAAGGCATTTGGTATCCTTTCAGAGTATTGAGTACAGGATTTGGGAAGTCGTGTTACGTCTGTACAGGACATTGGTTGGACCACTGTTGGTCTCCTTCCTATCAGAAAGATGTTGTGAAACTTGAAAGGGTTCAGAAAGAATTTACAAGTATGTTGCCAGGGTTGGAGGATTTGAGTTATAGGGAGAGGCTGAACAAGCTAGAGCTGTTTACCCTAGAGCATCGGAGGATGAGGTTTACAAAATTATAAGGGGCATGGATTGGATAAATTGTCAAAGTTTTTTTCCCTGAGATGGGGGGAGTCCAGAACAAGAGGGCATAGGTTTAGGGTGAGAGGGTAAATATATAAAAGAGACCTAAGGGGCAACATTTTCATGCAGAGGGTGGTACATGTATGGAATGAGCTGCCAGAGGAAGTGGTGGAGGCTGGTACAATTGCAACATTTAAAAGGCATTTGGATGGGTATATGAATAAGGAAGGGTTTGGAGAGTTATGGGCCAGGTGGTGACAGGTGGGACTAGATTGGGTTGGGATATCTGATCGGCATAGACGGGTTGGACCGAAGGGTCTGTTTCCATGCTGTACATCTCTATGACTCTATGACTGTATTGGGCATTCTCTTATTGGAGACGGCCATTGGTGAACACTTTTCTCACACAAGTACTACTTGTAATTTATCAGTCCAAGACATAATGTTGTCCAGGTCTTGCATTTGGACATGGACTGCTTCAGCAGTGAAGGGGACACAAATCATGCAATCATCCACAAACATCCTCACCTTTGATTGTATAATGGAAGGAGAATTATTGATGAAGCTTTTGAAGATGTTTGAGCCTTGGACACTATTTTGAGGAATTTTGTACTGACATCCTAGGGCTGAGATGATTGACCTTCAGCAGCTACAAACTTCCGACCTTGTTCTCGGTATGATGCCAATCAGCAGAGAGTTTTCCTATTAACTCTGGTTTTGCTCATTGAGGACCTCCATTCACCCCCATATTAACTAATGCCATCCCATGACTCCCACCAACGCCCAACCATCCCTCAAATTATGTGTGCCAACTCATGACACCCCATGCATCTGTATGGTCATTACAGCGCAACACAATTTTGTAACAATTCATGGCAACTCAGAAACCCCCCCTCCCCTTTCATCTCCAAGGTTCCTTATAGCTCCAATACCAATTTAATGACAACTCACATCCCTACCCATCACCCTTTATCCTTACAACCTCCATGAGCAGATCTCAGTAACCATATTGTTGTGAAGTAAGGTTCTAAATATCTATTTTAGACTTCACTAAAAAAAAACTTTAATTGAGAAAAGCCCATTCAATAAAGTTAAAATACATTAAAAAGTTAACTCCCTATAAAACTGACATGCCATAATCTCACATCAAGCTGTCAGTCAGACTTTGAAAACAACTCTCCATCGTGATAATGACAGATTGTGGAATCATCAAGCTGTAACCATTCAAGAATGGTAACTATTAGATAACGTCAACAAACAGCTACTGCAACTACATGCACCACATTACATAGCTCAGAGACAAGTTATTTTCTTTCTTGAAATGTAAAGGGCTATTTTAATAACTTGACAGTTCCATGGAGCTTTTCAGTCTTTTATGACCATTTACCAGCACTATGACCCTGCTAATTTGGATTTCTCCAGGTGTGAAGCATATCCCATTTTCATTCTCCTCTTGGCAAAAATATAATGGGTTGGAAATGAGGTCACAACTTCCAGATCTGGATTCCTAACACCATTTTGGAATACTAGTGGAATTTCCAAGGCTCTTTGCAAATTCACGTCAAAGTGCACCATAAATTTCAGCCCATGAAAACAAATAGTCTTTGCAAATATTCATTGCGCATTCCATACAAGCATACAAAATGATGTGCAGAAGATCAATTGTCCATCAAATCTATCCCATTCAGTGCATTATTTATCAGACTTTGCTGAGGCTCAGTGTAGGACTGTTCCAGACAAAAACAGTTAATGAACAAATAACTTGGAAGTACAAAATGCAGTCTAGACATAATCTATGTGGTACTGCATGAAGAAGGAGAGCTGCTAAGTTTAACACTTGATGGCACGTTCCCCAAAAAGACCAAGTCTTTTGAGAAGAGGTAGATAGACTCAATAATCTGTGCTCCATTCAATTTCATCTACGGTTCTCTGAATTCTTACAAACCATGAGACCCAGGAATCATTCCGTGCCCTATCAATTTGCTGTATCGTTCCCACAAAATAAGGATTAGTTTTTTCTTTGCAAACAAAGCTTTTTGTAATTTGCTTGATACATCTTCAGTTAGCCAAGAGACACGTTTGACAAATGGCACCATTAATAGCTTTCAAGAATCAATTATATTGTGATCATTTTGCCAGATATGGACTCTTTTAGGCTATATATGTTGGGGCAAGAACATGAATGAATATAAAACAGAAAGTAGAAAGTCTTCTTCCTCCAAATATAGGAACAGCAAAGATACCCCCACAGGTGTTCCCATCCTATTCATGTATGTTGGTGCAAGTGCTTCGGCAACTGGAATAAGATGGTTGTAAGAAATAAAATTGGATACAAAAAATGTGCAATGCAAAGAAACTATACTAAAGTATTACAATTTGGGGCAATGTGATAAACAAAGAATGCAAATCATCAAATATATTTTGAAGAAACCTGTGCACTTAGGTAATATGTTAATTCTACAACATAGAGAGTAAGAATACTACATATACCTCTCAACATTGTTGTTTTGGCCACTGAGTACTCAAAGAACTTAGAACATGAAGTGCTCAATTTTGGAAAAGGTGCCATAAAGAGGCATTGGGCTCTCATTAGCATGTACAAATAGCCCAACACCTGTTTCTGGCAAAGTCCTTGAAGATCCAATATAAGATTTCAGTCATTTAATGTGTGGCATGATTCCAACAGAATGAACTCATGCATTAACTCTTTGATGCTGGTCCATTAGGCATCCACTTTATGTCTCAAATATGTTCCACGTTTAAAACTGGAAATAATTCTTGCCAGAAGCCTGTAACATTATTGGCTTAACATTCTTATGGTCTTCATTTACACTTCCAGAACATTCCAGTACTTAAAGTCTTCTGGCATATGAATTGGTAATCAAGAAAGAAATGAAATCAGACAATCTCATTAAATTAATTTTTTAATTAATTGTTTAAGCCTGTTGTAGACATCAAGAGAATTCAGTATCAACCTTTTACCAAGAAAACAGTAATCAGAGTAATGAAAAAGCTACCACACTTTTTGTGTTTAGATGAACAAAACTGTAAAAATGAAATATTGCCACTTCCTCAACTTTTAATGACATTATGTTAAGTTCCTTTTGGAAGTTGATAACAGTGAAGATCTTTGCTGTACAGGTTACATTTAGAAATTAATTTGCAACTCAAGGTTATGGATGCGAATACAACAACCATTTTCTGCTTAAGGGGAAGTTGTTCACATAAAATAAATCAGTACACAGGAAAACTAAGGGCCATGGTCACAGTCAGGTAAAATTTGATAGCCCCTGAAAACAGGTCTGGGAATGAGAAAGTACCTTTTCCATTGTTTCCAGTGTAGACCACACACCAAATGCAAATTACTCCAACTGGACATAATTACAGAATGCACCACTAGCTAATCACACTGTCAAATGAAGGATGCATGAACACGCATCAGGCCCAAGGCTGGGAATTGAATTTTCAGGGATATTTGAAATTTCAAAAGAATAGACAGGAATTAAAAGTAGTTTAATAAAAGAAAATGTTTGCTCAGTTAGTAAAGGATGAGATCAGTACAATGGTAAAAAATTATCTTGGCTCAGGAAAAGTGCAGGATGAATTTGGGTGGTGATAGAAAATAGCAGGGGAACAAAGTTGCTTGCGTAATGAGGTCTCCTAACATTGGCTACAGTGTCGGACAATCAATCAACAATGACTATTCAATCATTTATAATGGGGGCTTGTGATAAAGATACTGCAATAATTTGTGCATCCCTAGTTGCACTTGTGAAGGTGGTGGTGAGCTGCTTTCTTGAACTGTTGCGGTCCATGTGCTGTAAGGTTAACCCACAATGTCATTAGGAAGGGAATTCCAGGATTTTGAACCAGTGACACTGAACGAACAGCAATATATTTCCAAGTCAGGATGGTGAGTGTCATGCATGGAAACATGCAAGGGGATGGTGTTCCCATGTATCTGTTACCTTTTTCCTTCTAGATGGGAGTGGCCACAGGTTTGGAAGGTGCTCTCTGAGGATCTTTGGCAATTCTTCAGTGTATCTTGTGACTGAGCATCAAAGGTGGAGGGAATGGATGTTTGTGGATGGGATGTCAATCAAGCAGGCTCCTTTGTCCTGGATGATGTCAAATTTATTGAATGTTTTTAAGCTGCAGCCATCCAGATAAATTAAGAGTATTCCACCACACTCCTGACTTGTGTTTGTAACCAGTCCACAGGCTTTGGGGAGTCAGGAAGTGAGAAACTCACCACAGTATTCATAGCCTCTGACATACTCTCATAGCCACTGTATTTATATGGTGAGTCTAATTGACTGTCTGGTCAATAGTAACCCAAAGGGTGTTGATAGTGGGGGATTCAGTGATGGTGATGCTATTGAATGTCAAGGATTGGTGGCATTCAAGGTGGTCATAGCCTGGTATTTATGGGGCATGAATGTTACTTGCCATTTTTCATCCCAAGATTGGACATTATCCATGTCTTGCTGTATTTGAATATGGATTGCTTCAGTATCTGAAGAGTCATGAATAATGCTGAACATTGTGTAATCATCAGTGAACATCCCCACTTCTGACTTAATGATGGACGGAAGATAATTGATGAAGCAGCTGAAGACAGTTAGGCCTAGGACACTGCCCTGAGGAACTCCTGCAGAGATGTCCTGGAGCAGATATGACTGACCTCAAACAATCACAACCATCTTCCTGTATGCCAGGTATTACTGCAATCACTGAGAGTTAATGCCTGAATTGTTATGGATTCCAGATTTACGAGGACACCTTGAAGCCACACTTGGTAGAGTGTGGCCTTGATGTCAAGGGTGGTCACTCTCACATTACCTCTGGAATTCAGAATCTTTCTCCATGTTTGAACCAAGGCTGTAATGAAGTGAACTTCTGAGTGGCTCTGGAGGAACCCAAACTGGGTGTCACTGAGCAGGTTATTGCTGGGCAGGTGCTCTTTTATAGTACTGCTGATGACACCTTCCATCACTTTATTGATGATCAAAGCAGATTGATGGGGTGGTAATTGGCTGGGTTGGATTGTCCTGCTTTTTCTGTACAGGACATAGATTTATAAGCATCATGCAGTCATACAGCAGAGAAACAGACCCTTTGGTCCAACTCATCCATGCTGACCAGGTTTCCCAATGTTATCTCGTGCCACTTGCCTGCATTTGACCCAAATCCCTCTAAAGCTTTCCTATTCATGTACCTGTCCAAATGTCTTTTAAATGTTGTAATTGTACTTGCATCTACCATTTCCTCTAGCAGTTCAATCCGCACATACACCACCCTCTGCAAAAATGTTGCCCCTCAGTTCCCTATTAAATCTTTTCCCTCTCACCTCAAATCTATGTCATCTAGTATTAAATTTCCACACACTGGGAAAACACTTTTGCTATTCACCTTAACTATGCCCATCATGATTTTACAAACCTCTATAAGATCACCCCTCGATTGCGTCTGCTCCATACCTGGACAATTTTCCACGTTGTTCGGTAAATGTCAGTGTTGTAGCTGTACTGGAACAGCTTGGCTAGGGGAGCAACAAGCTCAGGAGTACATGCCTTCAGTTCTATTGCTAGAATGTTGTTATGGTCCAAAACCTTTGCAATATCCAGTGTCTCCAATCGTTTCTTGATATCACGTGGAATGAAGCAAAATGACTGAAGACTGGCATCTTTGATGCTGGGGACCATTGAAGGATGCCAAAATGGATCATTGAACTGGCTGTTCTGACTGTAGATTGCTACAAGTGCTTCAATCTTATCTTTTACATTGATGTTTTGAGCTCTTCCATCATTAAGAATGAGGATATTTGTGGAGACTCCTCCATACAGTTGCTTAGTTGTCCGCCCCCCAGTCACAACAGGATGTGGCAGGACTGCGGAGCTTAAATCTGAACCATTGGTTGTGGGATCACTTTAGTCTGTCGTTCACTTATTACTCATGCTGTTTGACATGCAAGTAGTCCTATAGCTTCACCTGGTTGACATTTTGTTTTTAGGTATGCCTGGCACTGCTCTTGTCATGCCCTCCTACACTCTTCATTGTACCAGGGTGCGGGGGGGGGGGGGGGGGGGGGGGGTGGGGTGGGGTATGTTGGGCAATAAGGTTAAGAGTTGTGTTGGAGTATGATTCTGCCACTGTCAATGGCCCACAGCATCTAAATGGATGACCAATCTTGAATTGTTGGATCTGTTCGAAATCTATCCCATTTTACATGGTGATAGTGCTACACAACATGATGGTGGTTATTTTCAACATGAAGGTGGGACTTCATCTGCACAAGGACTGTGCAGTGGTCATTCTCACTGATACTGTCATGGACAGATACATCTGCAGCCAGCAGATTAGTAAGGATGAGGTCAAATATGTGTTTCTGTCTTGTTGGTTCCCTCACCACTTGCCGCAGACCCAGTCTAGCAGCTCTGTCCTTTAGGACCCGACCAGCTTAATCAGTAGCCCTGCTGATGTCTTTGTGGCAGACACTGAAAGCCACCGTCACTCCTTCCTTCAAATGTTGTTAAAAATGAAAGATGATCAATTCATCAGCATGGGGAGCTTGGTACGTGGTAATCAGCAGGAAGCTTCCTTGCCCATGTTTATGAAACTTCAAGGGGTCCAGAGTCAATATTGAGCACTTTCAGGGCAACTCCCCACTGACTGCATACCACTGTGCCACCACGTTTGCTAGGTCCATCCTTCTCGTGGAACGGGACATATCCAGGAATGGTGATGGCGGTGTCTGTGGCTTTGCAAGGTATGATTCTGTCAATCTGACTATGTCAGGATGTTGCTTCACTAATCTGTCAGTCAGCTCTCCCAGTTTTGGCACTAGGCCCAAGATTTTTGTAAGGAGGACTTTGAATGGTTGAAAGGGCTGTTTGTACCATTGTCATTCCTGGTGCCTAGTTTGGTGACCAGTGGTCCATGTGGTTTCATTTCTTTGCTCAGGCTTTGTAGCGATTGATGCAACTGAGTGGCTTGTTCATCCATTTCACAGGGCAAAAGATCAGTTGGGAGAATGCACACAGCAGTTTTTTTTTAGTAGAATTAATCCAAAGAACAAGCTAGTTTGGCAATGATTAACTACTGAATCATTGTAAATGATCAATAAATGTTCTCTTAATGTATGATAATGAGCAAGACTGATCATATGTAATTTTGTATTCAATTGAAAGTTTGAAATTGGTGCTCTAAACTTAAATAAAGAAAATTATGAAGTATGACTATATATTTGGCTACAGTGGATGGTGAAAATAGATTTGGAAGCAGATGGTAGATAAGCAGTACCAGATACTTTGGGAGACATTTTGTAACTCTCAACAAGAATATATTCTATTATTGGGAAAGATTCTAGTAGAAAGATTAATCATCTGTGGATAACTAAGGAAATTAAAAGTGATGCAAGGCAGTGCAGACAGCTACTGCGATATAAAACAGTTACAATCTTAGTGGTTGAGGCAGTGGCAGAGTGACCATGTTATTAAACTAATAATCCTGTGGCTCAGGCTAATGTTCTTGGGGCACAGGGCTCAGATCTCACCATGACAGGCATGGAAACTTAAATCCGATTTAATCTGGAATTAAAACCGAGTCTAATTATGACCATGTATCAATGCCAATTGTTGTAAAATCCCTTGTGCAAATCACTTGGGGAAGGAAATCTGCTGATCTTACCTGGTCTTGTCTACATGTGACTTCAGACCCGCAAAAATATGGTTGACTCTTAACTGTCCTCTGAAATTGCCTAGACAGCCATTCAGTTCACAACAACAGATGTGAGTCTTACAAGCGACATCCACAACCTCGTACAAGAAAGCAAGGTAGTAGAATAAAACACTTAACAATTCCAAGCCAAGACAAAGCCGAAAGAGAAATAAAGGGCAAGTTATTAAGAATTTAGTTCATGATGTTTGAGAGGATTTCTTTTCAAGGTATGAAGGTAACAGTTGTTACAGGAGATAATTTAGTTTCCTTTTTTTGTTCAAACTTCTACATTAAATTAGGAGCGTACAAAAAAATGGTGTAGGGCAGATTCGTAATATAACAGAAATTTACAACACAGAAGACAAGCTTATGGTAGTGTTTATCTGTGCTGACATTTGGAAAGAGCAGTCATGATTAATCCATATCCCTGTCGTTTATCTGCGATGCAATGAGTATCTCGTACTCGTATACTTGCTCAGAGAACTTAAAATGTCAGTATAGCTTGGAACACAGAAATATCAATGCAAACTAGGTGAAAAGTTGCCTAGATAGCGAACATGCTGAATTGGTAGTCAAGCTCGTGTAAAAGATAACTCAAAATGTTTGACCCCAAAATCCTTCATGGTTCAAGTATCCTGTTCCAGTTTTGCGAGTAGGATTGGTCGGGCGAGTTTCGTCAGTGTTTTTCACAACTGTTCTTTCATTGTTCAAACATCCGAAACACTGCTCGACAGCGGCTTCCTGGTGAAATCAGGACCTCGGACAGCAGATCGCATCAGTATCATTACAGCTCCAAAAACCTGGTCTCAGTTTTAATCCCTCAATGATACTATTCGTGTAAAGATCCAACATCTACCCTTCGTCCACAAACAAAGGTCTCAAAAAGCTGACATTAAATGAGTACATAAGATATGTAAAAATGAGAAACCAGGAAGAACTGTTGAAAATGGTAAAGAGAAGGTAAAATTACGCTGCTGCAAGTAGATGACTTGCACTTGGCCGAAGAAGCAGCATCTTCATGTTGGAACGAATATCGGGAGAATGAGATGTAAGTTTCTGCCCTGATCAACTCCTTTGAGCAAAACGATAACGTGAATCTTTCTTGCTCAGTTTGCATACTTATGGTTAATGGTAACATTGCACATCTAAGTATACAAAGGTTAAAGAACTGCTTCAGAAAATTACAAGTAACTCCAATGTAACCTTATGGCTTTACAATATCTAGATACATTTAATCCATTTTGTAAACTTGCATCAGTGCTTTGGGTTACATCTTGCTAGACAGCCGCTTCATTGCTTTTATGAAAAATGAAATAAAGAGGATTATGTCTCTGATGTATGTAAGAAGTGAAAATTGAATAGGATTTTTGGGACACTTAAAAGTAGGGAACTTGGCATGCAGGATAACATAATTAGGCAGGATGCAAAATTTTGATTTCCTAATGGTAGTTTGATTTGCAAAGATAAGTCACAGCCATATTCACTCTCAGATGATCCTAATGCAGGTTCCTTCTTATATGCCATCATGCCTTATATGCTAATTTGTGTGAAACTTGTCACAAGACAGAGGTATCTTCAAGGTAAAGTCAACAGTGCATGAAAATCACATTGCACCCAGTTCATGTTTGTTTAAAGGTGGCATACTTAGTCAGTTAGTGCAGTTGTGTAAGTAGTTTCCTTTCTGTTACAAGGAAGCAGAGAGCAAGAAGATAGCAGTTTACAAGGAGACTTGGACCACACAGGAATCAGTCAGTTGTGATGGTAAGAGGAGGATGTTGGAATGGTGTGGGGTCAGAGACACAGGGGAGTCGATGATGGTTTGGGAGCATTGAGAAATGAAGTGAGAGGTACCTGGTACCTTGGATGTGATGGGAATAGTTGACTCTGAGTACATCAGTTAAGGTAAGAAAATGTGGGATTGAATGGGAGGTGTCAGGCAATGGGAAGGTTCAGAGTGACAAGGAAGTCAGTTTTTTTGGGGGGAGGTAAGTCCAGTCTGAGGTTAGGATAATTGAAAAATGGGACAACTAATCTAATAACAACACTAAAGATTGAAAGGGAGTGTCAGTGAGAATGAGTACACACTCAGGTAGAAGTGGCATCTCCAATTAGTGGGTGACAGGGTTGAGGGTCTTTGTGGGAGCTTGGAGTTTTATAGAAGGAAGATGCAAAGATGTTGGAATGTTAAAGGTAATTAAGACGAACTAGAAGGTGACACGAGGGCAATAAAGGCAGGTATGAGTACACATATACAATGACTATTTTCACAATGCCTCCAGAAGCAGATACAATGCCAGGACTAGAGACCAATCAATTGGCAAATTGGAGACTGAGAGGTGCCCAATGTTAAGGGTGGACCTTTGCTTGTGGATAAAAGAAGAAGTTGAAAATGTCATTGTTTCAATGTATGTTCTTATATCACTGTCTACCTTTTTCACACAGTTCAATCATTAGAATGTATTTGGGATTCAAAAACCCAATATTCCTACAATCTCAGGACTTGGAGGAGAGGAAGTGACAAAGGCTCTTGCTGGTGAACAACATAGACCACACACCAGCATGGGGGGGAGAGGGGGGGGCAGGTGAGTGGTGAAGGCTAGTCAGGATGGAGCTGCACTGGCAGCAACATTATGGCAGTGTTGAAGAGCCTTTCCTTTTGTCCAGCTGGCTGTCCACAGGTTTCATGGAATCTGCAAATTTGCTGCTTGATCTTAATAGTAATCACATGGGAAATGAGAAAAGTTGACAGTGGAAACAGCATTCTGGTCCGGTTACATATTAAGAACAGGACTCAAAAGGCCCCCTGAGAAGCGCAATGCAGCATGGTTTTTTTGGCCTGGATTGTGAGGAACTGCACACTGGTTTGGAGGTTTACACATTGTTTAAGCATTTTGAGAAAGAAAATGAGTGAATCCAAAGTATGACATTTCATTAGTTCTAACCAAAAAGAAAATGTTAGAAGCATGCACTTCCACTCGGCAAGGTTCTTCATAAAGACCAGATAGATGTGAAATTGATCTTCATACTTCATAATTTATTGTGCTAGAAGTTAAAAGAATGCAGAAATTATCTTTTTACAACAATGTATTTGTAAGTTCCTGAACTCTAAAAACATGAAGTTTGCTTTCCTAAAATAGTCTGTTATATGTATCCCTATCCCATATTCTTTTCTACCATCTGTTGTAATTCTGTCTTTGAAGCCAAACATAACATTTTCTTGGAAAGGTTACAATAGTTGAAATATTAAAGTAGTTACTTTAAGTTAGAATGTATTGGCTCTGTTATTATTAGGAGGTAAAATACAATTATCCCTCAATAAACCTAATTGTTTATATTTAGCATCGCTCAATAATAGACTAACGTAAATAATGACTTAAATTTCGCAGTCAGTGGTAAAGCAAAAGTGCTATTCATTGATATCAAAGGTAGAAGGTAGGTATTTCTGTGTCAGAATTCCTCTTCCAAATGATAGCTTAAATCTGACACCAAATCAAAAGGACGTCTTGGTATGCAATGATGTCAGCAAGCAGGTAGGAAATCAATCAAATTGAAGTATTCACACTGAGCAAACCAGCAAGTCAAAAGCACTTAATAACCTTCACTTTCAAATTAAAATTCAGACCATGAAATAAATGTATGACTGAATTAAGATCAAAGCTGAACTAAAAGTAAGCAGACTTCAGAAAAAAATAATTTCTTTATATGGAAAAATAAATCAGGTTCCATGAATATATAATTATCTGTACAGAGCTAATGAGGTTGTTAAGCAGGAATTATTCTGATAGTATATCATTAGAAGCATCATTCAACAAGGTCGAACCTTTTCCAGGATTTTTACCGTGGGACTAGCATCATAGAAATGGAAGTTTGTTTCAATGCACAATTGTGAAGGAGTTTGCAATCTGTGGGAATGTCTACACCCGTGCAATGCAGGAGTATGGATTCAGAGCTAGCAACGACTGGATCAACATCTTATTTTGCATTTCAAAGAATGATGGTTCTGAATATTCACAATTGTGTCATCATTAATGCAGCATAATACAGTTGAATAGAGGTTTTAGATATCACAAACTGAACTGGAGAAAGCTGTTCCATTGCACACCCAGCATGTGAACCGTACAGAAGAACATGACATTACCTGCCACAAAATTATTCTACATTATGACTCTATGTCGAACACCAGGAGGAAAAGAGTAATTTGATTGTCTCTGTTTAAGTCCTTCTCAGTCAGTTGCAACAGATTTTTGTTTTCTCCTTTACAATGCTAAGATATCACACATCAGTTAAAGATGTATTGCAACACACACAAACACAGGCTGTAAGTCTGAAAGGGAGAATGCATGGTTCAAGTCAGGGTTAACAAAGGCTATACTGTTTAAAATTCATGAGAGTCCTGAGATGCTATACTTATAAAGTGAGACTATAATTGCTCATTTAATGATCCATATCTTCAGCAATGGTGCAATTTGTAAAAATCCATGACTTTCTGTTTCTGAAATCTCCTTCTTCACTGAGCACTGTCTTCCAAAATGCTGTGGAGTAATCAGTCTTTGCTGGTACTTCAGGGAAAGTTCAGCTTCTAATAACCGATAAATCTGCAGCTCCACAAGCTGTCAGCAGAATTATTCGTTGCTTTTAATCTGCCCCAATATGATTTGCCTGGCAAAAGATAATGTATTCTTTCCACATGCTGGGCTCAGTCTTCAACAGCATGATCAACTAAGCCAAGCTTCCCAAACAATGGTATGATGCCAGAAATGCTTCCCTCAACTCAAAGATGACAGTTGCGAGCAAATTTCTTCAGGAGTATGCTTTTCTGTCATCTCCACTGAAATAACTCCACAAAGGCCGGAGTTCCATCAGCAAGTTACCCTTTAGTTACAAGTAGAGAGTCCTTGAAACTGATCCAGCTCCCTCAGAGCCAGATGTCAGAGTGAGCAGGATGTCTGACACTTGCATTTCTTTCTGTCAGCCAGGGCTCCCTGATTAGACCTGATTAAAAGCTCCATTCAGGGAACTCATATTTTATGAGGTCCACCTGGCTGACCTCATTACAATCAATACATTGGCAAAGCTATCAAGGTGCATTTGAAACAGAAGAGGGCCATCAGAATCTAATTGCATAATGAATTTCAGAAAGGTTTCTTTCATTTCTGGTCATTCTTATAAATCAGTTATCTGTTGCATATCATCAATTTCCACTATCTTAATTTAAATGAATTCCTTGGAAATGTTATTTGGGCATCCATTTAGAAATTGCCCATGGAGCTTGGCCAGTTTGTAGATTGTGTCTGCAGCCATTTTAAAACAATATCCCAACTCATTTAAATATATTTTATTTCAAACAAAATCAATCATGGAACTAAAGATCATTGGCCAGATATATAACGTTATAATGCCTGCAATGTCAATATATTACGAATAAAAAGAAAGAAAAGAAATTATGAAAACAGGATGAATATAACCATGGTAGATAACTGTGGCCTGCTCCTTTTTCAGAGACAGAGAATCATGAGTATCTTTTTTCACTTTAACATGGATCCTAGAGTTGCAGTGCATTTCCAAGGGGGAAAGCATTTAAAAACTGGTTGAATACTCTAATAGTTTTCAGACTTTTCTCAGGAGTGCTCCTTGAAGAAATTGAAAGCCTTAGAAAAATCAATGGAAGCAATAAAATAGGGTTCCTCTAAGCGGTATCACACCCTGGTCTCATATAAACAATAAGTGTTCTAGATATTCCTCATCAGAGCAAAATGCTGCTTCATCCTTTTTCATTATTCAGCACATTTACAGAACATCTAACGTGCACATCACAACGATCTAAAGAATCGTTATAAGAATTATTGATTTCAGCAACTTTGCTCAACTGTCTGAAGGCTCAGTAAATGGAAGCCAATCTTGTTGTAAAATAGTTGGATGATGGGATTGTGGAAGTTTTGACTATTATTCCATAGTAAGAATTAGGAAGTGAATGTTATTTATATATATATATATATATATAGTGTATTGAAAAGATAATGCACTCCTGCCAGTTAAGAAAGATTGAGACAGTAATTAGCAGAATGCTAATGAGAACAATGGACTAATTATGATACAGATGGAGGCTACTCAGTCCATTGAGTCCATACAGGCTGCCAATGGCGAAATCTAATCAGTCTCATTCCCTGTTCCATCCCTGTTGCCCTCCACGTTTGTTTTCCCCAGGTGGCTTTCTCATTTCCTTTTGAAATCATTAATTGTCTTCATTAATCATCCCTTTGTGATATTGTTTCCTCATAGCCTGTATATAATAAATTTTAGTTCTTTTTTTTTGGAAGGTACTGGCTTCAATGTTAACAGGAGAAGCGAGGTTGGTTTCATTACTGACAAGAAGCCATAAGTCTGAGCGTGCACTTCACATTGTGTCTTTTGGCTTTGACAGGCTCCCAGTTATTGGCTTGACTGATTTCCAGTTGTGAAGCAAGATCTTGGGAACAGTCTGCATGTCAAAGTAGATCAGATCCATCACCCCAGTAGCAATATCTCAGGGTGATCTCAATAATCACAGGGTGGGACTGATCACAGTGGATCAAATCTCTGAAACCCGAGTCAAGCTCTGATTGCAAGGAAATACAGTCCTCAATTCTGGAAGGTCCAATCGTTATCCAAAGGTCTTTGTTGGAAGGGGAAGGAGTTGTGAAGCCCCTGTTTAACATCCGGGGTATGGTGGATGTGTTGGGTCACGTGGTGAGTGAAGGGAAACATTACTCCTCTTCTGGATCCAACAGCAGTCACTTACCTTCTTCACAATCTATCCCTATCTCATCTTCAGCTGTTAGACTTCCTGAGGTTTGAAATCCCAATCACTCACAGTAAGGTTTTTAAAGCTGATTATGTCAGAGATGGCCAGAGTGATTACAGTATAAAAGTGGGCCACCAGCCTCCTGAGAGCAACATGGTTGTCAGTCCCTTGTCCCCTTTCAATGAATATCAAAGTGCCAAACTTTGTAAACTGGGTTTGAGTTCCATTCAACTATTTAAAGTTTCCACCCTCAAACTCACCCAACCCAGTTTTGTGTGCTCAAGTTAAGCACACTGTGTTTCGGAACCCTGTCTGTGAAAAAGTGATAAGAGTAACACAAAGGATTGGATTTTCACCTCGGAGCCGGACAACAGGAATCATGTTTGTTTTTGTGTCAGAATACCACCTATGGTGGACACTGACTGAGTTGCAGCTTTTCCTGGTGGATGAACTCTTAATTGACAAGAAGATGGGTTTCCTGTCCAGCTGAAGCTAGAGGGGACAGGAATAGAGGCTCTTTCACACAAAATGGTGGAAGCATTAAAAACTTAATATGTGAAGGACATGCATCAGATAATATGATAATTTTACTGTTGCACCCATGGTCAGACTGTGGTATAACTAGATGCAGATTCTAGTCAAACTTCATAAATATAGGCAGTCAGACTACTGATGCTGGAATTGCCTTAACCTAAATGCCTCAGTATCACAGCAAAAAGGTATCTGATACAGAAATATTTAAATAGATACACATACTCATATCCATAAAATCATCCTAACAAGTAGACATGCATATTTTGAGATTAACAGGTTTAAAAAATGGCCACCATTAAGAATAAGGCCACCAATTCCACACATTAAGTAAGAACTTACTTTGCAAAACAGTTGGCTGTGAAACTCCACACAGCTCCTGCTAACTTGGTCTTGAGTAGAACACTGTGAGAACTCTCAAGAAAATAGCTAAAATGACAGTTTTTATACATTTATGACTTAATTACCTTGAAGTTCCAATGATAAACTTAGGTAAGAGACTAACTGAACCGCAACAGAAATTCTGTGCAGGTACAGCTGCATCTTTAGATTACAAACACATTTGATGTGTATCTGTACTGGGGCTCGAGATTGCTTGCTTTCCTTTTGCTGAAAGCGACAGGAAAAAAAAACAAATTCTGAGAGGCAGGAATAACATAATACAAGAAATTGCAAAATTTGGCCTAAATACCAAACACAAACCATCATGGGATTTTTTTTTTCTGCATTCACCAAAGAGCATACTTTTGCAAAATGGGAAAAGGTAATTGGGGCAGCATGATGGCTCAGTGGTTAGCATTGCTGCCTCACAGTGTCAGGGACCCGGGTTTGACTCCCACCTTGGATGACTGTCTGTATAGAGTTTGCATGTTCTCCTCATGTCAGCATGGGCTTTCTGTGGGTGCTCTGGCTTCCTCCCACAATCCAAAGATGTGCTGGCCAGATGAATTGGCCAGTGCATTGTTGGGTGCATTGGTCAGGAGCAAATATATAGGATAGGGGAATGGGTCTGGGTGGGTTACTCTTCGGAGGGTCAGTGTGGACTTGTTGGGCTGAAGGGACTGTTTCCATACTGTAGGGAATCTAATCTAAAGTCTGGTGTCTACCAGGTCAGTTTTCAATGGAGCATTAAAAATATAATGAAGTGCTGATTTTCATCAGTAAATGTTCATTTACTTTCAAAGTGTTGAACTTCAGCATCGAACAACAAAGTTAAGCATGTATTTAATTTTAGTTGAAATTTTGTTCTCAAGGGAAAGAAATAAGTGGAAGAAAGGAACACATACTCTCTTTGGAGTACCTTATAAGGACAAACAATGAAAAGAAGCTGGAGAAAACAAAGATGTTGAATAATTAGAGAAATACATAAGTTTAAGAAGAATAAAGTAAGTTGCTTCAATTATGTAAAGATTGTGTTAGAAAAATATGTTAAGTGATATAACAGAAGAAGCGTCTACATTACGTTCAGGACCACTATCAAGATTACAATTACAGTCTTCAGAAAAAAGGAAGGTGAATCTATTTCTAAGAATCTAGATTCTAGGTCAAGGTTGCAAAAGAAAAAAGGAGAAGGCTAAAAGAAAAATTGCAAACACAACATAATTAGGTTTGATATAAAAACTGAACAGGAGACAGAAGAGTAAAGTATAAAAATATTTGACAGGAGGAAAAAGTATATCAAGAAATCCTAAAAGACAAAATAGCTGATAAGACATTGAAAATTTCCATTTACTCAATCAACTAGATCATTATGGTCCAAAATGATTCCTACAAGAGTATGGTGGAATTCCTTGAATGTGTAGAGAAGCTAAAATTGAAATGAGACTTTAAAAGGCATTGAGGTCTAATAATAAAAATGAACAAGATAATGTAAAGCTGACTTTTTAAAAATCACTAGAAAGTGTCTTGATAATGAAATAGATAAAATAATTAATAGATAATGAAAGAAACTACTGAAGGATTTCCATAACACACAGAATCAGAATTACAATATAGTCCTTGGATTTATACAGTGCCTTCATGGTCCCAGGGCACCCTAAAGCACTACACAGCCCATAATATATTCTTTGAGGTCCAGTCAATGTTGTCATATGGGGCAATACAGCACCTAATAGTTTTAGAGTATGGTCTGTCAAAAGCAATAAGTAACACAAAAATTTCATTTTGTTCATGTTTGTTGAGGGATATGTTTTGGCCAAAATGCAGTGAAATCCACCCCCAACCTTTCTTCAATATTTTTCATTTAACCAAGAGATAGAAAAGGGCCTTAAATTAGTATCTCACCAAGAAAGTAACACCTCTGAAATATCAGCCTGGCTCATATGTTTAATTCCTTGGAGTGGAGTTTGAACCAATATCCTGCTAAAACGCAATAAGGAAGCCAGAATTAGCATAGATATAACAAATGCTTAGTGTAATATGGGCTCTTGTGATACAGTTGAGTCAGAAGGCTTCGGTTCACATAATATATATCACAACACATCTGAACATGTTTTTTTAAAATCTGGATATTTAGTATAGGTAATAAATTCCAGTATAGCTGTCTGGCAGCTTATCATAGTGTTGATTCATTTGGTACATGCAAGTATACACAGTGTGTGGCAACAGGCTATTTGGTTATGGAGCTCATCACAGCTGGACATACTCCTGTCAACTCTCAATATACTGAATACTTGCACTTGCTAGCAAGAATTACAGTTGTTTAAAATAGCTAAGATTGTTGACATTTACACAGTAGGTTATGAACAGGTTAGATAATATTTGTTATCCTTTTATTTAAATTAAAGCTGTCTGTACTGACAGCTGCATTCAAGCACCTTAAATGTTCTCGCTTCTGTTCTTAATATTTTATACATTCTATTTATTATTTACTCCACAGGTGCTTATTGCAAACCAAGTCTTATATAAGCTGTGGCAAGCTGTCAATTTTATATCGTATTTATTATGTGATGTTAGATTATTTAATAGTTTATGCTTGAAGCTTGGCAGCTACAATCTAGAATTTTCTGAAAGGTTTTATCATATCCATAGCATAAGAAGAGTTGCCCATGTTCTTATAGACACAAATAATTCATATAAGTGATTGCTGTCAGTTTTGCTCTGTAATGATTAGATTACTTACAGTGTGGAAACAGGCCCTTCAGCCCGACAAGTCCATACTGACCCTCTGAAGAGCAACCCACCCAGACCCACTCCCCTACATTTACCCCTTCACCTAACACTACGGGCAATTTAGCATGGCCAATTCACTTAACCTGCACATTTTTGGACTGTGGGAGGAAAACGGAGCACCCGGAAGAAACCCGCACAGACACAGGGAGAATGTGCAAACTCCACACACAGACAGTTGCCTGAGCCGGGAATTGAACCCGGGTCTCTGGCACCGTGAAGCAGCAGTGCTAACCACTGGGCCACCGTGCCACCTCAAATATATAATTAATATATAATTAATCTCAAGTATTTGACACTGAATAACACCTGTGAAAATTCTTTAACTGACAAAACATAGCTCTAACCCCATGGCAGAAGATCAAAAAATTGTAAGTGGTTGCACATTGACACCCAAATGTAATGAGTACCAGGATGGAAAGGCACCACCATCTGAGTTCCAGTCCGTTGATGGGAAATGCAGATTGGGAAATGCAACATAGGAGTGGAAGGAGCCAAAAGGTGATTTTCATGGAGGTGACCAATGCTGTAACTGTGTCCAGGAGCCACATTTAATGAATGAGAAAGGGTGGACTTGAGAGCTAGAGGGCCAGTCTGAGATCCCTTAGGAATACAACATAGACAGGAAAAGAAGAGGATGTCTGCTTTATGATCCTATGCTGGTTATTGGAATAATTGATGAGGAAGTGCTAGTGGGCACATTTTGGCCACCAGCATCATCCACAATACACCACTCAATAATAATTAATCAGAGACAAGACCATGATGGCAACAGCGGGAAACAATGAGACTAGCCACCTAGAGTTTCACCTCTGCATCCTATTGAAAATTCATTCAGACAATGATTCAGGCACTTTCTATACCTTTGATTTCATTTTTCTTTTCATGGCATCAATCTTGCTTACGTAAAATGGCAAAAGGTTCCACAATAGCATTTCTTTGCAATGCTGTGCTGACCATACTCAAGTGGTGGCTGCAAACTATAATTTCACAACAACAAGATAAAGCAGAAGGTGATACATGTCCCTTAGGACCTGGCTATTTTTATTAATGCTCATTAGTTTTATGTACGTTTGATGTTCTGGCACATACTGATAAGATTCTCAGGAAACTTTGCTGCAGATAATTATTGAAATGTATGTCTTCAGCATTTTGAACTGATAATCATAAGTAATGTTTGGCCTTTTGTATGTTTCATGAAACTATCTTGATTTTCTTTCAACATCTCAAATTCACATCCACACTGCTCTCTCCCAATCTGCCCTGTCAAATTTCTTTGTTTTACTCGTGATCTGCTTAAGCCTTTGTAACAGCTGCTGCCATTAATCCATGGTGCTTTCTTCATCTGTCACTTTTTTTCAAAACAACTCCGAAGGCTCTGGTTTCCCCTCTGCAACAATAACTTCAGAGAGAAGTGGAGTTTAAAACAGTAGTCCCTACCCTACTTGAGATTCTGCTCTTATCCTGTCAAAAGAAGTTGAACAGGCTGAGAGATGGGTGAGTTGTTACAATGCACATGGCTGCCATTACATTGCTAGTGAAAATAGTGAATATTATAGACGATAGATAGATGGTTAGGTGTTAATCAGACAGGTTCCTTTGTCTTGTATGGTGTAAAGTACATAGGGAGTTGTTGGTGTTGCAACCATTTAGGGAAGTGGAGAATACCCATCATACTTCTATGGGAATGTGGGTGTGAGGAATGCTGGATTAGCTATTATTCTATTGAATGGCAGATTAGTCTCAAGGGTCCAAATGTTCCTATTCCTTTTTTTATATTCTTATGGACTTGGGCTTTGTAAACGGTGACACGTTTTAGGGAGGCAAGAGGGGAGTTTTTCATAGAACATAGAACTGTACAGCATAGTAACAGGCCCTTCGGCCCACGATGTTGGGTCAAACATGATGCCAAATGAAACTAATCCCTTCTGCCTGCCCTTGGTCCATAACCCTCCATTTCTTGCATATTCATGTGCTTATCTGGAAATGCCTTTAGTGCCTCTAACGTATCTGCGTCCACCACCATCTCTGGCAGCATGTTCCAGACTCCTACCACTCTCTGTGCAAAACACTTGCCCCTCACGTCTCCTTTGAACTTCCCCATCTCACCTCAAAGGCCTACCTCCTAGAATAGACATTTCAACTCTGAGAAAAGGATTCTGACCGTCAACCTTATCTGTGCATTTCATAACTTTATAGACTTCTATCAAGTCTCCATTCAGCCTCGTTGCTCAAGGGAAAACAACCCGAGTTCTTCTAGCCTCTCTTTATGACTCACACCCTCTAATCCAGACAACATCCTGGTAAACCTCTTCTGCACCCACTCCAAAGACCCCACATCCTTCCTACAATATGGCGACCAGAATTGAACTCAATATTCTAAGGGTGGCCAAACCAAAGTCTTATAAAGCTGCAACATGACATCCTGATTCTTGTACTCAATTCCCTGACCATTAAGGCAAACACGACAAACCGCCCTATCTACTTGCGTGGCCACTTTCAGGGAGCTATAGACTTGAACCCCAAGATCCTTCTGTACATCAGTGCTGTTCAGGGCCTTGCCATAAACTGTATAATTTTCCTTAATATTTGATCTCCCAAAGTGCAGCATCTCACACTTACCTGGATAAACTCCAACTGCCATTTCTCCATCCATATCTGCAACAGATCTATATCAAACTGTATCCTTTGATAACCTTCTATACTATTCACAACTCCACCAATCTTTCACTATAGAATATGTAGTGTTTGACCTCTTGTGTAGCCACAGTATTATATGGCTGTCCCAGTTCATTTGCTGGTGAACAGTGGCTTCCAGGATGTTGACAGTGTGGAATGGGTCAATTCTCTCTTGTTAGAGATGGTTCATTGCTTGGTATTTTTGTTGCTACTTATCAGCCGAAGCCTGGTAATTTTATAGGTAATACTTCATCTGGGCACAGCCTTCAGAGTCACAAGTGGTGCTGAATACTGTGTGATCATCAGCAAACTTTTGACCTTATGATGGAGGGAAGGTCATTGAAGAAGCAACTGAAGATGGTTAGGCTGAGGACACTACCCTGAGGAACTCCTGCAGTAATGTCCTGGAATTGAGATTATTGACATCCAACAACCACAACCATCTTCCTGCGAGCCAGATATGACCCCAACCAGCAGAGAGTTTCCCCCCGATTCTCAGTGATTTGAGTTTTGTTAAAGCTCCTTAATGACAGCTGGGTCAAATGCTGTCTTGATGTCAAGGACAGTCATCTCAGTCTGGAATTCGCAAAAGGATCAAGTCTGTAAAAATATCATGAGCTGAGTAGCTCTGGCAAAGCCTTAAGCTGCACATCAGTGCACAGGTCGTTGCTAAGCAAGAGCTGCTCGATTGCACTGTTGATGACCCCTTCCATCATTTCACTGATGTTTCAGAAAAGATTAAAGACAGTAATTGGCTGAATTGGATTTGTCTTGCTTTTTTTGGACAAACATGGACAATTTTACAAGTGATTGGGGAAATGCTAATGTTGTAGATTGGAACAGTTGGCTAGGGGTCTGGTTAATGCTAGGATGTCTTCAATGTGATTGTTGGAATGTTGTCAGGACCCAAAACCTTTGCAGTATCCAATGCCTTTAGTTGTTTGTGATATCACACGGAGTGAATCAAATTGGCTGAAAACTAACATCAGTGAGGTTGGAAACCTCAGGCAGAGGTACAATTTGTTCATTCATTTGACCCTTCTGGCTGAAGATAGTTGCAAATGATATTTTGTAACAGCTATTCTGGGCTCCCCAAACATTATGGATGGGAATATTTGGGGAAACTCCTCCTCCTGTTAGTTGTTTAAATTGATTTCAACTTCCCATGTGAGTGCGATAGTACATAAAGTACTTATTATATGATAGTATTGCTGTCTAGAGTCTGTCAAAGTGCTCACATTTAAAACATATAACTTGCTGCCAACAGATTAGCTGTTTTATTAAAATACTTATTCATGTTTTAGGCATCTCTGTGCTCCCAAATTAAATTTGAAGCATTGGATAATTGTAATCGATGCAATGTCACAAAACTATGGAATAAAATAGCACAAAATGAGACCATTCAATAGTATTGTGCGGATGTTAGCTCTATGGAAGTCCTAACCAGTTAGTTCTGTTTTACTGCACCTTCTCTATAGCCCTGGAAACATTTCCTTTTCAACATTTATCCTGTTGAATGTTACTAGTGAATCTTCCTCAAATATCCTTTCAGGCAATGCATTCCAGAACAATGATTGCATTTGTTTTGTCATATTGCTTCTTGTTCTTTTGCCAGAATCTCTGACCAGTCTTTATCGATGCTCATGCCAGTGGAATACAGTTTCTTCTTATTTACTGTTCAAACCCCTTCAGGATTTGCCACATTTTAATGGAAACTCCCACAATCTTTAAGGAGATCAAGACCAGATACTCCAATTACTCAACATAATTGCATCTTTCATCCCAGGCAATATTTGAATGAATCTCCTCTGTGTTTTTGTTAATGTCATCTTTCCTAAAGTGCAATGCTTAGTATTGGTTGCAGTATTCCATCTGTGCCCGAACCAGTGTTTAATAAAAGTTTAGCACAGTTTCTTTGCTTTTATATTCAATGCTCCTCTTATAAAGTCAAACATCCTGAATGCTTTTCTATCAACCTACACAATATGTCATGCTACCTTTCAAAACATGTGTCCACACATTCCCCCTCCACCGCTGGGCTCTGTGATCTAACCTGCCCTCACAAACTGCTGTTGATGCAGGAATGAACATTTGCTTTCAGCACGGTATTTGCACCTGATGAGCTGATAGTTATATGGGCTCCCATAACATAAAGGAGAGACAGGAGTAATGTGTTATTGAAAGATTCTTGTGGTATCTCCTGGTATTATCATCACAGGCTCTTTTGGTTCAAGTTACTAATAAACAATTTGGTTACAAACTGTTGCCCACTTCTTTCAGCATGTCAAGCGGCAAGTGGCCTCAGTGAAATGGAGACTGAGCCCTTTATACCATCAGGTCAAATGCTATGATATGGCGTTGATATCAAGAGCAATATTGCAAACTAAGGGTGAGATGTAATACAACACTGTTCCCGTACTTCTTTAAAGTCCTAGCTTTCCGTTCATAATGCCTCTCCTCATTTTCCCAACAAATTCAGATTGTTTCATGATTTTCTGTGTAAGATATTATGTGCCATATATCTATCCATTTAATCTATCAGTTTATGTTATTCTGAAATCACTACTATCCTCTTCACAGTTTAGTATATTTCTGAGTTTTGTGAATTTACAAACTTTAAAGTTATGTTCTACAAACCAAACACCCAGTCTTTAAGGTATAGCAGTGGTCTTCACACCAACACCACTGCACAGTGCACACTAACCATTCACCACTATAGCTTTACTTTTTGTTCCTTAGCTAATGTTAAACCACATAGCCAATGCCCCTTTAATCTGAGGGGCCTCAATCTTGCTGACATATTTTTACATGCATGGAAATTGCAGCTTTAGATCAGTTGATAATATTTTTGTCTCTGACCCAAAACGTCCCAGGTATAATCCCAACTCTGGTGGTACAGAGCTAAACCGGACAGAACCGCACGTTGAAGTGCACACTATGGTGGTGGTAGGGAGAAATCATGGAGTCTGGAAGATCTAGAGATGTGGTGTATAGGATGTCTAAATTAGATGTAAGCTAAAATTTCAATTTCCTGACAGAAGTTGAGAAGCAGAGATGAAGTTAATAGTGCCTCGTGGCGTGTCATGCCTCGCAACACCCTACAATGAGTTCTCACTGGAAATATATTTGTCTTTCATGAATACTTATCCAAGTGATGCTTTTTAAAATCGTGTCCTACTTTCAATAGAAAGTCAACGGCATACAAGACTCTCATTGCTTTCAGTTCCCACTTGTTTAAAAAAATGTCATACACCAGCTGGCTTTGTGCAGCTTTGTCGGATGGGGATTTTTTTTTGTTGAGCTCTGAGGCAAAAGGGAGCAGAGCAGGAGAAAGGCAGCTTGAGTGGAGGCTTCAGACTAACAGGTTTGTATCAGTGGTGTGGTGGGGGGATTGTGAAGTGGGGTCAGAGGCATAGAGGAGTGGAAGAAGGAATGGTCTGGTGTAATGCGGGCAGTGGGCACAGTCAATCAAGATAAGAAAATGAGGGGTCTAAAGGCAGTGTCAGTACTGTCCTCATGGGGATCCACTTCAGGGAATTGTCTGATAGAGTTCACCTACAACATTTGAATTATCCTTGCTCAGAGTGATCTTGGACAAAATTCTTTTTATTGAACGGAGGGCCACTTGACAATATATGTTCAGTCAGGTCTCACAGAGTGGCAAGAACAAGTCATCACTAATATGAACGTTCAATGAAAAGTGAACAAAGGAACATATTGTTTCTTCTACATGAAGAAATGTCCCAAACTTCACTGTAACTGTTGTTTTCTTCTTAGACTTAAACATATCAATCACACTTAAACACATTGGTGAACAATAATGAAGGTTCATTATTTGAAGATAATATTCTCTGGGAATTAAGAATAACACATTTCTGATCATAAGTAAGATGCTTCAGACCACTCAACAAGTGAAATACATCATATAGTTTTGAGGTGGGTAGTAATTGACTGTAAGCTAAGATAGCCCCTTTAAGGGGATGCAGCCACACCACGTTACAACAGTAACTATCAACGTGTGCCAAACATGGGGCATTTAGATTGCTGACGAAATGAGTCTCAACAAATAACAACGATGTGCACAAAAATAAAGTGAGATCAATGAAACATTTACAATAAAAATTCAACTTTAAAAGTATCTGTGTCACCTTTACGCTCTCAATTATCCTTATACTAATGGCAATGGATTTGAGCAGGGAACTTGTGGTTGCGATGAGGAGCCTTCTTGATTATCTAGGAGGCTCTTTGGGAGCAGCATTGATGTGGAGGTACTGGTGTTGGACCGGGGTGGTCAGCATTGTCAGCTAAAGGCAAGTTCCCCCTGTGAGTGATTGCATGTTTCCTGTGAATGCCAGTTACACTTTGTTTAGTTGTAATCATGTGAAAAACAGCAAAAATCACGAGAGCAGAAGTAGACCCATTTCCAGTTCTGCCATTAGGAACATCATGCTTGAAATACTGCCCAACACGGACCATTCTCAAAAGGAGGCCATGACTAAATAAGTGGGATAAGGGGAGAATATTTCCTTGAATTATATTTTTTTACAAAGAACAGACCATAATAAATATTGTATTAAAGCAAAATATCTGAACCATGATACTTCATAAACAAAAATAAATACATAAAAATTAAGCATTCAGAAAATGTGCCAGACAGAACAGAAAAGCGAGGTGAACTTACAAATTACATTTAAGTGAAAGTGAGGACCGCAGATGCTAGAGGTTAGTGTCAAGAGTGTGGTTGCAAAAGCACAGCAGGTCAGGCAGCATCTGAGGAGAATCGACATTTCAGGCAAAAGCCCTTCATCAGGAAATTTGTCAATTACATTTTACAAATTACATTTGTCAGTCGTCACAAACAATTACAATTAAACAAAGTGTAACAAACAGGTATGAAGAGTTCAATTTAAGATTTTGTTTCTTAAAATGTTTTGTTTTGGAATATTGGTTAATAATTGCAAATGACCACAGATTTGTTAAAAGGCAATTGCCTTTGACTAGTGTTGTTGAACTATTTGATGAAGTAAAGATAGCGTAGGTAAATGTAACGGTTTCATGTTTTGAATTTGGCATTGGATTAAATGCCATGTAAAACCTGTTTGCCTACATAGGCTGAATCAAGACAGGTTTTCCAACCACATGTGATGATATTGTGCCTTAAAGAGATGTGGTCTGTCCTGTTTCTCTTGCAGTGGGGTGTTGGCAGAGTGATGCCAAAACGTCTCCTTCACACAGGCAGTTGATGAATGGTTCTTGCGTTCGTCCTGATGAAAGAACCATAAGTAGGTGGGGTCAGGGCTCAGACAAACCCAGGAAGGCATTCGGCTTCACATTCAGTTTGTGGAGAAGCTCTCTGCTGGCTGCCAGAGCTAAAAGCTTGAGTTCTGTGCTGCTAGAGTGAAGTCTTAGATAGTGAGGCTTCCTCTTAAAAATCCACAAGGGCACATTGTCTCATTTGATTTTTCTTACTTTTGGACGAGAAGGAGACAGCACGTGTGATTATGTTTTGATTAAAGCTTAGCGGTAGACCAATCAAATCATATCTCGAACACAGTGTCTTATACTTGTGTTTTAAAAAAATATATAAAAGTTAGGGTCTTGGCTATCTCCTGTAATAATACTTTGGAGGGGTCCAATCCTGTAATAATACTTTGGAGGGGTCCAATCTGGTCCGTAACACGTGCAGCAATTAACTGGCCTTTCTCATTGCCATTTTCAACGTCAAAATTTTTACTTTTGCTTTGAACAAAATTGTTAAGGAAGATATTAAATGTGAATGTTATCTGAGCACATTTTTAAACAAGCAAAAGGATCATAAGTAGTGCAGCATTTTGTTAATAGAATGATTGCAATGATATAGAATTAGAAAGCTTTGGTTTAACTGAAAATATATATTTAAATTCTAGGAGATTTTCTTTTGTTTCTTTGATACAGAAAATCCTACAATTAAAGCACTGGAAGAAAAATGCTGACATTTGCACATGGTACCCTGATGTCCTCTGGACATCCCAAAACATTTCACAACTCATGAATTACTTTTAAAACATAACCACTGCTGCTCTAAGGAAAATGGCTAATCTGTGGAGAGCAAAATGCCACAGAGAGCAGGAGAAAAGTGATCAAGTCAATTGCTCAGGGGTGATGTTTCAGAGATAAATTTCTACCAAGTTTCTGGTAGAAATCTCCCATTCTTTTTTGAATACTACAAGGGGATGTTCTGGGGGGAGAAAGTCTCACTTAGGTCTGTTTTCTAAATGTCTAATTACTCTGCGTATCAGCCTGTTGAGACAAACTGCAAACTTTGTGTTGGTCATATGTTTCACTGATTGTAATGGCATCCCAGCGTGATATGGGTGCCTGACTAGATACATAAGCAAAAGGGAATTGCAAAACAAAGTTGTACCCATGAACTGCTGCAATAGATTCAGGATGGCTTCGTTGAAAAGTAAAGAACAAATGAAACCTTCCAAAGAAAGGTCTTAGATACTTTGCTGGAGACCTTAATGATAGAGGTGGAAGAGGGAATTGACACCACATTTTGGCAACCATCAAGGTACACCCTGAGATGGGAGTGGAGCCAGGTAGGCAGAGAAGTAAAATCCTGCAGGTTGGCCCTGTGTCCTGACTGCAGTCCTGGATAAATATTTAATGCTTAAATGTGAGTAATCAGGGTCAGTGAATTCAAAGGACATCTCCCACCCTCTTTCAACCAATTTCTCATGCTATTCAGTGCACACTGCTCCCATCATTCAACAATCAGCAATCTGGATTCAGTCCAAATGTTTAGATACTCCATTTCACCCTCAAAGTTATCAATGCTATTAGTCGCAGAACCATCTCTTGCAGCTTTTGTATCACCACTACTGAGAAAAGGCAGGCACGCCAGCCAAATATGCCACATACTAGTAGCAGCAGGGAACAGGTGGGGGTCAGGAACATCTGCACTTTGTGACTGAAGCCAATGCATCCAGTGTCATGAAGAATATTCAGGACAACAGTCTTTTTCAGTTTTATGCCTTTTCTTAAATCTCACCTTACCTTCAATCCTTCTGTCTGGCACAAAGTGCAAGTTGCAGATGGTGTGAGCACAGACTTCCTGCCTTCCACCCAAACTGTTTCCACACCCCCATCCATCCTTTCTACATTAATCTTGTCAGAGACCCAAGAGTTACCACTAGACCAGCCGGTGCAGGCTCAGCATGAACGGCTTGAGAGAAAGGAGACATCTGCTGAAGAAATAGTTACGTGATTTGACAATCCCAATCACCAGCCAAGCTCCTGGCTATATGTAAATTTTAGTGGCTAATAGAATGTCAGGATTAGCATGTGGTGAGTCACTGGGCAACATAAACTACAACCATACGAGGATGAAAGGATAGTTCATGCTCCAGCTCACCAAAGGGTGAGGATGCATACTGATTCTGCTGTAGACAACACAACTGAGGATATCAATGGACAGAGTGTAAGAGAGATGCTTAGTACATTGCCGAGTCTGCTACTGAGCCTCTTGCCACTACCAATAACTTTTCAGAAATCTAGCTTTCATTACAGCAGAGCTTCTCATCCATTTCAATGTGAAACAAGTATCCAACTCCACAATAGCAGTTGCAGACCCACCTGTGATGGAGCATCCAGTGGAGGTTGACTGTAGCATCACTGTGGCCATGGTGCAACAGCCTGCTGACTTCTTTCAGGACAGCAGGATTCATGAAATCACTGAGGAGGATGAAGAAAGGGGGAGTAATGGTGATTCATTAGCTTGGGGAATACATAGGTATTGCTGTGGCCATAGCTGTGTCTCCAGGAAGATATGCTATCTTCTTAGTGCCAAGGTCAAGGATGTTACAAAATGGCAGTACTTTTTTTTGTGGGAGGGTGACAGCCAGAAGTCATAGTCCACATTATACCAATGATTTGGATAAGAAAAGAGATTTGGTTCTGCAATCACAAGATATGGTCAAGTAGAGTTGAGGCATATTTCCTCAAAGGGGAACAGGAAGGCAAACAAATTCAGAATTCCCTGGATGAAAAGTTGGATAGAAATTAAAATAAGAAGAAAAAGTACACTCTGACAGGTCAGTAAAAAAATACAATTAAGAACCAAGAGAAATACAGAAGTGACAGAAGGAAGATTAAGATGCAAATTAGAGAAGCAAAGATTATGAGAAAAGCCTGGCAGCCAACATAAAGGGAGTCCCACAGTCTTCTTCATCACAAGTAAAATACTAATCGAGGAGGAATGGGGTCAATTAGTGACCAATAACAGAATTTGCACATGGGAACAAGAGAAATTGTTGAAGTATTAAATGAATACTTTGTATCTGTTGTTACTAAGGAGGTAGATGCTACCCTGGCAGTGGTGACAGAAGGACAACATCTGTTAGAAGGACTCAAAATTGATAAAAAGGAAATATTGAATATTTAAAGTTGATATTTAAAGTTGACAAGGCACCAAGGCCAGATCAGATGCTTCCAAGGATATTGAAGAAAGGGAATGTTTAAATTGCAGGCACACTGGTCATCATCTTTTAGGTGTCCTGAAAGGGACTGAAGGGATGTGCTAGAGGACTGGAGAATTGAAGGAAAATGTCCATGTTCACAAGTAAGGATAAGCCCAGCAATTACAGATCAGTCAGTTTAACTTCAGTGATGGGGAAGCTTCTAAAAACAATTGTTTAGAATGTAATTTGCAGTCACTTGGAAAAAGGTGGGGTGTTTAGGAAGAGCCAGCACAAATTTATAAAGTGGAAATCTTGTTTAACTAACTTGATGGAAATGTTTGAAATGGGAACAGAAATGTTTGATGAGAATAATGCTGTTGATGCGATGTGCTTAGATTTTGAAAAAGTATTTGATGTAGTGGAACGCAACAGACTTGCGAGGAAAGTTATAGTTCATGGAATAAAAGTGAAAGTATTCGCATCCATTTTGGTCAATGAATATTTTTTGGGCAGGAAGAAAGTTTGTCAAGGACTTTCCTAAAAGTCAGCATTGGGAGCCTTGCTTTTCCAGATATATATTAATGACCAAGATCTTGGTGTTCAAGATTCAAATTCAAAATTTGTAGATGATACAAAACAATGAAGAAAACAAAATAGAATTCTAAAAGGAGTGGGTGGATAGGTGGAAAATCATGTTCAATGCAGAGACGTGAATATGTCCACTGTTACAACTCACTGGTGTATTGTGGTAGAAATCAAGACCCATTATTCCCAGAGCTATCACAAAAGTTAAAGATCTTAAAAAGTATACAGACTTCCCTGATTTGTAAAATTGCCCTCTGCACATGCAAACACAGACAGACACAGGAAATAAAATCTGCATTATGGGCAGAGGGAAAGACCAGGAAGGCACTTCAGTGATGTTGTCCTCAGAGTTTGCTGAGATGATTGTTTTGCTGATTCTTCATCATCCTCCTCCAGGAGCTGTTCCTGATTTGAAGGAGACACAAAGTGACTGGTTCACACTTAATAAAGATATATGACTTATTATTGGAAAGTACCAGCTGACAACCATTGAGGGGAAATAAATAGGCTACTTTCAGGATTGAGATGTTTTTCACTACAGAGCTAATATTTCTCCTTCCCTTCCAGTAATCGGCTCTAAACATTCACTCCCCTATGCTGTTCAGCGACCTGGAAGCCAATCTCATAGTTATTAGCTGAAGAAGGCCCTTGTCATCAATAACGGGTCGCTAATCCAAAGATCAATCAGCTACCTGTTGCTGGCCAAAGCTCCTTTCATATAAACCCCCTTGTTTCAACTCAGTTGCAAACTAAACCTTTTGCCAAAGTGTGCACAAATAGCTTGATAAACAGCAATTACAATGAAGGTCAGGAAGCTTGTTTTTAAAAGATGCTTTTAAAATTTGTTCTAAAAAGTAATCCTTCAACAATCCTTGGCTTTTAAAGTAGTTATTTTCCTATTTCAGTCCACAGTCAAAAATAAAGAGAAATAGGAAAATACAGCCTTTGCATCATAAATCAAAGGGCGGCACGGTGGCACAGTGGTTAGCACTGCTGCCTCACAGCGCCGGAGACCCGGGTTCAATTCCCGCCTCAGGCGACTGACTGTGTGGAGTTTGCACATTCTCCCCGTGTCTGCGTGGGTTTCCTCCGGGTGCTCCGGTTTCCTCCCACAGTCCAAAGATGTGCAGGTCAGGTGAATTGGCCATGCTAAATTGCCCGTAGTGTTAGGTAAGGGGTTGATGTAGATGTAGGGGTATGGGTGGGTACGCTTCGGCGGGGCGGTGTGGACTTGTTGGGCCGAAGGGCCTGTTTCCACACTGTAAGTAATCTAATCTAATCTAAAAAAAAATCACTGAAAGTGGCATGACAAGTGTAGATAGCAGGTCCACTAAGCATTTTGACTAATGTGACTATCAGGTTATCAGATTATCAGGTTTAATAGTATTTATTACAAATGTTTAATAAATAGTGTTTCTTTGAATAAATTCCCAACAATCATTCTTGATATGCCTTTTATTTGACCAGTCTCTCTCCCACCTGAAACTTATTGTGAGGCATCAAAGCACAACAAACGACGTAAAGTGTAGATGTCTTAAAAATTCAAAGCTCAATGGTTCTCGAGAGTATGTTATTTGATCAACCAGTTTGCAGCAGTATAACAGGGAGCTACATCTTTACAGATGGCAGGATTCCCCTAGGCCCAAGGAATCTTAAATTACACCCATGTGGCCACTGAGTGCTCCTTGACTCAATACCTTTACTTACGTCAACAAGAAAGAATTCCACTCTCTCAGTGTGTAACTCCTTTGTGATCACAGCACATCATCATGCAAATGAATGCATGCTTCCTTGGGTGCTGATATGATACCTTTGATCCACAGATCTACGTAAAAGCAGAATTAACTGTACCAGTGAGATCAGAGAAGCCATATGTGATGCTTGCTTGCAATCCAACTCAAAACCTTTTAAAGGCAAAGGGATAGCTATCACCAATCAGCCACCCGGGCCTCTGAGGTAAAACCATCGAAGAATGTTGTATTTTGGGAGAAAATGTTATGTGTGCCCCTATTAGCCATTAACGTGAGCCATCAACACTGTAGAGAAGGATTGCTAAGCCCTCTATTCGAAGTCTCAAAGTTAGTTCAATGTCTAGCGTGAATGCAAGTTTCTGCATATATGACTTCCTCAAAATACATCTTTCTCATAAAGATTGAAGCCAGGAGCCCTAGATCTTCAGATTATTTATTCTCTGGGACTGCAATGCTCCCCTGCCCCCTCAGACTCCATGACCAACCATTTCTGCCTACACTCACTGTTTATATTGCCTAGTCCTCATCCTTCTGGATGCACTGTCTGGTTCCACTGGGATGTATGCCTCCACAACAAACAATGACAACACTTCAGCATTTAATTGGCTACTTTTTTTATTCACTTGTGGCTGGTGAGCATTTATTGCCCGTCAGTAGTTGCCCTCAAAAAGGTGGTGGTGAGCTGCCTCTTAAAAGGTGGTGGTGAGCCGCTGTCTGTGTGCTTTAGGTTGACCCACAATGCCCTTAGGGAGGGAGTTCTTGGACTTTGACCCAGTAACACTGAAGGAATGGTGATGTATTTCCAAGTCAGGACAATGAGTGTCTTGGAGGGGGACTTGCAGGTGGTTGTGTTCCCATATATCTTCTGCCCGTGTCCTTCTAGATAAAAATGGTCATGGGTTTGGAAGATCCATTGGTAAATTTCTGCATTGCATCTTGTAGATAGTACACACTGGGGCTACTGAGTGAATGTGATGAAGGGAGTGGATGCTACTGGTTGTGGTTCCAGGCAAGCAGGCTGCCTTATCCTGGATGATGCCAAGCTTCTTGTGTTTTGGTGGAGCTACAACCATCAAGGGAGTATTCCATCACATGCCTGACTTGTGCGTGGTCGATGGTGAACAGATGGAGTCAGAAGGTGCGTTACTAGCCACAGTATTCCCAGCTTCTGACTTTTTTTTAGCAGTTTTATTTATATGGTAAGTCCAGTAGAGTTTCTGGTCAATGATAACCCCAAGAATGTTTAGAGTGAGGATTCAGTGAAGGTAATACCATTGAACTTCAAGGGGCGATGGTTAGATTGTTTCTCATTAGAGATTGGATATTCTTTCTCTTATTGCCTGGTATTTGATTGGCGTGGAGATTACTTATCACTTGTCAGCCCAAGCTTGGGTATTTTTTTCAGATGTTTTTGCATATGAACATGGACTGCTTCAGTTTCTGAGGTCTCATGAACATTGTGCAATCATAGGTAAACATACCCACTTCTGATCTTATGATGGAGGGAAGGTCATTGATGAAGCAGCTGAAGATGGTTGGGCCTTGGACAGCATCCTATGGAACTTCTGAAGAGATATTTTGGAGCTGAGATGACTTACTCCAACATCTACAATCCTCTTCCTATGTAACAGGTATGACACACACCAGCAGAGAGTTTGCCCCCAATACCTATTGATTGCGGTTTTGCTAGGGCTCCTTGATGCCACACTCAGTCAAATGTGACATTAACATCAAGGGCTGCCATCTTTACGTGAAATTCAGATTTTTTTTCCCATGTTTGACTCAAGGCTGTAATGAGATCAGTAGCTGAGAGGACCTGGGTCACTTAGATGTGATCCATTGGTTATTGGATCCGTCAGCTCTGTATGTCACCTGCTGCTTGTTTGGCATGCAAATAGTCCCGTTTGGCAGTTTCACCTGGTTGACACCGCTTTTTAGGCATGCCTGGTGCTCCTGGCATGCCCTCCTGCACTCTCAAGGTGATCCCCTGGCTTGTGTAAGGGATATGAGGTTGTAGATTCGGCTGGAGTACAATTCTGCTGCTGATGATTGCCCACAGCACCTCATGGATGCCCAGTCTTGAGTTGGTAGATCTGTTTGAAGTCTGTCCCATTTAGCATGAGATGGTGCCATATAACATGATGGAGGCTATTCTCAATGTGAAGATGGGACTTTGTCTCCACAAAGACAATGCGGTAATCACTCTTACCAATACTCTTATGGACAGATGCATCTGCAGCTGACAGATTGGTAAGGATGAGTTGGTAATTCTCTTGTTTTAAAATAGTGATGGAAAAAGATAGACCAATCTAAAAGTTGAAGTTATAAATTTTGATGGTATTAAGAAAGAACTTTCAAAAGCTGATTGGGGGCAAAAGTTCACAAGTAAAGGGACGGCTGGAAAATGGGAAGCCTTCAGAAATTAGATCAAAAGAGTCCAGAGACACTATAGTCCTGTTACGGTGAAAGGAAAGGCTGGTAGGTGTAAATAATGCTGGACGATGAAACAAATTGAGGGTTTGGTTAAGAAAAAGATGGAAGCATATGTCAGATATAGACAAGATAGATCAAATGAATCCTTAGAAGAGTATAAAGGTAGTGGGAGTGTACTTAAGAGGGAAATCAGGAGGGGAAAAAGGGGACATGAGATAGCTTTGGCAAATAGAGTTAAAGAGAATCCAAAGGGTTTTTACAAACACATGAAGGACAAAAGGGTAACTAGGGAGAGAATAAGGCCCTTCAAAGATCAGCAAGGTGGCTTTTGTGTGGAACCGCAGGAGTTGGGGAAGATACTAAATGAGTATTTTGCATTAGTGTTTACTGTGGAAAAGGACATGGTAGGTATAGAATGTAGGGAATAGATAGTGATATCTTGAAAAATGCTGAAAATGTATTGCTGGAAAAGCGCAGCAGGTCAGGCAGCATCCAAGGAGCAGGAGAATCGACGTTTCGGGCATGAGTCCTTCTTCAGGAATTCCTGCTGCGCTTTTCCAGCAACACATTTTCGGCTCTGATCTCCAGCATCTGCACTCCTCACTTTCTCCTCGAGTATCTTGAAAAATGTCCATATTACAGAGGAGGAAGCGCTGGACATCTTGAAATGTATAAAAGTGGATAATTCCCCAAGACCTGATCAGGCGTACCCTAGAACTCAGTGAGAAGCTAGGAAAGTGATTGCTGGGCCCCTTGCTGTGATATTTGTATCATCGATAGTCACAGGTGAGGTGCCAGAAGACTGGAGGTTGACTAATGTGGTCCCACTGTTTAAGAAGGGTAGTAAGGACAAGCCAGGGAACTATAGACCAGTGAGCCTGATGGCAGTGGTGGGAATCCTGTGGGACAGGATATACATGTATTTGGAAAGGCAAAGACTGATTAGGGATAGTCAACATGGCTTTGTACATGGGCAATCATGTCTCACAAAGTTGATTGAGTTTTTTGAAGAAGTAACAAAGAGGATTGATGATGGCAGAGTGACAGATGTGATCTATATGGACTTCAGTAAGGCGTTCAACAAGGTTCCCCATGTTAGACTGGTTAACAAGGTTAGATCTCATGATATACAGGGAAAATTAACCATTTGGATATAGAACTGGCTCAATGATAGAAGACAGAGGCTGGTGGTGGGGGGTTGTTTTTCAGACTGTAGGCCTGTGACCAGTGGAGTACCACACGGATCGGTGCTGGGTCCACTACTTTTTGTCATTTATATAAATGATTTGGATGTGAGCATAAGAGGTACAGTTAATATGTTTGCAGATGACACCAAAATTGGAGGTGTAGTAGACAGCGAAGAGGGTTACTTCAGATTAAAACAGGATCTTGACCAGATGGGCCAATGGGCCGAGGAGTAGCAGATGGAGTTTAATTTAGATAAATGTGACGTGCTGCATTTTGGGAAGGCAAATCTTAGCAGGACTTATACACTTAATGGCAAGGTCCTGGGGAGTGTTGCTGAACAAAGAGACCTTGGACTGCAGGTTCATAGCTCCTTGAAAGTGGAGTTGCAGGTAGATAGGATAGTGAAGAAGGCATTTGGTATGCTTTCCTTTATTGGTCAGAGTATTGAGTACAGGAGTTGGGAGGTCATGTTGCAGCTGTACAAGACATTAGTTAGGCCACTTTTGGAATATTGTGTGCAATTCTGGTCTCCTTCCTATTGGAAGGATATTGTGAAACTTGAAAGGGTTGCCAGGGTTGGAAGATTTAAGCTATAAGGAGAGGTTGAATAGGCTGTGGCTGTTTTCCCTGGAGCATCGGAGGCTGAGGGGTGACCTTATAGAGGTTTACAAAATTATGAGGGGCATGGATAGATAAATAAACAAAGTCTCTTCCCTGGGGTCGGGGAGTCCAGAACTAGGGGGCATAAGTTTAGGGTTAGAGGGGAAAGATATAACAGAAACCTGAGGGACAACGTTTTCACGCAGTGGGTGGTAAGTGTATGGAATGAGCTGCCAGAGGAAGTGGTGGAGGCTGGTACAATTGCAACATTTAAAAGGCATCTGGATAAGTATATGAATAGGAAGGGTTTAGAGGGATATTGGCTGGGTGCTGGTAAGTGGGACTAGATTGGTTTAGGATATCCAATCGGCATGGACGAGTTGGACTGAAGGGTTTGTTTTTGTGCTGTACATCTCTATGACTCTGTGACGCTATGGTTCTTTCACCATCTGTCACTGACCTAGCCTTGGACCTCTGTCCTTTAGGACTCAACCAGCTCAATCATTAGGGCTGTTGAGCCTCACTTGCTGGTGGACATTGAATTCCCCCACCAGAGTGCATTTTTGTGCACTTGACACCCTCAGTGCTTCCTCCAAGTGTTGTTCAACATGGAGGTGTACTGATTCATTAGCCAAGCAAGGACAGTATGTGGTAATCAGGAGGAAGTTTCCTTGCCCATGGTTAACCTGAAGTCATAAAATCAATGTTAAGGACTCCCAGGGCAACTCCCTCCTGACTGTGTACGCCTGTGCCATCACCCCTGATGTGTCTGTCCTGCTGATGGTTACATGGGACATCATGTGAAGGTATGATTCCATGAGTATGACTATGTCAGCCTGTTGTTTAACTAGTCTGTGAGACAGCTCCCCAATTTTGGCAGCAGCCCCAAATGTTAGTGAGAAGGACGCTGCAGCATTGACAGGGCTGATGCCAGGTGGTACATCTGGTTTCATTTCTTTGTTGAGACTCCTTATGATTCATATGAATGAATGCTGGCTGTGCTTGCTAGAGTCACGTATAGCCCTGACTTGATTTGGATGGCAGATTTCCTTCCTCAAAGGACATTAGTGAGTCAGATGGGTTTTTCTGACAATCGACAATGGTTTCATGGGTCATCAGTAGATTCTCAATACCAAATCTTCATTGTTTGAATTCAAATTCCACCATCTGCTGTGGTGGGATTTGAACTCAGGTGCTAAGATGGGTTTCTGGATTAATAGTCCAGTGATAATACCACAAGACTATTGACAGATGGAATGCATTCAAGGGTACAAAAGAAATGGCGGAAGTTATAGAAGATGCGTTAGTGGTAATTTACCAAAAAAGACTCATCCATAAGGTAAAACTGCACGGAGTTACAGGGAATGTACTAGCATGGATAGGGGACTGGTTAACCAATAGAAAGCAGAGAGTTGGGATAAATGGGTGTTTCTCTGTTTGGAGATCAGTGGGGGTGGGGTGCCGCAGGGGTCGGTGTTGGGCCTGCAACTGTTCATGATATATATCAATGATTTGGAAGAATAGACCGAGTGTAACGCATCCAGGTTTGCTGATGACATTAAATTGGGTGGAAAGGCCAACTGTGCAGAGGTTGTGGAGGGTCTGCAGAGAGATTTAGATGGGTTAAGTGAGTGGATAAAGATCTGGCAGATGGAGTAAAACATTGGTAAATGTGAGCTTAGCCACTTTGGAAGTAAAAATAGTCAGTCAGAGTATTATTTAAATGGTGAAAGATTGCAGCATGCCGTTGAGCAGAGGGAATTAGGAGTGCTCGTACATGAATCAGTAAAAGTTGACTTGCAGGTGCAACAGGTGATCAGGAAGACAAACGGAATATTGGCTTTCATTGTGAAAGGGATTGAATTTAAGAGCAAGAAGGTTCTGCTGCGATTGTACAAGATGTTGGTGAGGCCGCACCAGGAGTATTGTGCGCAGTTCTGATCTCCTTACTTAAGGAAGGATATACTGGCTTTTGAGGTCGTGCTGAGGAGGTTCACCAGGTTAATTTCGGAGATAAGGGGATTACCCTATGAGGAGAGGTTGAGCCGCCTGGGACTGTACTTGCTGAAATTTAGAAGAATGAGAGGGGATCTTATAGAAACATAAAATAACGAAAGGGATAGGTAAGATAGAAGCAGGCAAGTTGTTTCCCCTGGCAGGTGAGATGAAGACTAGGGGACATGGTCTCTAGATTAGGGAGAGTAGACTGAGGACAGAGATGAGGAGGAACTGCTTTTCCCAGAGAGTAGTGAATCTATGGAATTCTCTGCCCAAGGAAGTAGTATAGGCAGCTTTGTTAAATATATTCAAGACACAGTTCGATGGGTTTTTGCATGGTAGGGGAATTAAGGGTTAATGCAGGTAGGAGGAATTGAGGCGATATAAATGAATGGTGGAGCAGGCTCGATGGCCCAGAAAGATAATGAACGGTGGTGAAGGAGACGGTGAAGGTGAAAATGATGGTGATATTGATGGTGAAAGTGATGGTGAAGTTGAAGGTGATGGTGAAGGTGATGGTGATGGTGAAAATGTTGGTGAAGGTGATGGTGATGGTGATGGTGATGGTGAAGGTGATGTTGATGGTGATGGTGAAGGGGATGGTGATGGTGAAAATGATGGTGATGGTGAAGGTGATGGTGAAAATGATGGTGATGGTGAAAATGTTGGTGAAGGTGATGGTGAAGGTGATGGTGATGGTTTTGGTGAAGGTGATGGTGATGGTGAAGGCGATGGTGATGGTAGAGGTGAAAATGATGGTGAAGGTGATGGTGATGGTGAAAATGATGATGAAGGTGATGGTGATGGTGAAAATTATGTGATGGTGAAGTTGAAGATGATGGTAAAGGTGATGGTGATGGTGAAAATGTTGGTGAAGGTAATGATGATGATGATGATGGTGGTGATGAAGGTGATGGTGAAAGTGATGGTGATGGTGAAGGTGAAGGTGATGGGGATGGTGAAAATGATGTGAAGGTGATGGTGATGGTGAAGGTGATGGTGAAGGTTATGGTGATGGTCATGGTGATAGTGATAGTGAAAATTATTTTGAAGGTGATGGTGATGGTGAAGGTGATGGTGAAAATGATGTTGATGGTGAAAATTATGTGAAGGTGAAGGTGATGGTGATGGTGAAGGTTATGGTGAAGGTGATAGTGATGGTGATGGTGATGTTGAAAATGATGGTGATGGTGATGGTGAAGGTGATGATGAAGACATTGGCAGGACTGCAGTCACTATTACCACTTCAATTCAAGAAGCAAAGAACAAGGGAGAAGTTGGAAAAGTGTTAAGGAATAGAGTTTATATGCTTGCAGGAGGGTTTCATTCACATTTGCTGAAGGCAATGTGGAGTACAGTTGGATACGCAGAGAAGCAGAAGGCTCACAAACCTCCAAATGACACTTGTTGTAATTTTTTCCCCAAACCTAGAATGCTTTATACCCCCCCCCCCACCCCACCCCCCTCACCCCTCTATACAGAACTCCTCCTGGGTAGTGAGAATGTGAAGGTTTGGAAGCTACAATGAAGAGAGTGAATACAACAATCAATTAAATTCTATGTTAGTCTTGAACCCGAACATTGATATAAATTGGCAGTGAGTTGTGCTGTCTTCAGCAAATTGTTGGTTCACTGTTCACACACTTAGGCACAATGTGAGGGCAAAAGTGAGGACTGCAGATGCTGGAAATCAGAGTCTAGATTAGAGTGAAGCTGGAAAAGCTCAGCAGGTCAGGCAGCATCTGATGAGTAGGTGCACAAATTCTGATGAAGGGCTTTTGCCCGAAGCGTTGATTTCTCTGCTCCTCGGATGCTGCCTGACTTGCTGTGTTTTTCCAGTGCCACTTTAATCTAGACAATGTGAGGGCAGGCCATTGGACGGGGAAACCTTCTTGTTGCTATAAATTCATAGAAAGCAGGATACGTTCCTAGAGTTTCCTGTTCATTTCCTTATGCAAGTCTTGAACAGCTCTTCTTGGAGGCTCTGTATCTCTGCTCCAAACAATGCCTTCCTCCAAATGTATGAATCAGTACATTCAGAGTTGTGTTAATGAACCTCAGAACTCATGGTCCACCAGCACTTCTCATAAATATGATCACTCACAAGAAATAGTCCTTTTCCCTCAACTTACATTTCCTTGTTTCCCTCTCCATTTGAAGACTTCTGAAAGTTGCAGCAACACATCAGTTCCCATCCCATAAATCTGACTTCTGATTTTGGAGCTTGTGCTGAATATTTAAATTAGGTTCAATCCAAAAAAGAACATGGGGTCACCTCACTTCTCTCTGGAAAAATATCAACTGTGTTTTACTCTATATCCATCTTGTGCTTTCCCTTACAAAAAAAAAGATAGTTGTCTCATTAGAAAGCCATAAGTTACTTCACAACAAAAGCACACAATCCTTTTTCAGATCTGATTGGGTTGTCTGGCTATGGTCAGACAATTGTAGACTGTGGCCACTGCAGACATAACAAAGACTGCACCATTACTGCTCCCGCACATCCATGTTGGCATCTGCTCAACCGATGGAAAATTTCACAGTAAGTCACTTAAAAGTCTAAACTCGTGGGTGCTCAAATGATATGCAAAGAACAATGTGAATTTCTATATCACTCTCCTGAGTAGAAGGAAGTCTCAGAGCTTTTTTTCAAGTCAAGGATGAAGCGGTAACTACAGAATGAAAGAGACAAATGAAAAACAGGGATAAGGGACCAAATGATCCTGAAAGTATAAGGTCATTGAAAGGATTGTCAAAGCAACAACCACAAGGTGAATGTGTTCATGTCTTGATGTCCAACACTGATTAAATTGATGGAATGGAGAACCGGGTAATAAGGAAGGTGTCATTGTCCATAAGGTGAGTTTCTATCAAGCGATGATAGTGGCACAATCACCCATAGTGAAGTCATGGATGGAAAATACCTTTCTGGAGAAGAAATTCCAAGATGAAAAAGACATGGCTTAGAGTTTCAACAATGCAGAGGCAGGAAGAAGTAGTGGTAACCAGATGATGTAGGAAATGGCAGACAGTAATGGATCTGGGAGAGATAGACCTGGGTCAAATGCAGTACACTGAGATTCTTTATCTCAGTTTATCGTGAGCTGGCAACGAAGGAGGTTGATGAAATTGAATTTGTGTCATTCAGCACAAGCGGGAATTTTATGTGAGTTACTGCCTTGTGTGAGCCCAGAGATTGGATTGCAGAATCAGACATGCTCCCCCGTGTCTGTTTTTACAATAGATTTGCTTTCATTTGCTCATTGGCATTTTGCCAAGGATAAATGACATTGCAGAAAGGGTACTAATGTCTTGGGACTCAAACAAACAAAGGAATATGAATTATATTTAATCTGCTGTGGATTGATTGCCAGGATTTCCCATCGTCACTATGCTTGTTAATTGGAATATTAATGAAAATAATGGATGCATGTGATTTGTTCGATCCTGACAATGCTTTACACACTACAGAAACTGAAAGATGGCTATGAAAACATCTCATTAATGGTGCTACCTATTTTTTTTTACATGCTTGCACTTGTTTCCTTTCAGGTTTATATTGGTAAACTATACACAGAAGACTCTTACATTTCCAATTATATCTGAGCACATTGAAATCTTAAAATGGCATTTAATCTTCAACCCATAAGCTTATTCTTCATGCACAACTTCATAAGCTAATTTGCATTGAAATTGTTATAATGTGGCAGGGATAAAGAACCAACTTTACCAAAGGCACAATTAAAACAATTTAGATGTCTCAATCCAAGCCTGACAAAGAAGTCAGTAAATAGTAAATGTTACTGGGGTAGTTATTTATTGAAAAATCCCAGTCATAATCGTATCTTGTATTCATTGCTATTCCCGCCTGCTTCATTATGACATTCCAGCCATGATTGTCACCACCAGGTCCACCACAAACTCAGTATGAATGCAAACTGGAGTTAACCAGGGCTGCAACTCTCTTCTCCATTTTCCTCAATGCAACACTCCATCCTCGCTTCACGACACTCCCGGTCAGATTGGAGCTAATGTACAGGATGAGCGAAAAACCGTTTCACCTTCAATGCTTCAGCTGAGAACCCAATCCACCCAAATTTCTATCACTGGGCTGCAGTATGCAGATTACAGCTGGGAGTGTGCACATACTCAACGGCCAAACTACACACTGTCATCAACTCATTCGCTAAGTGGCATGAGGGTATGGGCCTCAGATTAAACATCCAGAAAACAACATTTCTCTCCAGCCTTCTTCTGCAAGACATCACTGATCTGAAACATGGACCATCATGGTGCCAGCAGACTCCTAAAATCCCTGGAGAGTTATCACGAGAGCTGACTCACAAGATCTTGCGAATCCGGCAGGATAGGCCTCCCACCTTGAGCATCCTCTCCCAGGGGCAGCCACCATGGCCAGGCCACATTGTCCACATTCCCACTACAGGCCTCCATAAGCGAGAGCTCTACTCCGAACTCTGTGATGGCAAGCAATTTCTTGGAGGGCAGAGAAAATATTACAAGGGCACTCTAGAAGTCTCCCTAAATAAATGCAACAGCCCTCATCATCATGTGGAAATTGCTTGCCATAGAACTCAGGAACAGGAGAGGTATTCATGATGGTGCCAATCATGTCAAGCATTACCAAATGGAGCACATGGAGACCAAGTGGAAAGAGTGAACAGAACCCAGAGTGTCCCACCCACCCACTTCCTCAAACTCCATCTGCCCCAGCGGAAGCAGACTCTGTGGGTCCAGAATTGGAAGATTCAGCCACTGCCGACCCCATCCCACATTCCCTCGGAGTGGAAGCAAGTCATCCTCGACCTGAAGCACTGCCAAAGAAAGGAGAATGAATGATCTGCAATACTGGACGAATACTGTCACAATTTTGAGTTGGTACCAAACAAATTAGGAGACACAACTAGGAACTTTGAGAACTGCATCAAAACCCAGATATACATATATAAGTCTGGCCTGGATTTCAGATGGTGCGACATTAGCAGGAAATGCTGGTACGCGTGGACCTTGCTTCTGGAATTTGCAAGCAACTGACAGTTAAGTGGCTGCTTATGCCTGAAATGTCGACTCTCCTATTGTTTGGATGCTGCCTGGCCTGCTGTGCTTTTCCAGCGCCACATTTTTTGACTCCTATTAAAGATGGCTGCCTGCCATGACAGCTGACAACCCAATCAGAGGGTCAGTGTTAGTTGTGCCATCAATAATGATGGTCAGTGCTGAGGCTGGTAAAGCCATTGTAGCACACACCAGGCAGACGAAAAGATGTTTATTGAATAATTCAGGGCCAAGTACTGGAAGAGAAGCCCACCCCAGGGATATTGTTGGGGTGGTGGATGATGCCGTTCCTCCTAAAGGCCTCCACCTTGCTTTAAAAATACCTCCTGCCACAGGCTGCTGCAAGGGGCTGGCAGCCTCCTGTTAGAAGTCAATACATTGTTGACAAAATGCCAACTGCAAGGTAAAATGATGCTTAGTAGAGACTTTACAAAATGAAATTGACTGCTGATACTCCACCTTCCTGATTCCGGTCCTGCTCTCAGTGACTTTGCCTGAAAGCAGCATGTAGATCAGATGCAATATCCCCACCTCCAAAGGGCTGCTAAAATCCTGCCCCTAAATGCTTTGATAGAGCGAGGGGATTGAATGACAGATTAGATTTCATGTAGTGAAGTATGAGATGACTTATTTTGGAGAGGAATTTATATATGTATATATATAGTATTGTCGATAAGAAATTATTTAGGATGGAGGAGGAATAAGGTGTGAGAATGTAGATACATAATATGCCAAATGCAGTCACAAGGTGCAAAGGAAAATCATTTCTTGGGGAATGGAGTATAGAATTAAAGCAAGAAGGTAATGTCAAGTCTAAAAACCATATTGTTGTACTGTGACTCCAAAATATATTGAAGAATCGGAGGTAGTTGTAAGATTTACATCAATGTTATCATAAATGATTGAAGAAACTTAAAGCAGGAGCAAAATCCTGTTAAAAGGTCCTAAAAATTCTGAAAGGGTTGTGTAGGATCAGTGACCTTCGAAAAGAACATATTTTTATTCATTCATGGGATGTGAAAGTTATGGCTAGGTCAGCATTTATTCATCGCTGACTTCCTCCTGACAGTGTGGCGGTGAGCTTTTTTCGTGAACTGCCATTGTCCATCTCATGTAACAGACCCAACATGCTGTTGAGAAGGGAGTTCCTGGATTTTTGACCCACTGACAGGGAAAGAATGAGAATATAGTTTGAAGTCAGGATGGCACATGATTTGGAGGAAAGTTTTCCACAAATCCTTCATCCTTCTAGGTAACAGAGCAGGTTCAGGGCTGAGTGGTTGATAGAAAATGGTCCACATTTGTGTTAGTGAACAACATTTTTAGAGTATAAACACTATTTGAAAGAGATGATGCAAAAGAACATTTCTGGAATTCTACACAAACGGGTCCTGGTACCATGGGATCTGACATTGTCCTGATATAGTGCCTCATCCACATGTTCAGCTACTATTAGCAAAAAGATATAATTAACCCTTTATTCAACCATAACCCTTTATTCAACCTCCGCTCCAAACCCAACCTCACCATCAAACAGGGGACAAGGGGCAGTGCAGTGGTAGTTTAGCACACCGACCTTTACCTTGCCGAAGCCAGATGCCAACTCACGGGCACCTCCTCCAACCACCCCCTCGACCCTGACCCCACCTCCCAAACCATCTTCTCCCAGACCATCCACAACCTCATCACCTCAAGGGATCTCCCATCCACAGCATCTAACCTCATAGTTCCACAACCCCACACTGCCCGGTTCTCACAACTCTGCCCATGAACCCTCATGCCCCCAAAACCACAACAAGGATATAACGCCACTGGTCTTCACCTTCCACCCCATTAATCTTCAGATACAGTGCACTATCCTCTGCCATTTCTGCCACCTACAGACAGATCCCACCACCAAAGATATATTTTCTTCCCCATTCCTATCTGCATTCCGCAGAAACCAATTCCTCCGTGACTCCCTTGTTAGGTCCATGTGCCCACCACCCCACCCTCCACTCCCAGCACCTCTTCCTTGCTGCCACACAAGGTGTAAAACCTGCACCCACACCTCCCCCCTCACCTCCATCCAAGGTCCCAAAAGATCTTTGCACATCTGGCAGTGATTTCCCTGCACATTCACCCACCTCATCTACTGTGTCTGTTGCACTTGATGTAGAGGAGACAACATCGGGCAGACAGGATGCCAACTTGTGGAATGTTTCAAGGAGCATCTCTGGAATACACACACCCAACTGCCCCACTAGCCTGTGGCTGACCACTTCAACTCCCCCTCCCACTTCCCCAAGGACATGGAAGTCCTGGGCATCGTCCACTGCCAAATCCAAGACACCTATCAACTGGAGGAAGAGCACCTCATCTTCTGCCTTGGGACCCTTCAATCACTAGTCATCTACATCAACTTCACTAATTTCCAAATCTCCCCTCCAGCCACCTCATCCCAAATCCAACCCTCCAACTTGGCACTGCGCTCTTAACCTGTCCCACCTCTCCATCTTTCTTCCCACCTGTCCACTCCACCCTCCCCACGATCTATCACAATAATCCCCAACCTACATCAACCTATCGCTTTCCCATCTACTTTCCTCAGCTCTACCCCCACCCTCCTATTTATCTCTCAGTCCTCTTCTCCCTCTCCACACTCCTGATGCCCAAAACGTCAACTCTCCTAGTCCTCGTATGTTGCCTGACCTGCTGTGCTTTTTCCGTGCCACCCTTTTTCACTCTAACCATAGAAGTCAGGTAATATAAGATATTGATTTGTGGACTAAATAACGAATTTAGGAGGCATTTTTTAAGTAGTGTGTAGTGACGATGTAAAAACCCTTGTTTTATGAAGTGTCTGAAGCAGATAGCATTAACACCTTTAAGGGAAGATTTAATGTGTACAGAAGTAGAAGAAAGAGAATAGGAGAATATAAAGGCAGGTTGGAAGGAGTTCTGTACAGTATATAAAATCTGGAGTTGACCAGTTGGGCAAAATAACCTTTGTCAATGTTGTAAATTTAATGTTAGTTTGTAAATAAGCATAAATAAAATGAGAGAAATGCAATTAAGACAGATAACTGCAGTGAAAAAAAAACACTTTCAGCACAGCCACAAATACACTAGCTGGCATCCTACTGTATTGTAAAACCAATAATTTTGTATTACCTGTAGTGCACTGGTCTGAAATACAGACCTGTATTGGTTCTATGTTTCAATTCTTCCTTACTTAAGCCTGAGAATTACTGTCAATGTTGGTATCGTGCAATACTTAATAGCTTCATTTCAAATCCCTTTCCCATCTATTTTAATTTATTCCTTTAAAAAGGATTAATAATGCAATCAAGATATCGGAGGAAAACTGATGAGCATTTTCAATGATCATAGTACTATCACTGTCACCAGTAATTTTTAACCTTTAGTGTTTTATTCAATGAGAAATTGTGTTCTTCATTCATGTCCTACATTGTAACTTAGAAAAAAGATATGGAAAATGCAATTATGCTAATTCCAAAATGCTTCCTGAAGATACTGCAAATCCATTGTTGTTGATTAATCATGCAATAATTTGATGCAAATCACAGTTGTGACACTGCACAAATTCAAGTGGTTCATTTTCTTTCACCAAATAGCAAGTGTTTGGCTGTTGCAGCTTTTGGGGGCAAAGGTAAGTGCAGAGACAGTAAGAAATCTAAACCCTTAATTATTCACATGGTATAGATATCAGCACACATCCACTTGGGAAACAGGTTTCTACTGAAATCCTTTACCCCAAGAAAACACAAGAAGTCCATTATCATTAGAACAACAACATTTTGATGAAAGCAGGAAGCTGCACCCTTTCACAATCAAGATGTAGATGATTTTACAATGTCATGACAGATCAACAACATATGAAACCTCATTACCACTATGAGTACTTGGTAGGAAAATTGCAATCGCAAATTCCATTCATCCTAAAACATTTTTGGTAGAATTATTTTACCAGAATCATAGAATTGTTACAGCGCAGAAGATCATTTGCCCCATTATGTCTGCATTGGTTCTGTCCCCAACTGCGAATCTTCAGCCTTTTTCCCAATATTCCTGCACCCATTTCTGTCCAAATCAACATTTGGACCTCTTGAATGCCTCAATTGAACCAGTCCCATCTACATTTCCGGACAGTGCACTGCATACCCTAACTATTTGCTGTGTTTTAACTTTGTTTCTTTTGCACATTATTCTAAATATATATCGTCTTATTCCATTTAGGAGTGGGAACAATATCTCTTTATCTACTGCATCTAATCCACTCAGGATTTTAAAAACCTGCATCAAATCTCCTCTCAGCCTTCTCTCAAAGGAGGACAGTCTCAGATTCTTCAATCCATCTTCATAACTGAAGTTTCTCATTCTTGGAACCATCTTGCCAACCAACTGATGTAGCATGTCGCAAAAGCACAAAGCATGCAAGCTGCGGAACATGACCTCTGCTGGCATATGAAATCATCCCATGTCCAAAAATATTTGTGCTGTTGTAATGTTTGCTTGGGCAGAACTAGACACAGACATACACTTAGAAACTCTCTCTCCACATCAAATGAGTGTGCCATGTTTGAGGAACGCTCCTTAAATGTTGTGGTTTCCCTTAAATCCTGTTGCTCCTCCACGAAGTAACGTGCTAATTTAGTTACCGTCATAGCTGTGTGGCTTTATATTGCTTTTGGCTAATTAAAAGTAACTGAATTCTCCTCTATGTGATGACTTCTGTACTCACAAAGCTTTGCACACAGTTAGCGGTAGTTATGCACATCTCCAAATTAGGCAATTAAGCATTTGTTTGTCGTAACACTCATAACAAAGAGGCCCCCAGATGAGCAAGAATAACAAATTTATAACAGCTTTAAATGTTGGAGCTAGTACAACCAGCAGGCAGCAATAGTCCTGCTAACCTAGTGCACAAATGACAGCTGTACTACAAAAGCAATGTCTCGCTGAAACATTTCCAAAGAATTGTGATAGGACAGGAAATGGTGAAAATGATTTGAGCCAGATGTGGCAGCAGAACCTCTGGATTCTGAGGTCCACCATCTTTTTCCTAAAATGCAATCACCTTCTGTCTCACCCACCTTCAAGTATGTGTACTTACCTGCAGCAAGGTCAGTATATATAAATTAAACTCACACCTGGCTAGCTCAGTCAGTAGACTCCGTAACTTTTAACCTCGGAGTTGTGGAATCAAGCCCCATACTGGTCAATGTTCTGTCCTATAGAGTCATAACCCTATAGAATTCTCCACCATAGAAGTTGGCTGAGGCCAAAACAATGGAGGTTTTGAACTCACACCTGACTTTCACTAGGGCCTGGCTTGTGTGCCCTGCTCCTTTGGCAACCGGATCACATGGGCCCATTAACAACAGAACACAGGAGTAGGAGGAGGTCAATCAGCCTTCAAGTTTGCTCCAACATTCATCATGATCATGGCTGATCATCCAACTCAATAGCCTCATCCTTCTTTCTCCCCATAACCTTTGATCCCATTCACCCAAGTGCTATATCTAGTTGCCTAGATGTTTTGGCACCAACTGCGTTTGGTATGCTTTCCTTTATGGGTCACAGTATTGAGTACAGGAGTTGGGAGGTCATGTTGCGGCTGTACAGGACATTGGTTAGGCCACTGTTAGAATATTGTGTGCAATTCTGGTCTCCTTCCTATCAGAAAGATGTTGTGAAACTTGAAAGGGTTCAGAAAAGATTTACAAGGATGTTGCCAGGGTTGGAGGATTTGAGCTATAGGGAGAGACTGAACAGGCTGGGGCTGTTTTCCCTGGAGCGCGGAGGCTGAGGGGTGACCTTATAGAGGTTTACAAAATTATGAGGGGCAAGGATAGCATAAATAGACAAAGTCTTTTCCCGAGGGATGGGGAGTCCAGAACTAGAGGGCATAGGTCTAGGGTGAGAGGGGAAAGATATAAAAGATATAAAGTTGCCCCTTATAAAAGATATAAGGGGCAACTTTTTCATGCAGGGGGTGGTACGTGTATGGAATGAGCTGCCAGAGGATGTGGTGGAGGCTGGTACAATTGCAACATTTAAGAGGCATTTGGATGGGTATATGAATAGGAAGGGAGGGATATGGGCTGGGTGCTGGCAGGTGGGACTAGATTGGGTTGGGATATCTGGTCAGCCTGGATGGGTTGGACCAAAGGATCTGTTTCCATGCTGTACATCTCTATGACTCTATACTTCCTGTGGTAATGAATTCCAGGGGCTCACCACTCTTTGGGTAAAGAAATTTCTCCTCATCTCCTCAGACTGTGACCCCTGGTTCTGGATGCACCCACCATCGAGAACATCCTCCATGCATCCACCCTGTCTAGTCCTGTTAGAATTGCATAAGTCTTTATGAGATCCCCCCTCACTCACCTAAACTCCAGTGAAAACAATCCTAACCTGGCCAATCTCTCCTCATACGTCAGTCCTGCCATCCCCAGAAACAGCCTGGTAAACCCTCGCTGTACTCCCTCAAGAGCAAGAGCATCCTTCCTCAGAAAAGGAGACCAAAACCACACACAATATTCTAGATGTAGCCTCACCAAGGCCTGTATAACTGCAATAACACATCCCTGCTCTTATACTCGAAACCTCTTGCAATGAAGGCCAGCATATCATTTGCTTTCTTTACCAGGAAGAGCTGTGCAAAGCATTATGCCATTTCCCCATTCCAGGGCATTTTGCTTAAAAGAACGTAACCACTTTTCAAAGTCCAGTCACCAGAACACTAATGAAATTTTGAAATAAGGATATTTGCAAAATCTTTTCATAAAATGTCATCTCTGGATTGCTTCTAGTGCCATGCACTACTGAGCATAGGAATAGGAAGGTGGGTCAGATGAACATGTGACTAAAGGGACAGTGGTAGATGGATGGCTTTAGATTTTTGGATCATTGGGACAGTTTCTGGGGTTGTTGGGACCTGTACATGCTGAACAGGTTTCACCTGAACTGGGATGGGTCCAAGCTTCTTGCTGAGTGCTTTGCTGTTCGTAAGGTTTTACAATAGTTTGGCAGGATTTAGGGCACATGGTAGATGTAAAGTCAGGAGCAAGGTCCAATCAATATGGAAAGAATACTAGAACAGTCCAATAGGCAGAGAAGACAGGGGAGGACCGGAAAGCTAAACTGGATATATTTTAATGCAAGGAACCTAACCAGTAAGGCAGATGAACCTAGAGCATTGATCGGCAATGGGGACATGTGATTGTTGTAGTCACTGAGACATGATTGAAGAAAGGGCAGGACTGGCAGCTCAGTATTCCAGGGTACAGAAGTTTCAGGAATGATAGTGGGGGACTTAAGAGAAGTGAGAGCATTACATTATTGATAAACATAGAACATAGAACAATAAAGGGCAGAACAGGCCCTTCAGCCATTGATGTTGTGTCGACCTATGAACTAGTCTAAGCCCATCCCCCTACACTATCCCATCATCATCCATGATAGAACATAGAACAAGGAGATCATCACTGCATTAATAAAGGAGGATGTCTTCGAAGGTTCTTGAAATGAGACCATCTGTGTAGAGCTTGGAAATAAAAAAGGAGTAGTTACTTTACTGGGATTATATGACATGCCTCCCAACATTCAATGGCAGATAGAGGAGCAGATATGTAGACAAATCATAGAGAGGTGTGAGAGGAAATGGGTTATAATAGTATAGAGTTTCAATTTTGCTAACATTAACCGGGATCACCTGAGTGCGAAAGGATTATACTGGGTGGAATTTATAAACTGCATCCAGGAGAGCTTTTAGTGCATGTAGGTAGATAGAAATGGGAAACTGCTAAAGCCGATCAAGTGGATGATGTGACAGTGGGCGAGCACTTTGGGTATAGTGCCATAACACTCTAGGTTTCAAAGTCCTTATGGAAAGCGATAAGGATAGTGCAGAAATGTCTAAATTGGGTGAAGGCCAATTTTAATATAATTCAACAGGATCTAGCAAACATAGACTAGGAGCAGCTACTTGCAGGTAAGTCTATATGTGGAAAGTGGGAGTCTTTTAAAACTAGTATATAATGGTTCAGGGCTGAAATTAATGTTGTATCAATGAGATACCATCTTTGAAATACAGCATTCACTCAGCATAGCACAGAAGTGTCAGTGTAGATTATGGGTGGAGCTTAATGCTTTTCATAAGAGCGTAAGAACCAGAAGCAGGAATAGGCCACTAGCCTTTCGAGCTGGCTCCACTATTCAATAAGATCATGGCTGATTTTTTCGTGTCCTCAGCTCCACTTACCTGCCCTCTCATCAAAACCCTTAATTCCGTTACTGATCAGAAAAATATCTATCTTAGTTTTAAAAACATTCAAAGAAGAAGCCTCAACTGCTTCACTGGGCAGTGAATTCCACATGTGCCAACCCTCTGGGTGAAGAATTCCTTCTCAATTTGGTCCTAAACCCACTCTCCCTAATTTTGAGGCTGTACCCTCTTGGCCTAGTTTCACCTGCCAGTGGAAACATCCTCTCTATGTCCATCTTATCTCTTTCCCTCATAATTTTCTATGTTCCTATAAGATCCCCTGCCCATTCTTCTAAGTTCCAATGAATATAATCCCAATATACCCAATTTTCCCATTTTAAATTGTGTGATGGGAGGTGTCATCTAATTGAGTTGATGGTGGGGGTGAAAAATGGGGACAGCACTGCATTCCTGTCATTGCCTTTATTAAATCGGCAGCAGGAGGAACCAAAAGTGACATTTTGTCTACAGCCAGATAAATGTCTACTTAAGAATCTCATCCACCTCTGCTGGATCTCATAAACCTCTGGTGATTCTGCATGGCACCGTCAAGGGTGGGGTAGTTGACCTCCTTCCAATCGAGTCCTCAAATTGTGAAACCCTTCCAGTCATTGGCTACACCTGGATTCTTCCTTGATCCAAAGCTTTAAATTGATGTAGTATCGGCAGGAGCCACAATCTCCCCGGTGCTGCTGTTGTGCAACAGACCTCTGATTGGCCAGTAACTGGGAATTGCTCATCCTGTGGCAGGTTCACTACTGTCCAGTTAACTTCCTGATTGGGTCTTAATGAAATGGGGCTTTCACAATAAGAAGCATCACAGTGCTTTCTCTGGCTTTTTATTGCTGCCCAATGTATTCAAGTATTGAACCTCTAGTTTATTGGTTGAATTCTCAACTGTGTCAGCAGGTCATAGGACCAGGCTCACACTAAGACATGTGTCTTATCAAGGTTAGAGCAACTTTTCCAGATGGGCTATTACTCTAAGTTTCCAACTGCTTACTCAGGCAGACATAAAAGATCTCACTGTATTATTTCATACAGCAGGGAGAACTGCTGATATCAATATTTCCCCCTAATATGTCCTTGTCCACAGTGCATTCTCTGTCTCTAACTCCTTTTTTCTCCTTTAAAATATTCCTAAAATATACTTGCTTGACAATAAGATCATCAGATAATGACAATAAAAATAAACTTTTGGGACCATTGAACTTAATGTGTCTATTATTGAGTATGATAATGACTGTGGCCTTAACTCCATCTTCCTGCCTGCCCCTACCTCCATACCTCATTGTCCCTAGCCCAATAACCTCTATCTCCCTTGTCCATCCAAATTCTGTCCAACTCACCCTGAATATGCACAGTGACTCATCTCCATGAATCACTTTGGAATAGAATTCCACAGAAAAATGACACTTTGAGAAAAGAAAATCCTGCTCATCTCCACCTTAATAGGAAAACCTTTATTTTGACCTGTGTCCCCAGTTCTAGATATTCCAAAAGAAGAAAACTCTTCTCAACATCTACAGCCACCTCAGGACTCATAAGATCACCTCTTGTAATAAAAACTCTAATCTTGAGAAAGCTCAACCTTCTCAACCCTTCCTCATTGGACAATACCTTTATCCCAGGGCTCAGTCTAATAAACCATCCCTGAATTGCTTCCAACGAAGTATATCCATCCTTAAACAAGGAGGCAGAAGCCACACACAGTACTCCAGGTATCTAGATAAAATCTGACCAATGTATTGTTAAGACATAGCAAGAACATTTCTACTTTTATACTCCAATCCATTCCAATAAAGGCCAACATTCTATTTGCCTTCCTAACTAGTCACCGTGCAGCATTTTGACTTTCTGTGATTCCCAGCAGTGTTCTGTATGTCCCTACACTTTAAGATTGTAGTGATTTAAGAAGGGAGTTCATCATCTCCAGAGCAATGAAGGATGGACAATAAATAGTGGTCTGGTGAGTAACATCCATTAAAACGAAGACAGCCAGGCCCCTTTGTATCACAGCATTCTACAGTCTCTCTCTACTGAGGTAAATTTTTGCTTTTCCCTCCCTGCCAAAATAGACAAACTCCCATTTTTCCACGTCATATTCCATTGGTCGAATTCTTGCTTACTTACCTATCTACATCCCTTTACAGTTATTTGTCTGGATTTTCATCTTTAAGACAGGTATGCAAATGAGAACATTTCCCATCTCAGTACTCCCACCAAAGGAGTCCATGAATCAAAATGGGATTTGTATTCGTTTTGATGCAGGTGATCCATGCACTATGTCACAGAGAGTTCAGGGCCAGTCACAATGATGGCTGGATGCCAAGGCAGGTCAGTTAAAAGGCCCAACTCTGTGCTCAAAGACTTCAATCCAGTTACAACAAAAAATAGTAAGACCTTCTATATCTCACCTCCCACAGTCTCTCCACCCCTCAGCTATGAAACCCCATGACGGATTCTTTTTAATTACCTGGGCGATTGTGGAGCCTGTGCTTTCTCCATGGCAATGCCATGGCCAATCAGAGTCTACCTGCTGACAAATCACCCCCCTATCTTCCTTATCTGTTATAAATGTCACTCTTGCATTTATCCTGCTGGGTTAAGGTTAAGATTGCAAAACTATGAGAAAGCTTTGGCAACATGTCTTTCTTTTCAGCAAATTCAAATTCTGCATTACCAAGTGCCATGCATACCGTATAATCAAAGTTAGAGAGTCTCAGCATTGGATGAAGATGTAGAACCTTATAAATAGATTCTAGATTTCCAAAATTATTATACGCTGTCTCCCAATTTAGATGGATAACATCTGCAACAGAATTTCAGAGAAATTGTACTGTCGTGGAGCTCCAAGTAAAAATAGCAAGAGGGTGACATTGCATTCAGATCAATCAAGGAACATTCTATAGCAATCAGACTCTAATAAGATACAATGGATTTGATGACATATCAAACTGTGCACCACAACCCACTAACATGTTTAAGAAGTGATTTTGACAGTTACCTATTTAGCATGCTATACCAAAGGGGAAACTATTATGTTTCTGTGTGAAGATCCTGCCTTGCAAAGTGGGTGGGAACCAGCTGGAGAAGACAATAGAGTGTTCATCTTCAGAATATTGATACTTGGCTAATAGCAAGAAATTTGATTTGCTTAGTTCAGATATTCAAGAGCAACTCAGATTCTCAGGCACTTACAGTCTTGAGTGTCTGCTTTTATAGATTCACAGGATGAGGACATAATGATACCAGAAACCAAAATGATACTAAAAATAAGTTTTAAAACTTTTAGCATTTAGTGTATTTTAAAAAGATAATGGAGGAAACACATCTGTCTGGTCTGACAGTTTTCACCGCAGATCATTAAAATAAATAAAATAGAACATTGTCGATGTGTTAGTCATCATTTTACAAAGCTTTCACAAGATTCAGGAATTGTGCTTTTGGATTGAAATATTGTAACAGCCATTCCATTGGTTAAGAAAATAGGGAGAGAAATACCGGGATCTGAAAGTTGCCATGAGGATTCTACTGAAAGCCACCGCAGCATTTCTTCACTTTGAGCACTATCCAGGACAACAATCTCAATGAACTGTTTCCGCAAGAACAAGGCACTGCCCATGGAAGACCTCAGGTATTCAATGGGTGACTTCACATATCATCTCAAGACACATTGTCCTCCTGCTATACATTCTCTTCCATGTATTAACAAGTTACAGACAATGCATACCTCCCATGCATTGCCTGGAAAATCCATTACCCTGGAAAATGCCACTACAATACTTTTTAACAACTTTGCCTGTTTCCCGTTAATCCATGTGGTTTGCTGACATCACTTAAGCCACCCCATGTCACCAGTGAACTTACCGATGAGACCTGCTACATTCACGTTGGAATCATTAATGTGTAGCTATAAACAGTGAGTTACCCAGCACCAAACCTTTTGGTATGCCACTGGACAGAAACTTTTAGTCAGAAAACACCTTTTGACCAACTTCTTCTGCTTGCTGAGCCAATTTTGAATCCAATTTTCTAAATTGCCCTTAATCCCTTTGGCTGTTAGCTTCTTGACCAGTGTCCCGTGCAAGATTTGTCAAAAACTTCCCCAAAATCCATATAAACAACATCCACTGCATTAACCCTTTTCCATACATCTACTCACCTCCTCAAAAACTTAATTAAACCTGTCAGATATGATCCACTCTAACTAGGGCCTGCTGACTATTCTAGATTAATCTTTGTCTCCCCAAGTGGAGATTAATGCAGTACTTCAGAATTTTTCAATAGTTTCCTATCACGAATATTAAACTCAGTGACCTTTAGTTCCATGTGTTCATCATCATCCTCAACTGAAAAGACTGGTTAAGTTAAAATTAATACTAATCAACTTTGTTGGACTCCCTTGTGTGTTAATCTGACTATGTAGCCAGATTGACTTGGCTTTTTACCAAAGATGATCAGACAAAGGTGAACAAGTGGGCCATTCAGCCCATTGTGTCTACTTTGCCACTCAATGAGATCATAAGAGATCACACAATCCTCAATTCCACTTTCCAGCCTTTTCCCCATTTCTTTATTGACTATCTCAGCCCTGAATATATTTAATGATCCAACTCTAGAGCCCTGCTTCTAAGAGAAGAAATTCCCCCATGTCTCAGTCTGAAATGTGCAACTCCTTATTCTGAGGTTATACCCTCTGGTCCCAGACTCTCTCAAATGGTGAAACAACCTTTCCAGATTTATTTTGTCAAGTCCCCTAAGAAACTTGTATGTTTCAATAAGATTGCCTCTATTCTTCTTCACATATAATGTAAATAGTTTTAATCCCAGCATGGATTCCTATATATGGTTGCCATGGTTGCTCATTTCTCTAAGTCTTCTATTGGTTAGCTTTTGTCATATTAAATAGTATAACTTGTGGTATGTTATAAGGTGTCTTTTGAAAATGCAAATATATAACATCCATTGCTTCACCTATTCTGCTTGTTAATTCTTCAAGTATTTTATCTTCATAAAGCCATGCCAGCTTCACCTATTCTGCTTGTTAATTCTTCAAGGATTTTATCTTCATAAAGCCATGCCAGCTCTCCTTAAGGACATTATGCATTGCTGAATACAGTACTGTTGCAGCTTTTATAATAAGGTCTAACATTTTCCAATAACAGGTGTTAAGTTAACCGGCCTATCATTATCTGATTTTTTTTTTCTGTTTCCCTTTTTAAATAAAGGCATTATGTTGGCAGTTTTCCAATCCTCTGGGACTTTTTCCAGAATCTAATGATTCTTAAAAAATTACTATCAGTGCACCCACTACCTCTGTATCTACTTCTTTTAATATCCTAGGATGTAACCATTAGGTCCAGGGAACATATCAGTTTTTAGCCCCATTAGTTTCCATCATACATTTTCTCCAGTGATAGTTATTATATTTAATTTACTCCTCCTTTTGATCCTTGAATATTTAGTATTTTCGGAATTCATGTCTTTTACTTTAAAAACTGATTCAAAGCACATTCCACCCTTCTGCCACTTTCTTGTTATTATTATTCCCCATTATTATCTTCCCAGTCTCATGCTCTAATGAGATAATGTTCCTCTATATATTTAATGAAGCTCTTACTGACTGTCTTCATATCACATGCAAATAAATCCTCAAAGTTTATCTCCTCCATCTTTATGAATTTTTGGTCCTCTTTTGCTGATTTATGAAACTTTTCCAATCCTTTGACTTTCTACTAATCTTTGCTATATTATATGTTTTTTTTCTTTCAATTTAATGCTGCCCTTAACTTCACTGGTTAACTACAGTCAGTTTATCCCATTTAATACATACTTCTTTCTCACTGGGATATATCTTTATTGTGGAATATATCTTTATTTTGAGATATGAACTATTATCTTAAATGTATGCCATTGTTCTTCAATCATCTTTGTTGCTTAACTTATTTCACAGTACAATCTACCTCTGCCATTTTTATGTCTGTCACCAACTATTCTATTTCCATATTGTATTCCATCCCCAGCCACATTACTTTAAACTCCACCACCAGCGCTAACAATTCGTATTGCCTCCCCCACCAACACCACCACTACCACTTTGTTTCCCGTTACAGTTTGGATGCAACCAATCAGGCTTGAACAGCTCTGTTCCTTCTCTGGAACTGACCGAATGATCCAGGAATCTTAAGAATTCCATCCTGCTTCACCTCTTCAGGAAAGCTTCATCCACTCTATTCTTCTATTTCTATACACACGAGCACATGGCACTGGGAGTAATTCAGAGATTACAAACTTTGATATTCTGCTTATCAATCTGCTTCCTAGCTCCCTAAATTCTCAATACAGGACCCTATCTCTCTTTATATCTATGTCATTGGTACCACTGTTCGCTTTCTCTTCAAGATGCAATGCAGCTGTTCTGGGTGATCTTTGACACTGGCCCTGGACAACATACCAACCTGGAACTATTTCTACACTCGATGTGTCTTCATTTGACACTCAAGCTCCAAAATCTGATGCTCAAGCTGATCAGACCTGTGGCACTTCCTAAAGATGTGGTCACCCAGGCTGATAGTAGCATCTAAAATTCCTTATAAACTTTGGACCATTTAGTATATGGGACCAAGCTTCCCTGACATACCTTTAGAGCCAAGCAGAAAATTTAGCATATTTTCTTTTAGAAAGGAGAAGCTAGACCTCTTAACTTTCATTAATGCAGCTTTAAAGTGGACAAAAGCAACTTAACAATATTTACTTTTGCTGAATCTGAGAGTTTCATCTGCTGGGTCCAAAGTGGGGTAACAACCAGAAGACGGCAGGGATGAGAAGAGGAGGCAGGAGGGTTTTGGGATAAATTAGGAGGAGGAGACTGCAAAAGGGCAGTGGAAGGAAATGAAAGTTGCAAGAGATATGAGATAGAAGGAGAAGAATGAAGGGGGAGTGAGGTAAAAAAAGGTGTGAGAAGGATGTGGGAAAGAGGGACGTTGCAAGGGCTTGGGGGAGGTGGGGGTTGTAAAGTAGAGGGAACAGTTTCAGACTTGTCACCAAAGAAATGCTTCTCTCAATAGGAAGAAAACTTCAAATTATTGAGGTGATGGATTCTTTGACAATTAACCTGGTCTGTCGAGGTGATGGGTGCATAAGGTCAGGAGCTACTGTCTTTAGGGAAAATGTAGTGAACATTCTGCATAGTTACATTTAGATCTGGGATTGAGATGTGGGATGGTTAAAATGCTTCAGACTTGTACATGTGTGATAGCTCACCCATCTGATAACATTCCATGTACAGAAATGTGTGTATCAGTATTTTTGATTTTTATTTTTGTTATTTAATGTGTATTAGCTTGTACAAAACTAAATACTGTGGTGCCAAGGATATTAGCATTTTCCTTGTGTGTTATGGTTTTAAGTTGAGTTTACAATTTTTGAGGATATTGACAAATTATTCTAATGCTGCTTCTGAGTCAGACCAAAGGCTCCATATATCAACAGAATTGCAAAAGGTATGAATACTACATGACAGCATCACCTGATAAAGGAGTTAGAGAGAATGAGAAAGTAGCTCCATATTCAAAAAATAGCCCCCAAATATCAAGAAGCAGCTGTCAAGAAAAATGATTTTGACTCATGATAAGACCAGAAAATGACAGGTGAAATGAGTGTGAAAAACAATGGTAAATAGAGTTAAATGTGATCAAGTGTATAAGAATTGGCTATAACAATCACAAACAAATATTTTCTTCATGGTGACAGACTAGGAACCTAATTGTTATAAAGAGCTTTTTTTTCATGTCCAAGTTACTATAAGCTAATGCTAAAGCCTAAAAATTTAATTTAATAAAGTAGATGCAGCAAACCAATTTTCTCCAGTGGGAAAAAACAGTGAAGCAGTACATAGGGCTGGATTACTGAAGCAACAGGAGACTTTGCCCAAAACCAGCAACCGCACCCCCCACTCCCCTCCATTCCTACCCCCCTATACTTTCTGTTGACTGAGGACAACTTTTCAAGAAGTAATTTGCAGCCTCTCATTGGAGTCTGGATGAAGTCACCACTGAAAAGGTAGTTTCAAAATACCTTACCCACACTCCTCAATGCCACCCTATGCCTTTCCACTGTCACCCCAGGGTCCTTTATACCCTTCATAGTATACTATGGCACTTCCATACTCAGGCATCTAGTACACGCTCTGTATAGATCCAGTGTATCATATTGTAACAAAGCTTTTCACAACTTTCTTTCATAAACTACTTTTAGTACTGCCCCATAAAACTGTCAAGCAAACAGCATCACTCACAAAATCTGCACCTCTTCATCTTTTATAAATTAAGTAATTGAGAAATAATTCTAAGTGAAAGAGTTGGCAAGTATGCAGGTTTTTTTCTTCCCATGAGTGCAGCTGTCTCACCAGACCAGTGGCTGACTGGGCCCTCAGCCAAAATGCAAAGCTTGGTGAGGAGATGTGATGGATGAAGGCCTGAGTGCTGTTTTCTTTGTTATTGCTTTCATTGCAGATGGGCACTGAGGTGGGCCCTTTAACCAGCCTGCCTCTGCCTGCTGTTGGTGAGTCCAGCTCCAATTGGTACCTGCTCCCCAGAATAAAAATCTGACCTCCTGGCAGAAATGCACCCAGGCCAGGAAATTTCCTTACTCCGGCTATCCACTTGTACGATGAAAATCCAGCCCATATTCAAAATTAGAATTAAACAATTTAAGAATAGGCAAATATACATATATACTCACACTCAAAATAGAACAGCAGCTGGAGGGACATCTAGAGGTGTTTCTCAACAAAATATGGTAGAAATCTGAGTAAGAACTTAATAACATAAGAGAAAGGATCAGGAGGAGGCCATTCAGCCCCTCTCGCTTGCTCCATCTTTCAAAAAAATCTTGGCTGAACTTTAGACTCAACTCCACATTCGGAACTGATGCCCACATCCTTGATTTCAGATAGAGTTGTGCTGCAGATCAGCCACTACCTAATTAAATGGCAGAACAGGCTCAAGGGATCAAATGGCATAAGAATTTGAAAGCTACATTTCAGATCCGTGTGAGTGAAATGCACTGTTGTCGGCAAATTTATATCTTATGCTGACTTTCTCCCAGGGGCATGTATTTAATCAAAGACTAATCTTTTCACCTAGTGGCTCATTCACAAAAGTAATCAATAAAGGAGATAAAGAAAACATTGCATACCTCTTTCAACACTCCTTGAACAAATATTAAATTTAATTAAAACTCTATGTTCTGCCACCTCCCCTCTTTCTAAAAGCTATCCTTTGGAGTCTCCTTTAACTCAGTTAAGGTTGAAATGGTTAGAAAATCTTAAGCTGTTAAGTTTATGAATGAAAAAAACATTAATGCCAATCTCTTGTGGAGATGAATTTTATCAAGGTAATTTTAGCAGAAGTATCAGTGCAAGTATGAAATGATTTTTCATCTGTCCCAGTTTCTCTTTTTCCATCTCTTACACATTCATCAGGAAGGCACATCAAGCTTCTGACATACACCTGAACTGGATAGGCCCAGGGCCTGCAAAACATGGCCTTGGACTTCACTGTATAATTTGATTCAATCTGTTAGCATTTGTGGCCTTTCTAACGGGTGGTTCACTGGTGAGGCCACATTGAGGTCACCGGCCTTGCCAGCAATGACTTGCTAGTAACAGTGGGATGTTTGGAATGGGGAAGGATAATGAGGAGGGTACATTTTGGGAAAACTAGTGGTTCAGTGCAACTAGGAGTGGTATACTTGCCGCTCTGGATTCCGGAGGAAAATTCTTCAAAACATTTTATTTTTGCAGGGCTTAGCTTACAGACAGGCTGGGGAATCATGAGCTTGTCCGGGTCCAGCAGCTGACCTGCCAAGTTTCCTGTCCTGGTGCTAAATCAGGCATCAGGGATAGTTACATCTGCATGTTCAAAGGGCCTAATGCCTGTTTCAGATGCACCCCATAATCTCTTGGGCAGCCTAAGCCAATATGGCAGTTCGCATTGCTTGAGATATTTTATTCATTTATGGGATGTGGACATTACTAGATGAGCCAGCATTTATTTGCCCTTGAGAAGACTGCTGCTATTTACTTCGTGTGAGTAGACTCACAGCGCCATTAGGGAATGGGTTCTAGAACGTCGGTCCAGGGACACTGAAGGAACGGCAATATCTTTCCAAAATAATGAGTGACTCGGAGGAAACGTTGGAGGTGAGATGGTTCCTACGTACCCATTGCTGTTGTCCTTTGAGATGGTAGTGATTCTGGGTGTGGAAGGTGCTGCCTAAGAAGTCTTGACAAAGGGAGGCTATGAAGTGCAGGAAATTGCAGCTGAGAATTAATTCAAATTCTGTTTTAATGATGCACCCAAACTCCTTGGAACGTTGCAGCAGAATCAGCTGCAAGAGTGGCTCAGGATAACTAAAATGGAGAGACTTTACCTTTAATTACTTAACTGAAAAAAAAAATTGGAATTTTGAAATCACCAAAGCTGGAATAAGCTGCAGTAAATCACCTCACTTCGATTCATCACCTTCCAAGTCATAGATCTATATATTAAAAACAATCATGTCCCAAGAAAAAATACTTTCACAGAACCAGAAAATTAGTGAATTTTGACTGTGGCATACCAAGATTGGACACATTATACCTGCTCTTTCTGGGATATTTGCACACATTTAAATATTTTTGCTGTTTCAAATGAATAACAGGACTCAATAGATTTGCTTTAGTGACCAGATACATAAATGATGCAATTTGAGAATACTAATGAAATAAATGCACAAAGGCTGGTTATCCACCATGGAAGACTGGAGGTTGGCTAACGTGGTGCCACTGTTTAAGATTGGCGGTAAGGACAAGGCAGGGAACTAAACACCAGTGAGCCTGACGTTGGTGGTGGCCAAGTTGTTGGAGGGAATCCTGAGGGACAGGATGTACATGTATTTGGAAAGGCAAGGGCTGATTAGGGATAGTCAACATGGCTTGTGCATGGGAAATCATGTCTCACAAACTTGAGTGAATTTTATGAAGAAATAACAAAGAGGATTGATGAGGGCAGAGTGGAAGATGTGATCTATATGGACTTCAGTAAGGCGTTCGACAAGGTTCCCCATGGGAGACTGGTTGGCAAGGTTAGATCTCATGGAATACAGGGAGAACTAGCCATTTGGATACAGAACTGACTCAAAGACAGAAGACAGAGGGTGGTGGTGGAGGGTTGTTTTTTTCAGACTGGAGGCCTGTGACCAGTGGAGTGCCACAAGGATCAGTGCTGGGCCCTCTACTTTCATCATTTATATAAATGATTTTGATGTGAGCATAAGAGGTATAGTTAGTAAGTTTGCAGATGACACCAAAATTGGAGGTGTAGTGGACAGCGAAGAAGGTTACCTCAGATTACAGTAGGATCTTGATCAGATGGGCCAATGGGCTGAGAGGTGGCAGGTGGAGTTTAATTTAGATAAATGTAAGCTGCTACATTTTGGTAAAGCAAATCTTAGCAGGACTTATCCACTTATTAGTAAAGTCCTCGGGAGCGTTGCTGAACAAAGAGATCTTGGAGTGCAGGTTCATAGCTCGTTGAAAGTAGAGTCGAAGGTAGATAGGATAGTGAAGAAGGCATTTGGTATGCTTTTCTTTATTGGTCAGAGTATTGAGTACAGGAGTTGGGAGGTCATGCTGTGGCTGTACAGGACATTGGTTAGGCCACTTTTGGAATATTGCATGCAATTCTGGTCTCCTTCCTATCGGAAAGATGTTGTGAAACTTGAAAGGGTTCATAAAAGGCTTCCAAAAATGTTGCCAGGGTTGGAGAATTTGAGTTATAGGGAGAGGTTGAATCGGCTAGGGCTGTTTTCCCTGGAACGTTGGAGGCTGAGGGGTGACTTTAGAGAAGTTTATAAAATTGTGAGGGGCATGGATAGGATAAATAGACAAAGTCTTTTCCCTGGGGTGTGGGAGTCTAGAACTAGAGGGCATAGGTTTAGGGTGAGAGGGGAAAAATATAAAAGAGACCTAAGGGGCAACATTTTCATTCAGAAAGTGGTATGTGCATGGAATAGGCTGCCAGAGGAAATGGTGGAGGCTAGTACAATTGCAACATTTAAAAGGTATCTGGATGGCAAAGGGTCTGTTTCCGTGCTGTACATTCTATAACTCTATAACTCTATGACCAAGTCACCCTTTATTCACTTTAGCCAGCCAGCTAAGAGTCAGTCCCCTGGACTGAGGGAATTCTATGTCACCGTTTATATTGGTCAGCCAGGGCTTCCTGCTGGGCTCAGATTAATAACCCCAATCAAGGATCTCATAGTCAACAAGATCCACCTGGTTCTGCTCACTACAACTAACAAGTCAGACAGGGAAGCTTGAAAATTTCTTCTCAAAGTCTACAAGTGACTGGGTGGAATTTAATGCCCTCCCTGATTTAAGTTTAGTGATGGGAGACCATCTAATTGTTTAATGCATAGCATTTGGAGACCTAGCTGCTTTTCCATCTCTTCTAAATAAAGTCTGGAGAAGAGGACTTCTTGACTGTCTTGTCATCTCCTTCCTTAACTCCACTAATTCTGTTTTCTTAAGTAGATAACTAATGTCCGTTCAAAGATCTCATCCTGCTATTGTGAGATGAAATGTGACAGATGAAGGATTTGCCAAATAGGAAGTGCAAAAGCAAACTTCCAGTCAGGTTTTCTTGCTGTTGAAGTACCTCATTGTGCTGAAGATTAAGGAGATGGCCCTCCTTTCAAAGTCTGCCTAACAATCAACAAGATCCTCTTGAGAAGTAATCTCGATTAGGAGGTTCTATCCAAAGACATATTGCATTTCTGAATCATGTAGAATATACCTCCACATAAATCTATATCTCATAAAATACTAGAATTTACTCTTTAAAGCAATGAAACAAAAACATATTTCTGTTATGTTTGATTTTGAAGTTAAAGTTTTTTGCTATTCAGAAAATTAGGTGAATGATCAAGATCTATTGGACAGCACTTAGTTGGCTAGGCTTGTTATCTGAGTGTTATGTTTCTGAGCTCAAACCCCACTCCAGGGCTTAAATGCAAATCAAAACTGACACTTGGAGTGCTGCACTGTTGATGGTACCAAACTTAATGAATTAGGTTTTTTCAACATTAAACTGAGGCACTATATTCCTGCTCAGATAGTTGTAAAAGGCTTTCTGTCCCCTCTTTTCAGATGGTCAGGGTAGTTATTTCTAGAGTCTGGCCAACATATATATCCACGGAGAGAGTGAGGACTGCAGATGCTGGAGATCAGAGTAGAGGAGTATGGTGCTAGAAAAGCACAGCAGGCCAGGCAGCATCTGAGGAGCAGGAGGATCAATGTTTCAAGCGTAACCTTTCATCAGGAAGGGCTCTTCCTGATAAAGAGATTATGCTTGAAACACTGATTCTCCTGCTCCTAGGATACTGCCTAACCAGCTGTGCTTTTACAGCACCATACCCTTCGACTATATACATATCCCTCAATCAACATCACAAAATAAATAGGTAATCTGATCATTCTCCCATTCCTATTTGTCCCAGTGGATGGGTGAAAATTGCTTACAGTGACATAGCTATCTGAGCATATCTATTCATTACAATGGGTGGTATCAATTCATGAACTTTGAAATGAATGCTATGTGCATTCAGGTAGAGTCTTTAGATTTTTTTGTTGTCTTTGTAGCATCCAGTCTTGTCTGCTGATACATTCTTGACTTAATCTTTCTGTCCCTTCATGCTGATGTGATCTTCATTTTCCATATTCATATTTTGGTCTCCTGCTTTGATTTTACCTCTTGAATTGTTACCTTTGCACAAGCTTGATCCCTCACCTCCCTGGTTTGGTTTAAAGCCCTCTCTACGTTCCTAGGTATGTTGCTCATGTGAACACAAATCAACCTGCTCAGATCTATATAGCAGGTGAGATTTGAAACACTTTTTCTTCTGGCACAGGCATAGGAATTTCATCAAAGAGCCTCCTCAAGAGGTTATATAGTTAATAAAACTACAAAGTAAGTGTTGTCAGTTCAGTATGTATGTTTAAATTCTATTTGCGGCAATTTTAATGAGATAGTTCTTCTGCTAAAGTAGAGGAATAGGGAATTCCACATAAATCAAACAAATTTCTTTCTGAGTGTAAAAAGACTTTTTTAAATTTCATGGCGCTGGTCAGAATTTTAGAACTGTTATGTAATGCTGACATGTTTGTTGTGTGCATTTGAACACTGGAACCATATGTACAAAGAACAAAAAGAACAAAGAAAATTTACAGCCCAGGAACAGGCCCTTCAGCCCGCCAAGCCTGAACCGATCCAAATGTACTGTCTAAACCTGGCGTCCAATTCCTCAGCATCTGTACCCCTCTGCTCCCCACCTATTCATGCAGCTGTCCAGACACAACTTAAATGAATCTACCATGCCTGCCTCTACTATGTCTGCTGACAACGTGTTCCAGGCACCTACCACCCTCTGTGTAAAGTATTTGCTGTGTATATCCCCCTTAAACTTTTCACCTCTCACCTTGAAAACGTGACCTCTCATTATTGAATCCTTCACCCTGGGAAAAAGCCTATCTCTATCCATCTGTCTATACCTTTCATGATTTTGTAAACCTTAATCAGGTCCCCCACAAGCTCCTTTTTTCTGATGAACTCAAACCTAACCTACTCAACCTCTCTTTATAGCTAGCACCTTCCCTACCAGGAAACATCCTCATAAACCTTCTCTGCACCCTCTCCAAAGTATCCACATCCTTTTGGTAATGTGGCGACCAGAACTGTACACTGTATTCTGAATGCAGCCGAACGAATGTTTTGTACAATTTTAACATGACCTGCCAGCTCTTACACTCAATACCCCGTCCAGTGAAGGCAAGCATACCATGTGCCTTCTTGACCACCTGTGCAGCAACCATCAGGGTACAATAGACCTGAACTCCCAGATCTCTCTGCTCAGCAACTTTTCCCAAGGTTCTTCCGTTTACTGTATAATTTACTCTAGAATGAGACTTCCCAAATTGCATCACCTCACATTTGAGGATGGATTGAACTCCATCTGCCACTTCTCTGCCCAACTTTCCAGTCTATCTATATTCTCCTTTAATCTTTGACAGTCCTCTATGCTTTCTGCTGCTCCGCCGATCTTTGTGTCATTTGCAAACTTGCTGATCATACCAACAGTGCCCTCTTCCAGATGATTTATGTGAAGCAAAAGAACAGGCATGATGCTCACAATTCAGCTGTCCTTCCTGCTATTAGAAACATTGTAAACCAGTGAGCAAACTATTCGATTTCATTCTTCAAAGATGTCTCAGCATGACTGTTGGTGCACCTTAAAGCAATGCTATGAAAAGATTCCCTTACATAGATATACATTTCCTCATTTGAATGAGCCACCTCATTGCCAGTTTTCCTGGTCCATTTAACTTAATGATGATGACACAATGGATTCATTTTGACTTAAGAAATGATGTTTTGGCAATTTTGTTCCAGCGAACATTTTTGCTGGTTCAAATGAAATGTATATCAGGTATTTTTAAGTAAATTAAATTCTACAAATGGTCAAATACTTTTAGACCTAGAATCTTAACAGGGATTAAAAGCAATTTGGATTGTCTGCTGTGCTGAGTTGAGTTAGTATAATTTCACAGTCAGACATGGATAAAATCTAATACAGCCTGAGAGGATGAGAATCATTTTGTGCTGGCTATAAAGGAGACACATGAAACATATGTCAACTCAATTCCTACTAGCTGTAAGTCTACAACATAAAACTGTCCATATTTCACACTAAATTAGCAATCCCTTTCACAAAGGTCAAAGCTCAGCTAATGTGCAAAATAAAAGTGTCACATTAGTTCAATAAGAGTTGCTCTTATAACCTTTTAAGTTGATTCATTGCTTGCAGAAAGTAGAGAAAACTTTGTTCTGCATTTTATGTGATCTGATACAGCATTGGATAATGATGAAAGAGTGAAAAATAACCAGTATCCTTCACCTTAACAGACATATAATAAACTGGTGGAAATAAAAAATGATTTTAGGAAGAAGCCGAATAAGCAAAACTTACATGAAAAACAAAAACTGCTGGAAAAACACAACCGGTCAGACAGCATCTGGAGAGAATGAATCTTTCATAAAAACAGAACAAGAAGGGAGTAGCTATTTACATCTGAAATTGTTTAACTCAGCGTTGGAGGTTGTGAGGTGCCAAATTGAAGATGCAACACTTATTTAAGTTGCTGTTCAGTTTCTTTAGAATATAGGAGGTCGAAGACAGCGAGGTCATTGTGAAAATGTTGTTAAGACAGCAAGTGAACTTTTTGGAAATGTAGCCTGGCTCACGCCTTGTATTGGGTGCGTGTCCCTGAGTGCACAGTGTCATTGCAGCAACGTTACAATGATAGATGCCAGCACAGCCCAAGGTGCAGCAGAGATGCATCATGAAGGTTTTTAAAGGCTGGCACATGTCAGATAACAATGCCTGTATTCATGGGGTACAGATGGCTGGTATCATTGGAATGCACCTTGAGATGTTTGTGCCCAATGTTTGACATGGATGGTCCTCACAGCCAACATCAAATTGATGTCTCCCTGTGACTTCCACACTGAGAACTTATGTCAGTCTTACGTCTGTGGTCAGCAAAGTTTTGGAAAGAATTCTGAGGGATAGGATTTATGACTATTTGGCAAAGCATAGTGTGATTAAAGGCAGTCAGCATGGCTTTGTGAGGGGCAGGTCATGCCTCACAAATCTTATTGAGTTCTTTGAGGAGGTGACAAGACAGGTCGATGAAGGTCGAGTAGTGGATGTGGTGTATATGGACCTCAGCAAGGCATTTGATTGGATTCCCCATGGTAGGCTCATTCATAAAGTCAGGAAGTATGGGTTACAGGGAGATTTGGCTAGCTGGATCCAGAATTGGTTGGCTGACAGAAGGCAGAGAGTGGTTGTAGATGAAAAGTATTCTGCCTGGAGGTCAGTGTTGAGTGGGGTCCCGCAGGGCTCTGTTCTTGGGCCTCTGCTCTTTGTAGTTTTTATAAATGACTTGGGCGAGGAGGTTGAAGGGTGGGTTAGTAAATTTGCAGATGACACAAAGGTTGGAAGTGTCGTCGATAGTATTGAGGGCTACTGCAGGCTGCAGCGTGACATAGACAGGATGCAGAGCTGGGCTGAGAAATGGCAGATGGAGTTCAACCTGGATAAATGTGAAGTGATGCATTTTGGAAGGTCAAACTCAAATGCTAAATATAGGATTAAAGACAGGATTCTTGGCAGTGTGGAAGGATAGAGGGATCTGGGGTGCAAGTACATAGATCCCTCAAAGTTGCCACCCAAGTGGTTAGGGTTGTTAAGAAAGCATATGGTGTTTTGGTTTTCATTAACACAGGGATTGAGCTTAAGAGCTGCGAGGTTTTTCTACAGCTCTACAAATCCCTGGTGAGACCACACTTGGAATATTGTGTCCAGTTCTGGTCGCCCTACTATAGGAAAGATACAGAGGCTTTAGAGGAGGTGCAAAGAAGGTTTATCAGGTTGCTGCTTGGACTAGAAGGATTGCTTTATGAAGAAAGGCTGAATAAACTCAGACTTTTCTCTCTGAAGAGAGGGAGGAAGAGGGGAGATCTGATCAAGGTATACAAGATAATGAGTGGAATAGATAGAGTCAATAGCCAGAGACTTTTCCCCAGGAAAGGATTAACTGGTAAGAGGAGTCATAGTTTGAAGATATTAGGAGGAAGGTATAAAGGAGAGTCAGAGGTAGGTTCTTTATGCAGAGAGTTGTGAAGGCATGGAATGTGTTGCCAGCTGTGGTGGTGGAAGCAGAGTCATTAGGGACATTTAAGCAACTGCTGGACATGCATATGGATAGCAGTGAGTTGAGGGCAGTGTAGGTTAAGATACTATATTTTACATTAGGATTAAACCTCGGCACAACATAGTGGGCCAAAGGGCCTGTTCTGTGCTGTACTTTTCTATGTTCTATGCTCTAACTCTTGACATTTAGCTAATTTGGTCTGTTTTGTTAGACAGGAATTTGAATATTAATGGGATGAGTTGTGGCATTAAGAAGGCATTTGATAAATTATAATAATCCCCCTTAAATGGCAATATGCCAATGTCTGGCAAGAAACTCACCTTGCCACTCACACATGCTTAAGACTTTCAATAGGATGCTCCCAACCTTGAGACCAGCCTCGCTGATTTCTTGCCCAATTCTGTCACACATCTCACCAAAGCCCACGTTGCTCAGACCCCTGTTTCTGACTAATAGCATTGTAATTCCCTCTCCCTATCCCTCTCCATGACTATAGTAAAGATCAGGGAGTTGTGATCACTATCACTGAAATGCTCTGCCAGCAAGAGATCTGACACCTGATCTTGTTCGCTGCCAAGCACCAAATCCAATATGGCCTCCCCTCTAGTCGGCCTATCTACATATTGAGTCAGGAATCCTTCCAGGATACAGCGGAAAAACACTGCTCCATCCAAACTATTTGAACTAAGGAGCAAAGTCAGAATTGAAATGAAGGAGACTAAGAGAATGAAGTAGACTCTTTACAGGAACTGGAGTGACAGCAAATATAATCAGCCTGTCAGTCTGTAGGAAGACAGTAGGTTATTGCAACTTACCCACAGGAATCATTTGAACATTGAAAGCTAAGGAGCCACCTGACAGAAACTTACAAAATCATTGGAGGCATGGATGGAATGGACAGTTAGAGTCTTTTATCCAAGGTAGAAATGTTAATTACGATGGGATGTAGGTTTAAGGTAAAAGGGGGAAAGTTGAAAAGAAATGTGAGAGACAAGTGTTTTAGACATAGGGTAGTAAGTGCCTGGAATGCGCTGCCAGAGGAGTTGGTAGAAATTGATACAATAGCAATGGTTAAGAGGCATCTTGACAGATACATGAATAGGCAGGGAACAGAGGCATACAAACAGTGTGGAGGCGAAAGGATTTTAGCTTAGAAAGGTGTCATGTGTCAGCACAGGCTTGATGGATCGAAGGCCCTCTTCCTCTGGCATATACTGCTCTTTGTTCGTGTTCTTTGTTCTTTGAATTGAGATGGGCAAGTTAAGGAAGGGAAAGGAGGGCCCAGTGAAAGTGAAGGAGAGTTGGAAATTGGAAAGAAAATTGATGAAATTTTCTAATTTGTTTTGAAAGCAGGAAAAGAGCCCACAGTCATCAATATGTCAGAAAAAGTGATAGAAAGGACATGTATAGAATTGGAAAGGCTATTAAAGGAGAATCCTCAATTTCTCTTTCTTACATTTTCAGCCTAACCCTTGATTCTTTGATTAAAAACCTAGTATCTTTGCCTTCAGTATACTTAAAAGACCCAGCCTTAATAATCTTCTGTGTAAAAGACTTCCATCTAAGAGAAAATACATCCTCATCCCTGTCTGAAACAGGGAACAAATACTGTCTTTGCCAGAATACATACATCTCTGAATTAATTTGTAAAGATCATTCATTCCTTTTCTTGTTTACTTGAATTAATTTACTGGCTCTTTTCAAAATTTGATATGCTGAGGAAATTTGAAATATTCTGATTAATGTTTGGCCTCAACTGAATTTTAACCTGCATTTAGAAAAAGAAAATGTTCTAAATTAGAAGGGGAATAACATTTATATTGAGATTTGACGTTAAATAAAGTTGCTTTAGGCAATTCAATATGTCAAAATTTGCGTTACACCAGAATTGTTATGAGCTATTGACAAAGTTGCTGTGGCTCTACTGATTACTGTTTTGTGTGTTAATGTCACACCCAATGACATTGAGCATATTCAGAACCTACTCTTTACTGAACCACATATATTAATTGCCCAGCTAATAAACCACAGGCTAATAATGCACATCAGCATTCACTTCCTTGCTGCAAAAGTGTCATCAATCTTCTGGGAAATTGAACCAGATCAAGTGAATATATAACACCCCCTTCCTGATGCATCAGTCGCACATCCATCAATCAGTTGTATTTGTGTAACTAAAATCATTATAACACTTGAACTGTAATTGGTGTGACTATTCTTTGAAGAACCTGCTAAATATCATGCTAAACCTGCAAAAGATCCAATTTGATGTTGGTGATTTTATCCGTTGAATAATTTCTCATGTTGTAAATCTACAGACTATTTGTTTAAACATTAGTTATGGTTATCACTAGTTGGGCCAGCATTTATTGTTCATCCCTAACTACCCTCGAGTGGCTAGCTCAGACCATTTCACAGCACTGTTAAGTGTCAACTGTATTGCCATGAAGTCACATGTTGATCAATTATCAAGGAAGATTTTCAATTGGCCCCAGAAGTGGCTTTTTAATTCTAGAATGATACTGAACTCAAACTGAAATTTGAATTAATCCAATATGGTGGGATTCAAAGTCATAACCACAGAACATAAGACAGGAACTCTGGATTCTTAATCTTTTGACATCTTACTCTAGCACCACCTCCATGGTATTTTTATGAATAATATACAGAATTTATAAGTGAAGCAAACTATCATTGTGACTGTACAAAACATTAGAAGCTAGGACCAAACAAGCAATATAATAGTTGAGAAAGGAACTTCCTCTTTAAAGTGGAGGTGGAAATCTAACAGAAAAGGGCAAATGCGACTTTCGAGACCAAACCTGTTGTACAATTTCCAAATACATTAGTGATTAGTTCGATATCAGTCCATCTGTGCTTCTTTTGTCTATTTGGTACAATAAATAAGTAGGATGCGCAGAATTTTTAAAAGACTTCCAGTTCAATTTCATTTTTTTTATATGCACGTAATTACAACCAATTTTAACTGCAGGTGCATTCGGATAGGGGTCCGCAATGAGAATGGAAACCAACCCTGAAGAGCTGAGTGTAAGGTTTAGGCTATTTTATACATTTAAGTTAAACAACAGACTTTCAAGGAATATGAATTGGGCATTGGTGAACTGGTTTTAGTGAGAAAGTGGTGCTTATTGATGGTGGTTCCATCGCTTCACTTCTGATTGACAGCAGACTGACATTAAACATTCAAGATGGATTTGTCCCATTTTTCAAAGGCTGGACATACTTCAACAATTTTTTAAATTGAAGATGGTAGTGGTAGCCTCAGAGATGATCAACAGCATGAGTGTACATATATAATGTTTTAAAAAATAATTATCTATTTAATTCTCAATTCAACAACAGCTATTGATAAATCTGTTTGACACGGAGGAAGAGAAGTTACAAGTGTATTGAGACCAAAGATGTTTTATTTAGTTTCCACATTCTGCACTCAGAAATAAGACTTACATATATCACATTTGCTGACAAACAGATTACATTGTGAGGTGAGTATAAATGAACTGTAGACATGGGATAAATTAACTGCACCAGGGAGTTACGCTTGAGTAACACGTGAAAAGATCAGAATAGGCAGTGGTATGATTTGTGTATAATTTTAGGCCAAAGCAGTATATGAGTACTCAGGGAATAAAGAGTGCTTCATTATATAACATGAAAATAAAGTATAATTTGTTGGATGTAAAGCAAAAAGTGCATTGCATGGAAGCCCTACCTTGCTTAAAGATGGGGCAGGCTGCCTAGAAACAGCAATCAAAAAGTTCACCTGGGTGCATGTCTTTCAATCTTCTCTGCAGTTGGTGATTGGAAATGAACAAGTCAATTAAAAATTCTGAAAAGACTCAGCAGGTCAGTCAGGCAGCCACCTCCCACTCTGTGCTAGCAGCATTGGTAGCCTACCCACAATCCTGATGAGAATGGCAAACATAGAGGTGGCCAATTAGGGAGCCTCCTTGGCAAAGACTGCTTCACTGGCTGGACCAAATGGGGATCCCAGATGCTGTAACCAATGGCAGTGAGACCAACTCACCAATTTCCCCTATAATTTGCTCTATAAGTGTGTGCCTCATGCTCACTCCTCTGTTGAAGAATATTAAACAATCAGAAGGAGGGGTGGATGCTGTCGCACAGGAAGTGTGAGACCTTTCTCTTTTATTAATTCATGAGACGTGGGCTTCACTGGCTGGACCAGCATTTATTGCCCATCTCTAGGTGCCCTTGAGAAAGTAGCTGTGTGCTGTTACATGGAGCTGCCCTCAAAGGTGTGGATCTGAAACAATGTTATGAGGGAAAGCTGTTTGCCCTTGTAGAGGAAGGACAATGCCTCTAGATATATTGGTAGAGCCAGAGAGACAATTTTTCCTACCCAGAGCCTCTTCTTTGGGGACCATAAGTAGTACGAGCAGATGCAGGCTATTCAGCCCATCAAGTCTGCTCTGCCATTCAATGAAATCACAGCAGATCTGATAATCCTCAACTCCACTCTCCTACCTTTACCTTGTAACCCTTTTTGGTTTAAAAATCTATCTCAGCCTGAAATAAACTTAACAACCCAGCCTCAACAGCCTTTTGTGGTAAAGAATTCCATAAATACACTATCCTCTACCCTCAAAGAAAAGAAACTCCTCTTCATTTCTGTCTTAATGTGGTGACCACTTACCCTGAGGTTATGCCACTCAAGAGAAAATAACCTTTCCCCATTTATCCTTCCAACTCCCCTAAGAATCTTCTATGTTCAAATCGTATCTCTTCTCATTCTTTTAAACTCCAATGAGTACTGGGCCAATCCACTTCTTTCTTAAGAAATTCTCTATCACAGATTTACTGATTAATTTTCCCTTCCTCTCACTGCCTCCCTTTTTCCAGCCTTTGCAATTGCTTCAAACATGGTATATTACTTACTTTCTCCAACTTTGATGAAAAGTCCTCAACCTGACTTTTTCCGACACTGTTGAGATGAGCTTGGAGGCTGAGGTGGGGAGAAAGAGGTCTGGGTGGATCATGGCTAATGAGGGAGAATTGCATTGTGATAGCTCATAATTGTCTTCTCATCATTGCAGAACCTGCCATCTTTGGAACCTGTCAGAGCAGTGGAGGCAACCTCTCGATGGCAGTCCAGAGGATCATCAGAACCAGAAACTCCATGGGTAGGGATACAGTGAGCTATCGCACAACAGCAAGGAGAGCATGTTTCAAATGTTCCCTAATGCTGCACTGTTCCCTTTTGCAATGAAGTTATAGAAGAGTAGGAAGGTTCTCCCTCCACAGATTTCGGAAGGTTCACCAATCAAAAGTTGCAAATCCAGTGGGACCACATAGTCATGTGAGAACAAAGGTATGAGTCAAGTCCTAAGGGCCTTAATGAAGGTCCATAAAATTTCAATGACCTCACATGTAGTTTCCAACAATATCTCATAATCTGGACTCATAAGCCCACATATCATACCATAACCTCACTCTCTCACACTTCATATTGTCACCAACTTCATACCTACATCTCATAGCTTGTACACATTGTACGTTATTCAGGAATCCTATCTCTCTCTTGCAACCCAAGGATGTCACACAAGAGGTAATGCCCATCATCAATTTCAGAGGCACTGGCAATTATTGTTCTCAATTTGCTCAGTTTTTGCTGCAGCCAGTGACCAATCTCAATGAAGAAACAGGCACTTAGTTTGAATCAATTGAGGAGAGCAGATCATATTTCACCAATCTAGAAGTTTTTTCTTGATGAAGTTATGGAGAAGGGTTATAAAAGGAAGGCAATGGATATTTTCTATATGGATAGTTAAGAAAAGGCTTTGCTTTTTTTTTTGTACATTCAATGTGTCGGTGCATTGCTGGCTGGACCAATATTGGTTGCCCATATTTGCGCTTGAGAAGATGGCGGTAAGCTGTCTTATTGAACTGTTGCAGTCCTTTCAGCATTGGTATACCCACAATGCTGTTAGGGAGGGAGGTCCAAGATTTTGATCAAGTGATAGATTTTCAAGTGATTGGATTGCAGGGGAATGTTCAGGGACTAGTATTCCATACATATGCTGTCCTTGTTCTTCCACTTTCTGATGCTTATAGATTTGGAATTTGTTGCTGAAGGTATGTTTGGGGAATGTCTATTGTGCATCCTGTTGATGGTACACACTGCTGCAACCGTGCATGAATGGTGCAGGGAGTGAATGCTTCTGGATGTCATGTCAACTACATGGTCTACTTTCAAATGGCCATTATATTTTGACTTGTGCCTTGTACACTTTAGGGAGTCAGAAGATGAGTTACTTACAGCAGGATTCCTGGCCTCTGACCTACTTATGTAACATTGTATTTATATTGCTAGTCCTGTTTAGTTTCTGGTCAATGATAACCTCCAGGATATCAATGCTGGGAGATTCAGTGATGATAATGCTACTAAATATCAACGAATGAAGGTCAGATTTTGTCTTTTGGGGAATAGTCATTACCTGGCACTCTGTTTGCCACTCATCAGGCGGACCCTGGTATTGTCCAGGACTTATCACAATTAGACATGGATTGATCAACATCTTTGTAGTCATGAATTATGCTGAACATTGTGAAGATATCAATGAACATCTCCATTTCTGATCTGATGATAGAGGGAAGGTCAGTTCTGAAGCAGCTGAAGATGGTTAGGCTACCCTGAGGCATTCCTTAACAAAATTTGAGGAATACTTCTTGGTAAAAAATTGACTTCAGGAATGAAGATTATATGGTTGCTCTTCAGATTGCAGGGTGGTAGGCAATGGTATTCCCAGGGTTGAATGCTAGCAGTATTTCATTTATATAAATTAGCAGACATTTGAGGAAGGTACCAGTCAACTGCAACAAGAGGGAGACAGGTGAGCAGAATGGACAGCCAAGCAGCAGCTGGAAGTGTTGGGTGATGCATTTTCGCAGAAAGTAGAGTAAGAGGCAATAAAGACACAATGACACAGCTTGAAATAAGATGCAAGAACAGTGATGTCCTGGGAGTTAATGTGCATGGATCCTGTTAGAACAGAATGATAGATTAAGTAGCAAAGCAAATGGGATCTAGGTCTTCATAAGTAGAAGTTATGAGTAAAAATGCAGGGCATTTTGCTGAACCAATATAAAGCTATGGATAGATATTAACTAGAGTATTAACACCTTGTTTAGACAGCTCACTTTAGGAAGGATGGGAGGGACCATGAGAGGGTGTACAAGTGAGTTAACAGAATGGTTTCACAGAAGAGCAATGCTGGCTCTAATGTTAGGATGGAGAAGCGAGGGTAGATATTCTTGGAGTAAAGGAGATTAAGAAGAGAGTTGATTGAAATTATGACAGGATTTGATAGGTTCAACAAAAAAAAACTGTTACTTTCAGCTGATGATCCGAGAACAAATAGGACAGAGACTTAAAGCAAGATGCAGAAAAATATGAGGAAATATGTTTTTAAAACAGAGTGTGATGACCTTGAAGCCATTGCCTGTGAGTGTGATGGAAGCAGTGGTGATAAATGGTTTCTAAGGAAATTGGAACAACACAAAAGAAATGAACTTGCAGGGCTACAGGAGACAATGGGGGAATGGCATTGATTGGATTGCTCTACAAGACGCCTGCATGGACGCAATGGGCCAAATGGACTCCTCTCCACCTGCTCTATTCTTTGATATGCTATTTCATTTTCAGGAAGGAGAATTGCTCCCATCTTCAGCAGTTATGGATTCTGACTGAGAGCGTTTCTACATCTTCCCTCCTCATCCCATTCTTCTAACAGCTTTTCCAGATCTTCTCAATATCCCTTATGTTTACTGTTGTCTAAGAGTTACTATTTTATGAAGAATATTTGAAGTCAAGACCAAGCCCTTTAGCATATTGTGGTGTAGTATTAATGGTATTGGGCTAATAGACCACAACATCAAGTTAATATTCTTTGGAAATGGCTTTAAATCCCACCATTCTAAAATCTGAATTCAATATAAACCTGGAATAATATGCCTAAATTCAACCATGTTGCAAAAAATGCATCAAAAATGGTTACGTATGAATGTGCTTTTGTTTCCAAATATAAGCCAGATCTTAATGTTTTTACTGTAATTGGATTGCAGGCCAACAGATACCTCTGCAACCAGTTATAAAAATATACCATCAGCACCATAATTGAATCCAGTACTAAATTGATTTCTGACAATCCTTTACACTGAATTACACAGTAATGAAGAACACTTCCATGGCACCAAAGCTAATTATTTGACAATGAATTAGTTACTCCAAACATATTGCAGGGCTCTGAAAAGTTTGGCAATAACTATAGAATTTTATGACTTTGTTTTTTTTGCCGTAAGTTTTATAGATAATATAACCTGCTGATAAACTCTACACCAATTCAGTAATGAGAAAAGTGATGTGCAAATAAATTTGTTACTGAAAAACAACATGTGGAAACATAATTTTCAACTTAACACTGTGGACAAACAATGCAATTTACTTTTTAACCAGTGGATTACAGAAATAATCATTTCATATTTTGGAGACATGCAACCGCGCTCATATAATTGCAACATTGGAAAATGCAGGACAAGTAAAATTCCAACTGCATCTTTAACTTCATAACAAAACTGAAAAAAGTAGTGCACTTGGAATTAAATAAGGTAATGTTTGCCAAGTACTTCTGGCAAAAGTTGTGCCCTAAAACTTGTCACTAGACACTTTGTGGATTGGTCAGTTAAACAGTTGAGTTGCTTGGTGAGTCAATGTCAACTTGGAAGAATCAAAGACAGAATTTCTTAATTAAGGAGAACAACTGAAACTGCTAAAAGTGGTATGATGTGATTGGAAAGTAAAAGATAATTTGTAAAGACTGGAAATAATTTTTTCATGACTTACGGTTAAAACAGACTTGCTTATATGGGTGTAACTGATCACAGAAACTAGTTATCTGCACAGAATTCATCATTAACAAGTAAAGCATCGAATACATAAACTAAGACCCAGCAAGTTGATGGGAAGTGGATAGTAACTCCATCAAATAATGGCTATCTAACTAAGTTAAAGGAATTTGGATCTGTTTATCTAAGAAGCTACTGAATATAACTATGCTCACATTTAAACTGTTGTACTATGGTTCCCATAGTTGAAATCCTACATACATGTCACTCTCATTGAACTGCACTGAAAGCTGGGTCCTCACCCAGGCTCTAGTATTATGACTGAACAGCTGTGCTACAAACTGCAACTAGATGATGCTTTGGATGTAATTTTCCCATTGTGTCCCCAATGGACAAATATATCTGTTCATGGATCAGAGGCCCCTGTCAGAATTAATACACTAACATCAGCTCCATCAATTTGATACACTCTTTTCAAGGACAAAAATGAACAAGTCACACAAGCCAAGAGAAAATATTTCACCAGCAGGCCAAGGGATTTGAACCATTATGAATGAAGGGCTAACCTGGGAATCTATATCACCTTGAACAAAAAGGTAGTGATAAGGATTGAAACCATGTAGAATGCAGTGGCAGATACAGGTATCCACAGCATGTGAAAACAATACACAGAAAAATATGATTCACATTGAATGGTCAAGGGATCTTACCCATGTTTAGTAAAAAGGAAGACATAGAAATCCAAATTTCTATGTAAACAGACAGTGGAAATTGTTCCCCGTTCAGTTTGTTTTTTATTTTAGCCATCTGTTTGGGGTCTGTATGCTGGTCACTATTTCAAATCACTCTAAATTGCTGAACATCTGCTCTATTCTGGCATGGCTTTCATTTCCACCAAGTAACAGACTGTGCATCTGTCTTCTTAGCTGCACCTCATGGCGCTGCATAGCATGGGTTTGTTCTGCTGTGATCATAAAGTGTGTCCATCTTGATGCAGGTTGATTCAGATTGCCTGTGACCCAGCTGATCTTTGGGAAACCTACTCCATGATTCAGTAGATAGTCATCTGTTTTATAGAAACTCTATCAGAAAGCAGGGGATTATAAACTTGCTTTACGGTAAAAATGCTATACTGCATAGAGAATTAGTCAGTGACACAGACATGAGTGATCCTGATGTAGTAAATAGAAATATATTTATTGTGGGACAATCAAATGATTGGCACTATACTTCGGACTCCTGAATTTTCTAAAAGAATGCAACAAAATTCAAAGAAATTAAACACACATCCCATGGTTTCTGCACTGCACTGTATGGACCATATGTTTTTTTAAAATCCAATCATGGATATTACTGACAAGGCAAGCAATTTTAAAAATCTAAATAGTTCTGTCAGGGTTGATGGTGGACTGTCTTTATACCTCTACAGTCTGAGTAATCAAGGTACACCCACACAGTTATGGGAAGTGAGTTTCAGAATTACAGCCCAGCAATGATGAAGATATCATGTCAAGATGATTTGTGGCTTGGAGAATAGCTTACAAGTGGTGAAGTTCCTATATATTTCTGCTGCCTTTGTGCCTCTAGCTGCTGGAAGCTTTTAAAAAAACCTGATGTGATGCTGCAGACAACCTTGTAGATGTTCCATATTGTAGCCATGGAACACCAGTGGTGGAGGTGGTAAAGGTTTAAGATAGGGGGTGGGATGTCAAACAAACTTTATGATGGATGGCATTGAAATTCTTGAGTAACTCGAAGCTATACTCATCCAAGCAAGTTGGGAGCATTCTGTTAGATTCCTGTCTTATGGGCAACATGGTGGGCAGAATTTGAAGAGACTGGAGATGAATTATTCAGTACTGAACTGCTTATAGTCACAGCACCTATAGGCCTGTTTGAGTTAACTTTGTAATAAACAGTAACTCCCAATATAATTTTGACAGGGGATGAGGAAGAGGAAGTTTGGATAATAGCAAGGCTGTTAAATGTTCATGTTTGGTTTAGATGGTTATTGCATAGTACTTCTGGGTTCTTAATGTTAGTTTCAGTTATTAATCCATTTGAATATATGTCTCAGTAGCAGAAGTAGGCCATTCAGCCCCTCAAGCCTGTTCCACTATTCATAATCATGGTTAATCTGTTTGTGTTCCAAATTCTATATTTAAAATTACACCTTTGATTCTGTTGCCATTTAAATACATTCATTAACCTCACCTCCACTGTCTTTTCAGAACACAGTCATGGGACTCAAGCCATCTGTGATCATCGGCACCACATCTTAGAAGTCTGTGTCAGGTAACCCGGAAACTGTCATGATGCCTGTATCCTATCATATTCTTGATAGGTCTGAAGGCACAGATACTTTGTAAGGATAATTACTAGGAGGTAAAAGCTACCCTTTCAACCATGGCTGATGATTCTGTTAGACAACACTCTGATTGAGGACGAAAATATGTACAATACAGCCCATTTTTATGTCAGGACCATTGTGGAGCAGATGATAGGCCCCTGAAGAGTTTCCTAGTCTTGGATCAGTATTTTCTCCCCACCCCCAATCTCCTCTCACTTATCTCTCCACCCTTCAGGCTCTCTGTCTGTATTCCTGATGAAGGGCTTTTGCCCGAAACGTCGATTTTACTGCTTCTCGGATGCTGCCTGAACTGCTGTGCTCTTCCAGCACCACTAATCCAGACCTTGGATCGATTGAGGCAAGGGGGACTTGCAGGACAGTCCAGAAAAAAGTTGCAATACACAACCTGGAGCAAGAAGAGGGGAGATACGATGGGGAGGGGGGAGAAGAGCAGCAAGTCTTTCATGGAGGAGGATGAGGACATTGAGAAGGAGGAACATTACCTTCAGCACGATGGAGCAAAGCAGCTTCAAGCCAAACAGGACTTAATTGACATTCCGTTTCAACGGATGTGAGTTTCATAAAGTCATCACATGTTGACTGCGAAATTGTTGTTGATTGAAAGACAAATAGTTTGTGTTTGTTCCCAGAAGCAGCTGCTATTTTTTTTCTGTTTACTTTTGTCTTCATTTTTGCCATTGTTCAACAAAAGTTAATGTTCTGAAACATTTGAAAAATTTCCAACATGCGATGCTTCCACATTGAGCAATAACAACATGCTATGATACACTGAATATTGGAGTATTATACTTAGGGAAAAGCAGCTCTTTCTTAGTCAGGGTTCTGACTTGGTATGGTGCTAAGGATGGGTAGTCTGTAGTTTGATTCTTGTAGCTGCAGTTACAATGTGATTCAATCAAACAGGTAATGATGTAAAGAAGCAAAACACTTATGAATGTGAGATTCTATTTCCAATGAAATATTGCTTGCGCCATCACTTTGTGCCTTTATGTTACCCTGTAACTACGTTCATTGCAAAGATCAATTTCTGAATGACAACGCTTGGCTGGGCTTAAACATGGTGCCAGTAGACAGAAACCAGGCCACATGGGTCTATAATTAGGAATACATGGACGTCTAGGCCTGAAATTGATAGTGCGTCCCTTGAGTACTCTGTTCCCAACAGATGTACCCACCAGCAGGAACAGAGGGATTACAGTAATACCACTCTCTGGCCTTTAGATCAAAACCTCTCATTTTCATGTTGGGACCTCAATTCAGATCACCAGAAATGTATTTTCCACACCCTCTCTCATAGGGCTCCAATGACAATCCATTTTGAAAGTCACACTGCAGTATCAACATGATTTATAGGAGAAAGCTATTACAAGGGGGCATAGCTTTAAATTAAGGGGGGGTAGATATAGGACTGATGTTAGGGGTAGGTTCTTCACTCAGCGAGTCGTAAGTTCATGGAATGCCCTGCCAGTAGCAGTAGTGGACTCTCCCTCTTTATGGGTATTTAAGCGGGCATTGGATAGGTATATGGAGGATAGTGGGTTAGAGTAGGTTAGGTGGGCTTTGATCGGCGCAACATCGAGGGCCGAAGGGCCTGTACTGCGCTGTAATGTTCTATGTCTATGTCTATGTTAAAGTTACCCTCATAAGGAAAAATGGTGTTAACCAAGTCGCATCTGATTGGGATTAAATTCCATTATGGTTGACACCAGTTTGCTAGCTGGTGAATGGTCCCCTCACAGGAACATTAAATTCTACCGCTCAACTCTATCTCTCTCTCTCTGTCTCTCTCTCTCTACTATGCTGCCTGACAGGGTGAGTAATTCCAGTACTTCCTATTTTCCAATATCTGCGGTAGTTTGCTATTGTATCCAAATGACAACATCCTTAACTGGTATCAATTACAACTCCCATTGTCTTCAAATTAGTAATATAGAAATAGATCAAGAAGTGTAAAACTCATGCTGTACACTCATGAACACAGGCAGGAGTCAGATATATATTTCCAGGTATGCTTTAGGTGCCTTGGAATAAGATGGAAGGCTATGAAAACAACTATGTGCAGATTGCCTCCCAGCAACTAAACCAACAAAGAGTGACAAGATATTATAAGCCATTGTGTTGCTAATTTTGGAAAAAATAACATAGCGTTCTGTCAATGTCACCTAACCTGACACTTCAGTTTGAGTGGTAATATATTAAGCAAGCTTTCAATTCATTTAATTTGTTTTTTCCAGCCAAACAACTAGACATAGATTTCCCATCATTAAGGAATGTTCTAATGACCTCATCTCTTCAAGAGAAAATCTGGTGAGGCAAGAATCTTTCTGCCTTTGTCTGTAAGATGCCATGGGGGAGAAAAGTGTCAGCAATAAAGTTACAGATGGATAATAAGACAGATTCAATGCAATACTGATATTCCATTGCATTAAACTTTATTCATAAAGTATTTGATCTGTTACAACATTTTCCCTTCCAAGTCATTGAGTTGTTATTAACCAAAGGGCCAGCAGCATCAGAAAAATGAATTATAAAGCATATTAACTGGAGATTGTCAAGCATTTTCAACAACATAGAGTCATAGAGATGTACAGCATGAAAACAGAGCCTTCGGTCCAACTCACCCATGCTGACCAGATATCCTAGATAAATCTAGTCCCATTTGCCAGCTCTTGGCCTTTATCCCTTTAAACCCTTCCTATTCAGACACCCGTCCAGATGCCTTTTAAATGTTGTAATTATATCAGCCTCCATCACTTTTTCTGGCAGCTCATTCCACAAACACACCACCCTCTGCATGAAAAGGTTGCTGCTAAGGTCCCTTTTAAATCTTTCCCTTCTCATTTTAAACCAATGCCCTCTAGTTCTGAACTCCCCGATGCCAGGGAAAAGACTTTGTTTTCTTACCCTACCCATGCACCTCATGATTTTAAAAACCTCGACAAGGTCAAACCTCAGCCTCCGACGCTCCAGGGAAAACAGCCCCAGCCTATTCAACCTTTCCCTACAGCTCAAAATCTCCAATCCTGGCAGCATTCTTGTGAATCTTTTCTGAACCCTTTCAAGTTTCACAACATCCTTCCTACAATAGGGAGTCCAGAATTGCACAGTTGTGAATAAATATATATCCTGATAAAAGAATAAAATTACAGCATTTTGCAATAAATATTATACAATGCTGATACAGATGCTCTAAGCAATTAATTCTTTGCATGATATTGTCAAGTGGTGATGTTTAAAAGTGCTTTGATTACACTGATTTAATTACAAACAAGATTACATCCTAGTAATTATGGCAGCTATTTTTTCTAAACCAATTTTTAGGTTAAATTTTTATTTAGCACTGAATGCTGGCACAAAATTTCATGAAAGACCTGCAGTGAAGTAATCCACAAGGTAATCTATCAGGGACAAGAAAAATACTAATTCTGCATTTGCAGCTGTGTAGGTGGATTCATGTGGGTGATTATGTTAGTTAACTGTGACGTACACAATGGCTGCAACATGGTGACTTAATTTGTTTTTTAAAGAACTCAAATTGAATTGCCTGGAGTTGGTGAACTTGGAGAGAGGAAGGGCACATCATGAGGCAGATTGGTGGTCAACCCAAATCTCATCACCTCCTCGCCTCTGACAGAATTAAGTACCTTGCCTGCCCAGCTATCAATGCTGAAATTGCCCAATTAGGAGCCAGTTAAGGCCCTCAGCCCACCAACATGAGGATGAAATCAGCTGTGCGATGTTCTCAATAGCTATTACCCTGCGGGTAGCTCGCCCCCTTGTGGCGAGGTAGGAGTATGCCTCTCAAGATCGTCAAATGTCAGCAGCAGATTGAGGGTCCAATTCCCCCTTGACTTGCAAGCATTCTGCCCCCTTTCCCTTTCTTCCCATAAACCCAAAACTGAGAACCTCCACCACAAGATAAATAATTAACTTTAGACTTGGATCCGTGACAATCCTGGATGCTCTTTGTCAGCAACTATGTCCACCACAAGGGGTTATTCAATGCAAGGGCTGCTGGTTTCTAATTAACCAGCATCTCTCTTGCAGTGTGACTTCCACCCCTGAGGTCTCAATCAAGGGAAAGCTCCTAGGTTGGCCTTCCTACTGTCTAATTGACCATCTTTGCCTGGAAGAAGCATTATAGATCATTCCCTGGCTTTCCAGCCAATTAACAAAGGCCACATGCTTCAGCAAGATTTTATCCCTTATTTCAACGCTGCCTTCTCAAATATCTTTCTTTAAGGTGAAAAGCAGGAGGGAAAGCTGCAGGCCATTCAAAACGTGAAAGGCCACCGGATCTTCCAATTATCAACTGTGTTTGGTTGCTGGTAAGCCTTCAATCATTACTTGGACCTAGAATGAGAAACTCCTCAACACCAAAAGTTCCTGAGTATTGAGAGCCCAGAGCTACTGCTGGCACAAACCCATTCACCACTCCACCCATCCTCCCCCACCCCCCCCCACCACCACCCCCCACTCCAAACTCCAAAGATAGAAAAATGCTCATGGAGAATCTAAATGCTTGGTGGTTGGGGAGGGAGGAAAATGGAGGCCATGGAGCTTGTCCATATTTTAGCCACCTATCTGTCCTATTTGCTATCCCCCAATCATGAATGAATTACTGCAGAGCGAGGAATCCTATTGACTGCCTGTGTGCATTGCTTAACTAGTTATGTAGGTTGACTTTTTCTTGTTTTACATGGAGCTGAAATGATTCAGCTCACATGGGAATATGTTTTTTTGGAAGTAATTAACTGACTGTTTAAGAGCCTCAATTAGAATCATAGAATCATAGAGTCATAAAGATGTACATCACAGAAACAGAGCCTTCGGTCCAACTCATCCATGCCGACCAGATATCCTAAATTAATCTGGCATCAGCACTTGGCCCATATTCTTCTGAACCCTTCCTATTCATATATGTATCCAGATGCTTTTTAAATGTTGTAATTGTACCAGCCTCCATCACTTCCTCTGACAGCTCATTCTATACACAAACCACCCTCTGTGTGAAAACATTGCCCTTTAGGTCCCTCTTAAAGCTTTTCCCCCTCACTCTAAACCTATGCCCTCTAGTTCTGGACTCACCCATCCCAGGGAAAAGCTTATGCGTTGGAAGCGCTTGTGGTACAAAAGTAATGCCCTTACCTGGAGGCCCAGGTTCAAGTACCCACTTGCTCTAGAGATGCGTAATAACATCTCTGATAATGAGAAAACATCTATAGCTTGGGCCTTCTTGACAGAACTTAATGTGTGCAGATATGGAAGGTAGTTCTGGTTTGCCACCATTCAATGTAATTAAGTCTCCTTCCTGCCACTTGTGTGAGTAGTTCCAAACCTGGAGGTACATCCTTAGTTTTATCTTAGCTCCCCAATTCAATGAAATGGGCAAAAAAAGGTTATACTATTTCTTATAAAATATTTCCCTTTCTTGAAAAATAAACTAGAAGCAATGAAAAGATGAAATCTTATTTATGATATTCTTTTTACAATCTGAGATTTTATGTCATGTCCTCTACATGCGGAATAAATGTATTTCTTTTATCAAAAAATGAAAGAACTGCAAATGCTGGAAAATAAAAGCCAAAACTGAAATTGCTGGAAAAGCTCAGCTGGTCTGGCATCACCCTTGGAGAGAAATTGGAGTTAAGTGTTTCAGGATCAGTGACCCTTCCTCAGAATGTCACCAGACCTGAAACGTTAACTTTATTTTTCTCCACAGATGCTGCCATACCTGCTAAGCTTTTCCAACAATTTCTGTTTTTGTTCCTGCATTTCCTTTATGTTGTGAAGCTAATATGATTTCTAAAGGTTTCCTGTAGCTAACAGCCCTACTATTACCAGTTACTTGAGTGTGTAATTTACTAATATGGGGCACCAAAGATTGTTACAAAGTTCCACACAAATAATGAATTGGTTTGGATTTTTAAAGTTGTTTTTGTCATTTTGAATGTTCTACTCTATTTGCTGATTACTCCTTAAAATGCAGTTTCAGGGGTATCTCCATCCTGTCTCAGGTCCGAGCAATTCATAGCTGGCAAACCACTGAGAGCTATAGAGTAGCCTGATCAGGCCTCAGCACCAGCACTTTCCAGCATAGCCTCCAAATTAGGAATAAGTTTATTTTGGTGTCATAAGCAGAATACTGAAATCAACTGTAGCATTATCCCAGCTGAAGTCCATGATCTCAGCACATTGGAATAAATTTGCGAATCATTTTTAAGTCTAGCTACATTTCTTTACTAAATAACGTGTGAAACAAATCAAGCAAAATACAAGAATTAGAACAAAGAACATAGAAAAATACAGCGCAGTACAGGCCCTTCGGCCCTCGATGTTGCGCTGACCGAAGCCTACCTAACCTACACTAGCCCAATAACCTCCATATGCCTATCCAATGCCCGCTTAAATGACCATAAAGAGGGAGAGTCCACCACTGATACTGGCAGGGCATTCCATGAACTCACAACCCGCTGAGTAAAAAATCTACCCCTAACATCTGTCCTATACCTACCACCCCTTAATTTAAAGCTGTGTCCCCTAGTAACAGCTGACTTCATTAGCGGAAAAAGGTTCTCACTGTCAACCCTATCTAAACCCCTAATCATCTTGTACACCTCTATCAAATCTCCCCAAAATCTTCTTTTCTCCAATGAGAACAGCCCCAAGTGCCTCAGCCTTTCCTCAGTGTGGTTTGTACTTGTATTTTCAAGCAGAGATGAAGGAAAGGATTTGCTGCCTTTCCTGATTCAGACTCTCCTTCTTGAGAAACTACTTCCTTTTGTTATTGCTTTTTATAATTTGCCTCCCCTCCCTCCCCTTTATAGTCATATGAAAAGTTTAGAAACAAATAAATTGTTATGATTCTTTGTTAAATTATAAGGGAAGACAATTGTTATACCTGGTGAAAATGAGTATATCATATTCACCCACAAATGTCATTTGCACAATGGGCCCCATGTGTTGAAAATTGCAGGTTCAATAATGCTTTGTTCTACCCCTGGATGATTTACTCATCCTACCAGCTCTATTTCATACACTCTTGAAAAATCACTACAGTCTATTAATTGCACACTAAGATTCATTTCCTCTCTTCAGATGAATAGTCTCACTTATTTTCCTTGTTTTATCTGAAAGTGAAACTTTCTTCATTTAATTTACAGATATTGCAATGTTGTGATACAGGTTTCTATTGGAGGATATGACCTGTGATCTTACAGAAATTCAGACTGTGCTTTGGGTTGCCGTGTGGTTTGCAAAAGCTGGAATTGGTATGGATATATGGATTAATAGTTGATCGCCCCAAAGCCATTTCAGGACTGTATCCTGTCTATGAGATGTCACATTTTCCTGTAATGGCATCATCTGATGTGCTCCTGTTCACTGGAGGAAATGCCAATGTTGCTATTCATTCTGCTCTTCAGCATAAGACTTTACAACTTCACTGTCACACGTGTCTAAAGCCCACATTTAAAATATGTCAGCTCTGAAAGTATACTAACCACTGATGAGAAATAAAGAAAAATTGAAGCTTTTGGCCGTGAAGATATTGTCAGACTGGGAGATGTCTGATTTCATCAGCTCACGGCGATACAGAAATGATGCTGCTCTCATAGATAGCTAGAATTTGTTTATTAGTGTGTTATCCATTTATTAAAAAAAATGTTGAAACAAGCTCTTTCATTCATCAATGTGCCCAGGATGGAAACTACATTTTAAGTGGTGATTAGGCAAGATTGTCCATTAAAGTCTGTTTACAATAGTTCATTTACAAGAAAATGTGAAAAAAAAGAAAACATGTAGAAATATAGCCCAGAGGAGAAATTAAATGTGAAGTTCTCAAAAACAAAGGGAAAGGAAAGCAAAGCTTAGAACAGAAAAAAAGAAAAGAATAATTTAGGAACAAAATGTCAATACCTGGGGAGGGCAATTAATGTTAGGTAACGAAGCATGCACAGTATTTGGAGAATGGTATGAAAGAATGTGTACACTATCTTGGAGGAGCACATCAACTCAATAAACACGGTGGAGGAGGAAGAAGATAAGGAAACTGAAGTGTGCTTTTAGGCATTTGACAGTCTCTGTGGAAGTCACTGAATTCAGCTGATCCACTGCCCAATAGTTCGAACAGCATTTCATGTTAACAAGATAATTAATTCCTCTGAGAATGAAGAGATCTACTCCCAGCTTCATCCATGGTCTCTCTGGAATGTCATGCGTCATCGGTTATTCTCTAGTTGTTTGGCTTGGAACTCATTACAAGCACTGCACTGGCTGATGTGGTCCTTGATTTTATTATCTTTGACCAGTGGAGCATATCTCTTGGCTTCCTCAGATTTGATTCAATTTCTCAATGGCTCACATCAAAGTGTATAATAACTCTATGTCCGTTGTACAATGTGCCATCTTGGGCTGTCAATTCATCTCTGTATTCCTAATCCACAAAGTAACAGGTGTGTCTTTGATTGTTCTGGGCCCTGGAGCTCATGTCCCTTGATCATATGGTCCTGGATCACATGCCCCTTGGCCACATGCACATTGATCACATGATCGTGGACATATACCCCTTGATCACATAGTCCTGGATCACATGCCTGTTGATCACATGGTCTGTGATCACATGGTCCTGGATCATGTGGGCCGTGATGAGAAATTTCGGAAAATCGTGAGACATGTCGTGTGAGGCCTTTCTTGGGCTTGGGATTGAGAATGACAAGTTGCGTTTTCCAACCAAGTCCTGGACACCAAGACATGCTCACTAGTGAGCAGCAAAAGGATTATTAATAGGGATTATCACTCAGTATCAGCTTCATTACTACTTAATTCAAACTCATTAATATGCAGGTGCCCCTTCTTCCTCTCATTGGTTAGAAACTGGACACCAAGAATTTCTGACATGTAATTATAAGCAGGTAACCGGCAACTGTAGCTCACCATTTGCTCCTCCAGACATCCATCTTGGACACCCAGCAACATTATCCCACAGCATACTCCATTTCAGCAGCCACATGCACTCTTACCCATGGGCAAAGCCATCTGTCATGCGCCAGCCTCTCTGCCACATCATTGTGCATTTCTGATCCACCCACAGTACATTACAGCGCTTTAATGATGCACTTTGAAGTGCATTGACTCCCTTCAGTGCAATAGTGCAGCAAGGATTGGATAAATATTTTTAAAAGAAGAAAATTTACAAGGCTTTGTGAAAGAGTTGGGGAGCGGGATTAAATTATAATTGTATCGAAAATAGGCATGACAAACAGTACCTAAGATGTATCATTCTGGGAAAGGCTGCTGACACTGAAAATAACAGAAAATAACTGCAGTGTTGAGTAATCCTTTTCCATCGCTGGATTTTGAATTATTGCTTTGCCATCTTATTGGTCCTTCTTCGCTCCTGAAGCCCCAGCTAATCTCCATTTTTTTTCAATTTGCGGATTTTCTGAGTTTTGATTTGTTGTTATTTATGAGCAGATAATTTAGTCAAATCAGAAACTGTGACCCCAAAGTGAACCACAAAGAACGTGATGGTGTTTGCTGGGAAATGCATGCAATATTGCCAGTTTGAAATCTGACACTAAGTATTCGTAAGAATGTAGACTTCAATCCATAATCTATCCTCCCACATAAAGCTAAAGTAGGTATCACATAATCACTATTTTGCATTTTACCTAATCTTCATTATTATTATTTTTAATTTTTACAATGCACTTTATCGAATTTACTCAATAGAAAAAGCACAGTGCTATTCACAAAAGTCTCTTAGTTCAGTTTTGTTCTTACCATGGCAATTGAGTGACAGAAGCAACATTCACAATCAGCATGCCACACCACTGGAGCAATACACCTCCAACAGAGAATTAACTATTGCACAGTAATCATAGTGAAGTGACATTTTCTATTGTTCTCATTTAATTGTGGATTGCTACAACCTGTATGCACCTCATTAAATCTGACACAAGAAACAACTGAAGATGTGAGTTCAAAAATTGTAACTTCAGCTCATTTGTAGCTAAAATGTTCAAAAAAGTTATCTTCTCTAATAGGTGAAACTGCGAACTATTCTAAACCCGAAGATAAAGAAAATCATTTGAAAATGTAGTCATAATGTTCCTCCTCGAGTCAATCCTTTCAGACCCTGTGTTCGATCCATTTAGAAATCAGTATAGGTTGATTGGAAAAGCAGTTATTAAATAATAATAGATTTGATAATGTGTCGAGAGCTTCAATTAAAAAGCTGGGTAATATTTTTGAAAGGAAAAGTTTTGTTACTTGAGTGGAATCACAGGAAGATGGAGTAGAGAAGAAGGCATTTGGTACCCTTGCCTTTATTGGTCACTGCTTTGAGTACAGGAGTTGGGATTTCATGTTGCGGCTGTACAGGCCAATTTGGAATACTGCATTCAATTCTGGTCTCCCTGCGAAAGGAAAGATGCTGTTAAATTTGAAAGGGTGCAGAAAAGATTTATAAGAATTATAAAGACTTATGTTGCCAGGGTTGGGGGGAGTTTTAGCTACAGGGAGAGACTGGAGATACTGTGGCTACATTCCCTGGAGGCTTGGAGACTGAGGGGTGACCTTATAGAAATTTATAAAGTCATGAGTGTCATGGATAGAGTGAACAGCCAAGGTGTTTTTCCAAGGATAGATCCAAAACTAGAGGGTGTAAGTTTAAAGTGAGAGGGAACAGACATAAAAGGGACCTAATGGGCAACGTTTTCACCCAGAGGGTAGTGAGTGTTTGGAATGAGCTGCCAGAGGAAGTGCTGGAGACTGGTACAATTATAACATTTAAAAGGCATCTAGATGTGTACATGAATCGGAAGGCTTAATAGGGATATGGGCCAAATTCGAATAGATTAATTTAGGATATCTGGTCGGCGTGGATGAGTTGGACTGAAGGGACTGTTTCCATGCTGTACAATTCTCTGACACTATGCTCCTAATGATAAGATGCAGTTTTTGCTAATGAATGCATTTGACCACACAACAGATTATTACAGTCTAAAACTTTCTTGATACTCACTTCAAACTATATTAAATGTCAGTTTCTCCAAAAGAAGATTTATTGCAAACGGAATGAAGTACTGATTTTCTGCCATTGTAGAATTTTGCTGCTTTGAACAGCACACTTTATTCATGTATTAGAATGTAAAGCTTATAAAGTGGAGAAGGCATTATTTGTAAGCAAACTGCCAACTTGTTACAAACTCAAATATTGTTGATTATTTTTATCAAATACAATTTACCATAATTGCCTTCCTCAGAAATTAATTTCACCACTCCTCTCAACCACTGTCAGAAGAAACAAGCTATGAAGTCCACAACTACTGAAAAATCCATTATATTGGAAGCAATTAAAAATCTCATTCCAGCAATTCTACTCCATTAAGCTTTGCTTCTGCCACTTTATACTGGAAAATGCAACTTGATATTATAAGGAATTCAATAAATTTCAAGTAGGGTACGTCATACAGAGAACAAACAAGTTTTCATTTTTATTGTTGTGTATAGTCTTTTTTGCTCAGATATTTGCTATAGTTTCTTAAATGGATGGCTAATTGTAAATTTTAGACAAAACAAATGTTAACTCCAATGCTGTTTGCTGCAACTGAGTTTATTTTTATATTTCATTAATCTTCATATACAGGATACATAGCAATAGAAGGATATAAAATTGTGTGATTGAAATACTATATAAAGAAGTACTAACATGAAATGTAAACTAAAGTTAATCATGTCAATAACAGCTGCAAAGTTTGCCTCCAAGGGTGTGCTAAATGTTAGGCACATTTATTACTTTCAAGGGAGAATTACTCAGATGTTGGGCTTGATCTGGAATGCTACTAATGGAAGATCTAAGTTTCATTTGAAAGGATAAATATTGAGAAGAGAAGCAAAAATGTAGAAAAGAAAGAGAGGACTGACATAAGATTTGCTGGGAGACTGTGAAAGAAGATAAACAAGGCAAGGACGAGCAAACCAAACAAATGGCAGGCACTCATGTGACTCAGCCAATGTTGTCTATCTCACACGCTGCAGACAAGGATGCCTTGAGGCACGATACATTGGTGAGACCAAGCCGAGGCCACAGCAATGAATGAATGGGCACTGCACAACAATAAACAGATAGGAGTGTTCCCTCCCAGTCGGAGAACACTTCAGTGGTCTGGAACATTTGACCTCGGACCTCCGGGTGTCCATCCTCCAAGGTGGACTTTGGGACAGGCAACAATGCAAAGTGCCCGAGCAGAGGCTGATAGCCAAGTTCGGTACCCATGAGGATGGCTTTAATCGAGACCTTGGGTTCATGTCACACTACAGGTGACCCTACTGCACTACACTCTCTCTCTCTCTCTCTCTCTCGCTCTCACACACACACTCCTACAGACCCATACACTCACGTAGACCGTCTCTCATACACAAGTTCTCTCTTGTTTGCTCACACATACACTTCCACCATCCCACATGCACCCTCTCACAGACTTATACCCCTTTACAGTCACACTCATACACACACATACACACTCTCTCACAGACACTCATACCCCCCACCCCCCACACACACCCACATGCACACAGACATATAAGTTTGTGGGGTGAATTTGAACTGAAACCAACATGCCCACTCTAAAAGATGAGAGACTTAACAAACAATCCAAGTCTTTTCGATATATAATTGCAGTTATATCACACTGTAAATGTTTGCTATAAATTCTGTGTCCTTCGATGTTATACTCCACAATCACCTGATGAAGGAGCAGCGCTCCAAAAGCTAGTGCTTCCAAATAAACCTGTTGGACAATAACCTGGTGTTGTGTGATGTTTAATTTTAAACAAATGAAAGATCAAAAAGAATTGACCTCTGGTGGCAGATGTGCAGAATCCCTGAAGGTAGAGGTTAAACAGTTGAAAATGTCCTTTGGTGCCACTTCTCCAGACATTCTTGACAAAGTTATGGAACACATTCAGGAACCCTGATGAATCAGATTGTGACTTTATATATGAGAAAAGCTTTCTGTTGTAGTAGGTTTGCTAAATTTGAATGACAGCTACACTCTTCTTGTTAAAATTTCTGTCTGATATATATTGTAATATCACTTGAAGAGAATATGCAATGCTATGCACATGTCTTTGATGAATCAGGATACAAAGCAGCATGTGGCCAGCAGTCAGTGAGTACAGCTGGAGTTGTAGCTGCAGTTGTGAGTAATGGTGGTTGCTGAATCCCTAGAGTGGACCTGTTTGTTGAGCTATCCTGTAATGTAGTTGTAGTCTTCAAATAAATTGGACCTATTTATAGTTTACTAACCCTTTGTCTGTATGTGGTTGGTGAGATTTTACAAAGAAGCCAGAAATGCAACTGCCGAGAAAGCAACTCTTGGGACATTTCAGATGGGGAAATCCGGAGCTGTTGAAGGAAAATCCTATTGCACAAGGTTATACGCATGCATGACGTTGTTCAAGCAATTTTTTTTTCCATATAATATCATTATCATTCAAAAGAAGCATGTAATGCAGCTTGAATTAAAACCATTGGAATTCAAACTAATACAAAGACAATTTTAGAATTATACAGGAAGTTCTTATTACAGAATAATCAACATTTGGAATAGATTTTTAGGCAGCGTGTTGGAGTCAATGGAATCCTTGAAGAAAAGATAGCTGCAGTGTTAATGTGAGTGTGGAATTGCTATGCATGAATGAATTACGATGGGAGAAATGACTTTCCTCATCAATCAATATCTTGTAAACTTGCATTTATAAATTACTTCATCAACTGTGTCAGAAATGCTTCATAGAGGATGAATTACACAGTGCAGATAAGCATTTGGTGTGTGTTAACATGAATTTAAAATAAGGAAACATTACAGTCTTCCTTATTTTTACCCTCCCACACGTATGTTATTCATTTGAAAGTACTACATTTGAACACATGGGATATTTTTTAAGTAGCCTAGTGGTTTAAGTATACTGTTATCCAGTAAACTGTAATACATTAAAAAGTGATGGCAATACATTGGTTGATAATGGTTCAACAATTAGTTCTCCTATGATTTCCAATTTCCTGTAACTTCTATGGAATGAAATTGCAGCAAACTCCCCAAAAAAATTTATTTTGGTCAATATCTAGCTGAGATTACACATATACATGTCTAAATTGCATTTTATTCCAAATCTGTCTTCTCTTCAATAGCGATGTCTATATTAGTTTTGATTATAATACATTTTAAGTATCCGATACTCTGAATAATCACAGGCAAATATTTAGTACACAGTTTTTCAAAGTTGGATTGGATTTTGTGACAAAATTCTGGAGGATTCTGATGAAAGGGTATCAATCTGCAAAAATATTAACCCAACTTCTCTCTCAGTCCACTGCTGAACGTTGACAGAATTTTCTGTTCACATTTCAGACTGCCTTGGTACTCTGCTTTCTTTTGTAAATTGCAGTTGCTCAATCTTTGACAATTGTATTTCCAACCATCTGTCCTGGCAAACAGATTTAAAGAGGAATTCTTAATGTTTCACAGCCATCAAATTTAACAAGTGATAGTTAATTTCATGATTCTAAATAGAGGTCAGTTCCTAGTTGCACATCATTGCCACCCTAGCATCATGACCAGTCACCACATCTCAAAACCAATATGAGCATGTCAGGGAAAATTGTCACACAGTCCAGTTCCAAAAACCATTTAATATCTAAACATCTATCCTCCCAATTACTTTCACAACAACATCTTAACACTTGACATTCATTTTCCAAATATCATGTTCATTCATCATCATTCTTAAATCCATGTACTGATGTGTACATATCTTTTAAGCCTTTTCACAGTATGATTTACCACTGGATAAACAAATACCAATGTTCTAAGTTCTTTGTTCACCCAATGGTTGAAAATTTCACAAAAATTTACTCAGGTATTTCTTTTTCCAAAGAAGCACAAATATCTTTCCTCCAATTACCAAAAATATTTTTTTGTGAAATGCACTGAAATGATCAGTCCTCAGACCCCACTGTCTGAACATCCCTCCAAACCAATTGCAGTAGTTTAATAGAGATAAATGCCTGTCAAAGAACCTGGGCTGAACCTTACCGTATTTTGACTAAATCTTGTTTTTGTCAAGATTCACAAAGACTTTCTCTCCACAAGGCTCAGCAAGTTTGTTCCCACTATCCTCACAAACCTGTCTCATTAGTGATCTACCCACTCCTAACCAGCGAGAGGGGGAAACACTGAAGTATCCCTCCGAGACACTCCAGAGATGGCCAGATGCTCGAACTCCACCATAGCCGCCACACACAACTTTGTGGAGTTCCAGCCAAGGAGGCTGCATCTGCCTCTGAGCAGGCTACATTCAACACATCTGGCCTCTCTAGACATAGAGCTCGCTAGAGTTGACCAATCAAAACTCCAACACCAGTGGACTGCACTGCAGCAATGGGCTCCCTGACTGTGAGCACTTTAACTACATGCCTGGCTATGCCCAAGCACCTGGACCAATGTCAGAGTCAGCTCAAGACGCTGTGTGCCAGGACCCCCTGACTGATAGGTTTCTCCATGGCTATTCCCCTCAGGCTTTGGGATGTAGCTACCAGTTTTCTGCACATGCAGTGTATTTGCCATGCACACTGCTGGCACATAATATGGGGTGAGATTGATATAGCAATGTGCCATTCAGCAGCATGCACATTGTTATGGGACTAGGGCAGATCACTCCAAACATTCTTAAGCAGGCAACCAAGACTGTAGCTTTGCTATTTGTTTTGGTAAGTGTTCTGTGAAAATTACCCAGAGTAAGTTAGCTAGGTTGACGACCACGTTTTAAAACAGACAAAAGATTATTCACAAAATTACACAATGAAACATAAAGAACAGAATACAGAATGCCGCCTAATTAATCCTATCCAAACTAGCCTTAGTTATGCTATTCCGAAAATACACAAACACCTTAGTGATAGAATAAAACTGAAACAAAGGCTTCCAGGTCAAAGTTAGAAGGGCAGAAGGAGAGAGAGTCTAGCAGCCTACTTCCACACAGCCCACTGCTGCAACTGAACTAACAACAAAGAATTCAGCTTTCAAGGCTGACCACTCCCTTTTCATTATACAGGTTACTTCTAAAACATGAAAGCTATGGCCTAAAGTCTTATCTGTTTACGTATAAACAAAGAGGTCTCCCAATACCCTTTTCATCTCTGTACCAACCCAGCCAATTTGGAGCCCGGACTGTTTTATGATCCATCTGAAAAATATCAAGGTCACAATATCCTTGACAAAAGGAATAGCTTTTAGGAAAAAGGATCAGCTTTGTGATACCATCCCCTTGACTGATTGCTAACAACTATGGCTAGCTGCAATTTGAATCAGCACTAACCTGCAAGATATATGGCAGTACTATGTGTCTTTGTGGTCTGGCTAAGAGGGCAATGTGCAAAGAGGCAAGGCAAACCCAGGATTGCTGTGACCATCCCGGAGGCACAAGGTCAGTGAGCAGTAGGAAATCAAGCAGCTCTGAGCTATAGCCTGGTCTGATCCATGAGATGGATTGTCATGCCTTCGTGAAAAGTGTCCTCACAGAAGCTTTGCAATGAAAGGTATCATTGTGCTCCAAGGTGCTGCTTTGAAGTGCAGAGCATAAGTGGATCAGAGATGTGCCAAAATGCCACAGAAAGGCTGGCAGATGTCAAATCCCAGCATCTCTTGATGTCGTGTGAAAACAGCCACTGCCCATGGAGTGTGCCCTGAAAGGTTGGTGCCAAGTATCCAAGATGGCAGCCTGGAGGAGCAGTTGAAGGAAGTCATATTCAATGATGCTGCAGAATATATCCTCCATGTCAATGCTGTGTCATGAACAAGCTTGGAGACAGTATTGTCCATGCTGAATAGTGGTGTCACTGAAACCATAGACACTAGAACATGGGAGGGATTTATGATTAAGTTTCTAATACCCTCCCCTTTGCATTTCATCCTCATTCAAGAAACGCTTCTCATTTCCTATTTTCTCCTTTCCTCTCAGCACAATGTTATTCTTGTGATCTTTTCTTTTTCAATTCTTTAGAACCTTGCCAGGACAGTGGAAGGCAAAACAACTTCACTGGATTTCACACACAGCCATCAGCTCAGATACCAATATCCATATCCAATGGAATGAACCTAGGCATTGGATTAGAGGAGAAATCTGCATGTTGTGGGACACAGGACATAAGCATATTGAAGGAGACTGGGTGAAAGGACAGCTTAGATACCAACTTGCCAAAAGGATCTTCTGCAGAAGAGTTAGATGATGTTAGTTGTCCAGACTACACAATAACGCTATTAGGTGAACACAACCAAATACTTTTGTGTACTACACAACCTCCCAGAAAACCAGCCCACAACATCCTGAAGAAGTCCACCAGCAGCTTGGCAAAGGGCTTTGTGCAATACTGAACAAGATGATCCTTTCCAACATGATCACCCTTATGTTGGATGATTCACACACCTGAACAACCTGTTATATTGCAGCATTTATTAGTTAATGTATCAACTTCCATTGCAACACAGACAGCTTCCAAAGGTCTGAGTGCTGTATTGAAAACTCAGATTGTTGCCGTGGTGTTCCAGAGAATCAATCTCCAAAGGGCTCTCCAGAGTTTCACAACTGTTCAGTAATCTGTTTTCCAACAAATTATTGGATTGTTAAGGTGACAGGCTGGTCTGTTGCCTTGAGATCATAGAGCATGAACCTACTGTTGTCTCACAAGATGTCAGTATTCATTCTCCCTTCCCTGCCACTCTGCCTATGCCCCTAGTATTTTCTGCCAGTTAGCCATTCCAGGCTGTACCAATCCAAGCTATAACCAAACAGTGTGAAGTAGGAGCCCTGCTGAATCATGTCTCCGTAAAGTGTGTAAACAGCAGTTAAGTGTTTATTAGTTCACACTAGTATGATCTCTAATCCTCATCTGTCAAAAACATCTAGAACCTGATCATGAAATTTATACAGCAGTCTTTGATGCTTTTTAATTTTATATTAAGCTCTGCAATGTTTAGCAGAACTTTGGTTGAAGAATGAAGTATCAAAATGGTAGCAGTGCTTCAAATTCGTTTTCCACGATGTTTAATACCCTGTCCTACATCCTGCACACTGGCATTAGGTATATGCAAGCATTACTTTTCATGTAATTCCCATCAGAAATGTTCAAGTGCACTATAGACCTCTTTCTGAAAATTTAGGAACCGGATTTTCCCATTGTGTTGCAAGACAGGAAAGTAATCTTAGTTACTTGATTAATTCTTGAACCACAATTCAAAGTATTTCCAATATTAAACAAAAAGCATCTAAATATTTCAAGTATTTTACACATTTTAAGTCAGCTGGCAAGAAGTTAATGAAATCAAACTGAGCTGAGTTAATTAAGAGTTGGACAGACAAGATGTGTTTGTCTATTAGTAAATGATTTACTTGATATACACAGTAATACCAATTCACTCCATTTGCAAAATTGTTGGATCAAATTATTTAAGTAACGATGGCTTCCATCCTGTCACATCACATACTCATAGCATTGCTGAGAAGGGTGCAAGATAATACATTACTCATTCTACTAGTGACTGAATACAATTATTTTTAAGCATAGCATGTTAGAAAGAGAAAGAATTTATTCTTATGTAATACCTCATCATATCTCTCAGAAACACAGTAAAGCATTTCACATCTAATGAATCACTCTTCAGTAATCACTTCTACTTAAACAGAACAGCTGTCTTGTATATAGCAAGGTTCAACTCACAAGTAACAAGTTAATAATTGGGGTAAGAACGAGTGGTTGAGCAACAATATTGGAGTATATTGTAATGATGGACAGAATATCTACATTTGTTAAAGTTCAGTTTATTTCTGATGAGACCTAGAGCTATTAAGTTAGAATTTGTTAGTCCAACTCATCACCCATTGTTCAACAAACTCTGCTCATTCTGTTAATGATTGAAGAAAATGAAGGTGGTTGACAAATCATCAAAATGAGCATATACATAACATGTAGTTATTACACTTTGCTTTCCTTCATTTCATTCACCTTCTCTCTTTATTTTAATCTTACAGTATTGGAAGCAGCCTCATAGCATGTCAGGAAAATTAGTGAGAAAAGAACATGAAATAGTTTTTGGAGGACGAAGCAGTTAGGAAACTTGTTATGTTCACTCAAATTTGGAGTTTTGACTGCTTTCTATGTACCCCTCAGACTTCAGTCAGAAGATCAGGACATACTAACTGAAATAGCTTAGTGTCTTGAGTATAATTTAAATTTTCATGTATATGTAATAAATGATACATCACTACCCTATTCAAACAAATCACACATTTGTGCTCATAACTGTTTCCAGCAATTATAATTCATTTCTCTTTGTCCATGAGCAGAGTTTTGAAGTACTGTGAAATGGTTGAACATTGATTACTAGGCAAGCGCATAGGAGCTTTCAGATGAAGTACTCATTATCATACCTACCCTTCCCTCTTAGTTACCCATTTAGTTTAAATAGCAGCTAGACACATGTGGCAATGACATATGATCATGTGAGCAACACGACTGGACAAGATTTCCCAACTTTAATTCTACAGTATATGGTGATGTGCTTGAATTGAACTTCCAACTACAACTTTCTTCCTTTGTACTCGGTATGACTTCACCACTGAAGAGATTTCCCCCATTCCTACTGACCCTGGTTTTACCAGAGATCCTTAATGCTATACTTGATCTAATGTCAAGAGCAGTCACTCTCATATGATGTCTGGAGTCCATGTTTGGATCAGGTTGTAATGAATTCAGAGGCTGAGTGGCTTTGTCAGTACCCAAAACTAAGTGTCACTGAGTAGGTTAATCATGACAGCACTGTTGATAACCACTTCAATCACTTTGCTGAAGATGATGAGCAAACTGAAAGCTGATAGTAGGCCGGGTTGCATTTGTCCTGCTCTGTGAATAGGCATACTTCAGTAATTTTCCAAATTCCTGGGCAGTTGCCAATGCTGTGAGAATAGTTTAGCTAGAAACACAGGTAGTTCTAGAGGACAAGGTTGTGTTGGAAAAGAAAGCTTTACCATGCATAACGTGACAGTCTTCCATTTCATAAGGCAATAGTTTGTTTTGTCGTGGTGTGATGTAGCTCTAGAGCTTCATTCTGGTTTGGCAGTGTCCATGACACTGATGGCAGAGGAAGGTAATGAGCTGAGAAGGTGCATGACTCCTGGTTGCTGCTTTTTTTGGACCCTTTTCTCTATCAGCTGAGCTTTCCATTTCGGCTCACCTCTTTCAATGCACTTCCGTACAATCAGCCTCCAGAGACCAATGCTGTCAGTGACTATCTTCTAGATGTTTGTGGCAATCTCGGCATTAGAGTCATAGAGGTCTACAGCACAGAAAAAGGTCCCTCAGCCCATTGGATATGTACCACTTAAAAACAAAGACAGAACTGTTCTAATCACATTTTCAAGTTCTTGGCCCATAGTTTTGTATGCCTCAGCATTACAAGTGCACATCTAAGTAATTCTTTGATGTCATGAAGGTTTCTGCCTCTACCACACTTACAAACAGTGAGTTCCAGATTCCCACTACTGTCTGGGTGAAAAATGTTTCCTCACATTCCCTCTAAATCTCCTGTTCCTTACCTGAAATCTATTGACCCTGATCATTGATCACTCCACCAAAGTGAAAATTTCCTTCCTGTATATGCACCTCACTATGTTATACCTCTCAAACATGTCGTATTCAGTCTCCTCTCCTCCAAGGCAAACAACCCCACTCTGTTCAATCTCTCTTCATCACTAAAACTCTCCAGCCCAGGCAACACCCTGGTAAATCTCCTTCATCTATTCTCCAGTGCAATCACATTCCTCCTAATGTGGATTCCAGAACTGCACACTATTGTCTAGCTGTGATTTAACCAATGTTTTATGCAGTTCCAGCATTACATCCCTATTCTTAAACTCCTCAGCTAATATAGACAAGTATCCCATAGGCCTTCTCAACCAGTTTTATCTACCTGTCCCTCTATCTTAAAGGACCAGAGAACATGCACACCAAAGTCCCTCTGATTCTCAGTGTTTCCCAGGTCCTAGCTTTCATTATGTATTCCCTTTTCTTGTTTGTCCTGCCCAATGAATGATCTCACCAGACTGAATTCCATTTTCCACTGATCAGCCTGTCTGATTACATTGTCTTTATCCTTCTGTAATCTAAGTCCTCACTACTTACTGCCCCTTCAAATTGTAGGCTAACCTACTGATTAGCCCTTCCACATTCAAGTCCATAACATGGTTCTGTATACTAGAAACAGCAAGGACCCCAACTCTAATCCCTGGAGAATCCCACCAGGCTTCCAGTCACAAAAGCAGCCTTGAACACCAATGTCTATTTCCTGCCACTCAGCCAATTCAGGACCTAATTTTCCAAAATTCCTTGGATCCCATGAACTGATCCCATGAACCTTCCCTATCAGTCTCCCATGTGGGACCTTATCAAACTCTTCACTGAAGTCCAAAGCTTTGCTTTCGTCTACACATGGTCACCTCCTCAACAAATTTTCAATAAAGTTCATTTATATAAAGGTTTTGGATGTGAATGTAGGAGGTTTGGTTAGTAAGTTTACAGATGACACCAAATTGGATGTGTAGTGGACAGCAAAGAAGGTTATCTTAGAGTACAATGAGATCTTGATCAGCCAGGTCAATGGGCTGAGGAGTGGCAGATGGAGTTTAATTTAGATAAATGTGAGGTGCTGCATTATGGGAGCACCATAATGCAGCAGGGCTTTTACACTTAATGGTAAGGTCTTGAAAAATGTTGCTGAACAAAAGAGACCTTGGAGTGCAGTTTCATAGTTCCTTGAAATTAGAGTCGCACACACTGACCAGATATGCTATACTAATCTAGTCCCATTTTCCAGCACTTGGCCCATATCCCTCTCAAACCCATCCAGATGCCTTTTAAATTTTGTAAATGTACCAGCCTGTACTACTTCCTCTGGCAGTTCATTCCATACACAAACTACCTTTTGCATGAAATGGTTGCCTCTTAGGTCCCTTTTAAATCTTTCCCACCCCTCACCCTGAACCCATGCTGTCTAGTTCTGGACTCCCCCCAAGCCAGGGATACAACCTTGTCTCTTTACCATACCCATGCCCCTCATGATTTTATAAATCTCTATAAGGTCACCCCTCAGCCTCTGATGCCTGAGCCTGTTCAGCCTATCCCTATAGTTCAAACCCTTCAACCCTGGCAACATTCTTGGAAATCTTTTCTGAACCCTTTCAAGTTTCTATAAAATGGCTGGTCGGGGTACCGTTGCTTCAGTCAACACATCATGCACATCCATTCCCTCTGTCAGTCCATGCTTCTGCAAGTGTTCAACTGCAGGATGGTCCTGAGTATTCTCCATTGATCATAAGTGACCTTCCTTTATTCTAAAGCCTAAAGAGATAGATTTAACCCAATCATTAACTTGTAAGGTTTCAAGCAGCCCAATTACAAGAGCTGTCTTAAACCCAGTATTTTGCCCACAACTGTCCAGTGTCTAACATTGCATCATGACATTGTCTGCTTTTTCCTGCACTGAGGGGTTTAGCCTCCCCCACAAGGAGCATGTTGACAGACAGTTACGGGTGGCTGGTAAGGTGTAAAATTGGATGCCATGACAAGATGGCCATGCCCATCATTTTCTCATCTCTACTGGGATTTTACCTGTGGCTTTACATGTACCTGTGGCTATCACTTGCCTATGGGAAAATTGAGGTTCTTACATTTCAGTTGATGGTCACTTATGAATCTTTTCCTACTGCTGCAGTAAATTTCTCCAGCAGGAGGTGCTCACACCACATAATGAGGTCCCCAAGTGAAAGCTAGCAGCCTTATTGCCTGTCTGGGGTCTGGCCCCATTCAAAGATTTCCCTTCAGCCTTTCACCCAGGAGAATAATTCTAGTTTATACATGCCCTAATTCCTGGTAAATATCTTCTGTAATCTCTCAAAAATCTTCACATCCTTTCCAAAGTGTGGTGGTAGAACTTGGACACAATGATCTAATTGTAAATTAAACAGCACATTAGCTGACACACCTCCTTTCATAGACAATGCCTTTATTTACGATACCCAAGATGTGCCTCCTAGCAACTGGTTCAATTCCTTTCCTTGGCCACTGCATCAGGCTGAATAAGACTGTTTGCAACCTTGGCACCTGTTTAACCCTGAGCTTCATTTATCCATTATGTGCTCTTCATCACCAATACCATTTACTTCGATCTGTAGCATAACTTGTCTGCAAGCTGCGTCAGAACAGCTGCAGCTGAAAACTTTATTCTTACTCTGGTTACTTTGAAATGTTACTATATCAATATTCTACTGCTCAGCAACCTATCTTGCACCATCTGTGAACTGAAATTTATCTGAAACCTCATCCAAGTTACTGCTCTCCTTACTTTAACTCGCACCAAGTTTCAGCCTCTATGCTAATTGACCTACATGAGCTCCCTGCCTGGCAACATCTCAATTTTAACATTCTCGTCCCTGTTTCTAATTCCCTACATGGCCTCTTGCCTGCCTATTTCTGTTATTTCCTCCACCTCTTTCTATTCTGAATTTTTATGCATTCTGAGTTTTCATTGTTCCCTACTGCCACGCACGCAGTTTCCCAGACCTTAAGCTGAGGAGTCTGCTCCTTACAACTCATTTCCTCTTCAGTTAACACTCTCCTCCTTTAAAATGCTGCATAAAACCTACCGCTGTGATCAAGCTGTTGGTGTCAAATTTTGTTTGGTAACGCACCTGTGAAGTACCTTGGGACAATTTACTCCATAAAAGGTGCTATATATAGGCAAGTTGTTGCTCTTGCTGGCCTACATGGATACATGCCAAGTCAGTTTCCCAAGGGAATTCCTGTGCTTCAACCATATTTTTATGCATACAAATTACTTCTATGGACTCATTTCACTGAGGCATTCTTTCTGACTTTCGTGAGAAATAGATATCCCTGTGATGTTATTTTATCTTGGCCAGCAGAGTGGGAATCCAATGAGACAGAGTGACCACTTTTGGATTCTATTTATTTTCTATTTCAGCAGAATCCCTGCATTTCATTGAGAATGCTCAAGCTCACCTCCTGGCTGAAACCATACAATATGATGGACAAATGAAAATTTGTCAAGTTTGATAAAGGTCAGGCGGTCCGTCAAGGTGGAGATAGAAATCTACCCAAAATAGTCACTTTCCCCTTCTTCTTAAATTGTTCAAGCTCATAATGGTGAATGGTTTCCTCCTATGTTACAATTACTCTCGAATTCTATCTCAATATTATTTTATTTTGTTTTAATTGGAGAGTTCAAAAACAATGAGCATGAATCAATGGGTTTCTGTGTTATACAGAAGGCAGATGACACCTCTGTCCAAACACTCCAATGACATTGGTATCCAGCTTCCCCCAATAGGAACACTTTCTGAAGAGCAAAAACTAAGCTTGAAACCTTTGGGGAGATTTTTATGCCACTTGCTTAGCACAACCCACAGTCATGCCATCTGCTCCTACTGACAACATGGATAACCCTATGTTCTGAAGGATTGATTGTAAAAAGGTGAGAGTGCCCAATTTAGTTTAGGCAAAGTGGTGTCAGCAGTTTTACAATTTTGTTATCTATGGTGCTTGGAGGAGCTTTTTTTATTCATTCACAATATGAGGCATTGCTGGCCAAGCCAGCATTTATTGCCCATTCCGAATTGTTAAGAGTCAACCACACTGCTGTGGGTCTGGATTCACAAGCAGACCAAAACAGGTAAGGGTGACAGTTTCCTTCCCTGAATGACACTAGTGAACCCAATGGGTTTTTCCAACAATCAGCAATTGATACATGATCACTGTTAGACTCTTCATTCCAGATTTTTGTTGAATTTAAATTCCACCATCTTCTGTGGCGTGATTCAAACCTGGTTTCCCAGAACATGAGCAGAGTTTCTGGAATAATAGGCTAGCGATAATACCACTAGGCCTTCACCTTCCCGTTGAGTTGTTTGGCGACTCCATTAAAACAAGTTGGTTTCCTTGCCACCCTCCTGAGAATTGTAAACCTCTGTTTCACTCTTTTTTTAGTCTGAACATCCTTCTTCTGATAAGGCAACCAAAACTGCACAGAACACTCGAGACTATAGGTGTTGTTTTACCTCGGCCCTGTACAGTTGCAGCAAAACATCCTGTTTCTGCACTCTTGCTATACACTTACGGTGGCAAATTCATTTACCAGCTTTACTACCTTCTGTACCTGCATGCTTACTTTCAATGACTGGTGTACAAGGGCACCCGGATCTTACTGCAAGCACCACCCCTTTCCCAATCTACTTCCACATTATACTTTATCTGCCATCCCTTTTCCCATTCACAACTTGTATAAATCACACCTTACACCTCACACCTCACACTCCCTTGTAGCTTTGTGTCACCTGCACACTTGGAGACATTATATTTAGCTCCCTCATCCAAATCATTAATTAATACTCTGACTAATTGGTGTCCAAACACTGATTACTGCAGTGCCCCACCAATCTGTCAGTTCACTACCTTCAATCCCGCATGTTTTAATTTTACATGCTAATCTCTTATTTGGGAACTTATCAAAAGCCTTTTGCAAGTTCAAATAAACAATATCCACAGGCTCCGCTTACTAGCCCCGTTAGTTACATCCTCAAAATTTTAGTAGGTTGTAAGGATAATTTCTCTTTCCTAAATCCATGCTGATTATGCCCGATCCTGTCACTGAAACATTACATTGAAATACATTAACTGTATCTCCTTGTAGAAATGATCAACAGCCCACTTCAATCATTTGCAATTACTTAGTACATAATTGATAAGCATATATTGTAAAGGTTACAACAACAGTGGAACTGAAACTTAAATTCTCTGTTCAACTTATGAATGCGTAACATCACGTACAAATGATCACAGTACTGTAATGGTACGTGATAAATTACAATACAACCACTAATTAAACATAATATTATCTTTTGTGAAATCAATATTCCCTTCCTTTGTTGCTTATAATTACATAATTTTCAATTTCAAATAAATGAAACCTAAACTAGTATGCTGTAGTATCTTCAATGTATAAATTATCTGAAAGCCTTTTACAGAGGCAACCCATCACTGAACGATGAGCGGTTATGTGTGAAATGTCAAAGAGGTAACTGAAGCCAAAAACATAAAGCAGGCTTTAAGGAGGGAGTAAAGTGGAGGAATTTCCAGAGAGTGACCCAGAGAGTGAGAGTGCAGGGTTGATACAGTAAAGGCTCTCATTCTGAATGTAAGGCAATCAAAAGGACAGAAGATATAGGAACTACGAATGAAGGAAATTGTAGAGACAGGAAGAAAAGCGCCTCTGGTAGACTTGTGGATGAGAATCAAGGCTTTCAAAATGGAGGTGTTGGCTAATGAGCACCCAGTGGAAACTCATGGTGATGGTGGTGGCAGCAGACTGAGACACAGAATAGAATGTAGCAGCAAGGTTTTGATGAGTTGTAAGTTGCAGATTGCAGGAGGATTTGTTTAAAGAACAATTTGCAGTAGTTAAATTTAGAATTACAAAAGATGGGGCAAGCTTTACAGAGATAGGTAGGGTGCAATGAAATAAGGCAGAGATGGGAATGATCTTGATGGTGATTAAGATCTGGAACTTTACCAAAGGGTTGAATTGTGAGCCATGAGAAGGCAGTCAGAAAAAAGGAATGGAATTATAGGTATGGTCCAAATAAGGGGCCTTCAGTCTTTGAGATATTGAAATGAAGGTGATTTTTACACTTTCAAGATTTAATATTTGCTTCATAATTGGGCAGCATAATTATAACTGAGGATTCAAGGGTGGTGACAGAGCACATTTCACATAATTGTTTTAAATGAGCTATTTTTTCTATCAGGCTTCATTGATCCAGGAAAATACTAAAGTGTGCCAATAATGCTTTTAAATTCTTTCTAGTTAAATAGTAATACTGAACTTTAGCATTCCTGAAAATAAGGCACATTTTGTCAAAGCTGCTTGGCTTGACAATTCACAAGAAATGCCAAAGTAAAGGGAATACAATGTTCAAGTCAACAAAATAGGTGGTAGACTTTCTCTAGTTTATTTCTCAGGGCAGCGCCTTAATCAATCAGGGTCAATTTGCCTCATTTAAAATATAAACAAAACTTGACAGTTAACTGTTAGTCATTATTAATTGGTGCATTTCCCATATTACTATCTCTATCAATCAGAGAGTACTTGCCAACCAATCAGCACTCTTCTCTTGTGCAATATAAATGTTGCTTTATTTTTCCTTTAGTGTTTCAGGTCCTGAGTGTGAGATGAAAATTTGAAAAAATGCCTTTCCTTAGAAAAATGTAATTTGTTTCTGAATTGACAGCAGGGTTTTCTCCCTGATGCTTACCAGAGGCTTATGACATGTACTGATTGCTTTATCTGAAGCAAAGTTTGTGACAGTCCCAAATTTACCAATTGTTAATTTGAACTTTTATTTGTTCACCAACTTTGCAGTTTAGTATAAAGTAATTTTCCCAGCTTATTCTTATCTATACCTTCATAAAATCATCTTGCAAAATATTTTTGCCAACACGGGGTCAGAAACTAGCTGCTAGCCCTCTCAAGCAGGTTCCACCATTCTGTTCCACCATGACTTCATTGTACCCACACGGCACCATGTACCTGCATTAACTTGTTACTTTCATGTAACAATTATCTATCAATCCTGGTCTTATTAGTTAGAATTACTTCAGCATCAAAAGCATATTTGGGAGAATATTCAGCACTTTCACCATCCTTTGTGTGAAAACATGTTTTATAATTTCAAAGTTTCACTGCATTGTTCTTCATTCTCCACCAACTCTATCAAAGGCTTTTATCATTCTTAACATCTCAATTAGATCAACTGTCAACCTTCTAAACTCAAAGGAATATACTTAACTTGTCCTCATAATTTAATCCATTAAATCTTGGAATTATCCTTGTTACTCTATGATGTACTCCCTCCAAAAACCAATATTTTCTTCTTGAAATTAAATACTTAGAACTGAAAGAAGTATTCCACATGGAGTTGACCAATACTCTACACAACTAAAAGAATTACTTCCTGACTTTTACATTCCAAAGCCCTTGAGATAAGGGCCAGTTACAACTTTTTTGATTACTTTTATGAAGAGCAAAAGTTAAATTGCTCCAGGAATTCCTCCTAACTCAAACCCTTGACAGAGCAACATGACATTTATTTGTAGTAATTGAATACTGTCCATGCTTTGGTGATCAAAAGAGAACAATGCTCGAGGAGATTTGGAGAAATTATGCTTCTGACTTGTAATCTGCAAAACTCGATAAACATTCCAACATCTGTAAATGGGACTGAGGGCACAGAAGTGATTTGTTTTTATAATAATACTTTTGGATTCCCAGTGGAAGAATTTTTGAGCATGGGGAATGGTAATATGATCGCTTATTACCAACAATAAAATTAATTTTGAGTTTGGCAATTTTTGAGATTATTCCGGGTGGTTTCTCAAGAAAGTTGATTTGAGTGAGTGAGCTATGATTTAGAATATAATTTTGAAAGAATACTGTAAATGCAAGTTTGCAAAGGGTAATGGGCAATTAGCAAACAACTATACATTTTACTCAGAAATCCAGACATTCAAACTTTTAGATGGTGGGAATATTACACACCTAGCTCTGTCATTACTGTTACTTACCAAAGTGATTGACTGGATTTCATTCATAGTGACTATTTGTAACAGCTCAGCTGTGGATATTCAAGATCTACACATTGTAATGCAGTCATGTGAGCTTGGGTGTCACATAAACAGAACCGCTAAGCAGCAACAAGAAAATTGAAGCAAAGCAATACAGAGGAACCTTGATTTTCTGGCATTCAATTATCTGAATATTGGATTTTCTGGCAAGATCACAAGGTCCTGATGCTCGGCTAAATTATGTTATCCAGAATTCGATTAACCGAATGAAATACTCCCCACCCGTGTCCTTTGGATAATCGAGATTCCTCTCTACAAGCATAAATTTTATACAGCAGAGTATTATGATGATGGATCAGACCCTCAAAGTATTATGGAAAGGATTAACCCTTAATTCAAAAATGTGTTTTTTTATTGGAGGCTGCTAATGCCCAAAACTGTTATGGATCAAAAATTAAGTAGTTTCCGATAGAAGGAGAGAGACTGATGGAATGTAACACTTGAAGTGTTGAAGAGACATCAAACAGATTGAACTGAAATCTCATGTGACTATAAAGTTAATGAGAGACTGATGACCCTCTGCTCAAAAGAAAGTCATCCATTGCAGACTGCATCCCAAACTATGGACACATTTTGTGTTTTTACTTCAAAGAATACACAAGAATAGTGGTTAAAATGCCAATTTTAACTCTATTGGACTGTATATTGGCACTGAACTTTCCCCATATATTATCATTATGGGTTCAAGTGTTAGCATACTGTGAAAGACACAAAAATATATCCCTTTGTTTCCCTAGTGTTTCAAGTAAAAGAAGACCTCTCTTAATCAGAGTGCTATCAAACCAACTTTTAAAAAAATGTAATCAGGACAAAAAAACTTCAAACATCTACAAAGTTAATGCCACCATAATCGGTAAGCTCCAATGAAACAGCTGCAACATTCAACTGTCCACTTCTTGTGAACAATTCTGCAACTAATTCTTATTGGTTTTTAACACTTATCCTTTCAGCTAGAGAACTAGGAATGAGATTAGGAGAAATTTCTTCACTCAGAGCGTGATTAGGATTTGGAACCACTGCCTGGGAGAGTTGTGGAGATGGATTCCCTATGAGGTTTCAAAGGAGAGCTCAATACATATTTGAAGGTAGTGAATTTACAGGACTATGGAGATAGGGCTGGAGAATTGGACTAACTGGGTAGCTTTTTCAGGAGCTGGGCTGAATAGCCTCCTTCTGTAATGTAAAATTCTGCATTTCTGATTTCTAATCTCTGTGCTTGTTCTGTTACTGGTTATTATTCTTTTTAGTGGTTGATAAAGTCACTCTTTTGTTAATGCAAGAAAGCCAGATTAAAATGTTTCCTTTTAAAACATAAGTTCAGTTGGGCCTGGAAGAAATGTATCCAAGAGGGAAGGGATCCTTTTTAAGTTGACCTTGTCTCAATGAATCAGAGTGGGGATGAATAAAGAATAGGAACCAGCTGATTTGGAACTATAATGAGTGGGGAACCTCGCTCAAGGTATAGTCATTGCACTTGATAAAAACTCAGGGTGTAGAAACACAGGCAGAGAGATATGCTAGAGTTAGCAACTGGATTACTAGGCAGAAGAAGGAAACATATTTGCAAGAGAAAGAGAAACCAACTGTAGCCATATTGACAAAAGTCAATACACAGAGGGAAAGGGATAGACATATCAAACTGTGGAATATCTTACAGTGGTGCAACCAGGAAGTTAGTCACAAAATGCACCAATTCTGTTGATATTGTTATGATGAAATTGTGTGTGAATCTCCTGAGGATATGCATGAAAGTAAAAAAAATGTTAATCAGCTTAAAACAATATCAGAGTCGAAGGAAAGCAGTGAACTCATGGCACATTTTCCTTCTTTATGTATGAAAATTATGTTTCAGCTCAATTATCCATCATTCATGCACATTAGGCATGGCACATTCAAAAACTTTCAATTGGGGAACTTCTCAATTTTTAATGTAACATATACTTATGCCAGAACAATCCACTTAAGGTAACTCAAAATATAGTGTAGGTTTTACATGAGGTTGACTTTTTTAAACTAAACCTATGAAATTGCACAAAACACCAGGAAAATGAGCTTGTTTCCTCTTCTATTTGAAACTCCAGCTGTAGTTTGGAGATTATGCAGCAACATAGAAGCATGGAATCCCTATAGTGTGGAAGCAGGCCATTCAGCCCAGTGAGTCCACACCGACCCTCTGAACAGTATCCCACCCAGACTCACCCCCCTACCCTAGCCTTGTTACCTGTGCTTCCCACGACTAATCCACCTAGCTTGCACATCTTTGGACTCTGGGAAGAAACCAGAGCACCCAGAGGAAACCCATGCACACACCGGGAGAACATGTAAACTCCAAACAGACAGTCGCCCAAGGATGGAATTGAACCCAAATCCCTGGTGCTGTGAGGCTTATTTACTTACATATATACAGAAAACTCACATATTAGTTTATAAGACTTGGGAGTAAGACCATTATGGTGAGGAGAAGAGTATTTCAGCCAAGGAATTGATAATTGTTATGAGATGTTGACATGTTGTGTCTACAAGGATAAGTCATTCATGACTATATTTATACAACTGCTTTAGCCACATGTTTCATTTGCCCTTGACAGTGTATACAAAGATACAGTGATTTCCCCCTCAGCCTTCCTGAGTAGCTATGAACAAGGAATTCCTCCCCCAAACATTCATATGTCTGCGATTCATTGCCTACTTAAGAACTTCAATTTGACAGTGGGACAAGCTTCTCACTGTGTATTTGATTGGGGTCAAAGTGGAAGACAGCAAGACACTCACCTGCCCCACGCCTGCACAATTAAGTGCTCCCCCGCTATTCAGCTCATCGCAAGCTGTCGTTATGCATTGGACGAGGAGAGTGGGGAATAAAAGGCATGCAAAAGTGCTCAGAAATATTAATGGAAAACATCAATGCAATAATACCCAACATAATCTAGAGAAATAAAACATCATAGGCAGAAAACTATTAAGACTGACAAAGGGAGACAAGCTTAGAGGACATCACGCGTCAAAAGGGGGTGATAGTGGCATAGATTTAAAAGTCACGAATCTCATGGACCAGAATTGTTCCAATAAATTATTTCTGTCAGTGGTATTTCTTTTCCAACTCATTGAAAAATCCACTGCAGTTTTATTTAAAATCGCAAAGTTCAGTATCATGAAGAATTTTTAAGTTATCTTCAGCCAAAAGAGCTTTGATTGCCTCTGAAAGGCCAATATAGCAGATTAATGATATAAGATCACTAGGGATTGACAGGCAAATGTAAAAGATGTTCAAAGATAAAATTGCAGCTGATACTCTTGAGGCAAAAACAACTGGAAATTGTTTCACATTTGACATTCCTGACTCCACATAGAAAATTATTGAAATACTGCTTAACTAAATAGTAAAGTGTTACAACCAGATAAACCATTCCCTCAGTCACGTGTTCGTGAAGAATTCAATACCAAGAACTGATTACAGTGCCACATTTCATGGTTCGTGCCTGATTTATGAATTAGGCAATTTCTCAGGGGTCATGGGCAAGGAGATGGTGGAAGTCTGGTCACTTGTGCCAGGGTCAGATAAAAGTGTGCCAGAGTTAAAAATGAGATTTTGAAGAATGACTGTCCTTTTGATCCTAAAATCCTGTGTAACATGAAGCAACAACCGAAAGGAAATCTCTGCTTATATGAAATATTTGCTCGCATTAATATTTCTAATAATCCTTCATTTGCTGCAACAGTGACCAGATTTATAGAAAACTCCTTCTTTCAGGGTGACAGAGAATGAACTAGGAAGGCATTGCACAATTAAATCCAATTTTTTTTTACAGAGGAAGACAAAGGGAACCTGTGTTTTGCACCATTTGCATTGTATTAATTCTTTAACAAAATGCCCCTCAGAGCCCCTGAGGTACAGATTTCCTTTATCCAGCAATAACATCTGTAATAAATTTCTGTAAATCTTTCATCATGAAAATTATAAAGTCGAAACAGAAAAATGAACATGATATATCGAAACTTGTATCTCTCAAAATAATAACATAAGGCAGTACAAATGTAGAGCAGTCCCTGAGATGCCAAAGCCATTTCTGTTTAACCATTTGTATCCTTTGATTTGGTTTCATGCATGTGTAACAACATAGCAGAGACATCTGTGCATTTAAATTCAACACCTACAATAAATGGAGTGTATTTACAGCATGAACGTTATTGTATGGCTGGTGTTTGAGTATATGCTCATCAAGGAAAAGATTGAACAAAGTAATAAAAAGTTTCACAATTTAAAATTTCCAACAATTGTCATATAATGCCTGACACTGTGGACAAATTCTCGCCTTAGAAGCGTGTCACTCTATTCGCTCCATAACTCTGCTGTCAATCATTATCATCGGTTTTCTGAATAAATTGTTTGATTAATGTCAATTATGCTGAACAGGACTTCATGCCAAGGACGGGCATTGATTAATATCTGGACTGAGACTGACAAAGCCCAAATGAATTCACTTAGAAGTGTTGACAGCAGCCACAGAAAGGTAGCCTTTTTGAATCCAAATTTTCATAAGCTCGATGTTCTTTTTACCACAAGGCAAGTCAGAATTTCTGACACTGTAAATTTAAATTTCCCAGTGTAACCCAAGACAGAACTCAAATGCTTAATGTGTCAATCAAAGTAAGAGTTGAATTGAAAAACTTGCAGAGGCAATATTGCAGACGGAGGAGCATGAAATTGTGCACCTTTGCGGTAGTGTCATTGTTGCCGCCTGCCTTCCTCTGCCTACCCTGCCTGTTCTGTGCACATGTTACTGTGGTGCAGGAGGTTTTTGTCAGCTCATTCACCTATGGATGTATTGAGGTTGTTAAGTAGCCAATTAGGAGGCAATTACTGATCGAGTCACTGATAGGATATTACCTGCAGTGGGAGAGGCCAGCACTGAGTTTCCAAGCCACAGTTTGAAATCTGGTGGCATTGCAGAGGGAGAAAAAAGTGAAAAGAACAATAATACATGAAAATGAATACACTGGTCCTACCGGAGCACTGCACCAATGTGAATAAAACAAGTCAGACTAGTATGTGTCATTCGCAAGCTTTACTTTTTCCTCTGACTTGTGGCTGCATTTGGATGTGCCTCCTGCACGAACATCTGACACACATTGGAGGCCCCTTTGGATATTTGCCCCTTTGGAAGTTTGCCTTCCATCTTAAGTGTCTCTTTCCCAGTTCCTCACTCTGGTTGCTAAGGTCTGCCAGCCTGCTTCTTGGACCATCTTGAATTTACCTTCATCTGGCGTACCTCCAGCAGGGGCCACCAATCCCAGTTAGTGGGTTTTGAGAAGATTTGTAGCTCAGGTTGAGGTTCTGGATGTAGGTTTGCTCGCTGAGCTGGAAGGTTCATTTTCAGACGTTTCATCAACAGACTAGATAACATCTTCAGTGAGCGTCCGGTGAAGCACTGTTGTTATGACCCAGTTTCTATTTCTGTGTTTCAATTTCTTTGGATTGGTTAAGTCATTTCCTATGATAATGTCATTTCTGTTCTTTTTCTCAGAAGGTGGTAGATAGGATCCAAGTCAATGTGCTTGTTGATAGAATTTCAGTTGGAAAACAAACAAAGCTGCATTAGAACATTATTTAAATGAGCCACCACACACTGCAGCACAGAGGAATTATGAAGAGCAGAGGAAAATCACCTATACAGTGTATTCAAAAAGAATGGGTACTCAATGAACACAGTCCACCCATTTCTCAGTAACAAACCCAAGAAGCAAACAAAATGCATCCAGAAACCCTAGCCAATCTTCCCTACATCAAAGACATCTCAGAAATGATTGTCATTTCTCAGACCTCTTGGCATCATGGTAGCCCACAAACCCACTGACACACTAAGACAGCAGCTAAAGAATTTGAAATACCCTATACAGACAACAAGCAAAACTAATGTTATTTACAAAATACCTTGCAAAAACTGTAACAAACACTATATTGGACAAACAGGCAGAAAACTAGCCACAAGGATACGTGCACATCAATTAGCCACAAAAAGACATGACCCACTCTCACTAGTATTCTAACATACAGATGAGGAAGGACAACCCTTCGACTGGAAAAACTCATCCATCTTAGGGCACACCAAACAGAGACATGCACGAGAATTCCTAGAAGCATGGCATTCCAACCAGAAATCTAGCAACAAACACATTGATGTGGATCCTATCTATCATCCTTTGAGAAAAAGATAAGCAAATGACATCACCAACCCAAGGAGGCTTAAACACAAAAATAGAAAGTGGGTCATTACAACAGTGCTTCACCGGAGGCTCACCGATGGTGTGACCTAGTATGGTGACAAAATGTCTGAAAACAAGCCTTCTAGCTCAGCAAGCAAACTTACACCCAGAACCAATCTCAGTTTCTGGTAATGTGTTTGAATAGCCTCTCCTGGAGGCAATGTTTTTTTCCTGATGGGGCAGGAGTCTGTTCAATAACCATGGGGAGAACCAGTGATTTTCAACAGGGAGATGGTGAGTCTGGGGAGCCCTATCCATGTGTAAAATTCAGTTTAATGAGGCAGATGAACATGAATGGTCTGAATTTCCATATGACTGGCCTCCCCCGTCGCTTCACATCTGTCCCCTCCTTCATGTGTTTTTAAATATCCATAAATAAGAGGTCAGCTATTCAAGGGAACTGTTTTATGGATTTATGGATTGTTTTATGCCATTGTCCCAGTCAAAAGGCATAAAAATAGATGAACCAGCTAACATTGAGATAGTTTTAGAAAGTCACACAAACACGGCAAAGTTGGATATCTGAGATTCAATGTATAAGTGCTGATTGTAGCTTCGCCAGTTAGCGACCATATTTTTCAGTACATCTGATGCTATTCCTGCCAAGCTCTTTTACCGCTAGAGGGAGTCAGAGTGTATAGGGATCTTTTAGTGGGATTGCTCTTCCAAATTACCATAACACCCATTGCCAGATCCTGGTAAGGAGCACTGTGCATCAATCACTGGGGAGGGTGTGCTGTCGTCATTTAGAATGCCTTGATAAATGTTAGCTGGTTCATCAATTTTTACGCCTTTTGACTGGGACAATGGCACAGCTTCCCAATCTGATTTAGAGAGTAGTTACAAGTGAAACGTCTTGTGTGGTTCTGCAGTCACATGTAGGCCAGACCAAATAAGGTTTCCTTCCCTAATGAACATAAGTGAACCAAATGGATTTGAATGATAATCGATATGCTCACCATGACAGATTCCATGGCTCACCATGGCCTTTCATTGCAGATTTATATGAATGCACAAATAAGGAAAAAGAACAGGATAATCAACCCTTCAAGCGTGCTCCTCCACTCAAACATATTATGGCTGCTCTGATACATTCCTGCAAATCCTCAATAATCTTTCATCCCTTTGGAAATGAAGAGTTATTTACCTTTGCCTTAAGTATATTTAAATATTCGCCATCTGTTGCCTTTTGAGGAAGAGAATTCCAAAGAATCACTACTCTCTGAGTGAAAAAATGTTTCCTCATCTCTGCTTTATATGGGCACCCCATTATTTTTAAACTTTGACCTTAATTCCACTACAGGAAACATCCTGTCAACATCCACTCTCTCAAGTTCCTCAGGATCTTACATGTTTTAATGAAGTCACCCCTAGCTCTTCCAAACTCCAGAGTATATAGGCCTAACCTGTCTAACCTTTCCTCATAAGGCAATATGCTTATTCCACGTATTAGTCGAGTAAACCCTTTCTGAACTGTTTACAGTGCATTAATATCCTTCTGTCAGTACAGTGACCAGTAGCGTACATAGTACTCCAGATGTATTTTCACCAATGCCCTGTGTAACTGAAGGATAACATCCCAACTGATGTTTTCACTTCCTCTTACAATAAACTAAAACATTCTTTTAGCCTTCCTCGTTACTTGCTAATTTATTAATTAGTGATTAATGGGCACTGGCCTTCCATGACATTTGGGAAGGTTCCTGCCAACAAGCATCTTAAAAATTTCATTTTTACCTCATACCGATGAGCTGAGCAACCCATTCACTTGCCATTTGAAATATCACTGACTGACTCTACTGGTGGTAGCTGTTTACACCTTTTCTTGCAGCTCCAGTGCCTACAGGTGTTGTGTGGGAGTGTGGCAGAGATATATCTGATTGATATTATGACTACTGCTGGCACAAGACCTGTCAGGTAAATGCGCCACTTGAGATTTAGTGACAATCTAATCTTTGGTGGTATGAATCATCCCTGGCAGTTAGTTGACAGTATGGTCAGCATGATACTCTTCAGCAGTCTGCTCACCCCTTTCTCCCAAATCTCCTCCTAATTACTTGCAATTGAGAGAATACATGGAGACAACATTCCAAAGGACAAAATGAAAAGTAATATAATAATTGGCAATTCTCCTGTTGGCAATGCTCATGTATATGGAATAATACAGTGCTTCATAAAGGCAGCATGGTATAATATATAGAATGCTGTACAAAGCATTATTCTGCTGTTCAGGTGTGCACAACCCCCTATTACCATTGACCTAAGGCATTGTTAAAGTGTAATACAAGATGGTGTTTTAGTTAAGCCATTTTGCAGCTTTAGAAGTATTGATAAACTATAATTTGCAGGGAAGAAGTACCTGAAACTAAGAGATGGTGTGTTTTTTTGTGTGTTTTTTGTGCATTTATTGCTATGGAACATCAGAGGCAGGTATGCTGGAATCCCCTGAAGTCCCACTTGAGAACTGGTTTTCCATTCTGGATACTGACAAAGGTGATGATTCCTCAAAGGAATGCAATTAATGCTGGACGTATAGCATGTCTGATGACCATAGGAGAGTAGGAAGCATGGAAGAGCAGCAGTGACAGGGGATTCATTAGAGGAACAGACATGCATTTCCACAACCATAGACGTGACTCCAGAATCGCACGTTACTATTCTCCTAATTCACAGTCAAATTCCTAGCAGGTTTAACTCCTAATTTATCACTGACATCTACTTACATTTGGCAATTTGAGGTCATGAGAAGACATTTCATTAAAAAAAGTCTTACAATAATAGAATCCCTGCAGTTCAGATCGAGGTCATTTGGCCCATCAAGTCTGTATGGATATTGTGAACAACATCCCACCCTATCCATGTAACCCTACATGTCCCATGTTTAACCCACTTGGCCTGCACATTCCTGAACATTACAGGGCAATTTAGCATGGCCAATCCACCGAACCTGCACATCTTTGGGCTGTGGGTGAAAATCACAGTACTGCCATACCACCCTTTCAGAAGGGGATACCTGGATTCTCATTCTTTTGAATCTGAGGTTAGGGCACAATATGGAGTTGGTGGTTTAATTCGCCATCTGGTTCAGACTAATTCTGACCCAAGGGAGTGCTTGAAGCTGACATATTCACTTCCTGAGCATGAATATGACTTGTTCTGTAAAAGCTAGGTATTTGGAAAGAAATACCTTAGTGGCTATTAAGTTGTATTTATATTTGTGCTCGGATTATTTGTGATAATTTCAAAATCATGCAAAACTGTGGTATTGAAATCGACAATATTCAGAAACAGTTGTTTCAATGCCATAACTTAATCATTGCATCTAAGTGTGCCAGCTGATGCTCAAAATCTCTGCCATGTAATAATAAATGCATCACGTGATCTCAGAAAAAAACATCTGAAGCATCCCAAGGCACTTTAAAGATGTGTTATCAAACAGGATTTGGCACAGAGCCACAGAAGGAGATATTAGAGCAGATGTCTAAAATCTTGCTCAATCAGAGAGGGATAAAAGACTGTCTTAAAGGAAGAGAAAAGGGAGGGAACGAATTTCTGAGTTTAGACCATGACAATGACAGGGTTGCCAATGGTGGCATGATTCAAGCTGGATTTCACAGGAGTCTGGAATTTCACAACAGCAGAGATTTCAGAAGCTTTGGGACTGGAGGAAGTTACTGCAGTTGTGAGAGGCAATGTCATGGATGGATTTGCAAACAAGGATGAGAACTGTGGAATTCAGAAATCAGATCAGGAGCTAATCCAAGAGAGTTTGCACAGGGTTGATGGGTAAATGAACTCAGGATATAGGCAGCAGAGGTTTGGATGACTTGTAAAGGATACAAAGGATATTTGATGGGAGTCTAGCCAGGGAAGCATTGGAATAGTCAAATGTAAATACAGCAAAGGCAGTGATAAATGTTTCAGCAGCAGCTGAACTAATATAGAGATACAATTAACAAATGAGATTCAGTGATATGATAGTGCATGCCATTTTGTAAAGGTCTTCCATCTTATAAACAGTGGCCAACTGCATGAAGCAGCAAAAGCATTAAATAGGCACAAGCAAGCCTTCAATATTGGCTTGCACACTATGAATGTCAAGTGAAATAAGATAACTGAGAGCCTAACCTTCACTTGCTGCCACTCCACCATTCTGCTGAAAAGTCCTCTCCAGCATTTTAATTGCAGGATGTTTAGCTGGACCATGAGTGGGATTGATGGTGAAAAAGGACCTGGAACAGGGGAGTCAGCTCAAAGTGTTCCTATGTTTTAACTACTGTGCTGCCCCTCACTCAACAGCAACAGATTCAATGTGATCTTTAAGAGAGATTTGGATAGCTGTCTGAAGAGCTAAATTTTGCAGAGGAATGGGGTAAAGGTTTGCAGTAGAATTTAATGAACTGAATTGCACTCTTGGAGAGAGCTGGCACTGTGTAGGCTGCTTGGCTTCTGTGTATGCAGTTTCCACTCTATGACTCTCGACTGTGTCTTAAGGGCTGATAGCTCAGCCTGTCCTTGCATTGACACAGCCAGCGCAGTATTTGACAGGGTGTTTCTCAGCCCAAAAACAAAATAACTTGGCCGACAACACCTCAGCAGTTAAATCAAGTATCTTATTAGCTGCTTTGACCTTTGCTGAAGCCACAGGATTGCACCATGTGAAGGCAAAAGTTTGCATTTGCCCAAGGGTAGCACATAGGTAAGTTGCATATTGTTATGTAGAACTGTTAAGTTTCAGTATTACATTTAAAGCACATAAATTTGTTCTCGTACCACTTTTCAGTTCTACCTATTCTTGGTTGTTGTTTGCCAAGTGGTCTTTTTAGTTACATGGTGTTGAATGGGAAGCCATGAACTGACACAGAGCAATGGAGTGTTGTGAAGAGTAGGACTGGCTGTTTGCTTTGTATTAGTGCCACAGTGGCAGGGTGGGACAGTGACAAAAGTGGCTTTTGCACAAGGTTATCAAATGGATACATTAGTGAAACCTGAGGGATCTTCATTGTGATCAGGGCACGTTGACCAGCTGTATACACCATTGGGAGTGAGCATTGCTTACATTACACACTATTTCTTTATCTTTCTTCTCCTCCTTGGATTCCTTTAAAGAAGCTCTGTACTCTGCATCCTGTTCCTCCTACAGATCAATTCTTGGCTGGTGAGTAATGTTGTGCATGCACAGTACACTGTGATTCTCATTGGGGACTCTGGGCAGTGTATACTGAAGATTGCTTCCAGATTTGTTCGAGTGCATCTACATCGTGCTAATGGCAGCTTGATAACAATCTTGCAGTGATATAAAAGTCATTGCATCTCAGTTGAGCATAATTGTGTTTCTGAGAAGTCACCAACCACATTTTAAATGCATGGCTAGGTGGGAATTCTGCTTCTAGGTGTGAACATGCCTGCATGGCTGAATTTCTACAGGATGAAAACACCAAAGGAAATTTCACCCAGTAAAATGTAAAGAGGAAGTGGTTACCCTTGTGGTTACACCACCCTCCCAGCTGATGTGGTGGCTCCTTAATTCCAATGTGCGCACATTCAGTAGCATCTTCTGTCTGTAAGAATCCAGTCAGAGCTGCAAACCCAGTCACCCACTCATTTAGCACAAGTGGTGACCCGGGAAAATATGCCACCAGTAATCTGTCTTATGCATTTGGTTCCTCAAATAACTCTAGCAAACCTCTAGAAAAACACCATGAGCTTTTCTTTCCTTTCCATCACCAAGTAGAAAGGGTGTAGTCCATATAAATTGGCATCCTAGAAGAACCCTGAGACAAAAAATGTCAGAGTTGACTTTGACAGCCACTGATAAAGCGTGGCTATGAGGTTCAGTTTGGCAGTAGATCTTCTCTGAGCAAGCTACAAACGTTTGACACAGCGTCTCAGCCTGAGTCACCTACTTTCTGATGTTCAGATGTGTCAATGAAGCTTATTCTCTGCACGTTCCCTGTGTTCCAGATGTAGCTGTCTCCACCGTGGAACTGCAAATTTGTGAGCCTGTTGCTGGTTCTGTAGCCTAGTCATTCTCATTCTCCTCAGAGCTCCAACAGAAGACACTGTGAGTAGCATTAATAATGGTCTGATGGATTGGAACTCTAAAGTGGAGGTGAGACCTCCAAATTATGGATAAAATTTTCAAATTGTTGAATAAACATCCAAGAAGCATAATGATATGTTAAAGCACAAAACTTGTGAACAAACCCTGTCTTCCAAGCAGGTGAGAAAACAATTGTGAGTACTCAGAATTTATTGACATATTTTCCTGAGATAGCATTATATTTTGTTTTCAAACTTGGTTTCACTGATATTTCCAGGGAACCCTAATAACCTGAGATAAACGTAATAAACCCATGTGAATAGCCTTCCAATTAGCATATGTTAAATATCAACCCACTTCTCTCTCATGAAGGCTAACACACAGCAGTGAAATGTAGAAGTCCACTGGATGAAATTTATTGTTATCTGTATGCCTCTTGTGTACTGGTTCCTACACTGAGTGTAATGCAAGGCTACAAGCTTTGAACTCTTACAATCACAAAGCTTTTTTTCTTCTAACGATTTAAATTCTATATTATGGAAATGCTAAACTGTTTTACTTTATTTTGAACTACAAATTCTGCTAAGTAGCAATACAGTATTGCCACACTGCTTTTTGGGGTTTTCCAGCCCTTTTTCCAATCGAAATTGTGGTTTCCCATCTTCTGGTGGGTTTCCCACTTCATGGTCATTCATGGTCTAAAACATAATGCACATTCCCTTGCACAATTTGTAAAGTGCACTTCTGTGCCTGCAGCCTAACGAATCATCCCACCAAAATTTCATTTTAAATTAGGAATGTCTTATCAAAATCTTTAAATTTTCCCCATTGTCATTTATTGTCTACAAAAACTTTCAAATTACTTTTTAGTTGCCTTGAAAGCACTCTGCAGCTTTTCCAATATTACCGTGTCATAATAAACTAATGTTTTGGCTCTTGCTAGGTCTACTGTAGCATTGTTTGTGATCTGGAGACACTCATTTACAAAGGCAAGTAGTCCGTTTCATTATCCCCCTCTGCAGCCTGCTGTTCAGTGCTTTCACCTTTATCCCCCTTGCCTTTAGAAGTGTCTAACTTTATTCACAGTGATACAAATTGCTTCCATGGATGGTTTCTTCAATGGCACTGTCACTTCTCAGTAAGTCTAGTTCTTGCTGTCTCGCTAGACCACACTGTTTTGCCTGCATCTCCAGTCAGCTCAGAGGTAAAGAAATTCTTCTGGAATGTTACATTTGCACTCAGCTCCCTACAAAAGTACAGCTGACTGTCCACTTCTACACTTCCACCTGCAGTAAGGTTCATAAATTGGTAAACATACTTTTCTTCTTAAAGGTTTTTTTTTTCTCCTGGGTTGAATGGACATTTTTTACTGCTGTTTTCTTGAAATATTCATGCAACAATCCCACTGTTGATATGTTCCAGTAAAAACCACTTATTGTTGGGTAAGGCACTGCCACCAAATCTCATTTCCATGTTGGGTCGAAGGGCCAATCTAATTAACAATGATAGGAGATAAAGCACTGTTGAGTCTAAATGAGAAGAGGCACTTGTCTTACATAACATGATATAGCTTATTGCATGATGACAAAGGTACCAGTTTTATGGTGTACTTAGGCATAATTACAAAGACTATCAAGAGGCAGAGATGACACATCTATCTCTATGGTGCCCTTGCACCAGGCTCCTTTGTCTCCACTCAAAAACTGTGACATCATTAGTTTAATGCAACTTTAACATTCACACTTTCAGAACCATTACCTTATACAGCAGTGGTTAAGGGAGAATGAGGCCTCAATCACAGACCCCATTTCCCTGATTGTAAGAGCTACCTAAGATATAACCTCCCTCTGTGCTCTATCTGACCCCTTTCCACATGGTCACCATCCTTCTTACATGTCAACCCCTACCCCAACACCCCTTCCCCCAGCTTCCCATCACCTCTCCTCTGGTTTCCATCAGGAGTGCTTGGCATTTCTCCTTTGCCCACACATTTACCACTGAGACCCATGGGCCTGGGAACAGAGCCAGCAGTGATCTACACTGTTGCCAGAGCTGTTAGAACTGGAAAGCTGCTGGCCAAATAGATTGGCTTCACCCAGCATTAGACAGTTAGAGCACAGTCGGTATCAAAAGAACTGTGCTGGCCACTGACATTTATAGTGACAAGGTGAAAAACCTCATACTTCAAATAAATTAAGTCCTGAGAGCTAGCATAAACAAGCCATTTTTGGTTTAACCTAAATTACTTATAATCTGTGTTTAGAGACATATTGTAATATGTCCAAGTTTGCAGATGACATCGAATAGATAATGAAGTAAGCAGTAAGTGCTAGCACTCTTCGGGGGGGTTTAAACTAATTTGGCAGGGGGATGGGATCCGGACTTGTAGTCCAGCAAGTAAGCTAGCTGTGTGTCAGGATGTCCAAGACTGTAGGGAGGCTGTGGAGAAGGTAGCACTGACAGGGACTACTTGCGGACACAGAGATGGGCTCAAGTGTGTATACTTCAATGCAAGGAGTATCAGAAATAAGGTGGGTGAACTTAAGGCGTGGATCGGTACCTGGGACTACGATGTTGTGGCCATCACGGAAACATGGATAGATGAGGGACAGGAATGGCTGTTGGAGGTTCCTGGTTACAGATGTTTCAGTAAGATTAGGGAGGGTGGTAAAAAAGGAGGGGGGGTGGCATTGCTAATTAGAAATGGTATAACGGCTGCAGAAAGGAAGTTTGAGGGGGATCTGCCTCTGGAGGTAGTATGGGCTGAAGTCAGAAATAGGAAAGGTGCAGTCACCTTGTTGGGTGTTTATTATAGGCCCCCCAATAGCAGCAGAGATGTGGAGAAACAGATTGGGAAACAGATTTTGGAAAGGTGCAGAAGCCACAGGGTCGTAGTCATGGGCGACTTCAACTTCCCAAATATTGATTGGAAGCTCTTTAGATCAAGTAGATTGGATGGGGCGGTGTTTGTGCAGTGTGTCCAGGAAGCTTTTCTAACGCAGTATGTAGATTGTCCAACCAGAGGGGAGGCCATATTGGATTTGGTACTCGGTAATGAACCGGGACAAGTGGTGGGCTTGTTAGTGGGTGAACATTTTGGTGATGGCGACCACAATTCTGTGACTTTCACCTTGGTTATGGAGAGAGATAGGTGCGCACAACAAGGAAGGTTTTACAATTGGGGGAAGGGAAATTACGATGCTGTAAGACAGGATTTGAGGAGCATACGTTGGGAGCATAGGCTGTCAGGGAAGGATGTGGTGGAAATGTGGGACTTTTTCAAGGAGCAGATACGACGTGTCCTTGATATGTATGTACCGATCAGGCAGGAAAGAAATGGTCGTGTGAGGGAGCCTTGGTTGATGAGGGAGGTTGAATGTCTAGTAAAGAGGAAGAAGGAGGCTTACATAAGGTTGAGGAAACAAGGTTCAGACAGAGCAGTGGAGGGATACAGGATAGCCAGAAGGGACCTGAAGAAAGGGATTAGGAGAGCTAAGAGAGGGCATGAAAAATCCCTGGCGGATAGGATCAAGGATAACCCCAAGGCATTCTATGCGTATGTGAGAAACCTGAGAATGACGAGAACGAGGGTAGGTCCGATCAAGGACAGTGGTGGGAGACTGTGTATTGAGTCGGAAGAGATAGGAGAGGTCTTGAACAAGTACTTCTCTTCAGTATTTACGAACGAGAGGGACCGTATTGTTGAAGAGGGGAGTGTGAAACGGACTGATAAGCTAGAAGAGATACCTGTTAGGAAGGAAGATGTGTTGGACATTTTGAACAACTTGAGGATAGACAAGTCCCCCGGGCCTGACGGGATATATCCTAGGATTATGTGGGAAGCAAGAGAGGAAATTGCAGTACCGTTGGCAATGATCTTCTCGTCTTCACTGGCAACTGGGGTGGTACCAGGGGACTGGAGAGTAGCGAATGTTGTGCCCCTGTTCAAAAAAGGGAATAGGGATAACCCCGGGAATTACAGGCCAGTTAGTCTTACTTCTGTGGTAGGCAAAGTAATGGAAAGGGTACTGAGGGATAGGATTTACGAGTATCTGGAAAGACACTGCTTGATTAGGGACAGCCAGCACGGATTTGTGAAGGGTAGGTCTTGCCTTACAAGTCTTATTGAATTCTTCGAGGAGGTGACCAAGCATGTGGATGAGGGTAGAGCAGTGGATGTAGTGTACATGGATTTTAGTAAGGCATTTGATAAGGTTCCCCATGGTAGGCTTATGCGGAAAGTCAGGAGGCATGGGATAGAGGGAAATTTGGCCAATTGGATAGAAAACTGGCTAACCGGTCGAAGTCAGAGAGTGGTGGTAGATGGTAAATATTCAGCATGGAGTCCAGTTACAAGTGGAGTTCCACAGGGATCAGTTCTGGGTCCTCTGCTGTTTGTAATTTTTATTAATGACTTAGAGGAGGGAGTCGAAGGGTGGGTCAGTAAATTTGCAGATGATACAAAGATAGGTGGAGTTGTGGACAGTGAGGAGGGCTGTTGTCGGCTGCAGAGGGACTTAGATATGATGCAGAGCTGGGCTGAGGAGTGGCAGATGGAGTTCAACCCTGCCAAGTGTGAGGTTGTCCATTTTGGAAGAACAAATAAGAATGCGGAATACAGGGTTAATGGTAGGGTTCTTGGTCAGGTGGAGGAACAGAGGGATCTTGGGGTCTATGTACATAGATCTTTGAAGGTTGCCACTCAGGTGGATAGAGTTTGTAAGAAGGCCTATGGAGTATTATCGTTCATTAGCAGAGGGATTGAATTCAAGAGTCGTGAGGTGATGTTGCAGCTGTACAGGACTTTGGTTAGGCCACATTTGGAGTACTGTGTGCAGTTCTGGTCGCCTCACTTTAGGAAAGATGTGGAAGCTTTGGAGAGGGTGCAGAGAAGATTTACCAGGATGTTGCCTGGAATGGAGAGTAGGTCGTACGAGGATAGGTTGAGAGTTCTCGGCCTTTTCTCGTTGGAACGGCGAAGGATGAGGGGTGACTTGATCGAGGTTTATAAGATGATCAGAGGAATAGATAGAGTAGACAGTCAGAAACTTTTTCCCCGGGTACAACAGAGTGTTACAAGGGGACATAAATTTAAGGTGAAGGGTGGAAGGTATAGGGGAGATGTCAGGGGTGGGTTCTTTACCCAGAGAGTGGTGGGGGCATGGAATGCGCTGCCCGAGGGAGTGGTAGAGTCAGATTCATTGGCGACCTTTAAGCGGCATTTGGATAGGTACATGGATGGGTGCTTAATCTAGGATAGAAGTTCGGCACAACATCGTGGGCCGAAGGGCCTGTTCTGTGCTGTATTGTTCTATGTTCTATGTTCTAAGTGGACATAAAAAGGCCTCAGAAGTTGGATGAGTGTGCAAACTACATTAAAGATAGAATGAAATGTTACAAGTGTAAAGCTATTCACTTAGATAGGAAAAATAAAGAGAAAACAGAATATATTTTGAGTGGTGAGAGTCTCAGAAATGTTTTTATTCAGATGTATTTGGGTGTGCTTGTACACAAATGACAAAATCACGGAATAACAAAATCAACCAATCAAATCTGTACTGACAGAAACTACTCTGAATTTACACTAGCCCCACTTTCCAGCACTTGGCTCATTGCCTTAAACGTTATGACACTTCAAGAGCTCTTCCAAGAACCTTTTGAACTTTGGAAGGTTTTTCATCTCAACTACCCTCCCAACCAGAGCATTCCAGATGCCCACCACCCTCTGAGTAAAAAGGTCTTCTTCAAATCTTCTCTAAATCCCCTGCCTTAAAATAATGCCCTCTTGTTATTGTCACTTCAAACAGTTAACAAACGGGTAGAGCATGTAATTGGGAAGGTAAATGTTACTTCAGTGTTTTGTACAAAGGAATTGAAGTACAAGTCTAAAAGTCTTCCAATGACTATAAAGAGCATTGATAAGACTCCATCTGGATATTTGTAGTATTGTTAAATAAGAAAAGTCATACTTGCCCTGGAATGAGTGTCATGAAGGTTAACTGAATTAAAGATGACTTACAGTGTGAAACAGGTCCTTCGGCCCAAGATGTCCACACCGACCCACCAATGCGAAACCCACCCAGCCCCATTCCCCTACGGGCAATTTAGCATGCCAATTCACCTAACCTGCACATTATTTTTGGACTGTGGGAGGAAACCAGAGCAAGCCCACGCAGACACGGGGAGAATATGCAAACTCCACACAGTCAATCACCTGAGGTGGAAATTGAATCCAGGCGTCGGGCGCTGTGAGGCAGCAGTGCTAACCACTGTGCCACCGTGCTGTCCCAAATTCCAGGGATGAAGAGATTGTCATATGAGGAGAGACTGTTAAGCTGAGCCCATATTCCACCGAATTTAGATGAACGAGAATTGAACTAATTGAAAGATAGTAAAACTTTAAATTGCTTGACAGAGTGGATATTGGCAGGCTATCTCCCTTGCTAGGGAATCACAAACATAATCCCCAGAATAAAGGGGTGGTAGCCATACAAAACTGAGGTAAGGATAACTTTCTTAAGTCAAAGGGTTGTGAACCTCTAGAATTCTCTATTCCAGAATCACAGAAAGATAGGATAGTTACAGCATGAAAGCGGGCCATTTGGCGTCTTGCAACCATGCTGGCTCTCTGTACAAGTAATTCAGCTGTCCCCTCCTTCCCCCTACCCCATGTCCATGTAAATGTGTTCTCTTCTGATGTTTACCCAAATTCCTTTTGAAATCTATGATTGGATCTACTTCCATTACAAACTCAGGCAATTTGCTGTGCTTTGAAAGCTTTTTCTTCATGTTGCTGATCATTTTTTTTTTGCCAATCACCTCAAATTAATGTTCCTTGGTTCTCAACCTTTCTACCATTGGGAAAGGTTTCTCTCTATCAACTTTGTGCAGACACCTCATGATTTGAACACCACCAGCAAATCTCCTCATAGCCCTCCCTTCTTCAAGAAAAACAGTCTCAGCTCCTTCAATTTCTCTGAGTAACTGGTGGCCTTCAACAAAGTAAGTGAATAAAGATAAAGTCCTCATAGTCCCAGAAGGAGATGAGGCAGCTCTCTCATCAGAGACAGACAACTGGTGATGAGTTTAATCTGAGAGTCAACAAGCCTCAGGCATGGTTGTGAAAGTTTACCCTTCATGGTAAACTCAGCAAGTACAGGAATTAAGCTGTGCTGTTTGTATTACACTGAATTGCAAACCAGCCATTTCAGCCAAGTGACCTATCTGAACTCCTTAGACCCTTAACCCTCAGACCAATCAGAAATGTACTCTGTACTCTCGCTAAGGTCTTCACATCCTTCCTAAGGTGTGGTACCAAGACTTGGGTAGAATACCAGTTCAGGCTGGACTAATGGTTGGAAACGTTCACCATAAGTTCCGTGTTGTTAGACTCTATAGGCTGTATTTTACATTTTATTGGTTAAGTCTGAGTTGCATCAGGTTTTTTAGATGGTTTTCTGTTGTATCATGTTCTCTTCTCATATCTTAGCAAATGTACCACATTAATTAACTTCCCATCTTACCACACGCCATTGTCAGAACTCACCATTCAGTGGATATCTACTGAAAGACCAGCATCTTATGCGCTCTACAAAAGGTTGCAGTGCACTTGCTCTAGTACCCCTGGAGCTGTCCCTTCCTCAGCTGGCCTGGGAGTGTGTCCAGTCAGGTCCCAGGAAAAGGGGCATTGAGTTTCGGGCAGGGTCTGGACAGTGTTATATCTCTGAAGGAGTGTAGATGGAGATGCAGGGTTTTGTGAGGTGAGTTATGGGTTAGACAGTTTCATTGTTACTCAGGAGTTAGACAAGGTTTCTAATAGTCTAACTTTCCCATGTCGCTATTTATTTAACTGCAGAAGAACCCTCTGAATTCACTGAATTAAACATATAATTACAGCAGGTTCCCGATGTAATGGACTTGCACAATGGATTCTTCAATTCCTGGGCTATTCCTTTCAGCCTATTATGATGGGATTCTGGAGGGTTCCCAGATGCAACTCCATCCACACTGCAGAAACATTGATTTGGCCATTAGGAAATCTGAACCAGAATTTTAGTTTAGATTTTTAAAAATGTAATAAATTAAATCTCCAAGATCGAAGATCTGGTATGTAACATCAAAAAAATTTAATTTCAAAGCATTATCCATGTTTATTTCATTATGTCAAAGTTGGAAGTGGGAAGAAAAAACACTGAACAATGGGTGAACCTAGCTCTCTACATAAGGGATTTTCATATTCATGTGGATCCCAGAAACAAAAGGAGGTCTTGAAGGTAAAGCTAATGATTACTGGCACAGCTGAAACATGCCACATTGCTATGGTATAGATTGTAGGTTATATTTTGTTTCGTTTTTGGTTGATTTGTATGATTTCTCACAGAAAGAGAGTCAGCTTCATAGCAGCTTTGAGACAGGAAGTTAAACGTAGGGTCAGTAATTGTAAAGCAGTTGGAGACGAAGAACAGAGGGCTGTCAGAAAGTACAGATTTCAGAGATAGAGTCAATAGCTACAATTTAGCTAGGCCAATGCTTCAACTGCAGAGTTTGCAATTGTTAGCTTCTTAATGAGAGTTGCAGGGTCACTGAGCTGGATGCTAGTGGAAGGACCTCCAAAGATCTCATACTTTAAAGATGACAAACCACAGAAGAGAACCAAAGTGAATTCCAGTTTGGAGTCAGGAGAAGTGAAGGATTCTCAAAATAGAGGTTAATTGTTGGGTAGAAATAAATAGAATGAAAAGTGCTATGCTCGGCTTTTCAGGTTTAAAATATAAGCATTTACAACATACGTATCATGTCAGTAGTATTTCCTTTGACTCTAACTCTGTAAGATTTCTGTTTATACTGTGAAATCTTCAGGTATAATTGTTTTAATGAATACTTGGAGTGTGATTTCCTTTTTGAAAGTTAATGGTCTCCATCTCGATCATAACAAGAAACGCAGTGACCCCGGAAACCCTTTCTCTAATCTGCAAAAGAACCGTTCACCATTACTCTCTGTTTCCTGTCACTCAACTAACTTTATAACCATGTTTCCATCCTCCACATTATTCCCTGAGTTTCAACACTTCAGCACTTTATTCAAATATCTTTTGGAAGTCCATGTACACCACATCAACTAATAGATTTTTGAATTAAAGGAGACAGTGATGGTGCAGGAAGGTGAGGTTGTGGAACCAACTCCACTATGATCTCACAAAAAAGCAGACAAGGTAAAAGGGTCAAATGGCCAAATCCAGCTGCTGTTTCTTATGCTCTTATATTCAAAGACCTTAATTTAATCTTTTTAAATCCTTTAAAAGACTTAGCACTGCAGACAAATGGAAACTTAATAAACTTCTATTTCTACTTAGTAAGTCAGCATCTTATGAAAAGGCCTTATGCTTGATAACTTCCCAACATCCAGTCACATCTCCAATTTTCTGGGAGTTTTGAGGAAAAGGAGAGTAATATTGCCTCTAAGCATTACAGGTCTGTGGATGTACAGCAATCTAGAATGTACAGAGTGATGCATCAAACAAGGAGCACACAACAAAGAGCAATTAGAGTAAATATTGGAGAGGACTTTCATGTGAGCCATGCAGTCAATTTCGTTTTAGATTAGATTCCCTACAGTGTGGAAACAGGCCTTTTGGCCCAACAAGTCCACACCGACCCTCCAAAGAGCAACCCACCCAGACCCATTCCCCTACACCTAACACTATGGACAATTTAGCATGGCCAATTCACCTGACCTGCAATCTTTGGACTGTGGGAGGAAGCCGGAGCACCTGGTGGAAACCCACGCAGACACGGGCAGAATGTGCAAACTCCACACAGACAGTTGCCCGAGATGGGAATTGAACCCGGGTCCCTGGTGCTGTGATATCCATGGTCCTTACCAAATAGAATATTTAATCTTCTTCATAACTGTTCTGTTATAAATACGGCAGGACAGAGGAATGGTTTAACCAATAGATTTTCAAACTTGACACCATAACTCTTGTTGTTCCATTGAGGAGAATACAGGGACAATGAATTCCTCAGATGCTGTATATTTCTGTATTTGGTGCTATTAAAAGTGGCAAGTTTTTTTTCCATTTGACTAGCTTTGAAAGTAAAATCAAAGGGCCACCAACTATGTAGCAGCTTTTATAGTGAACTTCCTATACAGAAAAGGCCAATTTAACTGAATGTGTGAATAACTAGGAAGAATAATTTGTTAAAGAAGTAATAGTTAATGAATTAAAAACTTTATAGTGTTCTGTCAAACTCTTCTATAATATAAGACCATAAGACCATAAGACCAGAAGACACAGGAGTGGAAGTAAGGCCATTCGGCCCATCGAGTCCACTCCGCCATTCAATCATGGCTGATGGGCATTTCAACTCCGCTTACCCGCATTCTCCCCGTAGCCCTTAATTCCTCGAGACAACAAGAATCTATCAATCTCTGCCTTGAAGACATTTAGTGTCCCGGCTTCCACTGCACCCTGTGGCAATGAATTCCACAGGCCCAGCACTCTCTGGCTGAAGAAATGTCTCCGCATTTCTGTTCTGAATTTACCCCCTCTAATTCTAAGGCTGTGTCCACGGATCCTAGTGTCCGCACCTAACGGAAACAATTTCCTAGCGTCCACCCTTTCCAAGCCATGTATTATCTTGTATGTCTCTATTAAGTCTCCCCTTAATCTTCTAAACTCCAATGAATACAATCCCAGGATGCTCAACCGTTCCTCATATGTTAGACCAACCATTCCAGGGATCATCCGTGTGAATCTCCACTGGACACGTTCCAGTGCCAGTATGTCCTTCCTGAGGTGTGGGGACCAAAACTAGACACAGTACTCCAAATGGGGCTTAACCAGAGCTTTATAAAGTCTCAGTAGTACAACGGTGCTTTTATATTCCAACCCTCTTCAGATAAGTGACAACATTGCATTCGCTTTCTTAATCACGGACTCAACCTGCATGTTGACCTTTAGAGAATCCTCGACTAGCACTCCCAGATCCCTTTGTACTTTGGCTTTACGAATTTTCTCACTGTTTAGAAAGTAGTCAGTGCTTTTATTCTTTTTGCCAAAGTGCAAGTCCTCCCATTTGTTCACGTTGAATTCCATCAGCCATTTCCTGGACCACTCTCCCAAACTGTCTAGATCGTTCTGTAGCCTCCCCACTTCCTCAGTACTACCTGCCTGTCCACCTAACTTCGTATTATCTGCAAACTTCGCTATACCAGCTCTATAATCACAAATGAAACAGAAAGCAGCTTTCATATATTGAATCTTTCAAAAAATAATTACATGTGAGTGTTAGATTGGAAACATAGACTTCTCCAAATAAGTAGCAGACAGGCGACAGTAACCACAGCTCAAGTTGAACTCTGCAAGTTTTATCACTGCCAAATAGGACATGACAACATTTCAGTGCATTTTAAACACAAGTCGCATCCATATGAAACATAATTGAAAGAAACATTACCTGTGTATCCTTTATCACCAAGTTGAGATTATAGTCCTCAAGTAAAAATGGAAGTTTATTTACAGTGACCAAAGCTAAATTAATAGCAGGGAGAACCGCTGCTGTGATGTTGGTGGATCCTGAATTATGAGTCACAGGCAAAAGACATAGGATTGGAATGTTCTGCAATTCTTCCGAGGCTCTGAGAACAAGCAGACAGGAGACACCAAGAATCCACACACACCTTCTATTCCAAATTGCCATGTTTATCAGCTTGGTATTTCCTTGTCTTTCTGCATATTCCAGATATTTGGTTTGACCCTTAGGGAACCCACCAGAATGTCGTAAGGGATATAGAACAGTAATCTGCGCAACAGACCTGCTAAATAAATCCCATCTCTCTCAAAGAGATTTGTACACTGGGCTACTTATAGTGATTGCAGTGACAGGCACTTATCATTCACAATCCAATCCCATTGTAATCACATTATTATACATATTTGTCTCAAAATTAATTTCAATATTGAGCCTCACTAAAAATGGTTCAAACAAGAGCTGATATTGCAACATAAATAGCCATCATTGAGGGTCTATTTTAAATGTGTTAACAAAGAATCTCAGAAGCTTCAATGGAACTACTTTGTTTTGAAGCAAGCTTTATGTTCTTGGGTATTAAGCTTCTTATTCTCAACGTATAGGGGCTTGTTTAGCTCTGTTGACTAGATAAGTGGTTTGTAATCAGTGCAACACCACTGGTATTGGTTCAATTTCTACACCAACTGAGTTTAATATAAAGGGTTCTCCTTCTCAATGTCTCCTCTCATCTGGTGTGTGGTGACCCTCAGGTTAAACCACCAACAGTCATCTCTCTCTAATGAATAGGGTAAGAGTATGGCAACTTTATTCTAAATGTAATGCTCCTAATTTGAATTTAAGTCCCTTGCATATTGATTTCCTTTCCATTGGACCTTATGAAATTCCCTCTGATTCTGTCTGTAAAAGTTTTGCTATGAAAAAATAATCAAAACTTTGAAGGAAATAAGACTACTTTGTCATATTACAGCCCAACCAGATTTTGTATGAATCGTACAATCTACATTTGTCTGTCCAAGGCACAATGTTTAGGTAAGTAATTAAGGCTGAAATAACTCCTTGAACTGACCTGACTGACTGGTATCCTGTCACCAAGTCGGCCTTTATTTACATGTGCATAGTACAATAAACTGACCAAGCTAGCACAGAGCCAGCTCCTAAAGTGAACAGAATCCCAGTCACTCCTGTTTATATCTGTCAGCCAGGGCTCCCTGATTGGACCAGGTTAACAGCCCCAATCAAGGAACTCATATTCTTTGAGCTCCACCTGGCTGACCTCATTGCAATCACAAGGGCCATCCATAGCCTTGTTCTCATCTCCTCAGTGACAACCACTTTCCAGTGTCTTTCCTCAAGCTGTCATTCTTCACTATGAACCTGTACAAAGAGAGTTCAGCAGCGAGCCAACCACTGTGGCTTTTAAAAGAAAAAGGATCTGATTGTATTGTCACCCAAGAATCTGATCCTAACACTTTCTACAAAGAACAGAAAATGATGCAGAATGGAAATTTTTACCCTAGCCAGGCCAGAAATGCAGAGGTCAGTTGTAAACAGATGGTAGGCAGTCTTATAGGTCATGCAGCAAAGGAAATCTTCCAACTGAGCCAGAGATATGTCTGATTCTCACTTCTACTTCACACATAGGTTCACTTAAATCAGTTAATGGTACTTGACTCAGTCTTCCACCAGCTACTTGGAGAAGTGTGAAATAACACAGCTTCGCAGGAGTAATGAGGAATAGCAAAGGAAAATGAAAGCAGAATTCTAAAGTGAGTGTAGGAACGTAGGTACATTTTGCTATATGTGCACAAATCATTAAAGGTAGCTGGGAAGGTTAAGACTGCAGTTATGGCATATGGGATCCTGAACGGTTAAGGTAAACCTTTGTAAAAGCTCTGATTCGGACTCAACTGGAATACTTTGGTCCAATTCTGCATGTCATGTTTTAGGAAGGATGTGAAAGCATTGGTGAGAAGATTTAAAAGAATGGTTCCAGAGACTTCAGTTACATGGATTGAGTAGAGACCCGAGGGCAGCTTTCCTCAGAGAAGGGAGAGAAGATTTGATGAAGTGCTTAAAATCATACAAATCTGGACAGAGATAATTGAGAGAAACTGCCTCCGCTGGGGGAGGGTTAAGAAAAAGAGGGCACCAATTTGAACAGAATGGCAACAAACACCAAGGGTGACATGGGGAAAATCTTTTGTTTGAAGCGAGCGGCTAGAACCTGGAATGCACTGCCTGAGAAGACCATGGAAGCAGGTTGAAACATGAGTTTCAAAAGGGAATTAGATAAATACCTTAAGTGTAAAACATTGCAAGGCTGTGGGCAAAGGGCAGGGCTCACTGAGTGCAGAAAGCCGGCACAGTCATAACACATTGTAACTAATCTAAGAACTGCTGGAGAAATGAAGGAGGCATGTTCAGGAAATTGCAGAATTATTACAATGCAGAAGGAGGCCCATCGCATCTGCATAGGTTCTCTGAGCTTTTCTACTTAGCCCAAACGACCTTTTCCCCACAACCCTACTCGTTATTTATAGTTAAATCATCATTCAATGCCTCTTGAAAGTCTGAATTGAACCTGTCCACACAACACCTCCTGGCAGTGAATTCCAGACCTTATTTATTCAGTGAGTGAAAACATTTTTCCTCATCTTATATGTTATTTTGTAGAACACTTTGAATCTGTACTCTCTTATTCCCATGGTTTCATTCTATCCACTCTGCAAGACCCTCATTGTTTTGAAAACTTTGAGTCTAATCTTAGCCTTCCCCTTTCTGAGGAAACAATCCAAACTTCTTCCATTTTTCCTCATAACTGAAACGTCTCATCCTTGGAACCATTCTTGTAAATCTCTTTTGCACTGTCTCCAATGGATTTATATTTTTGCGATATTATGGCATCTATAAGTGCACTCAGTACTCTAGGTGTGTTCTAATCAGAGTCTTATATATGGTTATCATATATCCTAAGCCCTTACTGTTGAAGCCTAGAATACTGTATATTTTATTACACATTTATGAAGCAAATACCGAGGTCTCTGTGCTCCTGAACACCCTTAAAAATAGTACCCTTTATTTTCCACTGTCTCTCTCTGTTCTTTGTAACTGAAACTAAAGAGTGAATATTTAGCAGTGTGCAGTTTGCCCCAATAACTATCATACTTCACAAGTCCTGAAAAAGACCAACACCACCAATGTCAGAGTCTACAGGCACAGTGGATTTGCCATTCGTCAAAAGTAATTAATTAAGAAGCAAAAAGTCAAATACATTAAAAAAGAAACACCATTAATCAGCCATGCAGTATTTTGTTTTATGCATGTGTCTGAAATAATAGTTTGCAATTAGGATATGAATTCTAATGGCAAAAGTACCATTGCTGAAATGTACAAAGCTGCTCCTCTTATTTTCATGATTTTAACAAAACTTTCCATGACACATTTCCAACATTGCACTAGCCCTTTAGCAAAGTAACATCTAGTCATAAGTTAACTGTTCAGTTGTTCAAGGTTAAATTTATTAAATCTGAATTATTATATGTTAGCAAATGTTATGAAATCAAATATCTAGATATTAACAAAATCAAAAGAACTGCAGATGCTGTAAATCTGAAAAAATATAGAGATTGCTGGAAAATTTCAGCAGGCCTGACAGCGTCTGTGGAGAGAAATCAGAGTTAACATTTCAGGTCAAGGGCCCCTTCCTCAGAACCCTGTTTCAGGATTAATTCTGATTTCTTTCCACAGATGTTGCCACACTTGCAGCTTTTCCAGCAATTTCTATTTTTATACCTAGATACTTAATGTCAGCACACCTCTTTTTTTGTATCATAACACAATGAGAGGTACAAGAAAAACAGTTTTAATTTACAGAGTGCCTATTGTAAGATTACAGGGTTCAGTTTATCAAAATTCCTGAACACAATGTCATCAGAACATGGTTTCATAGTATCATAGAATGTGTATATCACAGAAGGAAGCCATTTGCTCTGTCCTGTCTGTGCTGGCTGTCTGCAAAGCAACTCACAAAGTCTCACTTCCTCATATTTACCCCAAGTATTTCCTTTTGTTCTTCTGAAAACTGCCCAACTCTCTCCTGAAAGCCCTGATTGAATTTGCTTCCAACAGACACTCAGACATTGCACTCACGATCTGAGCCATTCACTACACAGGAAAGCTTTCCCTCATGCTGCTGTTGATTTTTCGGCCAATTACCTGAAATCAGTGTCCTCTGGGTCTTGATCTTTTCCCCAGTGAGGACTGCTTCTCCTTGTCTTCCTGTTTCCACACTGTAGGGATTCTATTCTATTCTCAACTAGTCTGCACAGACCCTTCATGACTTATAGCAAATACAAACAAATTATTAATTAGGAACAAGGAAAAACACCATTTCAGTAACCATCCTGTCAAGTCCTCTCGGGATTTTATATGTGTCAATAAGATCACCTCTCATTCTTCTAAATCTTTCTAAGATTTCTTCATCAGGCAATCCATTCATCCCAGGAATCAAACTTTCTCTGTACTGTTTCCAATGCAATTATATCCCTTCCTAAACCAGGAGACTAACATGTACACAGTATGCCAAATGTGGTCTCAACAACTGCAGGAAAACCTCCATACTTTTATGTTCCATTCACCTTGCCAACATTCCATTTGCCTTCCTAATCAAGTTCACATTGTCCCACTTTATACATCACTTGCAAAATTTTTGCCCACCCACTTAGCCTATCAATAATCTTTTCAGAACTCTTTTCTATTCTACCTACATTTGTGTGATCAGCAAAGTTAGCACCTGGGTGCTTCAAACAAGTCATTTATGTTGATTGTAAGGAGTTGAGGCACTAGTAAAAGCCCCTATGCCATTCCACTTGTTACATCTTACCAACCTGAAAATAACCCGGTCTCTGTATTCTGATAGCTACTCAGTCTCGATCAATTATAATATGTTAATTATCTACAACAAGAGCTATTATTTTGTATAATGACCTTTGATATGGCATATTGTCAAATGCCTGATGGAAGTCCAACTATAACACATCTATAGGTTCCATAATATCCATGTTATGGAGTCATGTAGTCATAGAGTAATACAGCATGGAAACAGATCCTTCGGTCCAACACGTTCATTCCAACCAGACATCCCAATCTGACCTAGTCCCATTTGCCAGCACTTGGACCATACCCCTCTAAACCCTTTCTATACATACACCCATCCAGAGTTTTAAATGTTGTAATTGTACCAGCCTCCACCACTTCCTCTGGCAGCTTGTTCCATACATGCATCATCCTCTGCATAAAAATGTTGCTCCTTAGGTCCCTTTTAAGTCTTTCCTCTCTCACCTTAAACCGATCCCCTCTAATTTTGGTCTCTGTGAAAAAGACCTTGTCTATTCAACATACCCATTCCCCTCATGATTTATAAATCTCTGTGAGGTCATCTCTCAGCTCCTGACAGTCCAAGAAAAGCAGCCTCAGTCTATTCAGCCTCTCCCTTCAGCTCAAACCCCCCAATCCTCACAACATCCTTGTAAATCTTTTCTGAACCCTTTCAACCTGCTACATCCTTCCTGTAGCAGGTACTTATTACTTCCTCAAGAATTTCAATAAATTAATCAAACCTAATTTTCCTTTCATAGAACTGTGTTGGCTCTGCTTATAACCTACTTAATAATAGGTCATAGCATTGTTCCTTTGTCAGATGTTAGGCTAACTAGCCAGTAGTATCCTGCTTTCCTTCCCCTTCCTTACCTCTGTAGAGAAGTCACATTTGCTATTTTCTAATTTAATGAAACATTTCCAGAATCTATGGCATCTCCTCTCAACCTCTTCTCCTCAAAAAGGAGCAGCTCCAGCTTCTTCAATTGATCCTTATTATTGAAGTTCCTCTTCGTTGGGAACCTTTCTCATGATCTTGTATGGCATTCTCTCTGTACATTATCCACAATTCTGCTCAAATTACCTGTGCCCAAACAACCATTTAAGGAAAAAGGAATCATATTTCCTCAATTAACAGAAGAACTATATAAAAACCATTTTTTTAAAAAATGGTTTGTATGGTTGTCAAAAACCACTTTAAATTCAATGTAATATTTTTTAGAAACTTTAATTATAAACCCTCTCAATGTCAGCTCTTGTGCACAGCAGTGGAGAAAGCAGGGAAAAGGTGTCATTTCAGATGAAAATATGTCATACTTGTGGCAGTGATTCATATATTTTCCTGACAAGAAAGGATTAGAATTCAGAAAAAAGAACAGTGTACAGACCAACTGCAGGAATTCATTGAGCACTGAAAGATAGGAACAGGAATAAGTCTATTGTGCCTTCTGCATTATTTTCTTAGCCAAGGCAGTTCCTTCAAGTAAAGACATTGATCTGTTCAAAAGGAAAACCAATGATGTACACTGTTCTAACTTGTCTTGCGTACTGTACCGCAAAGTAGAGGTCCAGTACAATCAGCATATTCATTCTAGCAATTTTTTTTCCCCTTCTGGGCTGGTGCTCTCTGAAGGAAAGGGCTATGTTCAAAAGGAGCTCAGCTGGACAGGAATTAATACTGTACTGTCAATTTACTGATAAGTGCTGCATACACAGACAATCTAGGATCAAATAAAATTATCTCGTTGTCTTTTCTAGGTCCCTTTTTTGGGACCTACTTTTTCATCATTACTTTTAATATCCATGTTCCTAACTGGCTTTGCCTCATTTAAATAACCCATTTAATTTGTATCCATGAAAAAGTGCGCTTTACATCTTACAGTATTTTGTTGAAGATCTCACTGCATTCCTTAAACTTAAACTGCAACCCCGCTTCAGATTTCTTACCAACAAAACACCCATCAATAATGACCTTGTAAAATTCCGTACAGTGTTTTAGTGTTTCTCCAACTCAGGGTCTGCAAATCCCCTGAGGGTCTGTAGAAGTTTACTGAGCAGCCACAAAATAATGTGAAATTGCTCACTGAGCACAGCCAGGTGAACAACATGAGCAACTGTCCAGGATGCTCTGGTCAGGGCTTTTCTGCTGCTTATGGCATTGACTTTTTTTGGTTCGAAGTCTCACAAGGAGTGATCTGGGTTATGTTAGCAGATTCACTGTCTCTCGTGCTGGTGCACTGTCACTCAAAGTGAAACAACAAGGCATCCAATTACTTTCAATGGGTCTCCCAGCATTTTGCATGCATATGGCAAAGGGAAACAATCGTGCATTATTTCATTAGACAGGATTTAGCAGCTTGTTTGGGGAATCACATTCTCTACTTCCATCAAAAACAAGAAATGCTATTCCCCACAGAATTATTTACGAGTGTAGTTGTCCAACGTCAAACCAAATATATGAAAAGACTGTACATCCAGTACTTGATGTTCTCCAATCAGCAATGTTTCAGAACTAGCATTCAAGCAGCTGAATCAGATCATCTGCTAGCTTCCTTATTTCCAGAAAGTTTGCCCAGTTTAATTACAGCTCAGTCCCAGCATTGCAAGGAACACCTTGGGAAACAGAATCATAGAATCCTAGAACTTTACAGTACAGAAGTAGGCCATTCAGTCATCAGAAAGAGATATCCAGCCAGTTCCATTCTCCAGCCCTATTTTCATAGCCCACCAAATTCATCATTTTCAAATATATATTCAACTCTCTTTTGAAATCTCCTTTAGAGTCAGCCTAACACCACTCTCCCAGGCAGCCTATTCCAAATTGCAAAACCTTCTGAGTAAAGAAGTTTTGCCTCATTTCATTCCAAGATCACTTACTAAATCATTTACTTTGTGTCAATTTTCTCCCCTCTCTCAATCTCCTGATGACAGTGCTGAAGTATATTCTATCGATATTCTCAGGTGTTAGCTTTCCATTTGCAAATTCCACGAGAAAATTAAAACAAAACACCATCATAGATTAAATCTGCACAGCTTAATATTGACATATACAGATTTTGAACAGAGACCTCTGGATAATAAACTTTGACTAATTGTAGCATTCTCTACTCAGAAGTCTTAGATTCAACCTTTCTGATCTTCAGGGCTCAATTATTCAATGACTCAGTTTGCGTCAGTGGTACCTTACTATAATATTTTAAGATTTATATCGCTTTTCCTTTTGGAAGTGGTCAGATAGTCATTCTAAGATAGGGGTTTACATCATGATGAGGATGTAAGTCTGAAAGTGAATATCCACCAAAGACAACATTTCAATTCACTAAGTTGTAATTGTGACATACAATTTCAGTTTCTATCCAGCCCATTGAATTCATTGCTATTAGCAGAATTATTTGAGTTGTAATATTTTCTTTTGTTCAAAGAACTTAACATTATATTCAGACAAAACTTGTGTCCATGCATACTTTGAAAATACACTAGCTCCAGAATTAATTTTCATCCTCGAAATGTGAGGATAAAGTAAGAAACGTAATACATGGAGAATTCACAGGGTGAACCTGCATTACATCATTGTGTAATGTTGCACTCTAGAATGTAAGAGTGTCTCTTCATTGAATTATCAAAACTTTTGCTTTCTCATACAGCTTCCACTTTTGTAGACTTTAATTTGTGCATATGAAAATTTTCTCCAATAATTATGAAAATGTGGACAGTTAGGAGACAAATAACTAAACATGAAGGCAATACAACTTTGACACTGAGGGTGCACCTAAAAGATGCTTCATGAGTGGTGCTGACAAAGACTTAGGAATAGGTTAACACTGGTTAACTGCTCTGCGGAACACCGACACCCTGTTCATAAAAATGACCCAGAGCTCCCACTCGCCTGCCACTCCCCACACCAACATTTCTGTCGCAAGCCAGCTGTATTACTCCAGCGAGCCTCAGCGCAAGCTCAAAGTGCAGCAACAAGATCAGAAATTGCTGTAAAACTTCAGCAGGTCCTAGCAGGACTTATGAAGAGAAATCTGAATTAACATTTCGGGTCATTTCTGAAACAGGGTCACTGGACCCGAAATGTTAATCTGATTTCCATGATCAGGAAAAGACCAGGACCAATCCTTTGAAGATACAGAGTCATATATGTCCTGCCAAGCAAGGAAGTAATTCTCTCTTGCTTTCACTGCAACTGGTAGCACCAGCATCACCACCAACTCCATGAAGAACTGGCCAACTCTTCCAGAGGCAATCTCCTTGGCCTCTGAGAATATGAGTATGGAGGACTGAGTGGAAGCAACTTCAAGGCTGCCCCCTGCACCTCCCACTAGTACAGATACTTGGTGAACACATTAGCTTTAGGAGGTGTGGGAGCACAATGTGGTGAGCATCTCACTGCAACAACTCCAGAGCTGGCTGAGGAAGGAATCACCAAGGCCTCTGGCACTTGGAGGATTGTGAGACTGAGCAGGAGAAGACCCTGTGTTGGCAGCAAGGCACTTTGTCAGAATTCTCAACGAGAAAGAGAAGTGGTAGACAGGTATGTGGACCTCAATGCCAAGAAACTACAGCAGTACAGCAACTCATGCAATTGTCTGACTGTTTCATGGGCAGGTAGGCAACTGCAATGGAAGGCCAGGCCCAGCAGCCTCAGGGTCCGCTGAGAAGACCACACACACCTACACTCCAAACCCCTCCCCATTGGTCCACAGGACTGCAGGCACAGCCACAGGGCTGATGGGGATAGCCTTCCTCATAGGGAGACAGGCCAGTGCCCTACGGTTTCCCTGGCCTCTGTGTCCAAAACTGTTGATGTGAACGAGGCAGTCAGAAATGTCTGGAGCAGGGAGGGACATAGTGAACATTGGACATACAATGGAGATTCTGTATGTCTGAGGTCTGTATAGTACAGGGGTCTGTGTGGAATGTAGTTGCCCTTTAAAGGGCCTCACATTGGTGGGTCTTGCAGCCCCCTCCCTCACAGATTGAGCCATTTAGCCTGCCCAGTCTACATGTGGTTGTAGCCAGTTTCTTCCCTATCATACACTCTTGATTTCCAACATCATAGAAAGTGACAGTAAGTACGTTTTGGTCTGTGACTGCACCTTTACATTCAGATCCCCTTCCTTGTAGCCTCTCTCATGAACCTTGCTGAAAATGTGTTGCTGGAAAAGCGCAGCAGCTCAGGCAGCATCCAAGGAGCAGGAGAATCGATGTTTCCGGCATGAACCCTTCTTCAGGCTCATGCCCGAAACGTCGATTCTCCTGCTCTTTTGATGCTGCCTGACCTGCTGTGCTTTTCCAGCAACACATTTTCAGCTCTGATCTCCAGCATCTGCAGTCCTCACCTTCTCTCTCATGAACCCCAATGGTTCTGTGATGGGATCCCCTGACTGACACGTACCTCCATGGACTTTAATGAGGCCAGCTCTCGAAACCTTTGTGACATAGCTGCCTGCTTGCTGCACATACAGTATATTTCTCCTTGAGCTGCTGGCACATGGTGCAGGTGGAACATTGATATAGCACCCTGCTGTACAGCAAGATGTTAGTTCCTCAGGGTGAGGACTGCTGGCCAGGAAGACAAGCTGCCTGGTTGTGTGTCTGGGCTAATTTGTACAACAAGGCATGGTGGGAGCTTGCAGGTTGGCACTAAGTGAGCAAGTTCTAAGAGAGTAAGAGCAGATCTGAGATGCAGCAAACACAGAGAGTGCCGGCAAAACACAAGAGATCTGGCAGCATCTGTGAAGAGAAACACAGAATGAACGTTTTGTGTTTGGTCTGATTCTTCTTTAGAACTGGGTTCAGACTTGAGTTCTGAAGAAATCATACCAGACACAACATTTTAACCTTGTTTCTCTCTCCACATAAACTGCCAGACCGGCTGTGATTCTCCAGCATTTTCTGTGTTTCTTTCAGATTTCCAGCATACACAGCAATTTGCTTTTATTTGAGGTCTGAGATGCAACCATATCCAGTCTGTGAGCTGACTGCCTGTCTCAGCACACAAAGTATCTTTACGTCAGCCTTTCAAATGCTAGGTTCTGGTGTGCCCAACAATGCACGTCTGTGCTTCCTAAGGATCTCGAAGTGGATCAGAAAGGTGCTGTGATGGTCATGAGGGGTTGACAAATGTCAGCTGCCAATGTGTGTAGATGATAGGTTTGTGTAGCTGGTGCCCTGAGATGGTGTTGGGTACTGAGCAACATGGCAACTGGTTGTAACCAGCGGCAAGCTAAAGTCACCAGGTACCCACTGTGCCTTCCATGGTGAGAATTTCTGACACCTGGCTAGTTTGCTGGGTTTGTCAAGGTAGGTAGTTCAATAATAATGACGTGAGTTACATCCTTAACAAGGTGTTTAATAAGCTATAATCCCCTTTCGTTGGTAACTCACTTATATCTAGTGAAGATCTCACCTCAATACTCAGCTAAAAGATGCTCCAAATGCTGAGATCGACTTTACTGGACTTAATGCTTGATTCCACTACAGATCCTGCCATAGCCCATGTCACTCACACCCCTATAAGATTCCCCCCAAAGTTGCAAATCTGTGATTTTATTTTCGTCAAGTTCCTGATGAAAGACAGTCAACCTGTCACGTTAACTTGATTTCTCTCTTCACAGATCCTGTCAGACCTGCTGAACCTTCCCAGCATTTCCTGTTTTTTAATTTTGGATTTTCAGTAAAAAGCACATTAGTTTCAAAACCTGGCAAAAAAAAATACAATGTTGCAATGAGGCTTAATTGTAACCTAATGAGACTGCAAGCTGGCAGATCGGCATATTTGAAAATGAGAAAGGAAACAAAGAAAATTCAGACGAGCTGAGTTTATTAGTGGAATAGAAAATGTGATTAAAACAGTTAAGACAATTAATACCTACAAGGTCTGAGGATAGACAACCAAATTTTCTTTCATCTCCTGTCCAGGAATAGAACAGATGCATTCAGTCCCCATCCCCAGAGCAAACCTTGAAATGTAACTGTATTGATATCCCTCATTACAATGAATGTAATGGTAAACACAAAAAAATCATTCCATAAAATAAACATGGTCTGCAGTTACATCCAACCTGCTTTATCTCTGAGCTCTATGCCAGTACTGCTACCTGCACACTGAGATACTGGTCTGAAGGACCTTGAACTGTGGCTGTTTGCTCCTCACCTCTAAGAGTCTTCAACTCATTATGTACAATAACACTCCTTTACTAATATCTGCACAGTAGATTATTAAATACTGTTCTTTAGTACTGTGACTAATACGTCTCTCTTCACGTGCACATTCTCAACTGTTGTCTACTCTCAAACTGTTGTCAGAGTCATGTAATCAGCTACGTCATCATGATGTCAAATATTCTTTCTAAAAACGTGTTACCAAACTTTAAGAAAGGCTTTGTTGCTCTTTGTAAAAGTCAGCACAATTGGACTGGACAAGTGATGCAAGAATTTATTGATACAATTAGATTCTACTAGCCAAAGGCAAGTTCTTTACTAAAATTAATTTACCATTCTGAAACTCTGTACCAAGTCTAATTTATGCATCACTCCTGTACTCAATTCTTACATTAGTTCTTCGATAAATATCAGCCCAATTTTAAAATTGTCATCCTTGTTTTCAAATTACCCCATAATCTCATCCATCCCTATTCCCATAACATGCTTCAGCCCTGAAGGATATAGTTTATGCAATTAAAATTCTTTTTAGACTTTTATAAGTTGTATCATTGTCTGACGTCTGCATTTTCCGAAAAGGTATCTTTTCAACCTTTCTCATGCTGACACTCTACGTTATGGAATATTAACCATCAGATTTATCCTACTTAGTTGTGTTACAGTTAAGTATTTGGTTCAAAATATTGTCTTAGTGCATGCGTTTAAAACTTACAAGCTGTAAGAAGGTTTTTCTTAATAGCTTTTAATACCTGAGCATCTGATTGAAAATAACATTTTCAAACTTTTTCCATGCCTTGACTCTGAATCAATACATTCCTACTGTCAACCATGACTCACAACACTCCCCACTGTCTATTAAAGGCAATAAAACAACATCTGGAAAGGTAAGGATGAACAATGAAATGTCACATTTAGGATATAAATGGTCTATTACTTTTAATATATTCTTTAATCAAACTCTTTAAAAACACACATTGTTGCTCTTTTGTGAACTTTTTGTGCTACCTAGAGGTCTGAGGAGCCATAAAGTGTGTTTTAATTTCTTGTATAATTAAGACAAATAAGGGATGATTTGCAAGGAGTGTGAATTTTAGCTGATGACAAGAAACATTGAATTGCAACACAGTTGGCATGACCTTTCCATTTTTGCAAAGACATTTCTCAGGAACTTGACCCCAGTAATTTTGAGAAGTCCAAGAATCTACCTATAATCTGAAAAAAAAATTAAGAAAAACTGATGGAAAATAGGTTTGACCAAAACGTCATAGAGAGCGTGAAATCAGTGTTAATAGACAAATATGACCTCAAAGCATGTGAAAAGGTCCCAGTGTGGATGTTTGCCATTAATCATGTCAGCTGCAACTCCTCTTGTCAAAGAATCTGGCAGCATATGAATTTTAAAAAGTGCATATATTCAAATGAAGCTCAAAACTGTAGAACGGGTATTATTTCAAAATTGCAATATAAGGTATACAAGCATATCAGGGAAAGTTGTAGATTTATGTAAAATTCACAGTACTGACAAAATGTTTGCGAGAATGGATCAAGTATGTAATTAGAAGTAAAAATGGGAGGTTTATGTACATTACAATGTGTGCCATGAGGAACAGTGAATCTCTCGGAGAACAAGTGGGCCAAGTCAATATGTTTTGTATCTTTTTTAAAAAGTAAACATTTCACACAAGAGTGCAAGATAAATACCAATGTGAGTTTCTAGAGTGGAAATTAAGTGTAGTGTTTTGAAGAAAGAATGATAAAATGAATCCAGAAATTAAAATATGAAAATTGAAGCAAAAGAAGCTCATGATAAGTACCATTACTATTAGTAATATCACATTTGCACTCAACAACATACAAACGTAGCAATTAGGAGCAGAAATAGGTCATTTGGCTTCCTGAGCCAAATCCATACCGTTGACAATACACAAATACATAAAGGTACAAACACACAAATCCAAGCTCTGTTTTTTCTACACAGCTCAAAAGTAACCCAAACCACTAGCAGATGGGCATAATAGCACATCACAATCTGCACTATCATTTCCCCACTTGGATGAATCCACTATAAGAAATATATTCTTCAAAGAGCGGCAAATTCAAAAAGCAAATGTGTTACATTTCAGTGATATCATAAATGGACCTTGACTTTTCATTCTCCATAGCTTTCAGCTCACGCAAATTCTGCTGCTCATGTTGGAATTCAGATTGTCAGGTTCACCTCTCACTCTTGTGCTTGTTCGAATATCTTGGCTTTTAAAATTGTTATCCTTATTTTAAATCCATCCATGACCCTGCTCCTCCTGTCACCCTATCACCCTAAGAGATCACTGTGCTCTTAAATTCTGATCTTCTGTGCATTTCTGATTTTAACCATTCTGCTATCAACACCTGTGCCTTCAGCTGCAAGGTCCTCAGCTCTGAAATTCCATGGACGACTGCACCTCTCTGACCCTCTCACCTAATTTAAAATCTACACCTACCTTCTTTAACCAGGATCTTTTCACCTGTGCCAATATTTCTGCAGCTTGCAGTCAAATATTGCAAACACTGAAGCATTAGAACATTTTACCATGGTAAACATCCTACAGAAAAGTAAGATTTTGTTGTTATCCAACAACAAGTACAATTCCTGAGGTCACTCGATATTCACGAGGTGTCCTTCACAGTTATTACAAATGGACTGATGGTAAAGCCAATACTACAAATCACTTTAGGAAGCTCTGAGCTGACCTTACACTGATAGAGCTTCTCCAGGGTTAAAAGCAGACACGGATAGCAATCTTTCTCTATTCCCTTCAGATCCATTAGTATTACCGCCTGGAAAATGCTTAGTTGCAGGACACATCCAGAGGCAGAGTAGAGTAATTCATGACACAAAGGGGATAATAATTGCAGCAAAACACAGATACCAATAAGACAATGTCATTTATTCGATGTGACAAACTATTATTAGGTTATGCAGGCTGAGGCTTTTTGTGCAGAAAATAAAGCTTCCGTTTCAAAAAGGAAACTCCTGAAAATACATCCTGTTTGTAACAGAAAATAAGCTGCCAAATCGACAACAGACCCCTGATTTGTAGAATCCCAAAATAAAACAGCATTGGGCCTTCTGAGTTCAGATATTCCAGCTGTGAATACAGCCGAGGCTAATGACTGCCACCAAAAAAATCACATCAGAGTCAGAGTCACAATGGCTAGAAGGAGACTATTTTGCCCAACCATCACATGCCTGCTCTCCAGAGAGTAATTCAAACAATCACATTTTCCAATTCACACAGACCAGCAAGATAATTTCCTCCCTTGCCCATTCCCCACACACACCATCAGCTAATGAACGCAACATTTTTTTGCCTATCTTATCTAAAGCTTTCATGTGTTTTTTTTGTAAAGGAAATAGCACCAGTTTCTCGCTAAACTCCCCCACTAGAGCCAGGAGCACACATGGTCCTTCCTAACTTTACAAAGATTTAAAATGTATTTAAATAAAAGCAAAATACTGTGGATGCTAGAGGACTGGTTGGAGTTTGCACATTCTCCCCATTTCTGCGTGGGTTTCCTCCGGGTGCTCCAGTTTCCTCCCACAGTCCAAAAAAAATGTGCAGTTTAGGTGAATTGGCCATGCTAAATTGTGTGTTAGGTGAAGGGGTAAATGTAGGGGAATGGGTCTGGGTGGGTTGCTCTTCGGAGGGTCGGTGTGGAGATGTTGGGTCGAAGGGCCTGTTTCCACGCTGTAAGTAATCTAATCTAATCTAATCATCTGAAAAACAAATAGAGAAGACTGAAGAATCTCATTCTCTATCAGCACAACCTCAAACTATTTCAAAGCTGTTTCGATCACCAAATCTATTTCAGTCTTCATTTCATTCGATGTTTTCGTAAGAAACATTTTCTCTTCCTTTCCTCCTTTGCCCTCTGACTCCATGTTTCACTGAATCCCATGTATTCACCATACTCACTGACCTTCCCCTCTCTGATGCTGAATGATCTGTGCTCAGTAGCTTTATCCCTTTACACTCCCACCTCAATGGATTTCGCGCATAACAAGTGCTGAACTCTTTTTCCATCAGCTTTGCCTCCCTGCCCACGTTTCTGGACAGGAGTTCCTCTTCCCACCATTCATACTCTCCTTCCACTTGAGGCCCTCCCTTTGGTCTTTTGCCAACACTTGATCTCTTCAGCGGGAGATACCACTGTGATATTGACCGCCTTAATTTCTCCACTTCCCCTCCCCAGAGGGGATGCTACCAGACCAAACTTCTAAGCAGTTTGTTTGAAATGTTTTTCTCCTCCTTGTTGTGGGTCCTCCTTCTTCAAACTGTGTGGGGGTGAGGAGGACGGTTGGTACAGGGGTGACATTGGTTGTGGACTTGCACCACTTCCTCACTCAAACCAGAGTTCAAATTGCATTAAGCTACTGACGATCACATGAAATCTTTCAGCAGAATCCTTAAGGAAGAAGTTCCCTGCTTTCAGGCGCATGACAGGATGACTGCACACAAGCACAGACTAAAATAAAACATGCCTCAATCAGAGTAACAACAGATGAAAAAGAAAGAACTTTCAATTAAATGGAGCTTGAGGTCTGGAATTTCCTCCTCAAAGTAGGTATCTCAGTGTTTTCACCTCAGGAGGAAGCGATTTTCATTGAGGGAGATAGGGAGGAGGGACAGGGAAGGGAATGGTGAGGGGGGTTGTGGACCAGCCGATGTGGAGAAATATCCAGCACATCCCACATGGGCTGCTGGCTGCTCAGGCCAGCCTCAGGCTTCCTCCCAGTTACAATAATAACAAAATGGCCCTCCAGTGTTCATCGCTCCTCTTCCCCCTGAGCTCCTACCCCCACATACTCCCCACCCTCCTTCCAGGCTGCCACCTCATTCTCATGGTTCCCTCTTGATGGCCTTCAGTCTGCCAACTCCTTCATGGCTCATCACACCTCAATGTCAAGCTATGCCACAACCCTCTCCCCCAACAGCCCCTGCTGCCCCTCATGCCACTCATACCAGACTATGGTATTTCCATCAGTAATGAAGGCATGGCTAATAGCCCAAATGACCATTATTCAATTTAAACACTTGACCCTTTGCTTGCTTGCCAACTCTGGCTCTCAGTTCTATGCTGTCAATTTCACAATATTTATTTACACAAGGATAAGAAGATTCAAGTGTTTGCAGTTTCAGCTGTTTATACTTTAAAGGGTCTGGTGTTTGAAGCCTCCTTGTCAATTCTGGTTGGGTGCTTAACGGTGAGAAAAACCCAGGTTTTTGAACGCTGCCTTTAAACATGATGACCTACACTCCCAATCTTTGCTCCGGGGTTGTTAGAGAGTTGGATTGGGAATTGGGCTAAACAACCAGGGAAGGACCTGAGCAGCTGTTAGTTCCTGAGCTGGGCTGGGGGTTCCAGCATTGTGGTCAAAATTTAGAAATAAATCAGAAAACATGAAAAATCACTTCAGCTCACTGCCCCTCACTCCCACACGCTCCAAATTAGGGAGCAATAGGCCATGTTAACTTTGCAATGGAGATGGTCAGGTTAGCAATGGTGGGCATATGGTTGAAACCTAAACCAATGCTTAACCTGAAAAGACATTCCTAAAAATTGGAAACTATCAAACTGGGGTCAGGAATCCAAAATTGGGACCTGCCCATAATTTCTATGGGGATTCTGAGTTATCCTGACTCAGTCAAAATCCAGATCTTAAATATTTAGCTACACAAAACTTTTGAAATTATTACACCAATTTTTGAAAGAGAATGCATGTACAATTCTAGAGTTCATTTCTTTAAATAAAAAGGTTTGAACACAAAAGCAGCTACTGTCTGTTAAAGCTGTACAAATGTATTAGTTAGTTTGCAGTTACAATATCCTCTAGTTCTGAGTATTCTACTTTGAGAAGGGTATCAATGTCATACAGACAGAGTGAAAGAGATTGAGAAGGTTGTAACCAGGGCTGTAGAATAACTTTCAAAAAAGGCTAGAGAAATTGGAAATAAATACAATCGTTGCTGAGAAACTCAGCAGGTCTAGCAACATCTGTAGAAAGTGAAGCAAAGCTAATGTTTTAAGTCTGTTATAGCTCTTCTTCAGAACTAAATAAATTGTAATCTCTTTATATCAAAAAAAAGGTTAAGAAAAGATTTGATAGTGGCATTGAAAATTATAAGAACTTTGAAATAGGGATATGCTATTTTCACTGGCTGGTGAGTCAGTCGCTGAAGGGTGCAAATTTATGCTTATCACCCAAAAGAATGGAAAAGGTTAGGAGATATTTTTTTGCATAAATAATACCTTAGCAGAATCATTGCTGGAAGCAGAATTGATAAAAGCTTTCCAAAGGGAAAGGCATATATAATTGGAAATAAACTTAAAAGATTATGGATAAAGGACAGCAGGCAAATCGGAGTAAATGTATAGCTCTTTCAGAGACCAGTAAAGAGATAATGGGCTGAATAGTTTCATTTTGCATTGCAAAATTCTACAATAAATGTGACTTTTAGAAGCTGATGTAGTTTGAGCAGTAATCGTTAGATATATTCTGATAGTGAGTGGATATATCTTAATGTTTATTTAATTACAAGGCACTGTGGTACTTTTACTTTCTCCGGGTGGGTGGAATCATTCAAGAATTGGACTCTTTTCTTATGAAATTCATAAATCTGTGGGAGGCCATAGATGCAATGTTTAACTTATCAAGGACAAGAAAGGTACCAAAAAAACTACTGGTGCCCTAGTTTTCTACTATATGTATTCTTATGTGGAACCTGATTAGTATTCACATGTGGATTGTGAACCAGCACTTTCTAATCTTTGCTGTCAGCTCATTTATATTGTACTGAGCAAATCAGAGTAAAATGGTTGATTTTGCTTCTGAAGGTAGTTCAAAGGAAAATCTAAAAACCCACTTTAAAAATCTTCCTTTGCTTTCTTGCACATTGAAGTAAATCATTTGCCAATGTATTTTGCATTTAAGACGGTTGATTTCTCAGCTCTTAAAAAATCCTGCAATCTACTCCAGATAGAATCCTCCCCTCCAGAAATGCAGCAGGGAAGGTGTTGGGAGGAGAAGATAATCAGATAATTTGGTGTTTGGTCTCCATTTCCTCTTGGGTTACCCTTTCCTGCATACCTCACAGATTTGTTTTTAAAATACAGACAAAATTGAAAGCAGCAGCCTTTTTTAAAAAAACAGATTTAAACAAGCAACCCTTCCCCAGAGAATGGATTGGTCATCAGTTCTCTTTAAAATTAGAAGTGGCTGAATTGGAATTGAGTTTGGGATTTTAAACATTCTTTATCTTCCCACCAAATCCAAACTCACTCGTTTTGCAGTTCAGATTGATCTTCACTGAATGAGGTGAACTTATCATTTTGGTGACTACATAGTTCTTCAGTCACTGTGAACAGAGGGGGAGGGTAGGAAGTGGTAAGGTCACTGGGCTCATAATGTACTGAGGAGACAGTGAGGACTGCAGATCAGAGCTGAAAATGTGTTGCTGGAAAAGCGCAGCAGGTCAGGCAGCATCCAAGGAACAGGAGAATTGACATTTTGCTGATGCCCGAAACATCGATTCTCCTGTTCCTTGGATGCTGCCTGACCTGCTGCGCTTTTCCAGCAACACATTTTCAGCTCATAATGTACTGACCCAGCCTAATGCTTTGGGTTAAACTTTCAGCTCCAACCATAGGAGCTGATAACTGGAATAAAAAAGCTTATCCAATAATAGTGACCATAAAGCCCTGGCTAAATGTAGCAAAACCCTATCTGGTTTCCTGATGGCACTTAGGCAAGGAAATATGCCATCCTTAGCTGTCTAGCCCATATAAGACTCCAGTTCCACAGCAGTCTAGATGGTTCCTAACTGGCTTCTGAATTGGCCAAGCAAACCACTCAGTTCATGGGCAATTAGGAATGGACTACAAGTGCTGGCCTTGCCAGTGAAGCCCACATCCCAAGAAAGCATTTCATAAAAAAAAGCTAATTGTGTGAATTGAATTTAAAGCTACCTTTCCTGACTGGCCATAAATCAAGCATCAATGGGATTCCTCTGCTCATTATCTGTAGCAAAATAGTCTGCACATTTTCACCACCTCGTAGTTCCTTTTAATGTGAAATTCTTTTAAAAAATTGGTAAACATGTTAATGAAGCATAGTGTTGGAATATAAAGGTGAAGATTGAGCCAACTATAAAACAGATCTTCTTATATAATACAGAATTATAAGTCTAGCTAAGTGGATCTTCATATCATTGTTATATTGGTAAGGATATTATTCACGTTAGTCTACTAGGTACAATTTGCACACAATTTTGAGCATAATGTTTTTAAAAAGGAGCAGCAGAATCTCTTCTAATCCAAAATCTATAAATGACTGATAACACAAAATAATGCAGTAACAATGTGTTTTACATACTGCAGAGTTGACTTTCAGTTGCAGTATTTTAAAGTAATTAACATGGGGAATGCAGCATGGTATTATCCCATAATTTTTATCAGGTCCCACTCTGTAAACCATTCTACATCATCTTTGCTAAATGAAGCAGAAATTTATCAACCAGTATCAAATAAGCCTAGATGGTATCTCCCACGAATATTTAAACATTCATCCTTTAAAAGTTCAACTGCAATGCCCTAATTTGCAAGATAATTTGAGAGTGCAATTAATTTGAAACTTTAACATTAATCATCTTTATATTAAACCTAATTTCAAAGAGTAAACAAATGTAATTTATTCAGTTGGACTCTTAGCTACTAATGCAATTAGTTTGGCATTTGCCTGGAGGCAAAGGAACTGGTCATTTCAAACAAGTATCCAGTTTGTAGGAATGGAGAAAATCATCAAGGCCAGCTCTTGGTGCCCAATTTAAAAGAAGTTTCAATGTGTTGGTTTGTGCAATTTCAAAACGTCACCTCATTATATACAGATAATTAGCTGATTTAGACATGCAATGGCATGCTTCTGGGACAATGGGACTTAAAGCCAGACATAGGGATGCTATCACTGTGCCACGAGACTTTTCACATCATAATATACTTATGGGTTTGACATCTGAGTCACAGGACTCTGCACCATGCTCACTGTTGTGCATTTCATTAAAGCACTTAAAGAGTCAATCTAACGATGGAACTTTGAGAAGAAGTATGATTTGCAATATTACTGAAAGAGCAGTGTAATGGTTAATTCAAAATGATAATGAGCTGCACTGAAGTTCAAAGTTGCAGCCAAAGTAGCAGTGCACTGGTATGTTTGATGAGGAGGAAGAGAGAGTTACACTTTCCCAGCAACAGGAACAACAACATGTGCATTATAGCATCATGACACACTTCTGGATTCAGTGCAGGAAGTGTGTCAACAGCTGAACCAGGCCAGGAAAGATAAGCAGGTACAAATTTACCTGCACCCTGTTTTGAGGATTGCCCCAAACTCTCCCTCACGCTGTCACTCTGTCTTATCAAAGCAATATTTTTAAAATTAATTCAATAGGATGTGAGTATTTGGGAAGGGGGGGGTGGTAGGGGGAGGTGTTAGGGATGGCAGCACTTATGACCAATCCCTACTTTCCCTTGAGAAAGTGGTGAACTTCCTTCTTGAACAGTTGCAGTTCATTTGGTAAACTGCATCACATAGCTCCTCATGTTCATTCCAAGTGCACGTTTTGCTGTCTTTCTGCTCACATTCTTACATCCTCACCTGGTTGGTATGCAACTTGGTGCCTCTCTCAATTACATGAACCAAATGCACCTATCAGATGAGTGCCATTACAGTCACTCCTTGTTGCAGAAGAGAGTGTAAAACGCAAGGGCCAGTGAGAGAATTGCTGTTTGTTCTCCTGGTGGATTTCCTAGTTGAGAGATACAGAGCAGAAAGCACCAGAAATCAGCAGTGCTTCAACATGACTGATCTACGGAGATGGAGATTAGGGCATCCCAGTTCCCTTGTGGAAATATCAGTGCCTACCATTTCATGCAGCACTCAGTCATGCTGCTGACTTGATATGAGCAGCAAGTGAAAGACAATTGTCTTTGAAATACAAAATTTCAAGATTCTGATTTTGTTAGTTATAATTCATGTCTTTTATCTCTGCCTGAACCTTGGACCACAATGTACATTCATATAAGTATTTAACAAGAACACTAATTTGACACTGAGCTACATGTTTGACTAGACTGCCAAAAGGTTGGTAAGAAGAGGTCATTTTTAAGGCCTCGTTTTCAGAGGAACTTTACCGAAGCTGAATGAATGAGTTTAGAGTCTGCATTGGAAGGCTCAGCATTCCCCAGGCTCAGCTGAGCTGAACATGAGCTTGGGGGCCATCAGGAGAAGAGGTAACTCTTGAAAAATGCAGAAAATCTGCAAATTCTCACAGACCTTCCACACGCACTGGCCACAGTTGTGGAGAAAGGAGACATTTGGTTTGAACTTGAGTGGAATGATGTCGCAGGCATTGCAAAGATCTGTTCTTCCAGGGATGGATTGGTCAATTCCATAGTACATCAAATCCAGAGGTTAGAATCATAGAATGACTATAGTTTGGAAGCGGGCCATTTAACCCATCGAGTCCACACCCACTCTTTGAAGAGCATCCCAACCAGACCCACTCGCCTACGTTATCCCTGTACCCCTGCATTCCCAATGGCTCACCCACCTAACCTGCACATCCCTGAATATTATAACATGGCCAACCCACCTAACCTGCACATCTTTGAACTGTGGGAGGAAACCCACACAATGTGGGGAGAACGTGAAAACTCCACACAGACAGTCGCCCAAGGGCGGAATCGAATCGGGTCCCTGGTGCTGTGAGGCAGCAGTGCCACCTTAATTGAATCCATGCAGGTCTTGATCATAGCCATACATGAACTATATGTCACCATGCCTTATTCCTTACATAGGATGATAGATAATTTAACATTGGCTTCACAGTGTCACATTAATCTCCAGCAAGTTCCTTCTAGTATAGTGATGAAAATGAAGTGTAGCTGATCTGTAAAATGGGTGATGACAAAACTGCAGTTAGATGTGTGAATCCCAAATAAAGCACTCTAACTTCTCATCCACTGCACAATCAACCCTCAAGCCCTACACCAAGTCCCACCCACTTCTCTGCCAAGATTGAACCCCACAGCTTTGCCTCTTCTCATATTGAATGATTCTGCCCTGCATAGGGCTAGGTGAAAAGGTCTCTTGGCACAGCCCTCACAGATTCCGATGTTAACTATATATTACTTATATCTAGGGGGCAAGCATTCACTTAAATCTATATAAATAGATACAGACTGAAACTGTGGTAGTTGGTTTAGGAGGTGTATGTTCATAATGTGTTATTATCAATAAATATATATGCGTGTATAGAGATTGGCTCAAGTTTTATGCTTCACCAACTGGTTTACTGGAATATATAACATCCAACACCCAGAAACTCTCTGCCAAGGACATCTGAACAGCCTAAGCAGCCTGTTTCTTCTCCTTGTGAGGCCACAGGGTTTCAAATGCATGGGTGGTGGGAAAATCTTATTAATTCTACAAAGATACGCATGTGGGTGTATGAGAAGATATTGTAGGATTCTGTTATTTATGTGAATCACATAAATGTCATAAATGTTATTACTTCACACCACCTTCTATTGTTGCTTACTCTTGGTGGTTTTGTATCATGTCAAGTATTCGGTTGCTGGCAAATTAATTGATGGGAACAATGGGAAATGTGTCATGGTTAACTGGATAGTTACAGGACTGTTTTCTGTCATTGAGTTTGGACAGAATGAGCATTCTATGCAATTATTGCATTGGCCCAGTGTAGTAACTGATTGAACCTTGTAGCTATCAGAGCTTTCTGAGGCAGAAATGTGAGTGACTGGTGCTGTGATGTTAGTGCCATCTTGATCCTCTGCTGTCTATTTCTCCTATTCATTGGATTCCACTTCAGCTGCAAGGAAGAGTTCAAGTTGTGAGGGTGATCTTATTATCACCTATTTATTGAACGTCTGTCCTAAAAGATCCATTCCTGGTGATATTGTAACCATTCACATTGCATCAGCTGAAGCTGTGAAATGGATTGTTCACCTCAGTGTCAAACTATAATCCATTTCCCCAGGTATACAAATGACAGAATGTTACTAACTGTGTACTTGGCATTTTATTCCTTCTGCAACTTCAGTCTTCATGCTGAGGAATGTGTGGAGAGCGCAGTCTGAACATTCTATAGATTCTCACTAGTTGATACTAAAGGACAACTCCAAATCCATTCAGAACACTGAAGGGTAATTTGGCCAACTCAATTCTCTGCTTAGTGACACATCTGGTTGACATTGTAGCTTTTGTTAAACCATTCCAGTTTGCTGGCTATGGGTGTCACAAACTGGGAAAAAGGTATCCGTTCTATCCCACCAACTCCCCCCTTAAGTCTACTCAAGTTCTGAAAAGGTAAGGATGATTTGACTGCCACATAACATGGTGGAGCCTCAGAATTTGGCATGAAGCCTTTATATGTGGTTACACAGCACCTCGCTGTTGATGCAATGGGATCCCTTCTGGTTTTTGAATGCTCCTGACTGATCTGAGGAAGCGCAGATTGCCAACTCCATACTGTTGCACCTGGAGGAAGTCAGCCATTGACGCAAAACCTATCACCCGCTCACTCTGATTAGTGTCATCACTTGTACAGTTGATGGAATTGCCAGCCCTGGCAAATAACCTATCAGCCTTATGCATTTACATGCTGCTTACTGTGAAGCCCTGGATACATCTTTGATGGTGCCTTGAAAGGATCCGGAAGAAAAATATTTGAAAGCTGTAGTTGCAGGAACCAACTCTTCGAGGAACCCGTGAATATCTAACACCACCTGATGTGACAATCTGTGCCTCAAGAAGCATAGTGCTTTCAAAAGGTCAAGCAAGCTGAGTCTCTGCCTGTACACCCTGTTACAGAGGTAATGCTTCCTGCACCCTCTCTTATCTACTCTTGTCCTTCCTCAGCAAGCTGTTACTGCTGTTGATTGTCATCTAATTCTCAATCCAAACTCTGGTATAAAACAGACATAGGAACACCCATCTCGAACCTGAGTCCCAATATTAATGGTAAATAGGGAAATAATTGTGATCCCTGTGTATTTATTGGTGTTTGACTACTGGACTGTTACTGAGCAGCATGAATTTCTATTTGACCCTCTCATCGTATTTTCAATGACAACTGTCAAGAATTCCACAACACAATTCCATGAATTGTTTACTATTTAAATTCCTTGCCCTCTTCCCCCACTGACTCATAATCTTGGTATCATACATCATGATGAAGAAAGAAATAACCTCTAATCTAATCTACCACACAAAATACATGATTCCACAAGATATTTGAAACCACTGACATTGTGACATGATATCCATTAAGCATAAATGCATGAAAAATCTACCACCACTCCTATACCAGGATGGCAAAATGCAGTAGCCTCAACAAATGTCACAGATCACAATGAATAACTTGCATCTGTTGCTTTCAAGAGAGTTAGTGTGCCAATTTTGTGCTCCTTGCTAATTTGCATGATTACTGCATGCAGTCAGTGCTCTATGTGCTGATGAGTGGCTCATACCTCAGTAGAAGGTGAGACAAGAGTTGGGGACTAAGTTTCTCAAATGACTTAAACCCAGCCAACACCTCTTAAAGATATGGAAAAACATCTGAGCAGAAAGAATAGTCAACTATAGCACATAAATGATATAAAGTGTTGCATTTTGGTAAGGCAAATCAGGGCAAGACTTATACACTTAGGTAAAGTTCTGGGGAGTGTTGCCAAAAAAAAGAAACATTGGAGTACTGGTTCATAGTTCCTTGGAGGTGGAATCACAGGTAGACATGACGTTTGGTACACTTGCCTTTATTAGTCAGTGCATTGGGTACAGGAGTTGGGGTTTCATGTTGTTGTCATACAGGACATTATTTAGGCCATTTATGGAATGTTGTGCTCAATTCTGATCTTCCCACAATAAAACAATGTAGTTAAACTTGGAAGGGTACAGAAAAGATTTCCAAGGAGGTTTCCAGGATTAAAAGGTTTGAGCTATAGAGAGAGGCTGAAAAGGCTGAAGCTGTTTTCCCTGGAGCGCCAGAGCAAAAGGCTAACTGCATAGAGGTTTATAAAATCATGGCGTGTATGGATAGGGTAAATAGCCAAGGGTCTCTTTTTCCCAGGGTAGGAGAGTCCAAAACTACAGGCCAAAGGCTTAAGTTGAGAGGGGAAAGATATAAAAGGAACCTAAGGGACAACTTTTTCACACAGATGGTGGTGCGTGTATGGAATGAGCTGCCAGACCAAGTGGTGGGCCAAATGCTGGCAAATGGGAATAGGTTAGGCTAGGATATCTGGTCGACATGGACAAGTTAGATGGTAAGGTCTGTTACTGTGCTGTATATCTCTATTACTCTGTGACTCTACGTGCTCCATGTTTCGCGGACACCTCACTGGATGCTTTGGAGGAGGAGGAAATGAAGAGGTGGAACATGTGACCTTTCTACAGAGGACCATGCAACGTTCCAGATAAAACTCTGCAAAGATAATGGAACCAGATACCCATGGTAGCTAATGTCAGGAGTTATAGCTAGTATAAGTCTCACCTTTTGCTTTCTCCTAATTTTCCTTCACCTCAAACCCACCCTCGTGACATTTTCCTTTCAGATATCCACAAACTGCCAGCTAAACCAGGCAGTAGTGGAGCAGCAATATGTCCAAAAGTGAAAAGACAGTGACAATAAGGATACAGAGTCACCACATTTAGAGTCACCAACTCAGACACTCAGATTGTATTTAACTTAAAGATTATCAGAGAGCTAAGGTCTGCATATGGTGAGACTCAGTGTATGTAGCCTGATGCTAGGGCAGGGAGAAGGGTGGGAGCGATGAAAGGCCACTACAGGGTGCAGTTGCACAGAGTCCAGCAGTTAAGGGCTCTGATTCACACTTATGGGGCAGCTTAGAGAGGCTAGCTAGTACACGGGCCTAATAGAGTGCTTGCTGTATTGGTAACCCTGTTGGTCATTGTCAAGGAGTCTGGAAGAATCATGTGCCACATTTACACAGAACCGTTACAAAGTGGTGGCCAACTTCAATATTATACTGTGGAGGGCCCATCCATATTGCAAAGAACAAAGTTTCAACTTAAAACATTAACACAAACACTGGGAGCTGCAGTCGAAGTTTGATCTAATGTCATGCAAGGTCAGCTTGTGCTATCATAGCTGTAGATTTGAGCATTCAAATAATATAATTATTCTGTCAACGAGTCATTCAGAGAGAGCCCAGTCAGAAAGAGGCTATCATGTTTGCATCCTTCATTGCTCCCTCAGCTGCTCACTATCAAATATGTGATAGAACTAAGCTTTCACACTGGTACAAAGGTGCAGCATGTAATAGGCCACTATGAATTCTAGCATGGTCTCCTGGCAAGTACTGCAGAGCTCCTGCAGAATTATCAGGAGAAGCATTGCTCCAGTATGCCACTTTCTGTTATGTCATGTTTTGCGAGCTAACATTATATTGATGCTGCATATACATGAGTTGTACACTTGAGTCATCAGCCTCATTATCATAGGGTTGTTCCTGTCACCCAGAAGCCATCCTCAGGTTTATTGTAGTGGCTGAAAGACAGATGCCACAGACTGAAAGCATCATGGCTGCTTCCAGCGTACTGGGATCCATTTCCATTATTTGCTCAGTATTGTCACATGTTGCCTGGACTTGGACAAAGTGGTATCCCTTTCAGTTATAGTGAAAGTCAGAGTCGTCAATCAGTATGCAGAAGGCAGTTAATGGCTGTTTGCCCCATTGGGAAATCTGCAATTCTTATAAAGCCATGGTCTCACCCCACCTCAATGCTAATCTCTGTTAAGGCAGAATGAAATGCAGTCAGCTGTCTTGGAACTCATCATCTTGGGACCTTCCCATTTGCAATAGTGTTCAGAAAATTGAGAAATGGTGTCAATAGGAGAGATTTAACTAAGGTGGAAAAGATTACATAGGACATAGAAAGGAGAGGAAGCGGCAATTGCTATGAGCACTAAGGTTAATAGCGAGGGGACATAGGTTTAAAGTGTTTAGTAAAAGAACTGGTAAAAGAGTTAGAAGGTGGGATTGGGGTGAAAAACATTTTTCAGCTGACAAATACATAGTGAGGTGAAAGTGAGGACTGCAGATGCTGGAGATCAAAGTCAAGTTTAAAGTGGTGCTGGAAAAGCACAGCAGGTCAAGCAGCATCCAAGGAGCAGGAAAATTGACATTTCAGGCAAAAGCCATTCATCAGGAATGAGGCAGGGAGCCTCCGAGGTGGAGAGATAAATGGGAGGAGGGTGAGGCTAGGGATAAGGTAGCTAAGAGTACAATAGGTGGATGGAGGTGAGGATGAAGGTGATAGCTCGGAGATGAGGGTGGAGCAGATAGGTGGAAAGGAAGATTGGCAGGTAGGACAGGTCATGAGGATGGTGCTGAGCTGGCAGGTTGGAACTGGGGTAAGGTGGGTGGAAGTGAAATGAAGAAACTGGTGAAGTCCACATTGATGCCCTGGGGTTGAAGTGTTCCAAGGCAGAAGATGAGGCGTTCTTCCTCCTGGCGTCGGGTGGTAAAGGAGTGATAGTGGAGGAGGCCCAGGACCTGCATGTCCTCAGCAGAGTGAGAGGGGGAGTTGAAATGTTCGGCCACGGGGTGGTGGGGTTGTTTGGTGCGGATACACCAGAGATGTTCCCTAAAGCGCTCTGCGAGAAGGCGTCCAGTCTCCCAACGTAAAGGAGACCGCATCGGGAGCAACGGATACAATAAATGACATTGGTGGATGCGCAGATGAAACTTTGATGGATGTGGAAGGCTCCTTTGGGTCCTTGGATGGAGGTAAGGTGGAAGGTGTGGGCGCAGGTTTTGCAATTCCTGCGGTGGCAGGGGATGGTGCCAGGAGGGGAGGCTGGGTTGTTGGGGGGGCCTGACCAGGTAGTCACAGAGGGAACAGTCTTAGTGGAAAGCGGATGGGGTAGGGAGGGAAATATAGTCCTGGTGGTGGGGTACGTTTGGACGTGGCGGAAATGTCGGCACATGATGTGGTTTATGCAGAGGTTGGTGGGGTGAAAGGTGAGGACCGGGGGATTCTGTCCTTATTGCGGTTGGAGGGGTGGGGTTTGAGGGAGGAGATGCAGGTCCTGGATGAAATGCATTGGAGGGCAACTTCAACCACATGGGAAGGGAAATTACGGTCTTTAAAGAAGGAGGCCATCTGGTGTGTTCCGTGGTGGTACTGGTCCTCCTGGGAGCAGATACAGTGGAGGCGGAGGAATTAGGAATATAGGATAGCATTTTTGTAGGAGGTAGGGTGGGAAGTGGTGTAAGAGTTGTGGGAGTAGGTGAGTTTGTAAAAAAAGTGAGTATGAAGTCGGTCATCATTGATGGAGATGGAGAGGTCTGGGAAGGGGAGGAAGGTGTCAGAAATGGTCCAGGTGAATTTAAGGTTGGGGTGGAATGTGTTGGTGAAGTTGATAAACTGCTCAACATCCTCACAGGTGCACGAGGTGGTGTGGATGCAGTCATCAATGTAATGGAGGAAGAGGTGGGGAGTGATGCCGATGAGATGGACTGTTCTACGTATCCAACAAAGTGACAGGCATAACTGGGGCCCATACGGGTTCCCATGGCTATTCCTTTGGTCTGGAAGAAGTGGGAAGATTCAAGGGAGAAATTGTTAAGGGTGAGGATCAGTTCAGCCAAATAAATGAGAGTGTCAGTGGAAGGGTATTGGTGAGGACATTGGGAGAGGAAGAAACGGAGGGCTTGGAAACCCTTGTCATGGCGGATGGAGGTGTAGAGGGACTGGATGTCCATGGTGAAGATGAGGCATTGGGAGACGGGAAATGGAAGTCTTGGAGGAGGTGGAAGGCATGGGTGGTGTCTCGAACGTATGTGGGGAGTTCCAGAACTAAGGGGATAGGACAGTATCGACGTAGGTGGAGATAAGTTCAGTGGGGCAGGAGCAGGGCAATGGGTTGGCTGGGATGGTCAGGCTTGTGGATCTTGGGAAGGAGGCAGAATCGGGCGGTGTGGAGTTCCCAGACTATGAGGTTGGAAGCTGTGGGTGGGAGATCTCTGGAGGTGATGTGGTTGCATATGGTCTGGGAGATGATGGTTTGGTGATGGGGGCGGGGTCCTGGTCAACGGAGCGGTAGGAGGAGGTGTCTTCAAGTTGGTGCCTGGCTTCAGCGGTGTAGAGGCCAGTGTGCCAAACTACCACTCACCCCTTTTATCCGCTGGTTTGATGGTGAGATTGGGATTGGAGCAGAGAGAATGGAGGCCTGTGTGTTGTGAGGGTGAGAGGTTGGAGTAGGGGAGGGGGATAGACAGGTTGAGTCAGTTAATGTATCAGCGGCAGTTGGAAATGAAGAGCTGAATAGCCTCCTCCCATACTATTGATTGGTGCTCCAATCTGCTTACTGTGCTTCACATATCACCAATGATTTTTTTTAAATTTGTTCATGGGACATGGATATTGCTGGTGTGGCCAACATTTCTGACCCATTCCTAATTGCCCTAGAGAAAGTGTTGGCAAGTTCCTTGTTAGGTTACCAAAGTTCTTGGGATGTAGGGGCTCCCAAGGTCTTGTTATGAAGGGAATCCTGGGATTTTGACTCCGTGATCATGAAGGAATAATGACATACTCCAAGAAGGAATAGTGTGTGGCTTGGACGAAAACTTGCAGGTGCATTTGAACTATCTCCCTCACCAAAATACCATCCATGTCAACTTCGCAATACTTACATGATCCACTGCAAGTAAAGAGGCAATATTGCACTCTTGTACTAAAAATAACAGGAAACATATTTTGTGGTCTTAATGTTCTAACTGAAATCTTATTCAAATGTGACAGATTTGCAGTCAGTCAATCAATTAATAAGTAATGAATATAGGCTATATTTATATGCATAGTAAAAACACATCCACATAGTCTAGTTTGTATTTAGAGTGCAGTTACACTGTCACTTTTGTCTCCATGCTAAACTGTTTTGCTATCGTTTCAATATTGGTATTGCACTGTTCCAAAATAGGGCTGTGTGCAAGAAAGCAAGCCAAGCTCCATCCATTTTGAAACACAGCCATTAAGTTTAGGAGGAACATAAACTCAATGAAGCAACCTGTCCTCACATACCACTCAAAAGAGCTCCACTTCTGAATCTCTGCTTGCTCAGTAATACCATGATGTACATCTTCCGAAATGAATGCATCTATATGTTAAAGGGGTTAAAGATGATACTCAACTGTAAAGTATTTTAGATATGGTTGATAGCACACTGGATCATTCTTGCTCTATAAGCAAAACAGACAACATATCCGATAGATAAGTAATTGTCTTTATTTGAGTACTGCTTTGCTATCCCAATTTACTATTATGCATTTATGCACACAGTGTTTTTTGCCAAATAATAGAATAAATCTGGCAAACTTACAGACACCATGATTAATCTCGTGTTGATCACTAATTCTGCAGCTAACATCCGGTTTCTATCATTTCTGTCCCAAAAAGATAAGCAATAACTTTAATATTCAGAACTTATATCTTAGTGGCTGAGCCACTTGTAGACTATGTTTCTCTGCTGTATTACCTCATCATATATAAACAGTGGGGAGTAGAAATAGTGACTTCATACATGCTAAAGCCTTCTTGAGTTAATTCATTGGCCCATCAGTTCATAGACACCATAGTTATGTAATACTGCTCCGAATTCGCCATGTCAGAAGAGCTTTTTCTTTGTTTATATCTTTAAACATTGTCTCCATTCCTGCATAAATAAATCTTATGCTGTAACTGCATAGTCATACCTTCTTGTCTTATGCATATGGTCTTCTTTAAATTATGTATATTCTCCTAGGCCTTTATGATACCTTCTTAATGTTGAGACTTGTTACCTTGCTCTGTGATCTATTGCCAATTCTTTGCACATTAAGTCCACTGTCATTCCTCAATAAAATGCATTTATGTCACTGCGTTGCTAGTCTTACTAGTACTCACAGGGTCATATTACTAAATTACCTTGTGCTCTTTCAGTATTCATGTGTTTTCTCAAGTAACTGTACACTGCACAGTTGAAAAGTCAAGACTTAACATTTCTACGAATCAACCGATTCCTTAACTTTCTTTAAAAGCTTAAAAAGATTGTTATTTCTGGCACACCGTGATTGGTTTTCTCTTTGCCACCAAATAAAATGATTGACTTATAAATTGCACGATTTTCTCCGTGATTCACTAATTTATGCAAATAAGCATTATTTTGCTAACACAGAGGATTGTCAGACACCGGTCTTTGAACTACCATTTCTTTGCCGGTTCCACACCATAGTGAACTTAAATTTATAATTCTCACTAATTATAGATGCAAAGTAGTAAAATTTGGAGCTGTTACCAGGCAATGGAATGGTATAAGGCATTACATAAATTATAGAATCAATTGGACAAAATTTACGTGGGCAATGACAGGTGAATTATATTGTAAAATAAATGTGTAAAATGCTATTCAGGAAAGACAAATAGATATGCTATGTATTTCAGGAACTGTCCTGAAATGACAAAGCATGAAGTTGAAAGAGGGTTTACTAAACCATTTGTAAAATATGTTCAATCAAGGCAGAACAGCGAGCAAGAAGGCTAATAAGAGATAAACTACAGAGACAAGATAATAGAAAATGGGTCAGCATTTGTAATGATGAATGCTTATGGTACGCTTGTTGAAGTGTACATTGATGCTGCAGCCAGTTCTGGTCATCAACCAATAGGTAAAATATTGAAGCCATGGAGTCATTGCAGTGAAGCATATCCCTGGTACAAGTTCAGTTTACAGAAAGGTGAGAGAAACATGGCCTATACAACCACAGAAACAGGCATGTCTGAGGTGATGTTTTAGCAGCATATATAACTATAAGTTAAAAGAGGATTAAGGAAAATCCAAAGAGATTCTACAAATGCATTTGAGGAAAAAGAGTAACTCAGGAGAGAATAGGGCCCCTTAAAAATCAATGAGGCTGTCTATGTGTGGAACCATATCATCGATAGTCACAGGTGAGGTACCAGAAGACTGGAGGTTGGCAAACGTGGTGCCACTGTTTACGAAGGGCGGTAAAGACAAGCCAGGGAACTATAGACCCGTAAGCCTGACCTCGGTGGTGGCCAAGTTGTTGGAGGGAATCCTGAGGGACAGGATGTACATGTATTTGGAAAGGCAAGGACTGATTCGGGACAGTCAACATGATTTTGTGCTTGGGAAATCATGTCTCACATACTTGATTGAGTTTTTTGAAGAAGTAGTAAAGACGGTTGTTGACGGCAGAGCAGTAGATGTGATCTATATGGACTTCAGTAAGGCGTTCGACAAGGTTCCCCTTGGGAGACTGATTAGCAAGATGGAGGGTTGTTTTTCAGACTGGAGGCCTGTGACCAGTGGAGTGCCCCAAGGATTGGTGCTGGGCCCTCTACTTTTTGTCATTTACACAAATTATTTGGATGCGAGCATAAGAGGTACAGTTAGTAAGTTTGCAGATTATACCAAAATTGGAGGTGTAGTGGACAGCAAAGAGGGTAACCTCAGTTTACAACAGGATCTGGACCAGATGGGCCAATGGGCTGAGACGTGGCAGGTGGAGTTTAATTCAGATAAATACGAGGTGCTGCATTTTGGGAAAGCAAATCTTAGCAGGACTTATACACTTAATGGTAAGGTCCTAGGGAGTGTTGCCAAACAAAGAGACCTTGGAGTGCAGGTTCATAGCTCCTTGAAAGTGAAGTTGCAGATAGATAGGATAGTGAAGAAGGCGTTTGGTATGCTTTCCTTTATTGGTCAGAGTATTGAGTACAGGAGTTGGGAGGTCATGTTGCAGCTAAGCAGGACATCGGTTAGGTCACTGTTGGAATATTGCGTGCAATTCTGGTCTCCTTCCTATGAGAAAGATGTTGTGAAACTTGAAAGGGTTCAGAAAAGATTTACAAGGATGTTGCCACTGTTGCAGGATCTGAGCTACAGGGTGAGGCTGAACAGGCTGGGGCTGTTTTCCCTGGAGCGTCGAAGGCTGAGGGGTGACCTTATAGAGGTTTACAAAATTATGAGGGGCATGGATAGGATAAATAGGCAAAATCTTTTCCCTGGGGTCGGGGAGTCCAGAACTAGAGGGCATAAGTTTAGGGTGAGAGTGGAAAAATATAAAAGAGATCTAAGCGGCAACTTTTTCACGCACAGGGTGGTATGTGTATGAATGAGCTGCCAGAGGATGTGGTGGAGGCTGGTACAATTGCAACATCTAAGAGGCATTTGGATGGGTATATGAATAGGAAGGGTTTGGAGGGATATGGGCCAGGTGCTGGCAGGTGGGACTAGATTGGGTTGGGATATCTGGTCAGCATGGACGGGTTGGACCGAAGGGTCTGTTTCCATGCTGTACATCTCTATGACTCTAAGGGTGAGATACTATACATGAATTTTGCTTCAGTGTTTACTATGGAGAAGGACATAGAAGTTAGAGAACTTGGAGAAATAAACACTGATATCTTGAAAAGTGTCCATTTAACAGAGGAGGAAATGCTGGACATCTTAAAACACATAAAGTTGGATAAATCCCCAGGGTCTGATCAATTGTATCCCAGAACTTTGTGGGAAGTGATTGCTGGGTCCCTTGCTGAGATATTTATATCATCGATAGCCATGGGTGTGGTGCCAGAAGACTGTATAATGGCTAATGTGGTGCCATTATTTAAGAAAAGTGGTAAGGAAAAGCCAGGAAACTATACACTAGTGAGCCTGATGTCAGTGGTGGGTAAGTTGTTGTTGGAGGTGATTCTGAGGGGCAGGATCTATATGTATGTGAAAAATTAGGGATTGTTAATGTGGCTTTGTGTTTGGGAGATCGTGTCTCACTAACTTGATTGAGTTTTTGAAGAGATGACAAAGAAGATTGATGAAGGCAGAGCAGTGGACATTGTCTATATGGACTTTAGCAAGGCATTTGACAAAGTTCCACGTGGTAAACTTGCTAGCAGGGTTGGTCACATGGAATCCAGGGAGAGCTAACCATCTGGATGCAAAATTGGCTTGAAGTTAGATGACTGAGGGTGATGGTGGAGGGTTGCTTTTCCGATTGGAGCCCTGTGACCAGCAGTGTATCACAAGAATCAGTGCTGGGTCCACTGCTGTTTGTTGTTTAAATAATTGATTTGGATGTGAACATGGGAGGTATAGTTAATAAATTTACAGATGGCACCAAAATTGATGCTGTAGTCGATAGTGAAGAAAGTTATCTCAGAATACAATGGAACCTTAATCAGATGGGCCAATGGGCTGAGAAGTGGTAGATGGTGTTTAATTTAGATAAATGTGAGCTGCTGCATTTTGGGAAAGCTAATTAGAGCAGGACTTATACACTTAATGATAAGGTCCTGGAGTTTAATGCAGAAACATGTGAGGTGATTCACTTTGGAAGAAGCAACAGGAATAAAAAGTACTGGGCTAATAGTCAGATTCCCGGTAGTGTAGATGAGCAGAGAAATCTTGGTGTCCACGTACATAGATCCATGTACACAGACTGAGTTCCAGGCCATGCACTCAGAGCATGCACAGATCAACTGGCAGAGGTCTTTTTGAACATCTTCAACCTCTCCCTGCAGCAGGCCACTGTCCCCGTCTGTTTTAAGGGCACCAACATCACCCCTGTGCCTAAGAATGCTCATGCAGCATGTCTCAATGACTACCGCCCAGTGGCCCTAACTTCGGTGGTCATGAAGTGCTTTGAAAGGCTGGTCATCACGTTAATCAACTCCAGCCTCCCCATTATTCTTGACCCACTCCAATTTGCCTATCGGACTAACAGATCCACATCAGATGCCATATCACTTGCCCATCACTCCTCCCCAGAACACCTTGACACCAAGAACAGCTACGTAAGAATCTTACTCATTGACTACAGTTCAGCCTTCAACACTATTATCCCCTCAAGACTGATTACTAAACTTAGTGATCTTGGACTAAGCCCCACTCTCTGCAACTGGATCCTCAGTCTCCTGACCCACAGCCACAATCAGTGAAGATTGGGAACAATATTTCATCCTCACTAGCACTCAACACTGGAGCCCCCCAGGGGTGCGTACTTAGCCCCTTATTGTACTCACTGTATACCCATGACTGCACCACCAAATACCAGACTAATGCCATTTACATGTTCGCTGATGACACCATCATAGTTGGCAACGAAACAGACTACAGATGAGAGGTGGAAGATCTAGAAAAATGGTGCACTGAGAATGACCTAGCTCTCAATGCCAGCAAAACCAAGGAACCCATTATTGACTTTCGGCAGGATGTTCCTCATGCCTCCTACACAGTAACAGCACAGAGGTGGGACGAGTGGAGAGTGTCAAGGTCCTGGGAGTGGTCATCCACAACAAGCTTTCTTGGATGCACTGATTACAAAGGCTCAACAACATCTCTTCTTCCTCACACAGCTGAGGAAATTTGGCATGACGGCAAATACCCTTGCCAACTTTTATAGGTGTGCCATCTGTCTGTCTGGATGCCATTCTGTCTGGATGTATCACTACCTGGTATGGCAACTGTACCATTCAAGATCAGTGATGGTTACAGAGAGTGGTGAACTCGGCCCGGACAATCACAAAGGCCAACTTCCCATCTCTAGAATCCTTTCTAAGGAACGGCCGCCAGCATTCTCAAAGATCCATCCCACTCTGGCAATGTTTTTCTACAACCTCTACCATCAGGGAGAAGGTACAGAAGCCTGAAAACACACACCAGCCGGTTTCATAGCAGCTTCTACCCTACTGTTGTTAGAATACTGAATGGACTCACAAGCTCTTAACATTCACCCGTCCCTGTGATTTTGTTTTTGCTGCCGTTTACCTATTATTTAGTTATCTATGCTACTTAACTATATGATCTGCCTGTATTGCTCACCATACAAAGCTTTTCACTGTGCCTTGGTACATGTGACAATAAATTCAATTCAAATCCAATTCAATTCCCTGAAAGTTGCCACCCAGATTGATATAATTGTTAACAAAGCATACAATGTGTTAGCTTTTATTTGTGTTGTTGAACAAAGGGATCTTGGAATTCAGGTTCATAGTTCCTCGAAGGTGCAATCACAGGGCCAGGGTGGTGAAGAAGGCATTTAATACACTTGTCTTTATTGGTTAGTGTATTGGATATAGGAATTGGGAGGTAATGTTGCAGTTTTACAGGACATTACAAGGCCACTTTGGAATACTGCATTAAATCCTAGTCTCCCTGTTATAGGAAAGATCTTGTTAAACTTGAAAGGGTGCAAAAAAGATTTACAAGAATGCTGCCGTGGTTGAAGGATTCGAGCTACAGGGAAAGGCTGAATTGGCTGAGACTATTTTTCCTGGAGTGTCGGAGGCTGAGGGGTGACATTGTAGAGTTTTATAAAGTTATCAGAGGCATGGATAGAGTGAATATCTAAGGCCTTTTGCCTGGGGTAGGGGAAGCTAAAGGCATTAAAGTGAGAGGGTAAAGATACAATAGAGACCTAAAGGCATCTTTTTCATGCAGAAGATGGTGTGTGTATGGAATGAGCTGTCAGAGAAAGTGGTGGAAGCAGGGACAATTACAACATTTAAAAGGCATTTGGATGGGTATATGAATAGGAAGGGTTTGGAGGGATATGGGGTGGGTGCTGGCAGGTGGGTCTGGATTGGTTTGGGATATCTGGTCGGCATGGACAGGTTGGACTGAAGAGTCTGTTTCCGTGCTATATATCTCTATAGCCCTATGACTCTAAAAAGCATCTGGATGGGTACATGAATAGGAAGGTTTAGAGAGATATGGACCAAATGCTGGCAAATGGGACTCAGTTTAGGATATTTGGTTGGCATGAACAAATTAGACTGGACGGTCTGCTTCTGTTCTGTACAACTCTCTGACTCTGTGTGTATACAAGAGGTTAACTCAGGATATTACTTTTCATTAAACTTCAAAACCAGAGGAAAAATTCAAATTGTAGAAAAGCCTTTTTGGAGCAGATTTCCGGAATTTATTTCAACAGGTGAAATCTGCTTCCATGAAGGTAAAATCTGGAGCAACTGGATTTAGGAAGCAATGTAGACCAACTTGTGCCTGCAATAAAAATCCTCTGAAGGACCTCAGCACCCGATCAAGCTCAATATTAAAGGTCTGAATTTGCTTCTGTGGAGTGCACAATTACTTAAGAAATATGTGAAGATGAAGTGAAATAGCAGAGCAATTTAACAAAACGCTCAAAACATTAAGGACTAGCAATCTAGAGATCTGGGTTCAAATCCCATCGTAGCAGATGGCAAATATGAATTTAGTTTATTAATAAAAGTGACGCCAGTCATGTTGAGCATGAAATTATTGAATTATTGTAAAAACCTATTCGGTGCACTAATATATGTTTGGGAATGATGTCCGCCTTCTTTCCTCGTCATGATCCCTTTTGGAGCCCCTTCACCAAGCGGTTAATTGCCACTCAGTTATTAACCGTGTGTCCGCGATACACGCTGGCCTTACCGCTAACCCACACTCACATGAATGAAAATAACATGGATGCTACAATAGAGGGGAGGGACCACTGAGACTCTTCCGGATCTATGAACTAAAATGGGCCCAACTGCCTCACTCATTATCACACACAAAAGAAAACAAAGATGCTGGAAATGTGAAACAAAAACAGAAATCGTTGGAGAAGCTCAGCAGGCCTGGCAACATCTTTGGATAGAGAGCTGAATTCTGAAGAAAGGTCACTGCATTCAAAACATTTACTCTGTTTTTCTCACTCCACAGAGGCCGACAGACTTGCTGAGTTTTTCCAGCGATTTCTGTTGTTACGCTCCCTGCCCTTGTGAACTGCAGAGATATTTTCTTAGGTTAAGCACCTGTCCTTTTGACATATGAAGGAATTTCCCCCTTCTCCAAATGGCTTTCAGGTAGCCTGCGAATCTCTCACCCTCTGCTTTTAAAAGGGGCCCATCAGACCAAACTGTGGAATCATTTGCAAATACCCGCCCCATTCTTGTTGCTCCCCCACGAGGTGGTATTTTACGTCACCTTACAAAATGCAATGAAAATGTAATGGAGAGAGGCAAAGCCTGTTTAGAAACGAGGGCGATCATACATGGATTGAAAATGAAAGCCTTGCTGAGTGTTTGCCCTCTGTGCCAGTTGCTGAGCCACAGCACGTACCGCTAGACTGGTGCTGGGTGTTTGTGTTTGACTAGGTCACTGACAGTGAAGTGCCAATGCCCGCTCCAAGCACCACACACACACACACACAAAAACCTGCACTCAACGTGGGCTGCCAGTTACCTTGGTAATGTGGGCAGCGCTCGGTGTGAAGCTGCTGCCACCTTCAGGTAATAGTCAGTCAGTCCCTGAGCCTGCCCCCGCCCCTGGCACGTTAATTTCACCGTGACAAACAAATACACATCTCTGTGTAACATCGAGGAAGGGAAAACAAAATATCTGCTGGAGTGGGAACCTCCTCCCTTCAAGAACGAGTCTGAACGAGGTCTCAAGGTGATTCGGAGTGTTTTTATTTCACATGAAACGTGCAAAGTTGTCACCTGTGCTGACATCTCTTGCGAGGAGGGGGTGACCGTGGTCTGCAGTGTTAACTGTTTGCTGCTGGCAGGCAATGAGCAGGGGACAGCTCTCTCTCTCTCTCTCTGCTCCAGCGTGTTGCCTGTTCAGTGTTTCCTCAGGCAGCGCACGGGCTCCTGTTCACCAGATTAACGCAATGGCTTCAGCGGCTCGTTCACATTCCTCAATAGGGAAAAGACATTCCCACACCACTGTCCCTATACGCCCACCCCCCGGTTCTTGCTCAGCTGGCTGACCAATCTTAGCTGCACACGGTCCACGGGCAAAACTGGCTCAAAATCGGAAAGGTAAAACACACTGTAGCCACAAGACATCAGGCACATCAAATCCCTGCTGAACCCTGTCAAGGGTTAACTCATTCATCCACTGCGCATTGTGAAAAAAACAGCACAATTCAAAATTAACACTTCCCACCACCTAAGTATCACACTGTGGATATATTAAGGAAATACATGTATCTATATAAATGGGGGAAAAAACAGGCAACGGGTTAGCAGTAACTGGAAATCCTCTACGTGTTCGTTTGTAAACAGATTGGATTAAAACACACACACACACATAGGGGAAATAGCTTCACAAATAAAAGAAACAAATACCTCGGAGTCGTACCACTTTAGGACCAGTTTGCTGGTGTTGGGTAAAAATTTGTTGTGAACGTGTTCTGTTGCCAGTTCGACGGCTGGTATGATGCCCTCGGAGATGCTCTCTGCCGCCTTGTTGATGGGCATCAGCCCCATGATGGGCAGCTTGGAGTCGGCGTCCAGGCGGCTGTTCCTGAAGCCCAGAGCCGAGCCGGAGAGCAAGCCCCAGCTCCACAGCACCAAGAGCGTCCCGAGGCGCCGCAGACAACGCCAGAAGAGGCCAGCTCGGTAGGTCCTGAGGATTGTCTGCATCCTGGAGGAGAAACCACACACACACACACACAAACACACAGACACACTCTCTCTCACACACACACACACTCTCACAGACCAGAGAGCCGCATTAGAAGGCAGGCATTGGAGCTGGGACTCGCTAGCTACCGCGATCTCTCTGTCTCTGTCTCTGAGTCTCTTTCCCTTCAGCCCTCCGAAGGTGTTGCAATCTGGTCCAGCCACTGAGCTGATCCGAGTTCAGTGCATTCCTCTCGCCCCTTCCTGCTCTTGCTGAGGGGTCCCGAATAACGTCTTGTTAACGTCGCTTGGCGCCCCCTCTCAACACCATTGATTCAAGTTGACGGACACAAAATATCTCGACACATAGATAGGTCTGTGCGCGTTGCCTTCTTCACCCCCTTCAGTGGGATTTCAGGAGCAGTTCAAAGCAAAGCCGAACCGCACGGCTCTGAAAAAAAAAATCCTGCAGAGGAAGCAGCGCCAAGCACCAAGCCTGTGTGCTGGTCTGGGTGTTAATGTGCAGGGGGGGGGGGAGGATAGAGCTCAGTACTTCACACTCTCCGCTCGTCCACAGCTCCCATCACATCCTGTCCAATCCACACAAGCGCAAGGAACGGGATAACAGGGGAAATCCCCACCGCCACGCTCTCCCCGCCAAACAAAACAATATCTCAGACCGGCACGGAGGGAGTTGGAGACTGGGTTCCCCTGGGGGGAGGCAGCCAGGTTGGCGAAGTGATGTTGATGGCCCGCAGCCTCTGCCGTTGCTTGTGTTCAGTCCGGTCAGAGCGGGCACTGCAGGTGACCAGCTCCGGGCTCCATCCTGGGCGGTGGGTCGGCAAGGGAAGGCCACCCGCAGCTCGGGGATTCCACGGTAATGTTCACACTGCCAGCATGCTGCCGGTGCTGGTGCCTGTGAACACCCAGGGTTACAGACAGGCGCAGAGCAACGCAGCCAGCCACGCTCCAGCCGCATTGGACTCAACCTCTGGCGGACTCGAAGGAGGAAAAACACAGGAGAGCTCAGCTCCTGGTGATATGGCCACTAACGCCATCACCAGCAATGAACTGACCACTATAGTTAAAAAGCACATGCCAGAATGAAACAGGGACGACTTTTGTGTTTGGTGACGGGGGGAGCATAAATCGAACCAGCTCATCACCGGGGCTTCTACTGTCAATCACTGAATTCATTTGCACTTCTCCCTATTACATTAACGAAAGTATTTGTTCCTGTACATCGCAGGCCAACATTGACCGGCGGCCAATTCAGCCACCGAGTTAGATTCCGTAAGTTGTAGAACAGCAATCACCTATTAACTATTCCCTCCTGTCGAGATCGGCATCTTGTCGCTATTTCATTTTGAATTATGGTTTTAGATCTGTTTTCAGCTTTGACTTTTCATTCCCACTTTCTCTCTGAGCTGTAATCCTGGTGTGCAGGAATCTCCTGGAGGCTTAGGGCTTTTTAAAAAAAATGAAGTGGAACTTGAGATGGAATGAGAGATTCGCCGTTTCGAAATCAGTTTGCTGTTCTAGTTTTAAACACCCTTAAGAATTTTTTTAAAATTATTGGAATGGAGGCGAAATTCTGGGGGGGGGACATCGCACCTTAAAAAGTGTGTTAGAAACTCACAATACTCGTGCCGTTAGAAGTTTGTAAGCATGTGTGATTTAGAACTTCGCTCGGTGTTCTCATTTTATCTGTTTCCGTCATTGGGCTGTAGGCATTTTAACCCAGATCGCTCATTACAATCATCATTGTTAAATAGTTTGGAAAATAACTTCATTTTGGAATGATTAACAAAAGCAATTCTAAATGACAAGTGAAAGTTGTCCTCGACAGCGGTGATTTGTCACTGTTACCCCTGTCAAGTCCCACTACTGAAACCAGCGAAATAAGAGAGGGCTACTACATTTCAGTCACTAAACTCCCAAGAAACGGGTTGCCTCTGTTATGTGGGCACTCTCTGAAGCAAGCAATTCCGTCTTTCAACCATCTCGCAGCAAATAAATCTATCCCTGATGATCATGTTTAAACCAGGAAACAATTATTAATATCGTTCGAAAATATCGTAGCCATGAGAACAGAAAGATGGATTTGACTCCTGGGACAAGAGTTACATGGTTTCCTGATAGCTTAGAGGAGAAAGTGAGGACTGCAGATGCTGGAGATCAGAGCTGAAAATGTGTTGCTGGAAAAGCGCAGCAGGTCAGGCAGCATCCAAGGAGCAGGAGAATCGACGTTTCAGGCATAAGCCCTTCTTCAGGAATGAGGAAAGTGTGTCCAGCAGGCTAAGATAAAAGGTAGGGAGGAGGGACTTGGGGGAGGGGCGTTGGGGGTGAAAGGAGGTCAAGCTGAGGGTGATAGGCTGGAGTGGGGGTGGGGCCGGAGAGGTCAGGAAGAAGATTGCAGGTTAGGAAGGCGGTGCTGAGTTCGAGGGATTTGACTGAGACAAGGTGGGGGGAGGGGAAATGAGGAAACTGGAGAAACCTGAGTTCATCCCTTGTGGTTGGGGGTTCCTAGGCAGAAGATGAGGCGCTCTTCCTCCAACTGTCGTGTTGCTATGGACTGGCGAAGGAGGAGTCCAAGGACCTGCATGTCCTTGGTGGAGTGGGAGGGGGAGTTGAAGTGTTGAGCCACGGGGTGGTTGGGTTGGTTGGTCCGGGTGTCCCAGAGGTGTTCTCTGAAATGTTCCGCAAGTAGGCAGCCTGTCTCCCCAATATAGAGGAGGCCACATCGGGTGCACTGGATGCAATAAATGATGTGTGTGGAGGTGCAGGTGAATTTGTGGTGGATATGGAAGGATCCCTTGGGGCCTTGGAGGGAAGTAAGGGGGGAGGTATGGGCACAAGTTTTGCATATATTGCGGTTGCAGGGGAAGGTGCCGGGAGTGGAGGTTGGGTTGGTGGGGGGTGTGGACCTGACGAGGTAGTCACGGAGGGAGTGGTCTTTTTGGAATGCTGTTAGGGGAGGGGAGGGAAATATGTCCCTGGTGGTGGGGTCCGTTTGCAGGTGGCAGAAATGACGACGGATGATACAATGGATATGGAGGTTGGTGGGTGGTAGGTGAGGACCAGTGGGGTTCTGTCCTGGTGGGGATTAGAGGGGCAGGGCTCAAGGGTGGAGGAGCGGGAAGTGGAAGAGATGCGGTGGAGAGCATCGTCAACCACGTCTGGGGGGAAATTGCGGTCTTTGAAGAAGGAGGCCATCTGGGTTGTACGGTATTGGAACTGGTCCTCCTGGGAGCAGATGCGGCGGAGACAAAGGATTTGGGAATATGGGATAGCGTTTTTACAGGGGGCAGGGTGGGAGGAGGTGTAGTCTAGGTAGCTGTGGGAGTCGGTCAGTTTATAGTAAATGTCCGTGTTGATTCGGTTGCCCGAGATAGAAATGGAAAGGTCTAGGAAGGGGGAGGGAGGAGTCTGAGATGGTCCAGGTGAATTTGAGTTCGGGGGAAGGTGTTGGTAAAGTGGATGAACTGTTCAACCTCCTCATGGCAGCACGAGGCAGCACTGATACAGTCATTGATGAAATGCAAAACTTGCGCCCACACCTCCCCCCTTACTTCCCTCCAAGGCCCCAAGGGATCCTTCCATATCCGCCACAAATTCATCTGCACCTTCACACACATCATTTATTGCATCCGCTGCACCCGATGTGGTCTCCTCTATATTGGGGAGACAGGCCGCCTACTTGCGAAACGTTTCAGAGGACAACTCTGGGACACCCGGACCCCGTGGCTCAACACTTCAACTCCCCCTCCCACTCCACCATGGATATGCAGATCCTTGGACTCCTCCATCGCCAGACCATAGCAACATGACAGTTGGAGGAAGAACGCCTCATCTTCCACCTAGGAATCCACCAACCACAAGAGATGAACTCAGATTTCTCCAGTTTCCTCATTTCCCCTCCCCCCACTTGTCTCAGTCAAATCCCTCAAACTCAGCACCACCTTCCTAACCTACAATCTTCTTCCTGACCTCTCCACCCCCACCCCCACTCCGGCCTATCACCCTCACCTTGACCTCCTTCCACCTATCACATTTCCAACGCCCCTCCCCCAAGTCCCTCCTCCCTACCTTTTACCTTAGCCTGCTGGACACACTTTCCTCATTCCTGAAGAAGGGCTCATGCCCGAAACGTCGATTCTCCTGCTCCTTGGATGTTGCCTGACCTGCTGCGCTTTTCCAGCAACACATTTTCAGCTCTGTTCTCCAGCATCTGCAGTCCTCACTTTCTCCCTGACGGGATCTATCTCAGGATACTGAATGATGCAAAGGAGGAGGTTGCTGGGGGTGGGCTTGGCAAAGATCTTTGTATCCTCTTTAGCCACAGGATAGGTCCCAGAAGACTGGAGAATAGCAAATGTTGTTTCTTTGTTGAAGAAGGGCAACAGGGATAATTCAGGTAATTTTAAGCCAATTAGCCTTACATTAAAGTGGTAGGGAATTTATTGAAGGTGATTCTTAGGGACAAGATCAACTCGCATTTGGAAAAAAAATTGACTGATTAGGTATAGTCAACATGGCTTTGTGAGAGGAGGTCTTGTTTCATAAATTTGATTGCATTTTTTGAGGATGTGATAAAAGATGATTGATGAGGGTAGGGCAGTGGATGTTGGTGACATGGACTTTACTAAAGGATTTAGCAAAGTCCCTCATGGTTGGCTGGTCCAAACAATTAAGTCACAAGAGATTTGCAACGAGTTGTCAGTTGGTTACAAAATTGGCTTGGTCATGGAAGGCAGAGGGCAGTTTTGGCAGTTTTTCTGACTGGAGGTCTGTGACCAGTGATGTTCTGCAAGAATCACTGCCGGGACCCTGTTGTTTGTAATTTATTTAAATGATTTGGATGAAACTGTAGGTGGTCCGATTAGTAAGTTTGCAGATGACACAAAAATTGGTGGTGTTGTGAGAGAGGTTGTCAAAGGGTACAGCAGGATATAGACAAACTGGAAGGTTGGGCAGAGAAATGGCAGATGGAGTTTAATCTGGGCAAGTGTGAAATGATGTATTTTGAGATGTCATATGCAAGAAGAAAGAATACAATAAATGGCCAGACCCTGAAAACAATTGATATACAGAGTGACATTGCAGTACAAGTCTATCACTCCCTGATATGCCAACACAAGTGGATAAGGTGATAAAGAAAGCATGCACCATGCTTACCTCCATCAGTTGGGATATTGAGACAGACCACATTTGGGGTATTGTAAGGAATTCTTGTCCACACACTATAGGCAGGATGTGGAGGCTTTGGAGAGCATGCAATAGAATTTTACGAGGATGTTGACTGCATTGGCTATAAAGAGAGGTTCAACAAACTTGGATTGCTTTCATGAGAGCATTAGAGGCTGAGGGGCAACTCAGTAGAGTATATAAGATTATGAGAGGCCTGGATAGTAAGGATAGTCAGTCTTTTTCCCAGGTTGGAAATGTTAAATACTAGGTGAATAGGTTTAAAGTGAGAGAGGCAATATGTGAGGCAAGTTTTTTTTAACAGAGTGTGGTAAGTGCCTGGAATAGCAACATTTAAGTGGCATGAGACAGAACCATGAACAGGCAGAGAATACAGGGATATGGACCATATGCAGGTAGATGGGATTGATTTAGAATGGCATCTTGGTCAGCACAGACATAGCAGGGTCTGCTTCTGTGCTGAACTGTTTTATGCTTCAATAGAACAGAAGTGGTCTCCAATAACTGAGGAATAATACATATTACTCTATCATTTCAAAAATAGTGTAGTATCAATTTGAGATTCATTTGGTCATTGAGCTACTATCCTTTGTGTGGATGGGAGTTAAAAGAAATCCACAAGGTGCTGTCAATGTTCATCAAAAGAGCACAACAAATTATAAGAGAAAAAAATTCTAGCAGATTTATAAAATAAGTGTTTTTTGAAGAGTTCTTGTGGTTTTTCAACTTTATCATCCACTGAATATAATCTGTTTATGTCTTCTAAAGCGTTTTGATAAGATATTTATGAATGTTGTAACTTGTAGAATTGCTGTCCATTTTGCCATACAGGTGAAATAAGTATTTGACAATAAGTTGAAATACATCAGGGTGGGAACAATGGCCAGAAGAGTAATGAAGGGTTCTTCTCTTGGTTACCAGCTGTTCACTCTTTACAGACCTGTAGAGGGAGCTTTATAATTTATAACAATTTCCCACAACGTCAAATTATGTGCCAGATTGGAAGCATTTAAAGTAATATGTGCTCATTGAGTGGGAAAACCAAGGAATGGCAGATGATTTTTAATGGAATTCAATGTATGGTCATGCATGTTGAAGCACAAGATGGATATAAATTCGTAAAAGTGGAAGAGGTATAATGTGAAGATCTATGTATTTGATTTGACATGTGAGTCAGCTTTGGAAGTTGACCATGAAATTGAACCATGGATACAGTATCATAATAAAAAACAACCTATTTTGGACTTTAATGAGGATAAATAACTTCACTCAAAAGGTAAAAAATCTTTGGAATTTTTTTATCTCAGAGTCATGTGAAGGCTCAATCATTGGGCATATTCAAGAGAGATGCTCTTGGGTGCTCCGGTTTCCTCCCACAGTCCAAAGATGTGCAGGTCAGGTGAATTGGCCATGCTAAATTGTCCATAGTGTTAGGTGCATTAGTCAGAGGGAAATGGGTCTGGGTGGGTTACTCTTCAGAGGGTCAGTGTGGACTGGTTGGGCCGAAGGACTTGTTTCCACACTGTAGGGTGTCTAGTATGAGTTTCTACAAAGATTACGTGTTTCAAAGATAACAATAAGACACAACTGGTGATTTTGTATCTGAATTAGCGTACCATTCATAAACAAAGTAAACAAAGATATAGTACACATTATAGCAAACAAAGACAGCCAGTTCTGCTCTAACACTATAGTTCTGTTCTCGTGAGATCCCATGTTCTAAGAAAATAATGTAATAGCAGCACCATTTAAACTAATGGGGCTGGAATCATATTATAACCAATACACTGCACACATTTTAAAACTTTGTGTGAGAGAAACAGTGTCCCCACTTCATCAGTCGTGTTGTAGTGAATTAATATTAATGCAATATGCATTTTAGGAGAACGACCTGTAAGATAAATAGCCATTATGGAGGGTGACAAAGATTGAGTTCTGAGTAATGAGGGTTGTATCCAAGAAGAACAAGGTAGCAGGTGAAGATGGAGAGACAGCACTGCTGATCAAGGATGGCATTGGTGCAACGGTTAGAGATTACCATGGTTCCCTTTGATTACTTTTGATGCTGTTTTCAGTTCCCATTCCCATGCTGGTTGCAAATTCTTTGCTGCTATATCACTCTGTTTTCAGTTCCAATTCCGATGTTGGTTGTGAATTATTTTCTATGGTTTCACATGGTTTTCAGTCTCCCTAATGCCATGCTGATTGTTGGAAGATGAAAGCAACAGTGTTTTGTTTTATTGAAGGACTGCAATTCTGTGGAGAGTGTGGTGTGTAATAAATTTAAGGCTCTTATGGCCCAGGGAGAATGTCCCAGTTTCTGGACCAAAGGCCCAGGTTCATGTCCTATCTACCCCAAAGACATGCAGTAAAACATCTAAACTGGTTGATTTAAAAATACTTAATAAGGGTGTTCATTTCTGTGATTTAAAATATAACTTGCCTCCAAAAATAATGTGTTATTAAGTATTTTTAATCATTTGTGAAAATTCTTAGAATATGAAATATTGCTGTGTTTTTGATCTTGTAACTGGCATTTTGACTTTCTTTTGAAACACATTTTGTCTCTATGGTGACATAGCATGTATCATACTAGAATAACAACAACTTGCATTTATATTTCACCTTTAAAATTGTCAACCATCCGTAGGCATATCATAGAAGTGGTATCAAATGAATTTTCACATGAAACCAGATAAGGAAATCTGAGGACAGACAAATAAAAGCTCAGCAATGAGTTAAGGTTTAAGACATGCTTTAAAGAACACAGTGAAAGACAGAGAGGCTTGGGTTGAGAGGGATTCCAGAGCTCAGATTCCAAATATGACCACTAGTGCCAATGAAATCAAGAATACCACATCATTCATTTCGTCATCCCACATATTCTGCTCAACAGAAAGTGGCTGATTGTCTGCTGCTGTTTCAATCAGACTATTTCACTTAGCTGTTAATCATTGCCTTCCATTCTCAAGGGTTAGGTAAACAAGCGGGTCGTAAGTTTATCTCAGCTGATATGGGAGTCAAACCCACTGGCACTCATCTGAACCAACCAAATCATCAGCCAACTGAGTTAACTGGACTCACCACATCAAAACAAGCTTTCAGAAGATGCGTAAAGATGGAGCATTTACTTTTCATTCAATATATTTGCTGAATGCATTGGCTCTCATTCAAAACTGGGTCAACATGACAGTTTTCTTGCTGAAAATGTGCAAATTGAGTGATAACTCTTGTTTACACAGGCTTGCGTCACACAGCTGCAAAGAGACAATTTTTAGCAAAGGGCTTTTAGCAAGATAAGCCACAATATAAACATATGCAATAGATGGGACAAAATAGGGAACCAGAAAGATTGCCCCACAATCATTTGTTTGTGATGTGCTTACAGCAAATATCTGTATTTCTGTTCCATCTGTGATTAGACAAAATGAAAATAAACAGAGCAAAAATGGCAGGAAATGAAATTGAGATAAGATTCTTTGGCAAAATCCTTAAGGCTCTTGGGGGATCATATACAAAAACACCAGAATAGCTTCTAGAGGCATGAGATGAACAAACAAATATTTCTGACCAAGAAGTAGATATAAAAGAAATTCAACACTTTTTCCGAAACAGAATTTAAGAGATGGAACTGAGAAGAAGCAACAAAAGAAAGCATTAGAGTAAACAAGGATTTTGAATAAGACTTTTCTCCATTATAAGACCATAACACCATAAGACATAGGAGTGGAAGTAAGGCCATTCAGCCCATCGAGTCCACTCCACCATTCAATCATGGCCGATGGGCATTTCAACTCCACAACTCTTGTATGTTTAGGTTGTACTCCTTACAAAAGAGAAGCTTAACAGCTGATTTATTTCAAAATCATAAGAGAGCCAGACAGAGTAGATCAAGAGAAACTGTGCCACTTAATAGAAGGGTCAAGAACCAGAGGAAACTTGAAAAATGAACCAAAGAGGCATGATGAGGAGAAATTTTACTTAAGCAGCAAATAGTTTGAATGCATTCCCTGGAAGCAAATTCAATTGTCAAAGTGAATTGGATAAACACCTGTAGAAGAAAAAGAAATGTGGGCACAAGGAAGGGAGAGTACATTTGATGAGGTAGATCACTCCTGCAGAGATCTGGCAAAAGCTCACTGGACCAAATTGCCTCTCTCTGCAATAGAATGGTCATACATTTCTGTGGACAGAAAGCAGACCCGAGTACTAATTTCAGCAAAAGTACTGTGGTAAGGTGGTCTTCAAGGGATTTGTTATGCTTCAAGTAGTTGAGACGTTTTTATGAATTAATGTAGTGAATGATAAAAGGATGGCTAAGCAATTAAGGTTAATATTAATTAGTATGCAAATCAGTTTGTACATACTTGCAAGATATGCCCAGGAGTTAAGTGTGTGTAAATAGCTGACAGCATCAGATGCACTGGTGATAAATAAGTAGCTTTAAGTATGACATTATCTTAATTAGAAAGTTTGTGAGAAAGATAGTACAATGACTTGATGATAACATAAATATAGTAGAGCAAGAACTCATTCAACAAGTTATCTGATATATCCATGCATCTGATTTGGGAAGGCGATGACTTAGTGGTATTTTTGCTAGGCTATAAATCCAAATACCTAGAATATGTTCTGGGGACCTTGGTTCAAATCCCACCAAGACAGATGGCAGGATTTGAATCAATAAAAATCTGGACTTAAAAGTGTGATAATGATCACAACGCTAATTTTGGGAAAAGCTCATTTGCTTCACTAATGTCCTTTGGGGAAGGAAACAGGCATCCTTATCTGGTCTGGCCTAAATGTGACTCCAGACCCACAAGCCATGACTCTAATTAGGGGTGGGCAATGAATGCCCACATTCTATGAATGAATAAGAAAAGACTATAGATCTATTTGGTCAATACATGGACCATATAAAAATGTTATGAGCCATAGCTGTTTTGTATACAATTGGATTTGCATACAATTTTCAATCTGACCTCTCTTGCATGTTTGAAATGTGGAAGATAAAAGAGTTATGCACAATTCCTGGGGAAAAATGCATTGACATCAGTGATCTTTATTTCATAGTTGTAGTTTATTGGGACAATGATGGAGCAGTATCTTAATCACTGATGTCTGAATAGATCATTATAGGATGAACACAAAGTGTTTTGTGAGTGCAGTTCATATAATCCTGTGCTTGAGCAAGTTATGATGTCAAAAGAAAAAACATTTGCCACCCCATATGGCGTTTCTGCCATGCTAATGTTAACGTATGTCTCACTGTAGTGAAACAGAGCATCTGTCAACTGTGTGCTGGAAGAGTGGAAGATTGCTTATCTTTCTGAAAAGGTATGGAAAAGCCCTACAGCCAATATGTTTACAGTAATTTTGGCTGATGGCTTGGGTGTTCTGAGTCCCTATTCTTTTATTATAGAACTGTATTGGCAAACTGTTCTGTCATGAAAATAATGAGTTCGAGTCACATTAAGAGACAGAAATGTATGAGGAGTGAATGACTCATACCCCCAGTCCCGAACTAAAGTTGGCACTTTGTCAAAAGTTGGAGAACAAGTCTGTCCTGCAGGCATAAAGTACTGCCAGGGGCTAGGTTAATGCAAAGGTGGATGTTATTTCTCAACAGCAGAAGCCCTACTTCTGCAACTATGGTCAACCCAAACAATTTTGGCAGCAACAGCATTCCTAAGTAGGTCCTGCCAGGACTGCAGGTAGGTCCATCAAGGAGGTCCAATGAAACCTAGAAGCAACCGTATCTGGCACATTTGCAAAGGGGATGCCCATCTTAGGTAAAAGGGTGAGAGGTGATAGGTTTTGAAGCATGGGCAGGGAAGAAAGTCTCCAAAAGAGCAAAGGGCACCCTCTGAAAATGATACACTCTTTCCTTCCTGTTGATTTAAAAACTTAAAAGAAAAGATATATCCACTCCCACCTGACTGTCTATGCCATCAGTATTAGAATATGGGCAGGTGCACATTAGAATCAACAGGTTTATTTAGAAACACAATTGATTTCTAATTATTCAGTGACGTATGGCGAATGAGCTGCTAACTTTGGTAGATGATGGCAAGGTGATGAGTTTGTTACCCAACCTTTGATACATGAGTCTTGCTGAAAATACACATGGTAGAGGCATGTAATATCAAGCCAAGTTTATTAGTTTCTCGAGAGGGTCAGTTAGCTCAGTTGGCTGATTTGTGACATAGTTAGTGTGTGTTCAATTTCCGCACTTGCTGAGGTTGCCATAAAGGAATCTACTTCTTAACCTCGTCCCCTCCCTGAGCTGTGGTGACCCTCAGGTTAAATCACTACCACTTTGACTCCTTGTAATGAGAAAGCAGCCTTATGATCTGGTAGGACTATAGCAACTTTACATTCATTAGATTCTCAGATAAATTATCACAAGGAACTCAGACAGTAATATGCAGTCTAATATGAAGTCCATACTATTCATATTAGAACTGGATTGGGAGCATTAAATGACTCTTCGTTTGTGGTTTTTGGTCTTCAGACTCTTATTTTCTCTGTCTCTGTCTGTCTCTTTTGCCCTTTCTCTTTTATCTTGTCTTGCTTATTCTTCTTTTGAATGGTTACATATGGAGACAAGGTCAGGTCATTTACCTCATGGCTGATATCCAATTAATCGCTCTCATTTTTAAATGATCTTTAGCCCCATCCGTAAGTATACTTTCCTTGCCTAATCAGGAATAGCTAATGTGGCTGCTGCTAACTTTTAATATCTATGTTAAATAATGCCCTATGTTTGTACAGCATCTCAATTATCATGACAGTGATCAAATACGGACAATCAATTCTCAAATTCCATTTTCAGATTTTAATATCTGGGATCATTATGGAGTTAATTAAAAGAAAGATTTTAAAATTGCCACAGCAATCAGCTGACCATATAGATTATATAAGCTTTCTGAAACTAACGTGGAACAAAAACATCTATTTGAACCAAAATTAATATTTTTATCAAAAGACACCTAAACTAGTCAGGCTAGAGGAATCACTTGTCTAGTAAATTTCACAGATTAGAGATGAAAAACACTGCCTCCAATTATCGAGCAAGGAAGCAAGGGACTTGGACATTGGAATGTTCAAACCAGCTAAATCTCAGTGAATTGCTTTTGGCAGAATGGAAGAGATGGATTTGTGACTGCAGCCAATTTGAGGAACTGCTCTTTCAGTCTCTCAGGAAGGAAAAGCCTCTAGTCACAGAGTTGATTTAAAGGATATATCAGAAAACTCAAAGGTAAAGAGAAATATTCACGACTGCTGAGGATACAAGACAATAATTAAATGACTAACCTAAAAACAAAGAACTGTAGATGCTGAAAATCTGAAACAACGACAGAAATTACTAGAGAAATACAATCTGTCTGGCTGCATCTTTGGAAAGAAAGCAGAGTTAACATTTAGAGTCCTGTGATTTTGTACCAGTTTTGATTCTACTGTTGTTAAAATACTGAATGGACTGACAAACTCTTAACATGTGCCTGTACCTGTGTTTTTGTTTTTGCTGCTATTTACCTATTATTTACTATCTATGCCACTTCATTATGCAATCTGCCTGTATTGCTCGCAAAACAAAGCTTTTCACTGTGCCTTGGTACACGTGACAATAAATTTAATTCAATACAGAGAAACCTTGATTATCCGAATGAGATGAGCAGGCACTATTTTGTTCAGATAATTGATTATTTGGTTAATTGATTAAATGCCTCTCCTCTTTGGCTCGGAGTTTTCTGAAGTTTCCTTTTTCCTTACTCTGCCTGCCTTGCTCCCTCTCTCTGTCTCAGGGTTTGTTTCTGAGCAGACACACACTTGTGTGTAAGGGACCTGCAGCATTACTGAAGTCTACCACTGCCCCCCTCACCCCCCAACCCAATTAGTTCAATGGGATTGACACAGCGAGCACTTGCTAAGTCCACTCCCCGTTCAAGAGACTAGGCAGCAGCACACTGCGCGTGAGCCGCTGTCATTCCCCCATCTGCTACCCCCCCAACCACGTCCACCCCCATGCTCCAGGCCGCCCTATCTCCCCAGCCTCCCCATCCACATCACCGTCATCCCCTTGAGCCCCCCCTTCCAACACCCTCCCAGCCCCCACCCTCTCCTGGGGCAGCCGGACTGGACACCAAAAATAAAACTGCTGCTGCCTTTGGTGGATGAGTCTCAAAATAGCACACACAAACACACACACACACATACACATACACACACACATACCCACGCACATACACACACATACACACACACGCACATACACGCACATACACACACACACAAACATATACACACACATGTACACACACAGAGGCACGCCCACACACACATATATGCACATACACACACACGCAAATACACACGCACACACACGCACACACACACATGAACATATACACACACATGCACACACACACACAAACATATACACACACATACACACACACGCACGCACACACATACACACGCACATACACGCACATACACACACACATACATACGCACACACACGCACATACACACATACACATGATGGAGAAGGTTTGGGTAGATGAAGTGCTCCTGAAAAAGCACATGGATCACATCACGAGAGCTGCAAAACAGTGCAGGAACAAAACATGCCTGTCTCTTCAACGACTCTTCAAACAGTCAGAGATTGTGTCAGAACTAATGTGTTCTTGCCTTCTGTCTAATGTCGAAGAAACCTCATCGTCTGCAATAGGCACAGTGGATATCATAGCCTTGATGCCTTTACCACCTGAAGAAGAGGATGAATTTCTTCTGAGAGGCTCCAGGCACAAGAGGCGGGCCATGGCTCAGTACATGCCACCCGTATCTGAGATTAAGTTGGAGGAACCAAACCCGGAGCAAAGATGCCACAGGAAAGGCAATCTTTGCAAACCATTAGGTTGAATGTTAGCTTCTGATAATAAAATTAAGTTTTAATAATTGCTATTGTTGCTAATAATTTAATAATCCTATGTAACGCTCAAGTGCATCATTTGTTGTGGTACCAACCATTGGTTGCTGTAGTTGGGATCCTTTCCAGACTGAATATAAAAACTTATTTTATATTCATTCATGAGTTGTGGTGTCAATGGCTGGGCCAGCATTTATTATCCATCGTTAATTGCTGTTTGAGAAGCTGGTGGGTGGCTCCCTTCTTGGACTGTTGTGAGGTGACAGGAATCCATAATGCCATTAAAGATTGAACTTCAGGATTGTGGCTCCATGTCAATGAACAAATGACAATTTAGTTTCAAATCAAGATTGACCTAGCCAATTTGCAGATGTAAAATCAATTGATCAATACATTGATCAATTAATGTATTGGCAGCAAGAGGTTTGATAGTTTGATAGCTGCTGCTATTTTGGGATAGCATGGTGGTTCAGTGGTTAGCATTGCTGCCTCCCAGTGCCAGGGACCTGGGTTCAATTCCTGTCTTGAGTGATTATCTGTGTGGAGTTTGCATGTTCTCCCCACGTCTTTGTGGGTTGCTCCAGCTGCTCTGGTTTCCTTCCACAATCCAAAGGTGTGCAGGTCAGGTGAATTGGTCATGCTAAATTGCCCATAGTGATAGGTGCAGTAGTCAGCATAAATATACGCTAGGGGAATGGGTCTGGATGGGTTACTCTTCAGAGGGTTGGTGTGGACTTGTTGGGCTGAAGGGCCTGTTTCCAAACTGTAGAGAATCTTTAAAAAAAATTAAACCACTGCTGCAATGCCATGTTGTACAACAGCATATTTCCCCTGATTTAAGAGCTGTAATCAAGTGTCTCCCTTTGTCTCCACAAAACTATTGACAACACAAAGAACAATGTACAACATAAATAATTCCATAGACTTTGACAAAAATGTAAGAATTCCATAAACCTAAATGGATTTTAAGCAATTTTATGCATGCTGCGCACTAAAGTTTGTATCCAAAGTATATTCTGTAGTTACAATTAAGTTAATAAAATGTAAGAATTCCATAAACCTAAATGGATTTTAAGCAATTTTATGCATGCTGCGCACTAAAGTTTGTATCCAAAGTATATTCTGTAGTTACAATTAAGTTAATAAAATATAGGTTTTAAAACATCAGCATCATGTTTCTGTTCAAGATTTGAGGAGAAAAATAGAGTGGGAATTGTGTCCTGCTGCTGAGAACCCTCCTGCTGCAGCTGGGGGGCTAACCAAATTATTATAATACAGATGAGCTCTCAACATGATTTGTTTGCACTATTTTCTTCCACAAAAAGGAGAGAAAAACAACACCTGGCATGAATATCTGTACAACTATTCATAGTCATATCCTCTCCAGGCAATTACCTATACTTATGGCACTCGAATACCTTTATGTTGTAAAGTAGTGCACTTTATTGCAAGAAGGAATAACAAGATCGATTCACATTAACTGCATAAGACATTTAAGGATATCCCAGCAAGATACACCTGAGATACGTAAAGGCATGGACATAATATTAGCTCAGCTGGTGACATGAGAAATAATATGTCACTGTAGGATGTAAAAGTCTATCTATTACAAACTCATCACTTCCTACATCTAGCTTGACTACCCTTCTTGCATTTGGAGAAATGTGCAGTCCACTCTCTCACGAGTAAAAGTTAGCAAGCTTTATGAGCATAACTTTTTTTTAATCATTCATGGGATAGTGTGGGTCTTGCTGGCTTTTTGCTATCCCCTTGAGAAGGTGATAGTGTGTATTGCCTTCTTGAACTGTTGTAGTCCATATGCTATAGGTAGATCTCAATGCCCTTAGGGAGAGAACTTAAAGATTTTGACCGAACAACATTGCAGGAATGGTGATATATTTCCAAGTCAAGATGGTGAGTGGCTTGTTGGGGCAGGGGGGAGCTGGAATCGTACAAGTGGTGGTGTTGCCATGAATCTCCTCCTACCAGATAGAAGTAGTCATGGGCTAGAAGGTGCTATCTAATGAGCCTTGCTGAATGTCTGCAGTGTATTTGTGCGTGACACACACTGCTGTTACTGAATGAGGGAGTGAATACTTGTGGACATGGTGCCAGTCAAGTGGGCTGATTTACTCTGAAGGGCATCAAATTTCTTTTGTGTTGATGGAGCTGCACTCATCCCGGCAAGCAGAGAGTATTCCATCACACTCCTGAGGTGAGTTAGTCACTGTAGGATTTCTAGCCTCTGACCCTCTCTTGTAACCATAATATTTATATAGCTAGTCCAGTTCAGTTTCTGGCTTATGATAGCCCCCAGAACAGGGTGTGGTAAAAGAAATAATGCTGCTTCAGACTTACAGACACAGACTTTATTTCCATATGACATAGCTCCTTCTGCAATTCTCAAACATGGGTTGCTTTTAGCACAGCCAATCCATTTCCATCCACTCATAGCCTCAATTATCACCTTTCTAGTTTTTCCTGTTCCCTTGCTTATTATCAACCAGCCCTTTGTCTGCCTAACTCTTTCCCCTCTTTCTCTGGGCTGTGTGTCCACCCATCTGGTCATTGCTCCACTCTTCCCCAAGACATTATAAGACCATAAGACCATAAGACCATAAGACATAGGAGTGGAAGTAAGGCCATTCGGCCCATCGAGTCCACTCCGCCATTCAATCATGGCTGATGCGCATTTCAGCTCCACTTACCAGCGTTCTCCCCGTAGCCCTTAATTCCTCTAGACAACAAGAATCTATCAATCTCGGCCTTGAAGACGTTTAGCGTCCCGGCTTCCTCTGCACTCCGTGGCAATGAATTCCACATAGCTTATTATCTTATGGTCTTATTATCCTCATAGTTCGCTCATTATGAAATCATCTATATATCTATTATATTTACGACTTTCTCATCTCCCTCCAAGTCTGAGTTCACACATTCAGGCTAAATAACGTTTCACAATTTTCTAAAAATGCACTCTCCTCAGACTTCCCAAAAATGTATTCTCCTCAGACACTTGCAATGTCAAAGGATTCAAGCATATGAGCCAAGTGTTGGAAAATGGAATTAGAATAGTAAGGCGCTTGTTTTGACTAGTTCAGACTGAAAGAACTGAATTTCCTTTTTCTGTGCTGTACACCTCAATGACTCTATGACTTGGAAGAGTGATAGTTACTACTTGAGGACAATTCATCATTATTGTAATCTGTGAAACATTTCTTTCACAAGAGGATCTTTTAGTTCTTGTTTAGATTTTGGATGGCATCATAACTTGCTCATCTTATTGTTGGTCCATTAACTTATCTATAAAACCATTAATCTCTGGAGTTTCCTTCATAAAAGAGTTCCATATTTGTCCCATAACCTTGTCACAAAGCTGATCCTTTTACAAGGTTATGTTGTCTTTGATTTTTTTTCAGAGAGGTTCTAAACAACCCTGGGTTCCAACGTGTCTGAATTTTGAATGGTTAATTAGGGCCTTTTTGTTTATACCTAATAGATAATGCTTTAGGCAGAAAGCTTTCAAGTCTTTTTAAAAAGGAACTGGTATAATCAAGGGGGCATGGCCAGCTCTCTAGCTGTGCAGATCATTTCAGTTTGGGGGTTAGTTGAGTCAGGGTCATAGTTGAAAGTGGAAGCTCTATCACCATCCTTCTGCCCATCTGATTTTGTAACCTGTAAGCTTTTTGTGTCATTTTTACTCTTGGTGCTAAGGGGTCTGTTTATTGGGATTGTTGCAAGTATTTTGGAACAGCATCACTAAGCGGGATAACCTGTCAGGTTCAGATAGGACAAGTTATTCAGGTATTCTATTTTCAGTTTGTTGTGTTTCATTCCACAATTTTGTAAATAAATTCTGTTTGTTTAAAACTTGGCAGTCTGACCAGCTAATTCACTCCAGGAATATCCACTATACCCTTACCTGAAACAAATAGCAAAATTACGGTCTAGGCTACCTGCTTAAAAATGTTTTGAGGGGTCAGGCATGGTCCACATAAACCTCTTATTGGAAACCTTTAATACTGTGAATGTTCATTGTGGAAAGCAATTGTTCTGTTGAAACAGGTATTTTCTTCCTTTGGTATCCTAGATTTCTAAATCAGGCAATCTCTTTCTAATTGGAAGCAGTTCCCTCTTTTTTGTAGCATCCTGGATACATAAACCATTGATCAATGAATGTTGACTTGTCTCCAATGATGGTGTTGGCAGCTCATCTCTTAAGTGTGTTTGGTGAATGGTGAATTATTAAGTGCCAATATCTTTCTAAAAAGTGTTGCCTGTAGTTAGCATTTAACGGGCTTTTACTGTGATAAAAATTCAAGTAAGGCAAGAATACATAGTAGGTTCTTTCCAACCTTAGACAGAGAAAAGATTCTGCTGGAGATCTTTAGTCGATTAGATAGACCAGTCCAATCTAGTTGTTGCACTGTGTCTACAAAGAGCATACATACACCAGTTTCCATGTGGCTTGTGAGCAAAGTGTTGGCTTAAACCACAGTGCGTTCGGTTAGTAATGTGAGGTGAATTGGAAAGGTAATGCATTATTACCTTTTTTGTTAACTTTCTCCACCATCTAGCACTTGGCTCCTATTTTGGGGCAATGGGAAGGGTTGTTGGTGAGTAACTCATAAACTATTCAACCTATATTAGTCATTAAGTTAAAAATGGAAGGGCAGTTCAGGTAAGTAGAATGTGTAGCTCATGGAATGTAGGAATTGATCTGAGACAAACACATCTGCATAAAGTGTGACTGTTTTTACAAGCTGGATCTCCAAGTTTTGCAGTTGGACTCACTGTTGTGTATCCACAAGGTAGAGGACAATGTGGACAGCCTTAAGGAGATGGTCACATTACAATCTGAGAACATGCAGACTGATAGGGATGGGTGACTGCTGGGCAGTACAAGAAAAACTGGCAGGTACTGTTGGAATCCCCTGAAATGACTTTGCTCACAAATTGGCTTTCTGCTTTGCTACTGGAGAATAGAAATAGGAGAATTGAGACAACTAACCTGTGGCTAGAAAGCTGGTGCAGGAAGAAAGGCCTTAGATTTCCATGGTGTTGAGAACTGGTTCTGGGACAGGTGGGATCTGTGCTGGATGGATAGGTTGTGTCTTGGCAGGACTGGGATCTTTTGCCCGAAACGTCAATTTTACTGCTCCTCAGATGCTGCCTGAACTGCTGTGCTCTTCCAGCATCACTAATCCAGAATCTGGTTTCCAGCATCTGCAGTCATTGTTTTTAACTAGGACTGGGATCAACATCTAACCTCTAAGAAAGATTTGCTTTATCTATTGAGGAGGTTTTAAACTAGATTGGAAGGAATGGAAGCCTGAGAAGAGCTCAACTTCAAGGGAAATAAATGTAGTAAAAGGAAGTAGAAGAGTAATAAGCAAAACAAGCATCAATATAATGAAAATTGAGAATAATGTTAAAAAGGCTAAAAGCACTCTATCTGAACAAACATTGCATTTGAAAAAATGTTGATGATTTGAATGCACAAATTGAGGTAAATGGACATGGTTTAATTACCACTATAGAGACACAACTACAAGATAATCAATGTTGGGAAATAAATATTCAAAGATGTTCTACATTTAGGAAGAATAGTCAAAGAAGAAAAGACATTGGCTAGGTTAGACTGGGAAAATGTTCTAAAAAAGGGTGGCATGGTGGCACAGTAGTTAGCACTGCTGCCTCACAGTGCCAGAGGACCCAGGTTCCATTCCCACCTCAGACAACTGTCTGTGTGGAGTTTGCACATTCTCCCTGTGTCTGCATGGGTTTCCTCCGGGTGCTCTGGTTTCCTCCCACAGTCCAAAAATGTGCAGGTTAGGTGAATTGGCCAGGCTAAATTGCGCACAGTGTTAGGTGTAGGGGAATGGGTCTGGGTGGGTTGATCTTCGGAGGGTTGGTGTGGACTTGTTGGGCTGAAGGGCCTGTTTCCACACTGTAAGTAATCTAATCAAGATTTTATCGTAGATAGGTAATGATCAGTATTTAAAGAAATATTCCAAGATTGCCAATGGATAAAGATTTCACCAAGGTAGAAGGGGAATGATTCATGCTTAATGAAAGAAGTTAAAGTTTGTATGACATCAAAAGAAGTAGTTTATAAGAATGCCAGAAATTGTGTTTAAGCCTGAGAATTCGTAGCAATTTTGGAACCAGCAATGTGGAGTCAAGAAAATGATGAGGAAAGGGATAAGAGAAGATGGACATAAACAAGCAAGGAACAAAAAAAATGTGGAAGATCCTGTCAATATGTGAAAACGAAAAGGTTACAATGATAAATGTGGGCCCAATTACATGTGGGGACAGGAGGATTTATAGTGGAAAACAGGGAATTGACAGAGAAACTAAATAATTATTTTCCACCTGCCTTCACAGAAAATACATAAACCTCCCCGAATTATCAGGTGACTAAAGGGCTAGTGGAACTGAAATCAGCATTACCGAAGAGTAATACACTTTCTCTCTTATTTTTTTGGTTGCTGGGCCTCTGAGGTCAGCACAGCAGCACTTTCCCAAACCAGAAAACATTGCAGTAGCACGCTGACTGGCAAACAAGTTCTGAGTGGCCATGCAATCATGTAGTTTAGAGGAAACACTGGTAAAAAGGAGGTCTTACTTGGAAAAAGTAACTGGATTGAAGGGTAAACATCTCCTGAACCAGAAAAATTCCATTCCAGAATATTGAAACATTCTCAGAGCTCTGTGATTTCTTACCATTTAGATTATATGAATATCTTTCATTCTTCCTGCCAACATGAACAAGTTCACATTTTTCCATATTCTACTCTATTTTTCCATATCTTTGCCCATTCATGTAACCTATCTATATCTACTTGTAGCCTCCTTTCATGGCCAAATGTATTTTCTGATTTATTTGATGTCATCAGCAAACTTGACAACCATACTTCTGACACTTCATCAAGTCTTTTCTATAAATTGTAACCCATTGAGGGACTATCATAGATCCCAGTGGCACACTATTCATGACATTTTGCCACCTTAAAAAAGATGAATTTTATGCATGCTCTTTCATTCTTGTTAGCAGGCAATCTTCTATCTGTGGCAATATATGATCTACTACTCCATGGGTTTTTATTTTCAGCAATAATCTTTGATGTGGAACTTTATCATGTGCCTTCTGGAAATTTAAGAACTGTACATTCAATAGTTTACCCAGTTTACACCCCTTTACACATCTTTGCAATGAACTCCAATCCATTAATTAAATATGATTTCCATTTCATAAACCATGTTGCCTCTGCCTGATTATCCTAAACTTATCTCAAACTTGTCCTGTTATTATGTCTTTAGTAATAACTTCTAACATTCCCCTATGATAGGACCTGAGCATTTGAAAAACCATTGCCCCAAGAATGTACTCTGCATCACTTCCTTGGTAATTGTGATTTTCCTGAGTTCCTCCATCCCTTCATTTCATGATTTACCTCTGCTTCTGGGACGTTACTCATATTCTCCATAAAGAAAACTAATCCAAATTATCAGATGTTCAATTTATCTGTAATTTCCTTATTTTCTAATACTAATTTTCTGATCCCACTTCTGAGAGGGCCAGTGCTTACATTGTTAACTATTTTCATTTCAAAATTGTCATAGAAACTTTTATTATCTGTTTTTATGTCTCTGGATACCTTTCTCTCATTGCATAGATTTGTTCTCCTTATTCATTCCTTGGTCATTCTTTTCTTTTTCATATTATTTATATCTTCACCTCATTTCGTGTAATTACATCCTTTTTTCCCTCTTTGAAACTCTCTTTAATATTATGAGTTAATCAAAGATGGTTGGTCTGTCCCATAGAATTTATTTTATTCTTTGGAGTGTATTTATTACATGTATTCTGGAATATTCCCTTAAATGTCAAACATTACATCTTTAGTTATGTATTCTTTAACCTAATTTGCCAAATCACTTTAGCAGTCCTCTCACTCACAAACCAAATCCAAAATTGCAATTATATTATGGCTGCTGTTACCTCGGAGAACTTTAATATGATATCATTACTTCAACCTTTCTCATTGCATAATACCAGGTCTAGTGCACTCTTTTCATTGGTTGGCTCCAGAACAAGCTGTTGTAAATAAACTATCTGACTTGATTTAATTTGAGTTGATTTAACTGTTGTCACATGTACTGAGATACATTGAAAAGAATTGTTCTGTGTGCTATTTGTACCATATACAAGTACATCAGGGTAATAGAACAGAATGCAGAATGTAGTGTTACAGCTACAAAGAAGAGAAAGATTAATTTTAATATATGAGAGATCATTCAGAAATCTAATGACAGTGGGAAGAAACCGTTTTTGGATCTGTTGATACATGATTTCAAACCTTTGTATCTTCTGCCCAATAGAAAAGGGCGGAAGAGTTCATAGCTGAGGTGGGAGGGGTCATTGATTATGCTGGCTGCTTTCCTGAGACAGCAAGAAATATACATGGAGTTAATGGATGGAAGGCCAGTGCGTGTGATGGACTGGGCTGTGTTCACAACTCTCTGTAGTTTCTTGCAGTCTTGCGAAAAGCATTTGCCATTCCAAGCTATGATGCATCCAGATAGGATGCTTTCTATGGTGCATCTAAATTGGTAATCATAAAAATTGGTAAGAGTCATGGACATGCTGAATTTCCTTGAGCTTCTGAGGGAGTGGAGGGGTTGGTGTGCTTTCTTAACTGTAGCATCGTTGTAGATGGACCAGGACAAATTGTTGCTGATCTTTATTCTGAGGAACTTGAAGCTCTCAACCATCTCTGCCTCAGCATGATTGATACACACAGGAGTGTTTCCTCCACTCCACTTCCTGAAGTCAATGACCAGTTTTTTTTCATTTTGCTGGCATTGAGGGAGAGATTAGTGTACTATACCCTGGCACTAAGCTCTCTATATCTTTGTTGTACTCTGTCTTGTTGTTTGAGATCTGATCCACTATGGTGAATTTGTAAACTATTCTGAAAAATTCTATAAACTCCTCACCTAGGTCTGGTTTCTTGAACTTAAATCATCCATATCTGTTGTGCCAATGCCATCATTACCTAGCAGAGACATTTCTCCACCTTTTCCTTTGATCCTATCATTCCTAACTATTCTGTGTACTTCAAGATTCAAGTCCCAACCTGTGTCATCCTTCAGCCTCATTCAGGCTCATGCAACATGTCTCAATGATTGCCATCCAGTGGCCCTAACTTCAGTGGTCATGAAGTGCTTTGAAAAGTTGGTCATGGCAATAATCAACTCCAGCCTCCTCACTACTCTTGACCTACACCAATTTGCCTATCGGACCAACAGATCCACATCAGATGCCATATCACTTGCCCTTCACTCCTCCTAGAACATCTTGACACCAAGAACAGCTACTCATTGACTACAGTTCACCCTTCAACACTATTATCCCCTCAAGACTGATTACTAAACTTAGTGATCTCAGACTAAGCCTCGCTCTCTGCAACTGGATACTCAGTTTCCTGACCCTCAGGCCGCAGTCAGTGAAGATTGGGGACAATATTTCATCTTCACTAATACTCAACACTGGAGCCCCCAAGGGGTGCATACTCAGCCACCTACTGGACTCACTGTCTACCCATGACTGCATTGTTAAGTACCAGACTAATGCCATTTACAAGTTCGCTGATGACACCACCATAGTCAGTTGAATCTCAGATGGCGCTGAAACAGACTACATATAGGAGGTGGAAGACCTGGAAAAATGGTGCACTGAGAACAACCTAGCTCTCAATGCTGGCAACACCAAGGAAATCATTATTGACTTTCTGCGGGATGTTACTCATGCCCCCTGCGCATTAACAGCACAGAGGTGGAACGAGTGGAGACTGTCAAGCTCCTGGGTGTGGTCATCAACAACAAGCTTTCTTGGACTCTTCATATGGACGCACTGGGTACAAAAGCCCAATGACATCTCTTCTTCCTCAAGCAGCTGAGGAAATTTGGAATGAAGGCAAATACCCTTACCAACTTTTATAGGTGCGCCATCAAGAGCATTCTGTCAGGATGTATCACTACCTGGTATGGCATCAGTACCATTCAAGATCAGAGACAGTTACAGAGAGTGGTGAACGCGGCCCGGACAATCACAAAGGCCAACCTCCTATTTCTAGAATCCATCTACCAGGCCCACTGTTAAGGAAAGGCCGCCAACATTCTCAAAGATCCATCCCACCCTGACAATGTTTTTCTACAACCTCTACCATCGGGGAGCAAGTACAGAAGCCTGATCACATGCACTAGCTGGTTTCGTAACAGTTTCTACCCTACTATTATTAGAATACTGAATGGACTCACAAACTCTTAACATTCGCCTGTACCCATGTTTTTAATTTTGCCGCTGTTTACCTATTATTTAGTTGTCTATGCTAGTTAACTCTGTGATCTGCCTGTATTGCTCACAATACAAAGCTTTTGACTGTGCCTCAGTACACATGACAATAAATAAATTTGATTCAATTCAAAGCAATTACTCTGTAATGCCTACCAAATTATATTCAGCTATTTTCATTAACACTCTTTGTTCCTCTGTTTTATTTTAAATGTTATGTGCATTCATATATAGAAAGTTTAGTTTTGCCTTTTCATGGTTTTGCAAATTCTAATCTTACCTGGTATTTTATTCTTAACATTATACCCTCTAATACTTCATGGTCTGTTATAATTTACCATATTGCTTTTGCATTTCCCTTGATTCAATTCTTTGATTTACTGCTTCTTCCAAAATTTGACCACTTCTGCCCATTATTTAGTCCCCTCTACTAGTAATGTTGTTGGCAAGGACACTGGCCCCAGCGCAGTTCAGGTGGAGACTAAACCTTTGGCATAGATCTCACTTTTCCCAGTACTGATGCCAATGGCCCACAATATTGAATCCACTTCTCTCACACCATGCATTCATCTTTCTAATCTAATTTGCCCAATGCTAATGTACGCATAGTTACTTTAAAGAAGGATGAAAATGGGTTGGTCGCAGCACAGAGGAGGTTATTAGTTTTGAAAGTTAAAATGATTGTATTATGTTATGAGGATAGTTTGGCTTTGTTTCTACTGGAGATTAGAAAAATGATGGATGACTTGATTGAAGTGTTTATGATCTTCAATGACCTTGCCAAATTGGATATGGAAACCATGTTAATTCTTGTGGATAATTTCAGAACTAGGGAGTACTGTTTCATAATGAGGGGGTAGACTTTTTATGACAGAGGTGAGAATTGTTTCTCTCAGATAGGAGTGCAAATTTTGAACTCTGCCTCAGAAGGGCTGTTATTAAATGTCTTTAAGGCAGCGAAAAATAGATTCTTGGACAGGTAAGCAAGGGAATCAAAGGTTATTGGAGGTAGATTGAAATGTGGAATTTGAAGTAAAAGTAGGTCTGCCATGATTTTATTGAATGGCAGAAAAGTTTTGAAAGGCCATATGGCCTACTTCTGCATCTATTTCAGATGTCGTTATACATGTCAATGTCTACTGTTGTTTGTCTGGTGAAGAAGATGTTTTCACAGTGTCAGCTGTTTCACTGAAACAGAGTTGCCCATTCAACACTGTCTTTGTCACTGAGATTGACAAATCCGATTTCTGAAGCAGTTCAGCAAATAGTTGCGTTGTCTGAACAACATTGGCTAAAGATTTCTGAATGAGCTCAAGTGGACCACTTATTCTTCTTTTCAGTGCTGATTTTTCTGGAAAACGTTTCAGGTTATCTTCTGTATGATATAAAATGAAAAATCAAAATGAAAATTACCTTCAGTGATGTCAAAATCCTCACATTTTGCATAAATACAGATTTTCGAATGAATTATTGGATCTTCACCCCTTTTTGTAATCTCTGACCACTAGACTACCAACTATACACTAAGCTATACCTGTATTCCTGATGAAGGGCTTTTGACTGAAACGTCGATCTTACTGCTCCTCGGATGCTGCCTGAACTGCTGTGCTCTTCTAGCACCACTAATCCAGAATCTGGTTTCTAGCATCTGCAGTCATTGTTTTTACCTATACATGTGACAGCGCGTACACACTCCCAACATAATCTTTCCAATTCATCCTCCTGAATAGAAGCTGAAATAATTATCTTCTGTCATTTATTTGTAAATTGGCCAAAATTTCAAAATGCTGGTGGTGTTCAAAGTATGTGCTTTTGACCAACCAGCTGGATCTTTTTTCTGTAATCCTTCAACATAAAATTGGTGAATGTTAGTAGATACTTTTTCACATTTTTGTTCTTGTTGAAGTTTATTGTGCCTCTCCTGCTTTCAATACACTGTTTCTTCTCGGTTATATGAAATATTTCCTTCATGCCATGGTAGGTAATCTCAACTGATTCTTTTCGGGTTTCAGCATGAGTGTAGAAGGACCAATGAAATCTTCTATTTGCTGTCCCTTGACTGTTTGATTCCCCAAAGTTTGTTTCTGGACCAGTTTCACCAACTAGTTGTTGCTGGACCAACTCATCTCAGGAACTAATGGGACTACTTTTCACCTCTTAATGAAGTTGAGGCTCGAACATTCAAAAGTGATGAGTGCTGATTGCAAACTATGTACAGGTAATTCTCCTATAATACCGTAGTTGTGTTCCAGTGAAACCTCACTTAATAGAAAATCGATTAATAGAAATAAAGGGGCTGACGGGAAAAGTAGGGTTAGGGGCAGACCAACAAAAAATCACGATCACTCAAAAATCACCGAACACTCTAACACAAAGTATAGCGCAGCCTGAATGGAGGTTGAAATCATATTTGTTAATGAAACAAAAGTAAATTTAACACAGTACATTTAGAAAATGCAAGAAAGCTGCTCTCTGTACAGTACCTCTCACAGAAATTTGCTCTATTGGCAGCTGATATCAGGCACGCACAGTGTGCATGTGCGGTATGGCACAGAGGTTTTGGTGCGGACACCAGTGTATGTGCAAAACAGCATAGACACCGGCACGTGCCCTGAATGAAGCATGCAAACCAATCACTGCTGGAATCACACTATTGGGAATGGAGGTAAGCATTCTTGAAAATACTGTTCCTTTACTCTACAGCGACATTATAGCCAAATCACACTGCTGAAACATGCATTCTCCGAAAACTACCTGTACAGGTTGTTCTGCTGTACCGTGCATTTTGTTATTGTGAATTCACTATAACGTGATTGACAAACTGGGGACAGTGTTTCTAAAGCGTGAAGTTTTAAAACCTGTGTTGGCAGTAACATGATTACATCACCAACACTTTAAGCACTGTTTCTAAAGTGTGATTTTTCTATAACAGGTGATTGCACAAGAATGCAACCATCATGTTATAAAAGAACTATCTGTATGCCTCTTACTCTTGCTATATTGTACTGTCATCTCCGTAGGTTGTACATCTGTTTCTACAGCCATAGAAACCGGTCAGCTAAAATAATGACTTCAACACTGTATCAAGCTTAAATTCAATAGGATGTCTATTGATTTAATAAGATCTTTTTATCCCAGGTTGCTGGGAGCATCAATTTCCCCAATAAATTTTAGTTATCTTTTCTAAAGAAGATTGCTGCACCATATGAAGTTATTTGTATGTGTAACCTCCTCCCTTTACGCAAATGTGTAACTGTATGTCACACCTGTACTTAGTATTTGATTTTGAGACAATGCTGCATGTGAAGAACTGTCCCATTTATCAAATGCAATCTCATGTTCTGGACGGTCCATCTCAGACCTTGAATCTGCTCAGAAGTATTACAGTTTTATCTATATTTTCTCAATGTGCTGATTAATCTTATTATTATTGTAAAACAGTTTTAACTATGTACTATTTCAATATTGCTTTAACTCTGTTGCTCTTTAAACTGGAATACTTGTATTCACCATTGCTGTTTTATGTTGAATGACTGTTGAGCATTCTAGATGCTGTATAAAAATAATGTCACTTCCTTCATGTAACAGCCTTTTTAATTCTGCATTTTTGTAATACTGTATTGAATTGTGCAAAAAGCTTCAGATTGTAGCACTGGTTGTTCTATAATAATGGACAAAGTTAATGTAGTCTTACCAGACTCATAGGGCTGGTAATCAGAGAGAGATAACAGAGGTGGCTTAAACTGAGAGTCACCACACCTCAGCTCAGGGGATAGGTTGAGAAGGAGAGTCCTGCATAGTAGGAATCAATTAGTGGAGGAATTGAACCCATATTGTTGGGATCACTGTGCATTACAAACCATCTATCCAACCAATTGAACTAACCAACCGCTTTAAGGTATCTAGAACACTCCAATTCTTGTTTAACTACTTTCACCTTCAATCTTAATCTTTGCCAAAGTCTTCTGTGAGTCAAGGAGTTCCATACTTTAGTTCTCTTTGCCTTTGCTGAGAGAAGGGCTGAGTACTTCCTCACCTTGGAATTCAGATGTTGGCCGTTGTTGGCTTTCTTCTAGTGTAGCCATATTTGAACTGTGAACATGGATGTGATCGAACCTGGAATTAAACATATCCTTCACTCCTGATAGTTCTTCCTGAACCTCTTCCCAAGGTTAAACCATAGCTTTGCCCAAGAAGAATGCCTCCTTCTTTTTCTGTAGCAAATGTTTCTTGGACAGTTGCAGACTGATGTGGTCTCTTTCAAGATTTTCTGGTTGTAGGTTGAAATCTCCCATTGCTGCTTTAGCAAACCACATGAAATGGGCTGCATTGCTAGCTGGGCAGATGGTACCAATGTGGTGCTTTCCCTCCACAATGCAAACAAAAAGTCATGGCAGAAATCAGAATTCTCCTTGATACTAACTTCTTCTTGCTGTCTTTCTGACACATTGGCAGGCCTCAGATTAACAGAGTGGATTGATTCCAAGTTTGTGGGCTAACTCTGTGATAAAGTTTTGGACACTCAGCTAAGAAATATTTTCTGCTAAAGCCTGCCTGGTCTATGGCAATGCTTGTGGTAGCAGAATGGCTTCTTCAGATTGGAGATTTTGATAGTGTTTCTTTCAGTAATGCCACTGCAAAACTGTCTCATATAAATTCATCTTTCAGTTTCCATGTTGGTTATTATCACAAGGTGATATAAATCACAAGGAAAGAGTAGATGGTGTGCCCTGCATGTTGGTTGCTTCAATTAACATTTGCCTGATCTATCATGTAGTTCTGTTTTGAATCGAAATTGGAGTTGAAAACTTTAATCCCCTTTTCATACATTGCAGTTTCTTCTGCTGTGTCTTGTGTGACAAGCATCGTGTCAGTACTGCTACTGATCACATAAAGGAATGCATTCACACGGGAAGGTCAACAGCATTGAAGCAAATACGTATAGTGACAAGAATAGACATTCTGAGGAAGGGTCACTCATCCCGAAATGTTAACTCTGATTTCTCTCTACAGTTGCTGCCAGACCTGCTGAGCCTTTACAGCAATTTCTATTTTTGTTTCTGACTTACAGCGTCCACAGTTCTTCCAGTTTTTATTTGATACGTACCATGGTTACGGGCCTCCACATTTTGTATACGATATGATAATGGCAAGGATTTTTTATCTTTAGAATACTCACTATATGGACTACAGTTTCCTTTGTTTGTCATGCGTTTTCATCTTTTCTGCATGTTTGCCTCTTGCAAGTCCATAGCATTTGGTTACTCAATGGTTTGGTTGTGTCTTTCTGTAATTTCTTTTGTCAACCAGAATATTTGATTCACTGAAGCTGATTAAGTTTTTCATTTCTTGGAAGTTGCTTCTTGCCAACCTTTCACATGTGTGTCATATGTTATGCTTTTTTAGCTTCTGTGTGAGCTTTGCCTCTCTGTGGTTTAATGGTTGGAAGGACTTTGAAATCCATTGCCAGCTGGTATCAGTGAATTTCACATGTTTCCTCAATTTCTTGGCTTGGATCACTAGGCTGGTGTGTGGTTTACTGTTGACATTCTATTGTTGTTGAATTTCACTTAGATCTGTAACTAGCACTGGCCTCCTCTATGCCTGGTCACCAACTGCTATCACATAGAACATTGTAGCCTAATATGCTGCAAGCTTTTTCATGCAACTATAAGATGGCAAGAAAGGATATTCTGCTGCTCTCTTCCAGACATGGGCTTGAGTTCCACATAATTTGACATCACAATGGCATTGCCGCTTTTGGACATGCTGAGTAGTTAGTTATTCTTGGAGTAAAGATATGGTTAACCTTTAACTCTACACCAACACTCTTTTTGTAGGTGCTGCCTTCCATTCTCTATTCCTCTGTTTCCATTTCATCTGTCTGAAACTGCCACTTTCTTTACCCACACTTCAACAAGTCCGCCTTTATCTTCAGTAGAGAATTCTATCCCCAACAATGGTTGATAGAACCATATCTATTCCGTGTCGTACTGTTCTTCCCTTCTCCTCCCTTATGGAACACAGTAGGGTGTCCCAATGTCCTCCTCTTTCATTCCACATTCAACAGATAATCCTATCACCAGAGGATGTTGGTGCAGAGCTAGGCAATTCAATCCATTGGGTTTGCTCCACCATTCAATGAGAGCAAGACTGATCTAATAATCCTTAATTCCACTTTCCTACCATATACCATTGATTCCTTTACTGATTAAAACTCTATTTACTTCAGCCTTGAATGAACCAGCTTCAATAGCCTTCTGTGATAAAGAATTCCATAGATTCATGGCACCCTGAGAAAAGAAATTCCTTCACATATCAAACTCACTGTCCAAGACTCAAAACACAGCTTCCAGGTAAAATAGTGACTTACTTGTTGTTATCTCTAGTCTACCATATTCAGTGCTCTCAATTATAGTCATTGTTACATTGGTGATACATAATGCAGTTGGATATTTCACAACACCTCCATTCTGTCTGCAAAAATGATTCTGACCTTGCAGTTGTATACCATTTCAGTATGCCATCTTGCTATCTTGCTAACTTTACAGCCCTTGGAACATGACACTAAGATCAACAAGTGCAGAACATGAACACTGTTCTCCATTTTGATTACACTCCTTCACTACTCCCTCCTTTTTTTTCACTTTCATCAAAACTGATTTATTTTCTTCTAATCTCATCTACCAATGATGTGGTTCTGTTCGCCGAGCTGGGAATTTGTCTTGCAAACGTTTCGTCCCCTGTCTAGGTGACATCCTCAGTGCTTGGGAGCCTCCTGTAAAGCGCTTCTGTGCTGTTTCCTCCGGCATTTATAGTGGCCTATCTCTGCCGCTTCCGGTTGTCAGTTCGAGCTGTCCGCTGTAGTGGCTGGTATGTTGGGTCCAGGTCGATGTGTTTGTTGATAGAGTTTGTGGATGAGTGCCATGCCTCTAGGAATTCCCTGGCTGTTCTCTGTTTGGCTTGCCCTATAATGGTAATGTTGTCCCAGTCGAATTCATGTTGCTTGTCGTCTGTGTGTGTGGCTACTAAGGATAGCTGGTCTTATCGTTTCGTAGCTAGTTGGTGTTCATGGATGCGGATCGTTAACTGTCTTCGTGTTTGTCCAATGTAGTGTTTTGTGCAGTCCTTGCATGGGATTTTGTACACTACATTGGTTTTGCTCATGTTGGGTATCGGGTCCTTCGTTCTGGTGAGTTGTTGTCTGAGCGTGGCTGTTGGTTTGTGTGCTGTTATGAGTCCTAGTGGTCGCAGTAGTCTGGCTATCAGTTCAGAAATGCTCCTGATGTACGGTAGTGTGGCTAGTCCTTTGGGTTGCGGCATGTCCTCGTTCCGTTGTCTCTCCCTTAGGCATCACACTTCACATTCAACAACCAAATATACGAACAAATCAACGAAACACCCATGGGCTCACCCATCTCTGGACTCATAGCAGAAGCAGTAATGCAAAGGTTAGAACAAACAGTCTTACCGCAAATTCAACCCAAACTCTGGGTCAGATACGTGGATGACACCTTTGTAATAATTAAAAACACAGAAATAGAGAACACACACCAGATCATCAACACCACAATCACAGGAATCCGATTCACTAGAGAGGAAGAAAAGGACAACCAACTCCCATTCCTAGACGTGATGGTACAGAGAACACCGAACGGAGAATTCACCACAAAGGTTTACAGGAAAGCCACACACACAGACCAAGTCCTAAACTATGAAAGCAACCACCCCAACACACACAAACGAAGTTGCATAAGGACACTATTCAAAAGGGCCACAACACACTGCAGCACACCAGAACTACAAAAAGAGGAAGAGGAACACCTATACAAGGTATTCGCCAAAAACGGATACCCTCGCAATTTCATCAACAGATGACTAAGGGAGAGACAACGGAACGAGGACATGCCGCAACCCAAAGGACTAGCCACTCTACCATACATCAGGAGCATTTCTGAACTGACAGCCAGACTACTGCGACCACTAGGACTCATAACAGCACACAAACCAACAGCCACGCTCAGACAACAACTCACCAGAACGAAGGACCCGATACCCAACATGAACAAAAGTAATGTAGTGTACAGAATCCCATGCAAGGACTGCACAAAACACTACATCGGACAAACAGGAAGACAGTTAACGATCCGTATACACGAACACCAACCAGCCACGAAACGACATGACCAGCTATCCTTAGTAGCCACACACACAGACGACAAGCAACATGAATTCGACTGGGACAACATTACCATTATAGGGCAAGCCAAACAGAGAACAGCCAGGGAATTCCTAGAGGCATGGCACTCATCCACAAACTCTATCAACAAACACATCGACCTGGACCCAACATACCAGCCACTACAGCGGACAGCTCGAACTGACAACCGGAAGCGGCAGAGACAGGCCACTATAAATGCCGGAGGAAACAGCACAGAAGCGCTTTACAGGAGGCTCCCAAGCACTGAGGATGTCACCTAGACAGGGGACGAAACGTTTGCAAGACAAATTCCCAGCTCGGTGAACAAAACCACAACAACGAGCACCCGAGCTACAAATCTTCTCCCAAACTTTGATCATCTACCAATAACATCCATCTTGCAATGATATCCTACCTCAATTGCCATTAACACACCCTGTGTCTTTTGCATTGATCCCTTCACTATCTATTCCACTTTTCTCCTCTCCGTTCATTAGCAGAATACAAATCATCATTCTGCAGCTCCCTGTAATTCTAAAGAAGAATTATAGGTTAACTTTGCTTTAATTTCCACAAATGCTGCCAAAACTGTTGAGTTTTTGCAGTACTTTCTCTTGGTTTTATTTCAGATCTTTTAGGATCTGGGGTACTGTGCTTTTATAATTGAACATCAAGTAGTGATTTGGGCTTAAAAGGGTTGTGAGGAGGCAATAAGTGAATCCTGAAAGTGCATAGGATGTTGTCACCACGCTTATACATTTTCATCATGCTTCCTCTTGGAACAAGCGACATGTCATTGTTCTCAGTCTGCTGGAAGGTCTATCACTGGATCAGTATATCATTGCAAGGTTGCAGCAAAGTCATTGGTCATCCTAATTATGGCGCTCAGATATATTTGAATCCATAATGTACGAGGTGATGGTGAAGTCTGGATTCATTTTATTGCAGTATGTTATACCTTATAAAGCTGGCCACACTATCCAAGATATTCCAGTTCCATGATTACGTGATGAATAAAGTTGGAATCAAAATATTTCAGTACTTGATATTTTGAAAGGAAATCCAGGCAGAGATCCGGCAGAGATCCAGAAGGAGATCTAGACAGAGATCCAGATGGAGATTCAGGCAGAGATCCAGGCAGAAATCCAGGCAGAGATCCAGGCAAAGATCCAGGCAGAGATCCGGGCAGAGATCCAGGCAGACATTCAGATTGAGATCCAGGCAAAGATCCTGGCAGAGATCCAGGCAGAGATCCAGATGGAGATCCAGGCAGGGATCCAGATTGTGATCCAGATGGAGATCCAGGCAGAGATCCAGGCAGAGATCCAGATGGAGATCCAGGCAGGGATCCAGATTGTGATCCAGATGGAGATCCAGGCAGAGATCCAGGCAGAGATCCAGATGGAGATCCAGGCAGGGATCCAGATTGTGATCCAGATGGAGATCCAGGCAGAGATCCAGGCAGAGATCCAGATGCAGATCCAGGCAGGGATCTAGATTGTGATCCAGATGGAGATCCAGGCAGAGATCCAGGCAGAGATCCAGATGGAGATCCAGATTGTGATCCAGATGGAGATCCAGGCAGAGATCCAGATGGAGATCCAGGCAGAGATCCAGATGGAGATCCAGGCAGAGATCCAGGCAGAGGTCCGGGCAGAGATCCAGATGGAGATCCGGGCAGAGATCCAGATGGAGATCCAGGCAGAGATCCAGGCAGAGGTCCGGGCAGAGATCCAGATGGAGACCCAGGCAGCGATCTGGGCAGCGATCCGGGCAGAGATCCGGGCAGAGATCCAGGCAGAGATCCAGATGGAGATCCAGGCAGAGATCCAGGCAGAGGTCCGGGCAGAGATCCAGATGGAGATCCGGGCAGAGATCCAGATGGAGATCCAGGCAGAGATCCAGGCAGAGGTCCGGGCAGAGATCCAGATGGAGACCCAGGCAGCGATCTGGGCAGCGATCCGGGCAGAGATCCGGGCAGAGATCCAGATGGAGATCCAGGCAGACATTCAGATGGAGATCCAGGCAAAGAGCCAGGCAGAGATTCGGGCAGAGTTCCAGGCAGAGATCCAGATGGAGATCCAGATGGATATCCAGGCAGAGATCTGGGCAGAGATCCAGATGGAGATCCAGATAGAGATCCTTGCAAAAGATCCAGGCCGAGATCCGGGTCCTTTTTAAGGAAGTTGAGGGTTTCTGCCTCTGTCAGAAATCTGAACAATGAATTCCGAATACAAACCTTTCTTGAGTGAGGATTAGAAATTGATCGTCAGAATATCCATTGTCTCCTCTTTGGTTTAATTTAGCAGCTTGGGATAAAATCCATCTGGTCCTGATGATTCATTCACCATCAAGGATGTCAGTTACTCCATACTTCCCTTCTCCTTCTGTTTATCAAATATTTCATTCTTCTTTTTAAACTAAAATGTCTGTATCATTCCTCTTCTTTGTAAAGACAGAGACAAAGTATCTGTGAACAACTCCTACCACACATTCTGCAATCATGCATAATTTATTTTGTATGTTTCTGAAAAGCCATAAATTTAAGTTACTCTCTTGCACTGACTGTAATGATAAAACATTTGTGTTTTTCTTGATTGTATCATATTTGCCTTCCTATTTACCCTTTTTACTTCACCGCAGTGCTACCTATATACCTTTTGTTTTTCTACAGTATTATGTTTTTTGTGACTGTCATTGGCTTTCTTTTTTGGCTTTCTTATCCAGAATACTTCTGGATAACCAGGGGTCTTGAAATTTGGCAGGACCAGGGCTTTTCTTTGCAGGGTCATGTCTGCACGGTGACTGTAAAATCTTGCTTTTGAATGTCTCCCTTTGATTTGGCACTAATTGTTCTTCAAGAAGCTGAATCCATTTTACCTTCGCTGAATCACCTCTCAACTTTGTAAAGTTTCTCTTCTTTAACTTAGAACTTTTATTCCTTTTCTATCTTTGCCCTGTCCATAATGATGCTTAATCTAACTATGTTATGGTCACTCTCTCCAAAATGATCATAAACTGCTACTTCATCCACTTGTGCATAAGTCTAGAATTACAGTACATGTCCTTGGGCTTGCTATGTGCTGACGAAAAAGTCCTCTTGAATACAGTTCAAAAATGTTGTGGCCTCTCGGTCTTTCACACTGTTAATATCCCAGCTGATGTTAGGATTATTGAAGTTCCCAACTATCATTGCCCTATTGCTTCTGCACTCAAACCTTTGCCCACATATTTGCTCTTTTATCCTCTTCCCACTATTTGGGCATCTATAGTACATGCCTAGCAGTGTGGCTGCCTTGCTTGATAATTCATTTAGAATATCATCCCCCACACAGCTGGAATTGATTCCTTAACTGATGATATTACATCCCCACTGTTTTTATTCCCCTCTCTATCCTGCTTTTCAAGGATGTTGAGCTGTTCTTTAACTCAAGTTTCTATTACATCATGCTGCCATCTGTCTATTTTTTTCCTTCAGCTCATTAGCTTTATTTGCTCTATTATTTGCATTTACACATTCACCTTTTAATGCCACCAAATTCCTGTTCTTGTTAACTTTTTCTTTTTCTGTCTTTCAGAGTCTCTTGCAAACTGTCTGGCTTGCTCTCCCTACTCTGGTCTATCTGTCTGACCTCAGATTCCCATCTTCCTATCAATCTATCTTATCCCACTCTAACAGCATCATTAAATCTCCCTGTGAGGATACATTTCCCAGTCATGTTCAAGCACAGACAGACAATCCAGCTTGCACAGGTCTCACCTTCCACAGAACTGTTCCCAATGCCTCTGATGTTATTCTTTACACTAGCTTTCACATCATCTGCTCAGTTGCTTAATGCTACTATTTCTTTGCTTACATGGGATAGGGAGCATTCCTAAGGTCAGTGCTTTAGAAGTCCTGCTTTTTTTTCTCTTGCTAGCTCCCTAAAATCTGCTTTCAGTATCTGTTCCCCTTTCTTACCGAAGCCATTTGTACAAACATGGATCATAACCTCTGGCTGTGCATCCTCCCCAGAAGAATGTCTTTTAGCTGCTCCATGACATCATTGGCTCTGCCATCAAGGGGCCATATACCAGCTTTAGCTATATCCATGGCCACAGAATGAACTGTCACTTTCCCTAATTAACAATTGCTGCAAATTACTGCGCTCCCTTTCTTCTTCCTCTCTTCCTGTACAGCAGAGCCATCCATGGGGCCACTCTAACTGTAATCCTTTCAGGAACCAATGCCCTCACTGGTATCTAAAACAGAAAACCCACTGGTGAGTGGGACCTCTACAGTTCTGATTCTCTCGGACTGCCTAGTGATTTCCCATTGCCTTTTTACCTCCATGTTCCTGAACTGTACCGTAGCTGCTTCCCTGAGTGTGCCATCAACATAGCTGGCAGGCTTGTGTATATGCCACAGTAACTCAGCTGTCCCTGGAGCTCTTAAGCTCAGAGCTCAGGTTTCTGCAGCTGGTGACACTTCCTATAGCTCTGGTCATCTAGATTACTGCTAGGATCCATGACATTACTACATGTTATAGGACATGCATTCCATATGACTGAATTTCCTTCCTGTGTCTTAACATATGCCATCTACATACTTTACTGCTCCTGTACTAAATTTAAGAAGCTATTTTTAAATGAAAGGTACATTTTTCTAATTCTCAGTTACTTAGACACTCCATTAAAGTAGTGGCTCATCATATAATCAACTGACAGTTTTATTGTGGTGTTAGTCTGAGTAGAGGTGCCTGCTCTCCCCACCCCATCACTCCCCACATATGGCTGGTGTGGCTCCACTCCTTGAAGTGTTGTTAACCATCTGTCTTAAGGTTTTTGACTGTCTGTCTTGAGATTTTCTTCCCACCCACTCCTCTCGATGTTGCTGACTGCCTGCCAAGGGGTTCTGACCTTATCTGCTCCTCAAGATGCTCTGGACTGCTTGTTTTGAGGTCATCATCTTGCGTAGTTTGTTCGATGCAGTGAATTGCCAGTCTTGGGTTCCTTGCTGCACCAGCTCCTGTAAAAAGCAGTCAGGAAGAACCACGGTCTATGGGCAGGACTGAGGATTTGTGTTATTTATTTCCAATCTCTATTGATGCTATAGATGCTATAGATAAAGAAACAAAATGTACAAATTCAGCATTGTTGATGATACAAAGTGAGAAAGTAAGCTGCAATTACATCACAAGGAGTCTGCAGTCATATAGATATATTAAATTAATGGGCAGAAAGGTTGCAGATGAAGTAGAGGATCTGGAACTACAAGTCTATTTACTCTCTAACCTGTGTGAGGAAGAATGTGTAAATGCAGGAAGTGTGCTTTAAATGGTGACAAACTATTCAATGCTAATGTTCAAGAGGTATTTGGGTGTCTTTGTAAATGAAACATGAGAAGTTGATATACAATTTTTAGAAAGCAAATCTTACACCAGTATTTTGTCTTAAAGTGTGCAATTTTGATCAGTGTACAAGGAGTTGGGAGTATTAGGAGTGATGGGAATTTTCATTTTTTCTTACAAAAATCTAGCTTTTTTTTGTATTTCACATTTAACTTTATCTGATACTTGCCATTTAAAATCCAGTGCAGCACTGTGGGGTGTCTCTATACCTCAAGGATCATGGCAGTTCAAGATTGCTTCTCACCAACATCACCTCCTTAAGGCACTAAAGTATGGCCAATAAATGCCTAACTAATGATGCTTGTGTCCCATTAAAAACAAATATAAAACAATATATTAAGGATTAAAGGGTTATTATAGACAAATGGGAAAAATTGATAAGGATTGGATTTGGGGCATCAGTGAAATTTCTGACTGATAACAGAAGACAATTTGCCAATAACGAGGTGAAAGATATATGTGAAACTACAAACCTATGGTCTTGAGTGTGATGAAGCTGCTTCTTTAACAACATTATGCCCTCCCTTGGTATTTTTTTCAGAGAAGTCGTAAATGATACAGATTCTGGAAAGTCTGTGGCTGATGAGTTTTAAGGCCAATTTGATAATAGCTAATGATATTGCCTCAGGCAGAAGCCTTGCAAGTTTAAAAAAAACACTAGTATAATGAAAGGGGAGTGACCAATTCTCTCAGCTCAGCAAAACCTCAAATACTGCCTGACCTGCTGTGCTTTTCCAGCAAAACACTAATCCTGACTCTCATCTCCAGCATCTGCAGTACCCACCTCCACCTTTTCTCTGGTTTGGTTTGATTTTTAACAGGAGTGTGACAGAAGCTGCTGGACCGAAAGAAGCAGGTCCAGACTGCGACTCTCTCTCTCTCTCTCTGGCTTCTACCCTGTAAGTACATGTATTTGATTTTACCTTTTGTGCCAAGGGTTGTTTATGGGGGTTGATGCAGATGTTTGGAACAGCGTCATTAAGTTGGGATGATCTGTTGGGTTTTTGGATAGGTTAAGTTATTCATTATTCTGTTCTCTTTTGTTTGTGTTTCATTCTGTAATCTTGTAAATAAATTCTGTTTTGTTTAAAGCTAAGTGGATTGACCAGTTGCATCCCTCCTGGAGTATCTGTGCTACACCTGCTTAAGACAACGAGCAAAGTTAGAGTCTGGGCTACCTTCTTGAAATGTTTTGAGGGAGTCTGGCTGGTCCATAACATGAGTTGGAACTCCTCTCAGCAATGGACTTTGTGAACAGAAGCAAGCAGTAATTATTAAAATGTTACATAAAAGTTTTGTTGATTAGCTACTTCTCAAGATGACAATAGCCCTGGCCTGAGTTGATCTTGTAAGGAATTCAGTCTGACTGTTGGAGGATGTAGTCCCTATCAATTAGCAAATGGGAGAAATCTCAAATTATATACTGTCCAGTGTGGTTTTCTGTTCTAGAAAGTTTTTTAAAAATTTATTACATGTATGTAGACAGGTTTTCAAAAAGGTCAACATCTCAGAGAAAAGTCACAGAGGACAATTTCATTGTATGAGACTATTAGAGACAGAATTTAATTTAGAGATTTGGTGTACCATAAAAGAGATAGTTATAGGAAAAGGAATGGCCTAGTAAGGTAATAGGTCACAATGGTAAAACAGGGAGGGGAAAGTGAGAACTGCAGATGCTGGAGATCAGAGCTGAAAAATGTGTTGCTGGAAAAGCGCAGCAAGTCAGGCAGCATCCAAGGAGCAGGAGAATCGACGTTTGGGGCATAAGCCCTTCTTCAAAAATGCCAATCAAACTGTTAATTCTCAGAATTCATTGGAACGAGTAATGAAATCCTGGACTATGGACGGCTGATAGAAGCAAGTGATGAATGTTCTAAGGTTCAGATTGTGATAAGCCAAGCACTCAGTGGTGGTCAAAGTGAATGATCATGACAGATGTGATGGGGTTAGCACAGCCAATTGCTCAGTGTGCAGATTATGTTGACAGATATTCCAGAGAAGTGAAGTGAACAGAAGGATCCAGCAATTATGGGAAAAGATTAAATATGGGTTTAATGTTTGGAATTATGATTGAGAAGTACTGACAGAACAGACTGAAAGACTGGAGTGTAAGAAAGCACAGTGCAAGCATGACAGTGGGTCTGCAATTGACTTTTGCATCAGAAATGATTGCATACCAGAGAAAACCTTTCTGATTGCAAACTGAATCAGAGGAGGTTCTTGTAGTTACACCCCGAAGAGATGTGAAAGTGCAGAGCATAGTTTGAAAAAAGTACATAAAAGCAACAGAATTGTCTTGGAATAGAACTTAAAGCAGAATTTTTCTTTGATGTGAGGTTTTGGTGGTTGCCAATGAAGTTAAGGATGAACTAAAAAGACATATTTGGAAAGATGTAGTCATTTCTGTTTTGAGATATTAAACAAGGGGGGGTGGGTGGCGGGAAGGGAGCAGCCAGCTTTGCCACTGAATATGTTCCTGTAGATGGGATCCATAATGCCACAGTGAAGGCTTTTGAAGAGTGACAGCTGATACCGAAGCTACAGTCTGGATTAGTGGTGCTGGAAGAGCACAGCAGTTCAGGCAGCATCCAAGGAGCAGCAAAATCGATGTTTCAGGCAAAAGCCCTTCATCAGGAATAAAGGCAGTGAGCCTGAAGTGTGGAGAGATAAGCTAGAGGAGGGTGGGGGTGGGGAGAGAGTAGCATAGAGTACAATGGGTGTGTAGTGGGGGAGGAGATGAAGGTGATAGGTCAGGGAGGAGAGGGTGGAGTGGATAGGTGGAAAAGGAGGTAGGCAGGTCGGACAAGTCCGGACAAGTCAAGGGGACAGTGCTGAATTGGAAGTTTGAAACTAGGATGAGAGGATGAGGTGGGGGAAGGGGAAATGAGAAGGCTGTTGAAGTCCACATTGATGCCCTGGGGTTGAAGTGTTCCGAGGCGGAAGATAAGGCATTCTTCCTCCAGGCGTCTGGTGGTGAGGGATCAGCGGTGAAAGAGGCCCAGGACCTCCATGTCCTTGGCAGAGTGGGAGGGGGAGTTGAAATGTTGGGCCACGGGGCGGTTTGGTTGATTGGTGCGGGTGTCTCGGAGATGTTCCCTAAAGCGCTCTGCTAGGAGGCGCCCAGTCTCCCCAATGTAGAGGAGACCACATCGGGAGCAACGGATACAATAAATGATATTAGTGGATGTGCAGGTAAAACTTTGATGGATGTGGAAGGCTCCTTTAGGGCCTTGGATAGAGGTGAGGGAGGAGGTGTGGGTGCAGGTTTTACAGTTCCTGCGGTGGCAGGGGAAAGTGCCAGGATGGGAGGGTGGGTCGTAGGGGGGCGTGGACCTGACCAGGTAGTCACGGAGGGAACGGTCTTTGCGGAAGGTGGAAAGGGGTGGGGAGGGAAATATATCCCTGGTGGTGGGGTCTTTTTGGAGGTGGCGGAAATGTCGGTGGATGATTTGGTTGATGCGAAGGTTTGTAGGGTGGAAGGTGAGCACCAGGGGCGTTCTGTTCTTGTTATGGTTGGAGTGGTGGGGTCTGAGGGCGGAGGTGCGGGATGTAGACGAGATGCGTTGGAGGGCATCTTTAACCACGTGGGAAGGGAAATTGCGGTCTCTAAAGAACGAGGCCATCTGGTGTGTTCTATGGTGGAACTGGTCCTCCTGGGAGCAGATACGGCGGAGGCAGAGGAATTGGGAATACGGGTTGGCATTTTTGCAAGAGATAGGGTGGGAAGAGGTGTAATCCAGGTAGCTGTGGGAGTCGGTGGGTTTGTAAAAAATGTCAGTGTCAAGACAGTCATCACTAATGGAAATGGAGAAGTCCAGGAAGGGGAGGGAGGTGTCAGAGATGGTCCAGGTAAATTTTAGGTCAGGGTGGAATGTGTTGGTGAAGTTGATGAATTGCTCAACCTTCTCGCGGGAGCACGAGGTGGCGCCAATGCAGTCATCAATGTAGCAGAGGAAGAGGTGGGGAGTGGTGCCGGTGTAATTACGGAAGATCAACTGTTCTACGTAGCCAACAAAGAGACAGGCATAGCTGGGGCCCATACGGGTGCCCATGGCTACCCCTTTGGTCTGGAGGAAGTGGGAGGATTCAAAGGAGAAATTGTTAAGGGTGAGGACCAGTTCGGCCAAACAAATGAGAGTGTCGGTGGAAGGGTACTGTTGGGGACGTCTAGAAACTCCCCCAAAAAAATCATCTCTACCAACCTCGACACTGTCCTATCCCCCCAGTCCAGAAACTCCCCCAAAAAAACCAATTCCCCTGCCTCCGCCATATCTGCTCCCAGGAGGACCAGTTCCACCATAAAACACACCAGATGGCCTCCTTATTTAGAGACTGCAATTTCCCTTCCCACGTGGTTAAAGATGCCCTCCAACGCAACTTGTCCATATTCCGCACCTCCGCCCTCAGACCCCATCACTCCAACCGTAACAAGGACAGAATGTCCTGGTGCTCACCTTCCACCCTACAAACCTTCGCATAAACCAAATCATCCAACGACATTTCCGCCACCTCCAAAAGGACCCCACCACCAGGGATATATTTCCCTCCCCACCCACACCTGCCTAGCTCCTTTTCCACCTATCCACTCCACCCCCTCCTCCCTGACCTATCACCTTCATCTCCTCCCCCACTCACCCATTGTACTCTATGCTACTCTCTCCCCACCCCCACCCTCCTCTAGCTTGTCTCTCCACGCTTCTGGCTCACTGCCTTTATTCCTGATGAAGGGTTTTTGCCCGAAACGTCGATTTTGCTGCTCCTTGGATACTGCCTGAACTACTGTGCTCTTCCAGCACCACTAATCCAGAATCTGGTTTCCAGCATCTGCAGTTATTGTTTTTACCACACCGAAGATACAGTAGTCTGTTTCATAGCTGGTCAAGTAATCTTGAAAATCTTTTTAAGCTTCCTTGGTCCCAATTCATGGGAATGTAGATTCATTGACATAAAAGCAGCATGAATGCAGACAATATTTTTCAGGTGGAATTTGACAAAACCAACTAAAGAGATAGTAGATCAAGAAGGTGAGTTATGGAAGTTAAACAAATGTGTTAAAGGTGGGAGTGAGATTTTAAGACTATGGCTTTTTCGGGTGAGACCTGGTTTTCTGCAAATAGATTGTATTCAACTAAAAGAAGATCCCACAACATTTCACTGCTTGCATAAAGGAAAACTTTCAGGCATCTCCGTAATGTATGCTGATAATTTCTCATGAGGTCAAATTGCTAGGCAATTTGAGAACTGTACAATGAATAAGATTCAGGTAGAATTCAAAATTGGAAGTCAAGATAAAGATAATGGTTAAAGATAATATTTAAAGATAATGGTTCAGATATCAAGGAGAGTTGATCTCCTATCCCAACAATTAATGTGAGATCATGGCAGAAACATGAAGTTCTATCTGAAGAAGAAACTAGGTAAGCTAGACCAGATTTGATGTGTTGGAGGTAAGTGCTATAGTGAAGTACCATAGAGTCGAGAATGATTCACTGAGTAATAAAAGATTTACATTGTGAGAATTATATACATAAAATTCCCAACTTTAAGTGACTAAAAGATTATACAGAAATCATTTTTATAGGCAGCTTCTTGATAGATCATCTAGTGGTGCTGATTTTATAACATTACTCTTGGAGGAGAATGAGAAGTATTGTCCTTCAGTTTGGGGATCTAAGAAATTGAAAACATGTTGTTAAAATACCCTCGCTGTGAAACATTAGCTCTTATGGAGGTAATGGGTATGAGGTTCTATTTATCAAAGATTTTAAGTGATTTTGTTTCTAATGGACAGAATAAAAAATAATACACCTATTAAGTGTTATCCAGATGAGTGTCATCCAAAGTAGAATATCATAAATGTTATGAAAAGTATGAGTGAGAAAATGTTACCAATTGATGCTGCTGGCTTCAAACAAATGTTGGGGACAAATGAAATCGCAAAATTAAACAGGTGGATGCAAGTCAACAGCCATTTGATTGTTTTGCAAAGGGGGTGTCTTTCAGATGGAAAAAGAACCAGAGATGGCACAAGGAGCATGTGGTCAGGACCTGGAATACACACGCTGAGAGTGTGATAGAGACAGATTGAATTGTGGGGTGGAATTTAATACTTCCTCCAGAGTGGGTTAAGGTGGAGGGGTTCAGTAGTATCATATTAGTGGGACGTGACAGGTGCAGAGCCAATCCTCTCCAGCCATTCAGCCCAACCCCCCCCGATTAAGTTAAGGCCTGCAACTGCTGCAGTCCTGACAAGTCCATGTTCCAGGTTTATGTCAGATGTTGCAACCCTTGTTTTATTATTTGAAGAGGATGCTCCTTATTACTTAGCTGCATTTCAGTTCCATTTTTCTGATCCTTGGCTATCAGTGCTGAGGGAGACAGGCACGTTGTATGACCTCCTTGGTACCCTGCCCCCTAGATCTGGCCAAGGTGGCCACAAACAGGTCCAGGCAATGGGTATTTGAGGTGGTTGTTACACTCAACTGATTGCCACTCTTCCATGCTTGCATCCATACTTGGGTGTCTCTGAAGTGGAAATTTGTAACTGTTTCCTGGTAATGCCTGAAGCCTTCCAATCACAGAGGCTGGAGGGCATTTTCAGCCCTGGGAATTATATTATTGGTTCAGTTTCCATTGAAGACTTTGCTTCAGTTGTGGTTTTTGTTTTAGTTGCATTAACCTTTTAAAAGGTTGCTTTTTCATTAATTTACTTACTTTTTTTGATTTGCTAAAAGAGTGTGAAGACAAATTACAATAGGGGTTCAGGTAACTGGTGTAAGGGAGAATTCAGGCTGCTGGTATGACCAAAGCCGGGCACCTATCAGATGGCATCACATGAACTTGTCTGCTGTATGTGTGGATGTTCAGCTCATGGCCAAAATCATCCAGAACCTTTAAAATGTAACACTTAGTCTCAACTGCACACATAGTGTCAAGGCAAGCAATGTACTTCAACTTGAACTGGTTCTGTACAGGCAGAATTTCAAATTCACCCCAGGACCCAAAACATTCCGTGAAAACCTCAACTGCACAATTCGAGGCATCTTGGGGAAATCCTCTTCATTGTTACTCTCGCACTTGGAGGGCTTCCTGCATGGACCACTGCACTCCCTCCCATTTCATTGCCCACATCAACTGTCTGCACACACCATGGTATTCCATCCTGACATCCAGATGTTGCAAGGTCACCCAGTGGAGGGTGCTCAGTGGGAGTCTTGCCTTTACCCATCAGTGACTTGGCATAAAGGGTATTGTAGACTGCAGTCCTATGAAATAAGTTGATTAATTGGTTCAGGGACCCCTATATCATTAGCAGTGGCTTCAGCCTTGAGAAGTTCATTTTCCATGAGAAGATAGGTGACCTGGGTTCAGGCTATGGGTAGATGAGGGCGGCATTTGATGGTTATGTCCATGCTCATTTATCAATGAAGAGTGCCAACAGGTTCAACGCTTACATGACTGGTGTGCACCCAGGGCTGGTGTGTGATTTTAACCCTGGAAATAACATTTTAATCTGATTTGGTAAGTTTCCTTGGATTTTTAAAAATTCCTTTCACAGTGCCCTTTTAATGTTAGAGCATAAAAGTAAAGAACTAGTGCAAAACCTTTATGAAGTATATATATATAGTATTGAGCCTAATTCTGGATACCACACTTTATGAACAATGTCAAGGCCTTAGAAAAGATTAATTTAATTGATTTTAAATTTGCTCAAAAAAGGATTTTAAGAAACACTTACTAACATTGGTGCTGTATTATAAAATTGGAAGATCTATATTTGAACGTGCACAAATTTAAGCTGTAATAATGTTTATCACCACTGTAATCAGATGTCCACCCATCACCAACAGATGCAGGCTGTCCTGCAACAGTGTACATATCCAAAGAGATACAGTCTCCTCCAGCCCTGTCGCTCAAACAAATTCAGGTCATTGTTTTGAATTCTGAATGATACTTCTTGCACCTTCTCTTACTTTGCCAGCAGATTACAAGATTACAGTTGGACAATAACTGACCATTCAATCAAGGATTGAGATCATACCTGAAAAACTGTCAGCTTTTATTGGTGGGGTAACAGACAATCAGGGAACCCAATCTGTCATGCAATAAATTTGGAAAGTGTTTGTTTCTGTGCTGTATGACTCTATGACTCTCTGACTCTATATTTCACGATATTGTCTTGAACACACTTCAAAATCCCAAATTGCTGTGGAGATTTTTAACTTGCTGTTCCAAAATGTGTTGTTTAATAGTGGGCTGATAGTGCCAACAATGGCTGCTAATGTAAATCAAGTTGAGGGAGAGGGAGAGAGAGAGAGAGAGAGAGAGAGAGAGAAAGAGACCTACAGAAGTCACATCTGTGAAGGAAACTTCAAACAACAGCTTTTCAAAGGGGACAGCGGCAGGTCAGCACAGACTGGACTGTGATCTCTTGTGACTACAGTTATAGCAAGGGTCTGATTACCCCCTACTCAACAGCAAGCAACACACTGATGTCTATGTCACAAACTGCAGACATATTTTGTGCTTTACCTTTGGAAGAATACACAAGGGTTAAAGACCCAATTTGAACTCCACTGGAGTGTGCAGGCTGTTTCTGAATGTTCGATACGTACCAGCCTGGGTTCATGTCTTAATGTGCTGTGAAGAATTATCCCCATTCACCCTTATTTTATCAGTAAAGACCGTCACTCAGTTTGAGGACTAGATGTCAGCTGGCTAGCAGGCAGACTAAAGGAAAACAGGACAACAAAATTTCATTTTCCCAACCTGAGCACTGGAATTCTACCACAGTTGAAAGGAATCTCAACTAATCTGTGAAACTCAGTATCCTGAAACAAAAATCTGAAAAAAAACTGCAGATGCTGGAAATCAGAAACAAAAAAAACACAAATTGCTGAAAAAACTCACCAGGTGGCTGCATCTGTGGAGAAAAATCAGTTAACATTTTGGGTCCAGTGACCCTCTTCAGAACTGGAGTTCTTCAGTACCATGAAACCAGCAATTTAATGACTGAAGTCAAAATTACTGGTAACCACCACTGAAACAGACTCTTCGTCAATAATTCAGAGACTGTATTGTGTTTTTTTTTTACTTTTTTTCTTTTTGAACTCTCCTCTTCCTTTTAATCTCTGTGCAGTGCACAAGTGTTATGTCAGCATTTCTTCTCACATGATAATTGATAAGCTTACTCTTCTTTTGTTAATTCAAGAAAGCCAGATAAAATTGGCTCCTTTTCAAACAAGTTCATTTGAATCTGAGAGAAAGGTATTCCCAAGGGAAGGGATTCTTTTTTAATTTAATGTTGCTGCAACAAACTGAGGGTGTGGATGAATAAAGAAGAGGAGCCAGTATATCCCCATCGCCCAGGGACATGTCAGTTTGGGATAGTCCCCCATCCTTGAGTGATTATGAACTTTGAAGCCTTGCCACATAGTCTACTCATAACAATACACTAATGACAGATTCGTGTCTTTTTAATTGCCCTAATAGGTTTCTCTCTGCTTCTGTATGATTTTGTTATGTTGTTGCCTTCTTGCTGCTCACAAGGTTCCTCCTACTACTCTTGACAATCTGACTTTGACACTTAACCTCTCTTGCAAATCTACGCTCTCCGTCCCATCTCTATTCTCATTCTTCACTAAGTTCTGTCCAATGCATTTTGGAAAGAAGTAGGAAGGGTGATCAGGAAAATATTAAAAATATTGTCCATTCCCAGGATTAATATGCCAGGACTGAATCACCGACAATAAACTCCTGCTTTTATTTATAATCTCCTCAGTCAATACCTTTTTAAGCTAGTCTCCAAAGGTGCACACAATATTGCCTTGGTGATTTCACTAACGACCTTGGCTTGCAGCATAAATTAAGCCATCTGCAATCCCAGTTCAGAAATGTGCTTGAAGGGAGTACAGGTTGTGACACTGTAACATTAATTCTCTGATTTGCTTTTGAGCAATAGTTGCCTATGGGGAATACAGGATTAATTAATTTACCCTATAATTAAAAACCTCAAAAAGCATCCAGGATTTGATTACTAGGCTCCTTCTGATAGGGAGAATCAGTCACCAAAAGTCAGCAAAAGTCATCATGAATAGGACTGATTCCTCTCGTCCATCCTTCACATTCTTCCTTTGCCCTCCTCTGTATTTATACTTGAGATGCATGTGGTTATGTTGGTTTAATTCGTGAGCTAGTTCTTGCACAAGTGTGTGTAATTTTGTGTCAGTTGGTGCTTACAAATTACGATCCTATTCATCATGTACGTGTTTCATATTTCCTGCATCAATGTTCATTGCTTTCATTCACCCACATTAATATCCATCTGCTCTCTTTCCCCATCTGCTTAATTTCGCCAGATCAATTTGAGCAGTATCAATTTTGCACCAGACATATGTTCATATCAACATTAATTTTTCTATTAATAGACTTGCTTCCTTGGCGTTGTTATGAATAGTATAAACAGCAAGGCACCCAGAACAGGCCCAGGAGGGACTATACTTGTCACTTGCTCTCAAACAGAGCTCTTTTAATTAATTATCACCTTCTACATTTATTGCCAGGCTGACTTACAATCCAGCTAACCTAAAATTAATAAAAAAAAAACACAATTACTCTATTTGAAGTGGTATTTGAAATATTTGACCAAGTCTACTAAATTGAGCTAATTCATTATGTTTATTCTTCCCTTCTTTCAACCAGGGGACTCTCTGATTGGACCAGATTAACAGCCTCAACCAGGGAACTCGTGCACTATGAGTTTGACCTGGTTGACCTCATAGTAGTCACTACAATTTGTACTGGGGGCATTGATCATTTTCTGGAGGGTGGTTCTATAGGTGATCCCTGGCAATTCATCTGACCAGTCATGGGTAAGACTTGACAATGAATGTTGCTGACCATTTGTGAAATAACTCCACAGAAGCTAGTATCCCAACATTAAGTCACCCTTTATTTACACTTGCTCTTACAGAGCACTGACTCAGCTAGCTCAGTGCCAGCTCCCACAGTGAGCAGAACCCCTGGTACTGCTGTTTATTTTTTTTCTTTTATTTTTTCCTCTTTTGACACTCCTGTTTATATCTGTCAACCAGGACTCTCTGATCGGACCAGATTAACAGCCTCAACCAGGGAACTCATGACCTGGTTGACCTCATAGTAGTCACTACAATTTGTCTGCAGAGATTGCCATGCTGAACCTGATTCAGGCAGTAAGTGAAATAATAGGGACTGCATGTTTGAAAATGTAGGATGATAGTGTAAGATTATAAGGAGGGATTGATTACAGGAATTGTTGATTACCTAGCTTCTCTTTTGTTTCCCAGTGGGATGTAATATTCATATAGTCAGATAAAATAGGGTGGTTCTTGTTCACTAATTCCTACCAGATCATGAGATGACCAAATGAATATCTTCATCAGCTACAAAGGAAGCTTATGGTTCTTTCACATCATTTGTATTCGAATAAATTACAAGCACGAAAGAGAGAAGGGATGACACATTATTAAACATTGCCTCCATCACCAAAACGAATGGCATCTGTGATAAGAACTGAAACAAGAATCAATCCTTAAGGCAAACAATCAAAAATTTTTTAAAAACTTTCCATGAATATCAATCTATCCCTTAATACACTAAGTAACTCAACAGCAGCTCAGGGGGTAGAACACCAGGCTTTAATGGAGGTAACTTGCCCTGATCTGCATTTGATACTATTACAGGAAATCTGTTGCAGAACCAAGTGACATTTATTAACACTGCTTTGCCCTTTTCAAGTTCAGTCAGATGCAGCTACCAGTAAGACTATAAGATATTCCTTGCAGTGTGCTGTAGTCACTTCATCAGGGGAAGATGTTACTGCCAACATTTCCTTAGTGGAGCACTTGCTTTGCAGGCGCTATTTAGTCAGTAAGCATCTGTAAAGGAATATTTACCCTATCACCCCCAAAACCATACTGACTGTTATTCTTTTGATGAACTTTAAGATCACCCTACAAAAGCTTTCAAGATTTTTTCTACTATTAAATTTAGAGTAACTGGTCTAATACTCCAGAATTCCTGTCTCAATCTTCGAATGCAGCAACATTAACTGCCCAAGTAATGCTTCTGGTCGTACATTTCAACATATGATCTTTGACTCTTGACTCCAGGAGTTTAGTAACATTGTGAACAGAATTTTGTACACACTCATCCATCACAATCAGCATCTTTTTTTTCATTAATCTTCTTGACTATAATCATCCCTGCTCAAGATTGCCCTGGCATTATACCTCCACCAGCTTGGCTCTCTAATATGATCCCATTCCCTTCACCCATCCCACTCACTGAGTCTTACAATTGTGTCAGCTTCAAAATCCCCAAAGTTATCTTCAGTCCAGTATTGATCTTCATATCTTTATGGGGACTGGTGTTGCTCAGACTAAAGAGCCAGTCAGATAGGCTGTCGGTTGTCTAGGATGGGATTTCCTCATTAATGGGAGTGGAACATTCGCACTCAACTAATTGACACTATTCTCACTGTGATGTCACTGTGACGTCGACAAGGAGCTGACCTTTTGGTTGGGAATGTATGTGATCTGTTGTCTGTAAAACCTCCTCCACAAAATGCGTTCACATATTGACCATAACCGCATCTCATTCTCCATTCATTTCTTCAAGATTCTGCTCAGGTGATGATTATATTTTGACTTTCTTCATTCCTGATGTTTTAGTATAATGCACCTAAACTAATTTGATTCATGCTTCAATTTGTCTTGAGTATTCTTTTGTACAGATGTGAATTTATTTAAGGAGAATTCAATTTTCAGTCATACTTTTATTCAACTTATTCATTGAGGATCTGTCTGGTCATTGAACAGAAGTGTCTTTGCACTGTTTTTATTGCTATTCTGCATAACCTCAAAGAGAATTGGTAAAGTAAGTCCTGTCCTACAGAATCAACTTGTTAGGAGGTTACAAATAAAGCAAAAAGGATGTATACAAAAAAGAACTGTAGGCACCAGAAATATACATTTGATTCTACAGACACATCTTGTTATAAAGAGCATCATATTAAATGAAAATTACCAACAAGTCTACCATTTGCTATTATTAATAATCTCAATGCTTCTATCTATCTTGTGTTCTGCACAAATCTGGGAAAAGCTGTTAGTAAATGTAAAAATAACTACTTGCTCTTAACATTTTACATCACTTGGCTGGCAGGATTATCTAATTATGTGCATTATATATGCCTCACATGCCAAAACAAAACAACATTGCAAAAGGTCTATAATTGCAATTTGTTGAAATTTGGTTTGTAATGTTGCCATCCATTTATGTACCATATTATCACACTCATGTGAATGCTACAAAGGTATATACCAAAAATGCATTAACATGCCTCTATCTTTCATCCTGATTATCATTTTTTGATCTGTAGCATATTCGTTATTGATAGGTGATGATGATTAAAGAACATAAACCCAAGACAATGTGGCAACATTTTGATATTTGCAAGACTTTGAAATAACTGCTCATACTAATGGTCCTTTTATTCTCTGAGCTAAAAGGTGCTGATAGGTTTCTGTGAGGAGCTTTGCATTATCAATATTTGTAACAGTGCCAGTAGGAGCACTTCAGAATACAGAATTGGAGAATAATTTATACACAATCTGCTGACACAACTGTGAATAATACGTTATGTGTCAGAAGATGCCACAGTTCCTGACATTGTCTAGGATCAGCTGTTGTTCTTCAGTTGTTTAGGGATTACCAGGCTGCATTGATTATTTTTTGACCTGCAGTTTTTCTTTTCTCTTGTGTCTTCATTTGTCAATATCTTTGTCACTATTTTTCTAATGCTGGAACAAGCAGTTTGGGCAGGCAATGTTTGGAGATGGGAGAGGAAAACACAATGTTACTGTAAAAAGACTGGGAAGGAAACATTTCTATGAATTGTAGGTATTGGTGCATTCTGGGAAATGTAGATTTCAATTTACTGATTTTTCTCTTGCTGAACTTGGTCAATTGGAAGAAGTAGAATTGGGTTCCTGCAAAAGGAGTCTCAACAGTTAAGACACAGATTAAAAAGCCAGATATTTAGGTACATTAACTCAGAATGACCTCCGGTGTGAGACTGTAGTCAGCAAAAAAAATGTAGCATGAGCAGGAAGTTAAATATCTAACTGCAGAGGGTTTGGAATAGAAGAGTTCAGATATCAAATGAAAAGAGAAAGTACTGGAGCAACTCAGCAGATCAAATAGCATCTTGGAGAGAGAAACAGAGTTATTGTTTCAATGCCAATCCAGTACTTTCTGTGTATATTTCAGATCTTCAGCATCCTCAGGATTTCGCTTTTCTTTGAAGATTTGAGTTTCCTGGGCTACTATGTATAGCTGTAGTGCAGGATTCTGGACTAGACACATGAGCTACATCTGAACAATGCACTCTGGGTGAGAAATGGTGAGTGTTGTGAGAGGGTTTAAATAAATACAGTAGGAGGAGCATGAACAAAAAAATCAAGAGAAACCAAAAGGAAAGAGAGACAAGAGCAATCACTTATGGGAAAGGAAAAGGATGATCAGCAAAAATGATTTTGTCTCAGTGGGGGGAAAGCAGACTTTATTTAAAATAGACAGGATCTGGCTAACATAGACAAGGAACAACTACTTGTGAGAATACCTACAGCAGAGCATTGAGGATGTGAGTGTGGGGGGGTGGGGGGATTTGGGGAATGGGGTGAGTGCAGGCCCACTGTTACCTTTAGTGTGAGATGTAGGAGCATCAGGCCTGGAGTACTCTGGAGTCTGGCAACGTTCAGGACCAGATCAGATGGGACCAGATCAGATGGAAAAGTTAAGCTTTTAGAAAAAACTGAAGCAAAAATGGAGGCCTTCTTGGAATATACGAAGTGCAGGGGCAGTTCTTAGGAAAGGAATAAGAGAAAAGAGAGGTGGCATGAGAAAGCACTAGTGAATAAAATTAAGAAGAATCCCAAGATATTCAATAAGTATATTAACAGGATGAGGATAACCATAGAAGGGGTGGGCCCATATGTGTGTAAAAATGGAGGACATTGGAAGGGTGTTACATAAACACTTCACATTTTGTCTTCACCTTGGGATCTGGAGAATGTAGGTACAGAGTTCAGAAAAAAGGATTGTGAGGTTCTCAAGCAGATTGACATCAGGAGTGAGGAGGAATGGAAATTTCAGCAGGTTTTTAAGTGGACAGATCCCAAGGTCTGGATGAGTGGTATCCCAGTTTGCTGTAGGAAGCGTGGGAGGAAATTGCAGGGGTCCACACCCAAATTTTCAATTCCACACTGGCCACAGGGGAGATGCCAGAGAGCTGGAAGACAGTTAATGTTGACCCACTGTTTGAGACGGGTGATAGGGATAAACCAGGGGATTAGAGACAAATGAGTCTTACATCAGTAATAAGGAAACTATTGAGAAAATTCTGAAGAAGAGAATTAATCTCCACTTGGAAAGGCAAAATTTGATCAGGAATAGACAGCATGGCTTTGGCAGAGGGAGGTCATGCCTAATGGATTTGATAGAAATATTTAAGTATGTGATTAGATGTGTAGATAAGAATAGTGCAGTTGAAGTATTTCAGCAAGGTCCTACATTGGAGACAGAAAAGGAAGGTAAAGGCACTTGAAGTCCTGGGTAACTTGGTATGTTGAATCTAAAACTGGCTTATTGGTAGGAAACAGAGGATGGAGGTAGAAGGCTGGAGCATACCCAGATATCAGGGTGGGGTCCCTTATTGTTTGTGATATATATATATATATGATAAAGACAAGAATGTAGGGGGATGATAAGAAAGTTGACAATGATATGAAAATTGCCTGAGTAGTTAGTAAGGAGAAAGAAAGTCTTCGGTTACATGTAGATGTAGACACATTGGTCAGTTGGGCAGGTGAGTGGAAGGTGGAATTTAACCCTGAAAAGTGTGAGGTGATGCACTTTGGAAGAAGTAACCAAGACAAGGGAGTTCTTAATGGTAAATAGGAAACTAGGAAGCTCAGAGGAACAGAGGCACCTTGGGGTACTTGTCCAAAAATCCCTGAAGACAACAGGACAGGGTAATAGGGTAGCTAACAAGGGACATGGAACATTTACCTTTAACAGCCAGGGCATGGATTATAAGAGAAGGGAGGTCATGTTGCAGCCGTATAAAATTTAGTTAGGCCTCAGTACTGTGTGCAGTCCGGGTCACCACACTATCAGAAGGAAGTCAACCCATTTTCACCTATCCATGGTCACTATTTTCAGCTTTTCTTCTTCCAAGCTAGCTATCATCAATACCTTTATCTCCTTACTTCCATCTCCACCTATCCACTCACTTCTTTCCTCCCCTATCATCTGTCTTCAGCATAAATGCCACCTTTTCCCTGCTACTATCGGTTCTGAAGAAGCGTCACTGGACTCGAAACGTTAGCTCTGCTTTCTCTCCACTGATGCTGCCAGACCTGCTGTGTTTCTCCAAAAATCCCAGTTTTTGTTTCAGAGTTCCGGCATCTTCAATTCTTTGTTTTATTTTGTTACAGAAAAGATGTGATTGCATGAGAAGGGGTGCAGAGGAGATTCAGCAGGATGTTGCCCAGGATGAGATATTTTAGCTATGAAGAGAGGCTGGATAAGTTCAAGTTATTTTGTTTAGGGCAGAAAAGACTGAAGGGGAACATTTTTGAGGTATATACAATTATAAGGGGCATGGACAGGGTGGTTAGTAAGAAGTTGTTCCCTTTTGTTGAGGGGTCAATAATGAAGGGAATAGTTTTAAGGTGAAGGGCAGGAGGTTTAGAAGGGATTGGAGGAAAATATTTTTCACCCAGGCGGAGGTGGGAATCTGGAATATCTGGGAGGGTAGTTGAGGGGGAAGTCTCACAACTTCTAAAAAGCACAGATGAGCACTTGAAGGATCATAAAATTCAAGGCTTTAGGCCACATGCTGGAAAGTGAGAAAGTGTAGATAGGTTGGTGCAGACGCGATGTGCCAAAGGACCTCGTCCATGCCATATGACACTACGACTGAAAGGTTTAAAATAACAAAACTCAATTGAGTTACGCTGCCAAACATGCTTATGCAGATTTATCCATAGTATTGTATATCCGTTTGGTAAGTGAAAGATACAAGTTGTTATGGGAGGCCTTGTTCCAAGAGCACTCACAGACTTAGGTTAGAACAGGGCTGAGAGTTCAACATCTTTGTTCGGAAAATATTCAGGATGGGTGAATATAATTAGTCTGGCATTTCAGTAACAACGTTTCAGGATTTGTCACAAGATTTTCATCATATGAAATGCCAGTTTTGCAGTTTCTGTCAGGGAAGGTAGCGAAAGGTTCACGCGGCTTGAGGGAAAGAACAAATACTCCTTGCTTTCGTGGCCTTTGAACCAAACTTGACTGTCAAGTTCAACAACAAGGTCTATTCAGCATGTAAAAGATTGTTAAAAGAGCTACAATAAATCTGAAGGCAACATTCAGATGTCTTCATTGATTGACAGAGAAATTGCAGTATACTTCACATGCCTCAAAAATCATGGCTTCTTATTATACCCTTTCTTTAAAGAAAAGCTTAAACTTCATAGCGCTGAAAATGAACAGATAAAGTACATCTAGAATTGAATGCTCTCAAATAATATTTATAATAACCTATTCTAAACATTGAGGACTGAATGCCATCAGTTGGTGGTATAATTTTATTTTTTATGCAAATGTGTCACTTTATATGTTGTAATTAATGCTTGATTGAAATATGCCATAATGTTCACAACATATTCCCAACCTTACACAGGTTTTAATCATCATTGTTGAGTCTGTGTTGGTGCCCTTCCTGTGTAAGATATCTTAGAGCAAACAGAAACTGATCCTCTCTTTTCAGTGATACCTCTGTCCTTTTGCCCTGTGAGAGCAGCAGGAAGTCCTCCCATCAGCCTTTAGAGGCTTATAGAACATAGAACATTACAGTGCCGTTTGGCCCTCGATGTTGCGCTGACCTGTGAAACCAATCTGAAGCCCATCTATCCTACACTATTCCATTTTCATCCAGATGTTTATCCAATGAACTAGGACCTCTCCAATGGCTTGGAGAGATCCCAGTGCGGGACAGTGCCTATGGCTTGCACAATGGAAACTGGATTCAGTGGTTGCAGATATGGGCTTGAATTTGCAATCCCTCTACCTGAATGTGACTTGCCAGCATTAATGACAAGGTGATAGGAGGATAAGAAATCTCAGCCTCATCAGAAGGCAGCTGTATAAAGGAGAGGCATGTTTCAGGATTCTGGGAGCTTCATCTCAGGACATGCCTCAGGCGGCCTGCTTTTCTACTTCCCCTCTGCCAGTGATGCCATTACTTCCAAAGGTTAGACTGAGGAGGCTCCACCAGCAACTGTGTAGGTGACTCTAAGCAACTCAGGCTCCTCTGAGCCCAAGTCTCTAAAGGACAGCTTCCAAAGTCCTAACACTGTGGGTTCCCTCCACCCCAGCTGCAGATGTTGGGTCTGCAAATAGATATAGTAAGCAAAGAAAGACAAGGAACTTTGAGGCATGTGGAATGGCATTGGTTTTCATTCATCGTATCTGCTGTGAATATATATTAATGCATAGTTTTATAATATTTATTGGAGCCTCATTATGCCAATAGGTGCTGACATGACCATTGTGAAAGGTGATCCCCATTAGAATCTCATAGAGTCATGGAGAGATACAGCACTGAAACAGACCCTTCAGTTCATCTCATCCATGCCAACCAGATATCCTGAATAAATCTAGTCCCATTTACTAGCATTTGGCCCATATCCATGTCAACCTTTCCTATTCAGATACTCATCTAGCAATACATCTTTAACTGCCTCACATCATCAGTTAAGGGAGCTGAAGCTGGAGCTGGATGAACTTTGGATCATTTGGGAAGCTGGGGGGGGGGGGGGGGGGGGGGGGCGGGTAACTGAGAGGAGATGCAGGGAGGTAGTCACACCTCAGGTACAGGAAAAAGGTAGAAGGGTTACAGTTGGGGGACCGAAAGAGAACAGGCAGACAGTGCAGGGACTCCCCCGTAACCTTTCCCCTCAATATCAAATATACCATTTTGGATACTGTTGAGGGGACGACTTACCAGGGATAAGCCATGGGATACAGGTCTCAGGTACAGAGTCTGTCCCTGTTGCTCAGAAGTGAAGGTGGGAGAGAAGTAGAGCATTAATCATTGGGGACTCCATAGTTAGGGGGACAAATAGGAGATTCTGTGGGAACGAGAGAGACTCTCGGTTGGTGTGTTGCTTCTCAGGTGCCAGGGTCTGTGTTGTCTTGGATCATGTTTTCGGGATCCTTGAGGGGGAGCAGCTCCAAGTCTTGGCCCACATAGGTACCAATGATGTAGATAGAAAGGGAGATGGGGATGTAAAGCAGAAATTCAAGGAGCTAGAGTGGAAGCTTAGAGCTAGAACAAACAGGGTTGTTATCTCTGGTTTGTTGCCTGTGCCACATGCTAATGAGGCAAGGAATAGGGATAGAGAGCAGTTGAATGCGTGGCTATAGGAATGGTGCCGAAGGGAGCGATTCAGATACCTGGATAAATGGGGCTTATTCTGGGATAGGTGGGACCTTTGCAAATGGGATGGTTTACACCTGGGGGTGGAATTTTGCTAATGCTTTTTGGGAGTGTTTACATTAATTCAGCAGGGGTATGGAAACCTGAATCGTAGCTCCAGTATACAGGAGGTTGAGAGTAGTGAGGTCAGAAATAAGGTTTCAAGGGCGCAAGAGTGTACCGGCAGGCAGGAAGGTGGTTTGAAGTGTGTCTACTTCAACACCAGGAGCATCCGGAATAAGGTAGCTTAAAGCATGGGTTGGTACCTGGGATTTCGATGTTGTGGCCATTTCAGAAACATGGATAGAGCAGGGACAGGAATGGTCGTTGCAAATTCTGGGGTTTAGATGTTTCAGTAAGAACAGGGAAGGTGATAAAAGAGGGGGAGGTGTGGCATTTTTAGTCAAGGACAGTATTACGGTGGCAGAAAGGACATTTGATGAGGACTTGTCTACTGAGGTGGAATGGGCAGAGGTTAGAAGAAGGAAAGGAAAGGTCACCCTGTTGGGAGTTTTCTCCTCCAAAAAGTTCCAGAGATGTTGAGGAAAGGATTGAAAAGATGATTCTGGATAGGACTGGAAGTAACAGGGTAGTTGTTTTGGGGGATTTTAACTTACCAAATATTGACTGGAAATGCTATAGTTCAAGTACTTTAGATGGTCAGTTTTTGTCCAATGTGTGCAGGAGGGTTTCCTGACACAGTATATGGATAGGCCAACAAGAGGCAAAGTCACATTTGATTTGTACTGGCTGATGAACCGGCCAGGTGTTAGATTTGGAGGTAGGTGAGCACTTTGGTGATAATGACAACAATTCATTTACATTTACTTTAGCAATGAAAAGGAATAGGTATATACCACAGGGCAAAAGTTATAGCTGGGGGAAAGGCAATTATGATGCAATTAGGCAAGATTTAGGATGCATAGGACGGTAGACGAAACTGCAGGGGTTCTGCACTTTTGAAATGTGGAGTTTGTTCAAGGAACAGCTACAGCGTGCCCTTGATAAGTACGTACCTGTCAGGCAGGGAGGAAGTGGTCGAATGAGGGAACTGTGATTTACCAAAGAAGTTGAATCTCTTGTCAAGAGGAAGAAGGAGGATTATGTAAAGATGAGATGGGAAAGCTCAGTTAGGGTGCTTGAGAATTACAAGTTAGCTTGGAAAGACTTAAAGAGAGAGCTAAGAAGAGCCAGGAGGGGACATAGGAAATTTTTGGCAGGTAGGATCAAAGAAAATCCTAACGTTTTCTATAGGTATGTCAGGAATAAAAGAATGACGAGAGTAAGATTAGGGCCACTCAAGGACAGTAGTGGGAAGTTGTGCATGGTGTCCAAGGAGATAGGAGAGGCACTAAATGAATATTTTTATCAGTATTCACACTAGAAAAAGACGATGTTGTCAAGGAGAATACTGAGATACAGGCTATTAGACTAGACGGGATTGCGCTGCATAAGTAGGAGGTGTTAGCAATTCTGGAAAGTGTAAAAATAGATAAGTCCCCTAGGCTGGATGGGATTTACTCTAGAATTCTCTGGGAAGCTAGGGAGAAGATTGCAGAGCCTTTGGCTTTGATTTTTATGTCGTCATTATATACAGGAATAGTGCCAGAGACTGGAGGATAGCAAATGTTGTCCCCTTGTTCAAGAAGGGGAGTAGAGACAACCTGGTAATTATAAACCAGTGAGCCTTACTTCAGTTATGGGTAAAGTGTTGGAAAGGATTATAAGAGATAGGATTAAAATCATTTAGAAAGGAATAATTTGATAAGGGATAGTCAACACAGTTTTGTGAAGGGTAGATTGTGCCTCACAAACCTTACTGAGTTCTTTGAGATGGTGACCAAACAGGTGGATGAGGGTAAAGTGGTTGATATGGTGTATATGGATTTCAGTAAGGCATTTGATAAGGTTCCACATGGTAGGCTATTGCAGAAAATACAGAGGCATGAGATTGAGGGTGATTTAGTGGTTTGGATCAGAAATTGGCTGGCTGAAAGAAGACAATCAGTGGTGGTTGATGGGAAATGTTCATCCTGGAGTTCAGTTACTAGTGGTATACTGCAAGGATCGGTTTTGGGGCCATTGTTGTTTGTCATTTTTATAAATGACCTGGATGAGGGTGTACAAGGATGTGTTAGTAAATTTGTAGATGACACTAAGGTTGGTAGAGTTATGGACAGTATGGAAGGATGTTGTAGGGACATTGATAAGCAGAGCTGGGCTGAGAGGTGGCAAATGGAGTTTAATGTGGAAAAGTGTGAGGTGATTCACTTTTGAAGGAGTAACAGGAATGGAAACTACTGGTAAGATTCTTGGTAATGTGGATGAGCAGAGAGATCCCTGTGTCCATGTGCATAGATCCCTAAAAGTTGCTATCCTAAAAGGTTGGTAGGGTTGTTAAGAAGGCGTACAGTATGTTAGCTTTTATTGGTAGATGGATTGAGTTTTGGAGCCATGTGGTCATGCAGTAGCTGTACAAAACTTTGGTGCGGCTGCACTTGGAGTATTGTGTACAGTTCTGGTTGCCACATTATATTGATGTGGCATGATCATATTGAATGGTGGTGCAGGCTCGAAGGGCAGAATGGCCTACTCCTGCACCCATTGTCTATAGGAAGGATGTGGAAACATTGGAAAGGTTCAGAGGAGGTTTACTAGGATGTTGCCTGGTATGGATGGAAGGTCTTATGAGGAAGGGATGAGGGACTTGAGGCTGTTTTCATTAGAGAGAAGAAGGTTAAGAGGTGACGTAATAGAGACACACAAGATGATAAGAGGATTAGATAGGGTGGACAGTGAAAGCTTTTTCTTTGGGTGGTGATGACTAGCATGAGGGGACATAGCTTTAAATTGAGGGGTGATAGATATAAGTCAGATGTCAGAGGTAGGTTCTTTACTCAGAGAATCGTAAGGTTGTGGAATACCCTGCCTGCAACAGTAGTCGACATGCTAACTTTAAGGGTATTTAAATGGTCATTGGATAAACATATGGATGATAATGGAATAGTGTAGATGGACTTCAGATTGGTTTCACAGGTCGACGCAACATCGAGGGCCAAAGAGCCTGTACTGCGCTGTAATGTTCTATGTTCAATGAGCAGTTGTCTGCCTAATGATCTTCTCATGACCCAGCAAAGCATGGATCTAACATTTGGGGATCACAGTCAAAGCTCCTGAAGTTATTTCCAGGGACAATGGTCTTGTCCGATGAAATCGGAGTGAGGATACAGCATCTGGGATCATCATGATGTAGTTATGGCCACTTTTAACCTCACACACTCTTGTGCTTTAGAGAATGGAACATCCATCACCCTTCATATATGTTTACACATAGCTGACTGGGAATTTCTGCAGAGGGCCTTGGTTGCTCCCTCCATCCACTTGTGTAAAATTTGAGGGCTGCTGTTACCGTTAAGATAACTGGTGGGGGATTGCTATCCAGTCCCTGCAGTTATGGGTACTCTTCCAATAGTTCGCATATATAGGAGAAGACAACCTGAGGTATCTAATGCATCTCCTATTTATTAGTTGGAGATATATGCAGCTCTGATGCCACAACATGGAGTTTTCCATGGTGCACACACTGGGTGAAGAGGAGGACAGTGGTGGAACATTACAAGGTAAAGAACTTAACAAAGGCATTGCAGAGCAGCTTTGGTGGGTAAATCTCATACAGAATGATGATGGTATACATCAACTAGCTGTCTTCAGAGATCTCCTGACAGTGTGATGGTACCTGACCATCTTGTCCATAACCATTCTGGTCACCTTGCACATGAAGAGGAAGTAGTGCTGTAGAATGTTGGAGCAACAATGACAGACCACAGACAATCCTGCAGTAATGCAACATTAGGGTCCGAGGGGCCATGTCAATCTCAAGCATTGGCAAGAAACTGATCTACAATAGTTGTTATAGCTATCTCCAATTGATGGAGAGGAAATTCAAATCCCTTGTGAAATGTATTATTGAATCGCCTTTCACCACCCACTGAGTGGCACATCCTGATCACAAAAACCCTATTGTTCAAAGAAACAGCCTCATTTTATCTCTGGTTTATTTGTCAATTACTTTCATGTGTCCTCTGGTTGCTGACACTTTTGCCTCTCAATGCAGATTCTCCTTATTTATTGTATAGCCTTTCAGGTTTTGAACGAATATCAAATTTCTTTCTATCCTTCCCTGCTCTAAATAGAACAATCCCAATATTTCACCATCTATCCGCATAGTTAAAATTCCTCATCTCTGATACCATTCGAATCAATCATTTCAGCTTCTTCTCTAAAACTACACATTTGTCTGAAAGTATGGTGCTCAGAACGTGACAAGATGTTCCAGCCAAAGATGAACCAATGATTATTAAAGAATTGGAATAACTTTCTTGCTTTTGTAGTCTGCTCCCATGTTAACAAAGCAGAGAACCTCATAGGTTTCTTTACCATACTTTTCAACTTGTTCTGTCACCTTTAAGATTTTCTGCACATATGAACCCAGATCACTCTATTTCTGCAGCCCCTTTAAAATTGTATGATTCAGATTATTTCCCTATCTTTAATATTCCTACCTAAATGTATCACTTCATACTCTTCATGTTAAATTTCATCTGTCATGTTTTTGTGCAAATCACCAGTTTTCTAGATCTTCCTGAAATATATTACTGCCCTCCTTACTAGATATGATATTTCCAAGTTTTGAGTCATCTGAGATCTTTGAAATTATGCCATGTAAGCTCAACTTCAGGGTAATAATAAGTCAAAAAAAGCAGTACTCCCAATACCAACCCGAGGGAAGTCATTACTATATATGTCCCACCATCCTTCACCATGACATGTTACTTTTATGCCCTACAGCCAATCTTGTATTACTGCTACAGTTCCTCTAATCCCAAGGCTTTTAATCTTTCTAACAAATCTATTTTAAAGTTGTAATCTGTCAATGGCTTTTGAAAGTTCACTTGCATAACATCTACCACAATGTGCGAAAGAACACTCTCTCCATTACTTCATCAGAGAACTTAATGAGATTAGTCAAATAGGAATAACAAAGCCATACTGATTTCCATTAATTAGCCCACAATTTTCCAATTCATTTTGTCATTGATTATTGTAACAAAAGTTTTTCAACCACTGACATAAAGCTTAATGGTCTGTAATTGTCACCTGTATCCTTTCTGATTTTAAACAAGATTGTAATAATTGCAATCCTCTGGCTTTGGCATATTAGAAGGGTTGAAAGATTGTAGCCAGAATTTTGACCATTTCCATCCTTCTTTACCGCAACATCCTCGGATACACTTCACTTGCATCAGATGTTCTTTTTACATGAGCATTGGCAATCTTTTAAACAGTCCCTTTGTCAAGTTTTATCCTATGCAATACCACCATTAACTTATTTTTTACATTAGCAATATCCTCTTTTCTAATGGAGATACATACAAAGTATGATTTAGCCTTTGCCTCCACATGCAAATCTCCTTTTTAATTTGTAATCTACTTTGCCATTTTAAAACTTTTGTTAATGTACACTCAATAATTCTCTGTTTCCTTTTCTTTCAGATGCTAGGTTATTCTCATAGCAGGAGTTATCAAGGGCCCTGGCTACTGATACGGTGCCAGGGAACTCAAGGACTGCTAACATTGTTCCACTATTAAAAAAGGGAGGAAGGGATAGATGGGAAATTATAGGCCACTCAGTCTAACCTCAGTAATGGGGAAGTTATTAGAAATAACACTGAAAGACAGGATATATCTGTACTTGGAGAGATATGGATTAATCAGGGATAGTCCATATGGATTGGTTAAAGAAAAGGCATGTTTGACAAATTTGATTAAAGTATTTCAAGAGGTAATCAGGAGTATTGATGAGAGTAATGCATTTGATGTAATCTACATGAACTTTACATGGACATTTGATAGCATCCCCATAGAAAACTAGTCAAGAAATTAAGAACCCAACATACCCAAGGTAAAGTGGAATGTTAAATCCAAAACTGGCTGAGAGGCAGGAAGCAGAGGGTGATAAGAGAGGGGTTTTTCTGTAACAGGAAATTTGTTACCATAGGTTTCGCCAGGCTCAGTGCTGGGATTCTTGCTTTTTGTAGTGTATGTTAATGTTTTTGACTGAATGGTAAGGATTTGATCAAGAAGTTCATGGAAGTCACAAAAATTGGTAGCAATGGGGATTTATCAGGAAGCTGTCTGGGCTGCAGAGTCTGAGTAATGAGACAAAGTAGGCTGAGGTTTTTTTCCTCAGATCAGCAAAGGTTGAGAGAGGACCTGATGGAATTGTATATGTTTTTATGAGAGGTATAAATATGGTGAATAGTAAGACACTTTTTCCATTAGTAGTGGGGTCAATAACCAGGGGATATGGATTTAAGATAAGTGGTAGAAGAAAATGTGGAGAGTTGAGAAGAGACCTTTTCACCCAGAGAGTGGTGGAGGTCTTGTACTCACGGTGTGAGAAGGATGGTTAACAGTGAGAAGCTCAGCTGTAAACTGAAGAAGGATATCAACGGATTGGTAAAGTGCAGTGCCAAATGGAATCCAACCTGGAAAAGTATGAGGTAATGAATTTGGGATGGTCTAACAAGACAAGGCATTGCAGTATGAACATTACGACCCTGAAAAGTACTGAAGATGAGAGAAGCTTTTTTGTGCATATCCGCAGATCCCTGTAAGTAGCAGAGAAGGTGGATTGGGTAGTTAATAAGGCATATAGAATATGCTGGAACTATATAAAACACTGAGTAGACACCGGCCAGAATAATGCATGAATTCTGGTCACCATGTTACAAGAAGAATGGAGACTGAACAATAGAAAGGGTGCAAAGGGGATTTATCAGCAAACTGCCTGGGCTGCAGAGTCTGAGCGATGAGGCAAGATAAACTGGGAATTATTTCCTTAAATCAGCAAAGGTTGAGGGGGGAGCTGATAGAATTGCATACGTTTTTATGAGAGGTATAAATATGGTGAATAGTAAGACACTTTTTCCATCAGTAGTGGGGCCAATAACCAGGGGATATGGATTTAAGATTAGTGGTATAAGAAAATGTGGAGAGTTGAAAAAGGATATTTTCAACCATAAGTGGTGGAAATCTTGTATTCACTGCCTGAAAGGATGTTTGAATCAGAAATTCTTGTAACATTTAAGCAATATCTAGATATCCATTTGCCAAAGCCTTAAGGAATGTGGGCCAAGCAACAGAAATTTAGATTAGTGAAGTCCTTTGCTGACTGGCACAGACATAACAGGCCAAATGGCCCCATTCTGTACTGTAGGTGTCTATGAGTTTCTGAACTTCTGAGTTTCCTACAATATTATGAACCTTATAAATGTTTGTATCCTCTTTGTTCTACTTGTTAGACTTCTATATGGTTAGTCATCTGGAAAGCTTTACTTATGGTAGCTCTATCCCTTCCTATACTCCTTTGAAAGTGCTTTTATTCAGTTCCCAATTTTCTTTTGAAGATCTCCCATTGTGCAATTTTTGAATCTAATCTGCAATTCCCTTTTAAACTCATTGAAACTACTAGGAACCGAACTGAGCAGAATGATCAAGTGAAGAAAATGAGAAGTATAATATCAACATAAAAGAGGCGGCATCTTTGGTGAGCAAAAAGATAAACAAAGGCTAACCCAGGTGAAAGTTGAACACCATCACACACTGGATTAGTCTCACAATCAAGAAAGAAACATAGGGATTTGTCACTTTGACTAACTGCTATTGTGTGTCACTGCACCAGTTACTGATTAAACCCAGAAGGGGGAGCCCAATCAAGTAGTATACTCAATCAAGGCAGAGATAACTTTCAACAGGCTGAAAAATGCCCAAGTAGGCTTTGTATTGATCATCTTGAGCTCTCATGGCCTGCATCAATACATCAGGCAGCAGCATTCAAAATGTATCGAACCAAGTAACTGACTTAGGTGCAGCATCTGAAATCACTAACTATTGCCATCAGAGATGAAAGCAAAATCATCAGCATTATTGGTACAGTTGTGATACTGAATTAGCAATCCAGAGATCCAGAGTTCAAAACCCATCCAACAAATGATTTGTCTAAATCTAATAACTTGTGGGTGAACAGTCGGAAAAATGCCCCTAGTAGGAAGGCCCTCATCGTTATATATGAATTTTTACTATTGCTGAAAAGAGAGGCATCCTGTTGAAACTTTTTATCTTTTACCCAGAACAGAATTGCAAGAATACCAAATTTCAACTGAAGCACTAATTTATACTGCATGAGAAGAGGGTCATGATTGTTTGGCATTCTGACTCTGCCTGGTTGAGGCATTGTACAGGGAGGTGAATGTACCAGACACCAGTTATTCCCTGAGCTTTTGTTTAAATTCCATATAGGCAAGTCAATTTGATTGGCTGAGGCACTGTCATGGGTTATCTGTAAAGAATGCACCAATTATCTCCCAAGATTTTGTTCAACTGAAAAATACTTTCATAGCCTCAAACATCCCAAAGCTCTTCAGAATTAATACATCAATTTTCATAAATATCAAAAACAGAAATTGCTGGAGAAACTCAACAGGTCTGGTTGCATTCATAGAGAAAAAGCAGAGTTAACATGTCCAGTCCAGTAACCCTTAGTCGGTGGAAGTTCTGAAGAAGAGTCACCTCAAAACATTCACTCAGCTCTCTCTCCACAGATGCCGCTAGACCTGTAGTTTCAGTTCTGCAGTTCTTTATTTAATTTTATGTTGTAATGTCAGCAATGCCACACTACCCAATTCTTACACAAGCCCAATTAGTAGATATGTCCTCTAATTAAATGCATTTGTCACTTATCTCATCCCACCCACATGTAAATATTCCCTCTAATATAGGGTTCAGGTTAAAGCTGCCTGTATTGATTGATAGGTTACTTCACAGGGTATACAAGTAAAACAATGGTGGCAAGATAAAATATCAGATGTACCTACCAGCAGTGGAGGACAGGGCATTCAAACGACTGTCTGTTGTATGGGAAGAGCAAGTCATTGTGCGATATGAGGTACTGCTCATAATGAAGATTGCTACTACCACTCCATTTAAATATTGGAAAACAATAGGGCCTGCAAGGTCTAGTATGGTAGAGGAAACTAATTCCTGATCTAGCTAGAAGAGTCTCTTGCAGTTGCCAAGATATAGTTTATTCAATGTTAGTAATTGATTACAGGTTACATTGAAATGATAGACGTTGTTACAAATATCTTAGTCTTTCCAAATCACAGGCTGTTCTGTCCACAAGTCCAGATGACACAAAATTGTGGGTGGTGATGACGGTACTCCTCAGTAGTAACTTTGTTAGATCCATGCACAACATCTCCTCAAGCTTTTTTCCCCTATTATTAATATTATACATTTGTGTATATGCTTACATTTATCACTGCTCTATCTCCCCCAAACTCTGACTTCACAAATTCATGTGGTTCTGAATTCACTGTTTTCCAAAAACACATTGTCTTTACACTTGGGAGGCTGGCAGTTTGCTGGATGACCATTGTTTTTGTTTTTTTTTCCCTGACAGACTGAGCTCTGTAGGTGCCTTTCAACTGCAGGATCTTTCATCTTTTGAATGTCTTCCCTACTGTAACAGCCAATTATATCTTTGCAGTCCCTTGAATCATTGGACATTGATCATTTCTTCTCAGTGGTGGCTTCCATGGAATTTTATAAACTATATCTTCAGCATGCATCCTCAGATTTTTATTCTCAATCCATCTGTTGATTTGGACTCTCATTTACCTTCAACGATTGCATTATTGATGAAACCAATATGTTCTCTTCCTCAGTTTTGCTATTTGATTTTTTTCTTTGTTTGCCGTATTCTCTGTCACAGTTTCCCAGGCATTCAAGGAAGATAAGGAAGTCAGATATTCTGCTTGAACCTGCCTCTTTCAAGTCATCTCAGCATCTAACATCAGACTTGAATCTGTCGTAGCTATGTGTTCAACAAGCTGTTTTGCACTTCAAGATGCATCATTTTCAGATTCAGTGATTGGTTCAAGTGGAGTACTGTGTTTTTTGGAGCAAATTACTGCAGATCCTGGAATCTGTACTGAAAACAACAAATGCTGAAAATCACAGCAGGTCGGGCAGAATCCATGGAGAGAGAGCAAGCTAACTTTTGGCTTATTTTTCCCCTTAAAACTGCTGACTGCTGCAATCTGAATTCTCCTTAGCGTTAATAACATTTTTGTCAGGCTGCTGACATTGCAGCCCCATTTCCTGAGGTGACTTTAGCAGCTGTCCCTTGTCTCTCTGAGAAAGACCCTCCTCAGACATTGTGACATCTGGAAGTGAAGCAGAGCCACTGAGAAGACATTTGTGACAATACACCAAGGACTGTGTGGCTGGATCCATGGTTGCTGATGGCCTCTGTAAATTCTGCCTATCAACTTTCACTTATTACCATTTCATCTCCCCCAGCTGTTTAACTTCCCAAATGTAATTGTTCTGAAGGTTTTATTATTCTCTATATGGTCAGTTGCATTGGCCTCTCCTTGTGACTGTTTGATCAACTTCAGCCTGTAGGAGAGTCTGCAGGGAGACACTGCTCACTTGGTCATCTGCCCTCTGCCATGGTTGCAACAAGTTCTGGATCAATATCTTAGGTCTTCTCTCCTGCTGGAGGGATTGTCTGCAATATTGGTCACATAAACAATTTAAAGAAGGCAGCAGTCCAACCCGTTAAATGGCAGTCCTTTAAATATGGAGCTTTCATCTACTTTTGAATTAATTAGATTTGCCAAAGTCTAAGAAAGAGCATGCTTTAAGCTATTCATACTTTGATACCTTCTCACTTAGTAATTTCAGATTCATCAGCATTAATAACCAGGACGAGTTCTCCATATTTGACAGCTCACCCATTGCACAAATTATAAACCTGGAGCAGCTTAAAAGGGCACCTTTCTACCTTCATTCTTTTTCAAAGAGCAAACTCTGTGGTAGTTCACAATGTTCAACAGCAGAAAAATGCTAGACCAGAACTTAGAATTTCTTGTACAAAAATAATCAGATACTGTGCAAGCAAATGAAATAATTGTCTTCCTCTTTAGCTCTCACCCCATGCCTTAGTGGCATAAGGGGTAGACAAAAATTCACTTACATTTTTTCCCATAGCTGGGTTTTCCCTGAAACATGTCATTAACCTATCATTGGAGGCTAGAGCTTGAGGGTTTACCAGTCCCACTCTTACTACCTGCCATCGTCCGGTTGGAAGTATTTGCAGGTTCATAATCAATCCACATATCGTATGAATTGTTCCTCAATGTGAAAAAATATAACCCATTGCTGAGGTAACTGAACAATCTATAACACAATAAAAGTAAATTGACTGCGAGTAAAGTACAAACTAAAGGCCAGTACAAAGATGACATATAGCCTTTCACTAGTCAACCACAAACTGCCTGTAACACGGTTATGTCTTAACCTCATTCTGGATGGTGGTCAGAATGTAACAAAAGAACAGAAGTGTACTCTTACAAATATGTCAGTAAATATCTGAAAAAGAAAAAGTATGTCAGCCTATTAGAAAAGACTATTCTTCAGAACTGACATTCATTGGACTCACAAAGAGAGTACTAGTTGCATAGGCAACCTAAGTCTATGTAAAGGTAATGAGTGACAACAGAAATTCGTGTAACTATGCATAGATATTAAGTTCATCTCATGAACACATTCAGTGCTTCAGAAACTAGAATAAACAGACTACATCACGTCTCTAAATTTCAATATTCTAGCTGGGTAACACCGGGAGTGTATGACATATGATTCTCACAGAATATTTCAAAGCCAGCTGCTGTAATAAAATCTCTTTATTGGACAAGATAAAAACTAGATAATTATCTCTGCTGTTTTGTTGTAATACATTCCATAACTTCCGAGAATTGAGAACTCATTGTAGACTTGTATCTGAGTATAGTAATGCTCGCAAACAATATCAGACACAATAATATTTCATTGGCATCATGCTTGGAATTGAGGTAGAAAATGAAACTTTTCTAATATGAAGCCCCAATGAAATGTATTACAAATATGTACTATTACCAGTAATATTTTGTTTCTAATATGAAGACAGTGAATTAGATTGTTAAAAGAATGGCTGTTTATTTATCAGCTCAACCACCCACAAGTATTCTGATGTTTGTGCGTTTTCGACATGGAAGCAATAATGGCACAGAATGAAATCTTATCCTCCCTGGGCAGAATGTCATATTGGCATCTTTTTGGATTTATTCAATATAGGGCATGGAATTTGGTTGCCACAGAGAGATTTATCAGACTTCTCTTCAGCAGTTTTGCATCTGTAATTCAGGATATAGAATGTAAACACGAAAAGGACAAAGGGACTTCCTCAATCTCAAATCCAAGTACGTAAGGAAAGGCTTTCTGTTGTATAAGGTTTGATCGTTTTGGTCTCTCCTCTATATTTCTAGGAACTAGAGAATGACTTCCATCAATATAAACAGAGGCAAATGCATCTGGATCAGAGAAAACCTCAGCAGACCTGACTACCCAAAGAGACCATGTGGAAACAATTATGATTACGTGCACAAGCCTCAGTATCTCCTCACTATGCAGACTTCCCCAGAAAGGCACCTTGGATTTGCATCATTTCCAGCTGGTAAGTATTTAGGTTTGATCAATGGATAGGATCGAGCTGCTTGTGAAGGTGAATGTCTTGAATTTCTACAGAATTGACTCTTTGCAAGCTGCTTTTTATGGATTTGTCAAAATAGCTTATCTGCAGTGGAATTTTATCCTGGGGAGACCGGGAAAATTGCTTGAGGTCTGGGGGCTAGTATCACTGTAGTGCTCAGGAAGTGCAGCAATGCAAACAAATAATGTTGCATAGACTAGGCTGGTGGATAGGTCCTCAATTGTTTAATCATGAAAAAATGTCCATAATTGTAGCTTGTGCTGTGCTTCACTTATGACAACCTGAATGGCCGTACAGCAGGTGCAAAATTGGATTGGAATGATCCAAAAGTAAACCAGATTACAGGGGTTCAATCCGTCAATTTTGGATTGAGGTATCCAGTTATCCAGTGAATGGCTTCAGCTCTGCCTAGCCGCTACCTTCTTTCCTCAGGAAAACTGATGGGGACGTTGCAATTCAAAATAGAAGTTGTCAAACCTCAGATCTATGTGTACTGTACTCATTCTGATGTGGTTTATAGGATGGCGTGGACGGTTGATGTTCTAGTGGTCTTTAAATCTGTGAGCAGTGCTGTGAGCAGTGCCATCTTCAACGAAACTGTTTTGTAGTTGCTCTTGGACAGAGATATAACAGAGGGGAAACACAGCCCAGTCTATCATGCTTTCCATCCACTATCTCCATCTCCACTTCCCACTGTCTCAGGAAAGACCCCTTCACCCTGTTTATACTCTCTTCGACCCTCTTCTGGTGAGCAGAATATATAAAAGATTGAAAGCATACAAACAGATTCAAGAACAGCTTCTTCTCTGCTATTATCAAACTTTTGAACAGACCACACAAATGTTAATTCTGATCTCTCTCTCTCTCTCTCTCTGCACCTTCTTTGTGGCTGTAATGCAGTATTCTGCATTTTGTTCTGCTAACCTGAGGCACTTTGTGGTACAATCTGCCTGTAAAGCATGCAATGCAACACTTTTCACTGTATCTTACTACATGTGACAACAATAAGTCAATCCATCAATTAATCAACCAATTAGCTGTGATCCAGGCAGGTGGTGAAGGGCCTCAAAGCCTACACAGTATGCTAAGCCCTCTCTTTGTCTTTGGGAGCCCAGTGCTGGGCAACAGGCCTGGATCTCTGCTATCTCAGGGCCGAGAGGCTGTTTGGAAAATGACCCTGAGATGGGATGGGGTGTGCTAATGGCATCCTGTGTGAATCTTTGTGCCCACCCACCTCTGCCGTCACTTCCATATCCACCTAATAAATCCTGCCCATGCACAGTGAATCAAGTCACTAATGAAAGTATTGGTGCCTTAGAGACAGAACTGGCAGAAATGATCATGGAGGATGAGGATGATCAAGAGACTGAACAAACATTGTGGCTGTCTTCACAGTAAGAAATAGAAATTATACACCAGAAATAAGAAAGCTACAACTTCACTTAAATTTTCTAAAGGCATTTGATAATGTGCAATACCAAAACTGTCAAGGCACTATGGCTGAGGGTAATATATTAGAACAATGGAGGATATGTTAAGGGTCAAGACACAGAGAAAAGGAATGAACATTTTCAGATTGACAGGCCATAAGTAGTGAAGTGCGTTAAAAATCAGTGTTGAGCCTTGGCTATTGACAATCTATAGGTAAAAACAAGGACTGCAGATGCTGGAAACCAGAGACTAGATTAGAGTGGTGCTGGAAAAACACAGCAGGTCAGGCAGCATCTGAGGAGCAGGAAAATTGACATTTTGGGCAAAAGCTCTTCATCAGGAATAGAGGCAGAGTGCCTGCAGTGTGGAGAGATAAATGGGAGGGGGGTGGGGGTGGGGAGAAAGTAGCATAGAGTACAATGGGTGAATGGGGGTGGGGATGGAGGTGACAGGTCAGAGAGGAGGGTGGGGGAAGGTAGCAAAGAGTATAATGGGTGAATGGGGGTGGGGATGAAGGTGATAGGTCAGAGAGGAGGGTGGAGTGGATAGGTGGAAAGGAAAATAGGCAGATAGGACAGGTAATGGGGAGGGTGCTGAACTGGAAGATTGGAACTGTGGTGAGGTGGGAGAATGGGAAATGAGGAAACCGGTGAAGTCCACATTGATGCCCTGGGGTTGAAGTGTTCCGAGGCGGAAGATGAGGCGTTCTTCCTCCAGGCGTCTGGTGGTGAGGGAGCGGCAGTGGAGGAGGCTCAGGACCTGCATGTCCTCAGCAGAGTGGGAGGGGGATTTGAAATGTTGGTCCACAGGGCAGTGGGTTGATTGGTGCGGGTGTCCCGGAGATGTTCCCTAAAGCACTCTGCTGGGAGGTGTCCAGTCTCCCCAGTGTAGAAGAGACCGCATCGGGAGCAACGGATAAATGATATTGGTGGATGTGCAGGTAAAACTTCGATGGATGTGGAAGGTTCCTTTGGGGCCTTGAATGGAGGTGAGGGAGGGGGTGTGGGCACAGGTTTTGCAATTCCTGTGGTGGCAGGGGAGGGTGCCAGAAAGGGAGGGTGGGCTCTGCAGGCACTCTGCCTCTATTCCTGATGAAGAGCTTTTGCCCAAAATGTCGATTTTTCTGCTCCTCAGATGCTGCCTGACCTGCTGTGTTTTTCCAGCACCACTCTAATCTAGACTCTAGTTTCCAGCATCTGCAGTCCTTGTTTTTACCTATAGACTGTTAATAGCCAAGGCTCAACACTGATTTTTAAGGCACTTCACTACTTATGGCCTGTCAATCTGAAAATGTTCATTCCTTTTCTCTGTGTCTTGACCCTTAACATATGTTGGGGGGCATGGACCTGACCAGGTAGTCACGGACGGAATGGTCTTTGCGGAAAGTGGAAAGGGGAAAGGGGTGGGGAGGGAAATATATCCCTGATGGTTGGATCCATTTGGCGGTGGCGGAAATGTCATCAGATGATGTGATTTATGCGAAAGTTGGTAAGGTGGATGGTGAGCACCAGGGGAGTTCTGTCCTTGTTATGGTTGCTGGGGTGGGGTTTGAGGGTGGAGATGTGGGATGTGGACGAGATGCGTTGGAGGGTATCTTTAACCACGTGGGAAGGGAAATTGCGGTCTCTAAAGAAGGAGGCCATCTGGTGTGTTCTGTGGTGGAACTGGTCCTCCTGGGAGCAGATACGGTGGAGGCGGAGGAATTGGGAATACGGGATGACATTTTTGCAGGAGGTACGGTGGGAAGAGGTGTAATCCAGGTAGCTGTGGGAGTCGGTGGGTTTGTAAAAAATGTCAGTGTCAAGTTGGTCGTCATTAATGGAGATAGAGAGGCCAGTCGGTCATCATCAATTACTCAGATACCTAGAATAATAAATCCAAGTTTGCTGATGATACAAGACTACATGGGTTTGTAAGCTATGAGATCACAAACAGACTTCAGAGAGATATGGTTGGGGTAAAAGAGTGGGCAAAAAGTGGCTGAAGCAGTATAATGTTGAGGAGAGCAAAGTTACTCACTTGTACAGTAAACAGAGCAGAATATTTTTAAAAGGCATGAAATGTTTAATTGTTGGTGTTTAGAGACTTGGATGTGCTTGTACAAGAAATGCAAATGGTTAGCATGCAAGTCCAGCAAGCAACTGTGAAAACAAATGGAATTTAAGTCTTTATTGCAAAGTGATTGGAGTACAGGATAGGGAATTCTTGGTGCAAATTTATAAGGCTTTGATGAGATCACTCCTGAAATTATATGCAAATTTGGTCTCTGTATTTAAGACTTGGAGTTGATAAAGTAAGGATTCACTGAATTGGTCATCAGGATTGAAGGGTTTTGTTATGATGGAAAGTCGAATAAAGTGTGTCAATACTTTCCAAGGTTAGAAGAATCAGAGGAAAACTGATTGAAATGTAAAATGTCCTGAAGGGACTCAATAGTGTAAACACTGAGATGTTCTTCCCCATTATTAACTAATTATTAAGGCTGAGATCAAAGATCTCCTGTGCAGATAGAGGCCATTCAGCGCATTGAGTCTGCACCAACCCTCTGAACAGGTCACAGAGCATTCCACCCTATCCCACTAATGCCATAGTTACCAGAGTTAACCCACCTACTCTGTACATCTCTGGACACTCTGGGACAATTTTGCATAGCCAATCTACCTAGCCTGTACATCTTTGGACAGTGAATAACCATAGCACCTGGGGAAACCTATGCAGACATGGGGAGAATGTGCAAACCCCACACAGACAGTCATCTGAGGATGGGATCAAACCCGGGTCCCTGGTACAGCGAGGCAGCACAGTCACCGTACCATCCCAAATTAGGAGAAATTCCTTCACTGGGATGGCTGTGAATATCCAGCGAGTTTTGATTCTGTATCAAGGAGTATATTGAAGGTTGAGAATGACGGATTTCTGATCTCTTCAAAATCAAAGAGCATTGGAGCATGCAGGAAAGCTGTTGAGGGGAAGGATCAGGCCTGATCATAACAAATGGGGAAGCAGGCTCAGGCAGCCATGAAGTCTGTTTCTAATGCTCATCGATGCATTAGGGCTATCCATGTCTCCTCGCCCTCTACTGTTTTCTTCCTGAGGTGGCCTCTGGATTCCTGCTAGTAATGGCTGCAATCCACACTTCATGCAACAGTTCAAGAAGAAGCTCCATTCCCACTTTGTTGGGGTAAGACAGCACAGGGTGTAAACATCAGCCTTGCCAGTCATACCCATACCCTGAGAGAAAAAGATTTAAAAGAAGATTAAATAATAACAGTTGAAGTCACATGAAAAGGACCATAAAGACAGAAGTTGCCATACTTTGAGAGTGAGTCTTTAATTCATGGAAGAAGCATTCAAGTGAGCCATGCTGCTCCTGAATGTCTATGATTACAACATTGTCAGTTCAATGGAATTGTGATACAGGAGTTTAAGCCACAGAAATCAATGCTCAACAGCTCAGCGGGTAGGAAATCAAAACGCTTTTCCTTTTTCTTAAGAAAAAAGCATTTTCTTCTGGTAATCTGATTGTCTGGTTGGAAGATTGCAGATGGCAGGATTGATTTTTTTTCTGCTTGAATCAATGCTGCCAACAGGAGTCCTGTGGAGCCTGAGTGCATAGGTATCTCATTATCTTCCTTGGTCCTCACTGGAACCAATGTGCTGTGATTAGGCTTGATATCATTGTGATTTATTTCTCTACACTCGGAGAAACTTCTCTTTTCTGTTGATGATTGACCCATCCCTTATACAACCAGTTTAACTTGCAGTCAATAAAGGGGACAACTGAGATACTTGCTGGTCCAAAATGGACAGTTTAGTTGTCCATGCCGAAAGTGAAAATTCTTCTCGATATGCCCAAAAGCTCTCAATTTTACATGCTTCGTTAGTGTGGACTTTGATGGCCTGAATTATTTTCATATCCTTCACACTAAATTGAAAGGTAAGCTACACATAGTATGCAATTCATAAATGGATTCAGACCTTTCTTATTGTTTTTTTTCTGACACTGAGAGAAAGAATTTGTAAATGTGATGATCTTTGAGTTAGAAGTATTGCAATAAAGGAAATTTTAATTTTTTTTTACAAGAGCTGTGTAATCTATATTTATAACAGACTTTAAGAGTTTGCATCAATTGTAAAGGTATCTATTGCATCTTTAATGGATAATAAGAAATATTTTTCTCTGTGATCTGGTAACCCTTGATATGGGAGCATTGCTGTAACGGGCACCTTTCTTCGGGTGGGCAATGACCTTTCCTCTTTGAGGTGGGCATACCTGGATGGGATGCAGCAGTAAGTTAAACACACCAATAAAACAAACATCTGCGAATTCTGGAAATCTGAAACAAAAGCAGAAATTGCTGAAGAATCTCAGCAAGATGAAGAAGAGTCACTGGACCTGAAACTTACCTTTGTACTCGAAGTATCATATTTCTGTTAGTTCATATTTAATGTATTTTGAGCCTATGTGGGTTTAAATTAAAGGCCATAAAAAGTGACATTTTTGTTGGTATTTTATCCATTTGGGGATTATTCAATAAATTTGGTGCTGTGATTATAATGAGGTCAGCCAGGTTGACCTCATAGAATATGAGTTCCCCGATTGAGGCTGTTAATCGCATCCAATCCAGGATCCCTGACTGACAGAGTTTCAGAGATAACTGGCACTTTTAGATTAGATTACATTACAGTGTGGAAACAGGCCCTTCGGCCCAACAAGTCCACACCGACCCGCTGAAGCGCAACCCACCCATACCCCTACATTTATCCCTTACCTAACACTACAGGCAATTTAGCATGGCCAATTCACCTAACCTGCACATCTTTGGACTGTGGGAGGAAACCGGAGCACCCGGAGGAAACCCACGTAGACACGGGGAGAACATGCAAACTCCACACAGTCAGTCGCCTGAGGCGGGAATTGAACCCAGGTCTCTGGCGTTGTGAGGTAGCAGTGCTATCCACTGTGCCACTGTGCCGCCCACAACTTGGAGAACTGGTTCTGAAGAGTCAGTACTAAAATTAAGCACTGTTCAGTGTATATAAAAGGTGACTTGGTACCAGCCTCTGTGGAGTTATTTCACTTGGTTCCTTTTGTTTATGGTTTCCCAATAAGAATTGTGACATCGGCTTTTAAGGACAATTCTAAGTGTGGTAGAGGATGTGTATTAACTAGACTGCCGAGATTTACTTTAGCTACTCCTGGAAGATCAGACTTTCCAGTTTCTGAATAACCAGAGATCAGATAGACAGAAAGATGTTTATTGGGATTCCTCAGAAGTCCCAGTTCACTGACTATCTGCTAATTGTAGGTGATATTAAACTTCCAATGAGCAACTATCTGAAGCACTCCCCAAAAATAGTTCCCAATGCAGAGTTCAAGTTGCAGTTTCAGAGGGTTCTGATTTCCTTACCTGAATAGTTACCTTGGAAAAGTAACCTGCTTTAACTCCTAGGTAGCTAAATATCTGCCCTCCCCCCTCCAATCATTCAGACTTCTTGAATTCTCAACCCCACAACACATTAAACCCCATCAACACCTGTCTCTCCAAACATTCAAACCCCAACACCACCAAAGACCCAACCACCCTGACACCCTCTGGCACCCCATCTGAGCAGCGTCAACCCCCTCCCCAGTCAATATTCAGCCCAATACCCAATGCAATCTCCCCAAAACCCAAACCTGCCTGACACCTGACGCTCCTGAAATGCAAGCCAATCCTTTCAATACCTGACCCCCGATACCCATCCTGAATTCACCCAACATCCCCAATACTGAACACCTCCTGAAAGTTAAGCTTATCTCCATCAGCACACAGCCTAACACCTGAAACTATACCCTGCAAATACCCAGTCCTGCCCTGACACCCATATGTCCAATAACCCACAGATCACCTGACAGCACCCCCAGACCCTGACACCACTCCACCAAGATCTGACCCATCAAACCCTCTCACCCACTTCTCAGCCTCTCATCCCTCTGCTGCTGTACTTCCTCATTTAAATGGCACCTTACCCACACTTCTAATTGCCACCTTCGCCATCACACACTCACCTGCCAATCTACCCCTTTCTGAACCTCCCCTCTCAGGCTATCTCTTCATCCACTTACATTTTGCACTTACCTTCTCTCAGTAGGTGCCAAAGAGGCTTTAGGGTGTTATAAATGTGTTACTATTTGGAATACTGCAGCCACAATCTTAAGAAGATGTGTGGGGTCTATTGCATTTATTCCGATGATGCTTGTATAGTTGATGAGATTGTGTCCACTGGGGTAGACCTGTACTGGAAACTGGGCCCAAAAAGCTCCCAGGAAGGCAAGAAGCTATTTTGCTTTTTGATCTGGTTCTCAAGTAGAGATTGAACAGTTTGGGCATTAACCTTAGAGTTGTGGAGGCACCACTGAGTATCTCCATCAGCTCCTCCATTCAGCCTACATCAGTTCCTTTTGAGATTTTTTTGATCCTGTTGCCCTGCAATCTTGCTCTTCTGGATCTGACGTCTGACAAAAAGACCATACAGATGCATTCGTTCGTCTGCAATGCTCCCGAATGATGATGATGATGCTGTTTTCACTGTCTTGCAGAAAAGCAATATTTCTCTTTAACTGTTTGGAATCTGAGCTGGAACTGTGTCACCTTCTCTCTCAATGACAGTGAATAATTCTAACAGAGGTAATAATGCTGTACCAAACCAATCCTGTCAGACAAATGAAAGGACAGGAGCAATTTGAGGTGTTTTGGAGAGAGAAGCATACTGACCAGTAATATTCCTGCTTCACCACTAAAAGCTAGGACCAAAGCTTTTAAAAAGGAGGATATTGCAGGGAACAAACATTACAATTCCATTTTAATTACTTTTTTAGAATACATGCAGTGCACGTTTTGAAGAACAGGAATGCTGTCATCGTAATAAGACTGTATAGAATGCATACTATTAACCTTGCTACAATGTTTCTTTTTTAATTAAATACATTTTCCTGCCATCCATTGAACTAATAGCTACAGCAAGACAAGTTTACTATGAGATGCATCTATTGATTGAATTCCTTCCCAGCAAAATTACTGTTACATGAATAATTTACAGTCAATGCCTTCTTCAACTTAACAAAAAAAGAATTATGAGATTTTAAAAGAAAATCATTCACAATACCAGATACAGAAGCTTAAAACGATTTACTATGTACATCATCACGTGATTTTTTGAGAGATGTAGCAACTTCAAAAAAACTGCCTGTGGTAATTATTTAAGATTAAACTTGCAAAGTCCACATCGTTAAGTTTCAAAGTTGGATCATAAGCAGTGGGTGGTTTCTGACAAGATTAGATTTTTCTTTGACCTGAGAGAATTCTGCACTCTTGTCATTTCAGTAGGATATATATGAAAGGAATAGACAGCTGTGAGTTCTCTGACCTGTGGTTATCAGTCACAGCAAAACTTTCATTAGATTTTAGATGGTCTTTAATTCCATTGAGATGCTTGATGGAGAAAACAAGTATTGTAATTATCCTTAAGATAAAGAACAAACACAAATGCAGGAAATGTCTCATAAACAATGAAATGTGTATGAGCAGACTTCAGGAGGACAAAGTTAGACTGGTGAAATTGTCAACTGCATGCCAGATTAATTTGAAATTCAGACAGATGTGAAGTGATGCATCTTTGAAGGAAAAATAAGGAGAAAGCCATGCACGAGGAAATCAAATAGGAGTTTTAAAGGGAGTAATGATATAGAGGGAGCTCAGGGTTCACATTCATGATTCATGATGATGGCACGGTTGGTCAATGAGGCAGTTCAAAATGTATATAACAGAAATGTTATGGTGCAGAAGGATGCTGTTTGGTTCATTGTATCTGCCGCAGCTCTCCAAATGAACCTCATGAATTAATGTCATTCCCATGCCTTTCCAATACCTTGTACACTGTTTTAATTTAAATTATCACCTTATGCCCCCTTGAATCACTCACATGTACTTAGCTTCTCCACATTTCTGAACCCAAACCACTCATTGTGGAAAAAAAAATTGCTTTTTTGCAAAACACTTTGACTCTGTGCCTTCTTGATATTTGGTGATATCCCTCTCTACCCTTTCCAGTCCCACATGATTTTGAAAGTTTCTGTCAGATCTCATCTCAGCCTTCTTCTCTACAAGATTAAATGTCCCAGTCTCTCCAACCTATCCTCAAAACTGAAGTCTCTCATCCCTGAAACCAACCTTGTAAATTTCTTCTCGATTCTCTGCAATATGTTCATATCCTTCCAACAATGTGCTCCCAAGAATGTGCAGAATACTCCAGCTCAAGTCTAACAAGTGTCTTATGCAAGTTCAGGATATGGTATGCTTTATTAACTGCTCCCTTTATCTGTCCTGCCACATTTAATGATCTGTGCACACACACACACAGGTCCCCCTGTTCCTGCACTCCCTTTAGAATTATAAACCTTATGTTATATTCTCTGTCCATGTTCCTCTTACTAAAATACATCATCTCACACTTCACTGCATTGAACTTCATTTGTCACCTATCCACCCACTCTACAATTGTCCATGGCCTTCTGACGTTCTACACTGTCCTCCTTTCAGTTTATAATGTTTCTAAGTTTCATAATACCCACAAATTCTAAACTTGACCCCTGCACATCCAGATCTAGATCATTAATATATTTCAGAAATTGCAAGGCATCTTAAGATTAGATTAGATTACTTACAGTGTGGAAACAGGCTCTTCGGCCCAACAAGTCCACACCGCCCCGCCGAAGCACAACCCACCCATACCCCTACATTTACCCCTTACCTAACACTACGGGCAATTTAGCATGGCCAATTCACCTGAGCTGCACATCTTTGGACTGTGGGAGAAAACCGGAGCACCCGGAGGAAACCCACGTCGACACGGGGAGAACATGCAAACTCCACACAGTCAGTCGCCTGAGGTGGGAATTGAACCCGGGTCTCTGGCGCTGTGAGGCAGCAGTGCTATCCACTGTGCCACCGTGCCGCCCATTAATATCTGAGTAACTCCACTCTAAACCTTCCTTCAGCCCATAAACCACCCATTGACTGTTTTCTAACACTCAGCCAATTTTATATCCACATTGCTACAGTCATTTTTATGCTAACAGCTATAAACTTTCTCACAAGTATGCTATGTAGGATTATATTGAACACTTTCTAGAAATCAATGACCATCACATTCAATGGTATTATCCTCATTGACCCTCTCTGTTGCCTCTTCAAACCATCACTTAGTTAAACATTATTTTCCCTTTAGAAATCTACACTGACTCGCCTTTTTCTATACAACTAAAACTCAATCCCAAGTAATTATTTCTAAAATCTCCCCACGACTAAAGTTAAATCGACTGGTCTGCAATTTCTGGGCTAGCCCTTGCAAACTTTTTTATGAACGAGGGCATGATTGCAGCATTTCTCTAGTTTTCTGGCATCTTCCCTGAGTCAGGAAGACTGAAAGATTCTGGCCAGTATCCAAGCAATTTCTACCCTCACTTCCTTCAGTGCCCTTGGATGCATCTCATCTGGTCCTGGATTCCTTGTCAACAGCCTATCTAATACTTCTATTTTTTTTTTATCAATTTTAAACCTTGTTAATGACAGAGTTTCCTCTACTGTCACCATGATTTGGGTAGCATTTACTCTCTTAATAAAGAAAAGTGCAAAGTATTCATTTAACATTTCAACCCCGACCTCTAACCCCATCTGTAAATCCCATTTGTGGTCTTTTATTGTCCTTCAGCCTCATTTTACCATTTATATGTTGAAAAAAGGTTTAAGAAATCCTATTTTTATTGGCTGCCAGTCTTTTCACAAAATTTCTCTTGACTTTCACACAAAAATTTCTTTCCGCTCTATCCTGCTCATCTCCATTCTTCCTCCACTGAAGTCAGCTCTCTGCCAAATGGTGTTTCTTATTCTGGATTGTGCCTTGTCATTTTCCATCCTTGGTCTTATTACATGATGACCACTGTCTCCTAAATGTTTCCACACTGACACTTCAACTACTTGTCACACCTCATTTCCAATGATCAGGTACAACAGCAAATCCTTCCTTACTGGAATGGGCATCGTCCAAATGTCTCCAACTGTCCCCAGCATCACAAATGCAAGTTACCAGCCAATTCAATTCACTCCAAGAAATGGTTGGAGGCACTGGATTCTGCAAAGGCTGTGGGCACTGACAACACTATGGCAACAGTAGTGAAGACTTGAGCTCCAGAACTTGCCATTCCCCTACCTAAGGTCTTCCAGTACTGTTACAACATAGGCATCTACCCAACAATGTGTGTAAAATGCCCAGGTATATCCTGTACACAAGCAGCAGGACAAATCCAACCTGGCCAACTACTGTCACTCTCTGTCATCAATAAAGTGATGGAAAGTGTCGTCAACAATGCTGTCAAGCAGCACCTGCTCAGCAATAACCTGCTCAGTGATGCCCAGTTTGGATTCCACCAGGACTGCTCAGCTCTTGTTCTCATTACAACCTTGGTCCAAACATAACCAAAAGGGCTGAACTCCAAACATGGGATGAGAGTGACTGTCCTTGCCTTGTGTTAAATTTGACTGAATGTTGCATAAAGCAGCCCTGAAAAATCTGAATTCAATGGGAGTCAATGGGAAAATTCTCCCCTGGTTTGAGTCATACCTAGCATAGTCACCTCAGCTTCAGGACATCTCTGCAGAAGTTCCCCAGGGTAGTGATCCAAGCCCAATCATCTCCTGCCGCTTCATCAATTACCTTCCCTCCATAAGGTTAGATGGAGGAATGTTCGCCAATGATTGCACAATATTCAGCACCATTCACAACTCCTCAGGTACTGGACAATATCCAGGCTTGGGCTGAAAAGTGGCAGTAACATTCAAGTCACACAAATGCCAGACAATGGCCATCTCAAATAAGAGACCATCTAACTACTACCCCTTGACATTCAATGGTGTTATCATCACTGAACTCCCCCCTATCAACATCATGGGAGTTACTATTGATCATAACTTGACTCACATATAAATGCTGTGGCTTCAAGTGCAGGTCCGAGGCTTGGAATACTGCAGCAAGTAACTCACTTTCTGATTCCCCAAAGCCTGTCCACAATCTACAAAAAAAAGTCAGGAATGTGGTGGACTACTCCCTACTTGCCTGCATGATTGCAGCCATAGCATTGTCACATTAGGAAGACTTGTCCCTCATTGTCTCTGACACTATCTCTATCCCAGTAGATTTGGGTAATTGAAGTACTCACTACATCTATACTAAAAATTGGCACCTCTCAGTAATTTCACTGCAGATTTTAATCCTTCCCATTTGTTGGTGATCTATAGACTTCACTGAACAAAGTCATTCCACCCTTCTTGATCCTTCACTCTGACCAAATCGATTCTGTTTAACTCTTCTATGATATCTTCTTTCTGTAGTTCTGCAATACTCTCTTCAACCAATATGGCACCTGTCCTCCTTTCCTTCCTTTTTCTTTATCCTTCCTGAACACTTTCCACCCAGGAATATTTGAACCCATTCTCATCTATTATCTGGTTTCTGAACTGTCATAAGTAACAGCATGAAATTGAAAAACAAGGAATTTATGCTTGTCCCTTTATAAGTCAGTGGTTAGAGTATACTATCCCATTCTATGTACCTAACTTTAGCAAGGATATGTCAAGACATTGGATAAAGTGTGCAAGAGATTTATTGGCATGAAACTTAGAATGAATTAAATTGATATAGCACTTTTCACAACCAACATCTGTCTTAAAAGCAATTTAGAACCAATGAAGTACTTTAAAAAAAATTGTTCCTGTTGTAGCTAAGTTGAGAAAACTCCCACAAACAGCAATTTGCTAAGACCCAGACACTTTGTTTTGTTTTGTGATATTGTTGAAGAAGACATATTGTCCAGGACACCAAGTTAAACTCTTGTGTTTTTTGTTTGTTATAACAGTGAAGACCCACCAGGCATGAGCATTAAGCTTCTGATTAGCATCTCAAAGATAGCACTCCCAATAGTACAATGCTCCCCCAACAGAACACTGCAACATCAGTTTTAATTTTGTGATCAGGTCCTAAGTGGTGCTCAAGTCCAGAATCTTGTGTTTCCAAAGCAATTGCACTACCAAATGAGTTGCATCTGGTATGCAAGAATGATTTCAAGGATATGCGACTCAGATATATGAAGTGTGTTCAGAATTTATTTTTTAAATTCATTCCTGGGATATAGGAATTGCTGGCTAGGCCAATATTGTATACCAATCCCTAATGGACCTTGAGAACACAGTGGTGATTTGCCTTCTTGAACTGCAATCTTTGTTCTGTAAGTATACCGACTGTGCTGTTGTGAAGGAGCTCGAAGATTTTGTTCTAGTGAAAGGAATGAGTTCCAGGCAGAATGTCTAAGGATTGGGCCTGTTTATCCTGTCCTCTGGATGGTGGAGGTTACGGCTTTGGAAGATGCTGTCAAAGATGTATTGGTACTTTGTTATAGTGCATCTTGTAGAGGGTAGACACTGCTGCCATGTTGTGTTGATGGTGGAGAAGTGAATGTTGAAAGTGTTAGATGAAGTGCCAATAAAGCACATTGCTTTTCCTGGGATGATGTTGACCTTCTTGAGTATTGTTGGAGCTGCACTTATCCAGGCAAGTAGAGGATAGTTCATGACAATCCTCAGTTGTGACTTGTAGATAGTAAGCAGGAAGTTCTTTTTTGCTGCAGAATTTCTAGTATCTGACCTGCTTTTTTAGTCACAGTGTTTACATGGAGACAGTATGCTAAGGTATACGTTCTATAACATGGTTGAATTTTACATCCAGATTGAGAGGCAAAAGCTCAGATCTAAGACTAGCATTTTAAATTTCAATAAGGAGAACTGTGTGGTCATGAAAGCTGAGCTTGCTGCAGTGAATTGCATATAATGCTGTGGGATGAATCAATAGAAATGAAATAGCAGACATTTAAGCAGATGTTTCAAAATATTAGAATAAATATATTCTGATTATAAGGATAAATTCTGAAAGGAGGATTCACTGTCCAAATGTTGCTTGCTAAAGAATTTCAGAAAAACATCAATTTTATGGAAAAAGCATATAACTGCAAACAATATCAAATGATTGTTGAGAATATAAAGAAGACTAAAGGTTCATCAGGAAAAGAAATGAGAGTATTAGAGAAAGCTTGGTAGAAATGTAAAACCATGTAGGAAGTGTTTCTACCGGTCTGTTAAGAAGAAAAGAATCAAAAAGTGAGTGTTGACCATGTAGACAATGAGAATGGGACTTAATAATAAGTAGTAAGGAAATGGTAGATAAGTGGCAAGTAATATTTGCATCACACAAATGTTAGGCAATGACTGTCTCAAACAAAAGACAATCTAATCATCTTGCATTGACATTTAGTGACAATACCATTGCTGAATTCTTCAACATCAGCATCCTGGATGTCTCCATTGACCAGAAACCAGGTGGCTACCATTCAGGATAAAGCTGCTAATTTTGCTTCTCTCCATTCACAACCTCCAACATTGACTCCCTCCACTACTAATGCAGGATGTCAAAAATGTGTACCATCTAAAAGTGCAATACAGCAACAGCTCCTTAGGTAGCACCATCAACCTCTATAACCTAGAAGAATAGCAAATGATTGGGGGCAGCCCCTTCAATTTTCCATCCAAGCTAAAATCCTGGAGATCTCTTCCTCATAGCTGTCCCAATGGACTGCAACATTTCAAAAAGGCAGCTCATCATCACTTTCTCAAGGGCAGTTCAGGACAAACAATAGCCAGCAATGCCCACACCCTATGACCAAATATTTTAAAATTTCTCATGAGAAACTGTACACACCACTACAGGAAGTAATTCAATATCACATGATCTTGCTCTCTCTGACAGCCTTGTGAAAAGATGAAATCACAGTATGATGTTTCTTGAATTATATTTTTGTTACATTAGCAGGATCTGTAAATCTTCTTTCATTGAGCAGTGAGACCAACAAAGGTATAGCTTTCACCTGGAGGAATCATCGTGTACACAATAAGCTGATTGGATTGTGGTTATGCTGAATGATGCCATGGTTCTATTTTTATTAGGCATCATATGGCCTATAAATGGGAAGTGAGCCTCACGATGTTGAGAATATGGATTCTCTACTATTCCTAATAACAAGGCTTCATTTGAATAAATATTTTTAAAAGTACCACCTTATATCCGGCTATAATGACAACATGCCAATAGGTGAGTGTGGGCACTTGGTAACAGGAGGCCACAGTAGGAGTTTGAAGGAGCAGCAAGGTGAATTACTTCTTGATTTTCTTACTTCCCTGGTGCTTGTATTGTTCCTCTGGAGAATGAGAATGGGGAGTTAATAATCGATGATAATGAAATGGCAAAGAAGTGGCAAATAACATTTGCGCTACGAAATGCCACGCAATTAACACCACAAGCAAGAAAGAATCTGACCACTTATCTTGGTACTCAATGACATTACCATCACTGAATTGCCTACCATTACCATCCTGATGTTGCCACTGACCAGAAACTAAACTGGGCTTTGTAATCTTATGTCTACTTTCAGCAGAAGTGTTTTCCAATATTTGAATTAGCATTATACATATTATTTCATTCAAAAGCACAGCAGTTTGGTGGTGTGAGTTTAATTTTTATGATTTTAACCCTTTTACCTCACAAAGGTGAAGGTGGTGCTGCTTAAAAACAAACACAATGGTTGTGTGTTCTGTTCAAAGGATTCACTTTCGGGATTCTCTTGAGGATCACAATTTCTTTCAAATACTGACAAAACCAGCATGCTGTTCCAGATTTCCTGTTTTTATTTATTCTTTTAATCAATCCAGTGTTTTGTCCAGTTTCCAAAATGACAAACGTTTTGTCAGAATTTCCTCCCATGATTGTTCCAACCCCTCAAGGCTATAAACTTGAATTTTATAGTGCGTGTTACACAGTATGCTAGAGAAACTAAAAGGCTGCTGAATAGTGGGTAAATGAATATAAAGGATGTGTAATGCACTTTAAAAAGCAACCACACTCCAGGTTGAATCTGTGCCAAATTAATTCCGACAGTAAAGCTTTCTAAAGAACAGCAAGAATCCATTGAAACAGGCTTACAGGGAACAAGCTCCTATTTGTACTGCCACTACCTCAATGAAGATTTGTATTTTCCTTTGAATTTCAGGTACAAAATAAAGGATTTGCATGGCCTGTGGGAACCATGCAAATAGTTGGCAAGATTATCCAAGCTTTTGAGAAAATGTGAAGTGTTGTTTGTTTCTTGCAAAATCTGGGTGGTCGTTTTGAATTTTGTATGTGCACCATAATTCTTGTGGTTTAGTTGTCAAGCCTTTGGAATGATTTAGGAGAAAAAGAAAAGCGAAGAACATCAGGAGTTGGGGCAGCAAAGAATGAACCAACAGAAGAGGAACAAAAGGAGTAGGGGGTAGAAAATGCCAAAACAACAGAAGGAGTAAAATAAACAGAAACAAATTAGCGAAAAGATACAGCAGCAAGAACAAATATAGAACCCAAGAGAAGGAGCAAATGTGGCATATACCAATAAACTTGGTGCATATATACATTAAAACGTAATTTTCGCTACAAGAGAAAATAACTATGTTTAGGAAAAGAAAATACCGTTGTAGGAAATAGAGCATTTCAAAATGTTACAGGAATGCTTAAACTACTCTCTGTGCCCAGGGGAAAAAATGGTGTTTCCATAAAAGAAGCTTAAAATTTATCTAATATGTTATATCCTCATGATATCCCAAAGCAATTCATATACACGGTTAACAGCAACAGTAGCATTTATATCAAACCTTTTGTGCAGTAAAATGTTACAAGGTGCTTCACAGGAGAATTATCAAAAAAAACACAAATCATATAAGGAGATTTTACTCTACAGAATTGCTGTAGTATGGCACATCTAGTGCATCAGGTCTACTCTGATGAAGCCTTCACGTGTCCCATGTTGGAAAATGCATCAGTGTGAACAAGCTACTGCATGTAGGCTGACTGTGTCCCCGCTGAGTTTTTACACACTTCTGAGACTTGAATTGTATTAGTCCACTGAAAATACACAATATTGTTTCATAGTTGAACATGCCTTTAATGCAAGAGAGGTGCCCCCCCTCCACTCACTAACATAATTTAAAGTGTCAGCTATTTTACTGGTTGATAGACAAGGTGATTTCAACTAATTTTTGTACTTACAAAGCTTGTGGAAGCACTTCGGAGGTGTTACAATGATGGCAGTCGGCTGAAGAGTAGGACAGTCAGGCTTGCAATACCATTCTATAAGATTAGGCTTTAACTCATCTACTTCCTCTTCAGATGTTTTCAGTGATCTCGCCTGTACAATTTTTCATGGTAGTGAATTCCAGACATTCAGTACCTTCAGAGAGAAGAAATTCCTTTGTATCTCGGTTTTAAATCAATGCCCCCTTATTCCACAATTATGATCCCTTGTTATAGATTTCCCCATGGGGGGGAAACATCTTTTCAACCTCTACATGTCAAGCCCTTGCAGAGCCTGGTTTGAGAAACTCAGCAGATCTGGCAGCATCTCTGGAGAGAAAACTGAGTTAACATTTTGAGTCCAATGAACCTTTTAGATCTCAGGACACCTTCTGAAGGGTCACTTGACCTGAAACGTTAACTCTGCTTTCTCTCCACAGATGCTGCCAGACCTGCTGAATTTCTCCAGTAATTTCTGTTTTCATTTCTGATTTCTAACATCCAAAGTTCTTTGTTTTTTTTCATCTCAGAGCTTTGTATGTTTCAAAAAGATCACTCCTCATAATTCCAAGCTAAAATGAATGAAACTTGTCATTGATAAATCAACCTCTTCAGCCCACAAGTGAGTCTAATGAATCTTTTTTCAACTATCTCCAATGCCAGTGTGTTAATTCTTAAATATGGGGACTAAAACTAGCACTCCAGTACTCCAGATATAGCCTTACCAACTCTGTATGATTGTAACAAGACTTCCCTGCTTTTAAAACTAAAAGCCATAAGCTATAAAGGGCACAATTCCAATTGTCTTATCATTTACTTGCTGCATCTGCTTGTTAATTTCTTGTGTTTTATGATCAGAAATACCCAGATCCCTCTATGTAGCACTTTTTTGGTGATACTAGTTTGACATAACTCCACTAATTCTCCTTTCTATCACAGGAAAATAAAAGAAAAAGGTTGGGAAAAGGTGCAATTTGCTTCCCTCAAGTGCATTGTCACAATCAAGAAAGCTTCATAGCCACTATTTCCAAAACTACCTTTATTTTTCAGATTTATTAGTCAAATTCCATTAGCTGTCACAATGGGTTTTGAAGGTGTGTTCTCAGAGCATTCACCTGGGTATTTGGATTACTAACCAGTGGAATAACCACTATGCCATCATCTCTCCCATAATAATAGATGACCTTACTATCTTCCTAACAAAATGCATAATCTCACATTTACCTATGTTTGACTTCATTTCCCATTCTTGTTGGTTTTTCTCTAATACACCATCTCACACATCTTTGGATTAAGCTCCATTTACCACTGTTTTACTGTAAATAGAGTATCTTACTGAAGCTTACAGCTTTTTTTCTTCATTATCACCCTTTTTTTGTATACCGAAGTCTGACTCATTATATCTGATATATCACAAAAAAAACCAAAAGACCAGGTACTGAGCTTTGTAGAATCCCACTAGAACCAGCCTCCCCTGAAATCAACCTACTCCAACCTTATGTTTCCATGTTTCTAAATGAAATTTGACATTGTAAAAAAAAGAGCCTTGATCCAGCGCAAACATCCCGGAAGTGGATGGGTAAAAGATTCCTTCTGGCCTCTCAGTTCTCCAGATCATTAGCTTGCTCCCCCCTCTTCTCTGATGCTCCCACTGCCCCAACTCTGTTTCCCCACCATCTTCTTCCCCCTCAGTGGCTTCTTCTCACTTCTGGATTTCATCCTTAACTCTCACACCCTTCTTTGCCACAGCACACCACTCCGATGTGGGACACTGCATGGCTTCAGATACCCAGTCCAGTCAATAGAAGTTGATCATCAGGATGTCATGGGTTTGTTCCCCTGTGGCAGTGTGGATTTCTTAGAGATCTCATCATCATATCTGATGGAGTACTCCTTGTCATTCAACAGCTATTTTAACATGTGCCACGCTGGTATCGATGAAAGTCCCAGATGATTCATGGCAGCTTGCCGAATGTCTAATAAAGACCTGCAAAATCTGATAGTTATAGTCATAAATTTGTTGATTATTAAAGGAGCAGAATGCTTTCATTTTCATGAACAACGTTGTACAACTTGAAAGGGTTCAGAAAAGATTTACAAGAATGTTGCAAGGGTTGGAGGGCTTGAGCTATAGGGAGGGGTTAAATAGGCTCAGGGTGTTTTCCCTGGAGTGTCGGAGGCTGAGAGATGACCTTATAGAGACTAATACAATCTTGAGGAGCACGGATAGGGTAAGTAGACATGTTCTTTTCCCTGGGGTGTGGGGTGAGAAGAGAAATATTTAAAAGGGACCGAAGGAGCAACTTTTCACAGAAAAAGGTGGTGCGCGTATGGAATGAGCTGCCAGAAGAAGTGGTGGAGGCTGGTACAATTACAACATTTAAAAGGCATCTGATGGGCATACAAATAGGAAGGGTTTGCAGGAATATGGGCCAAGTGCTGGAAAATTGGACTAGATTAATTCCGGATATCTGGTTGGCATGGACGAGTTGGACAGAAGGGTCTGTTTCTGTGCTATATATCTTTATGACTCTATGACTGCTGGTTGGTGATAGTGTGCTGTCAAATTGAAATGAATGCAATCTTCAATAGCCTATCCCTGTGGGAGGCCAGTGCTGGCCAGAAATCCTGACACCTTGCTACTTGACTACCAGTGTCTAGGGGATTGAGATGAACGTGGGTGGTCTGGTCAATGCTTGGATACCATCAGTGAAATCCTGGTTGCACTTTTCAGTCAAGGACTGTGAAATTCCAGTTGCTCAATGAAACAGTCTGCTGATAAAAAAAACATTCAGTGCAGCTGTTACCCATAGGGTACCAGTTTGGGATTGCCACTGGTCTTTATGAGATCAAGTCCTCATCCAGAAGTTGCTAAAGGTGGACCATGGGTGGTTTGGAACATTATTATTTTTCTTTGGTGCAGGGTCCCACTCATTTCTGATAACTTCACTGCAGAAGTCTGTAGATCCCGTTCTGTATCAGAGCTCTGCTCCTCCAGCTGCTCATTCCTCGAGAGGCGGTGCTGCAGTTGGTAAGAACCGTTGTTTTAGTTGGACCCGCAAAAGCTGCACCTACATTGAGAATTTACAGCGCAGTTGGTTTTCAAATGAGTAGAATGAGGTTCCAGATTTTTGTTTGTGATGTGAGATTTTTATGGCTCCACCTGAGCTCACTTAATTATCCCTCCATTCTTCATGTTCCCAACTTTGTTACAATCCAGGTGCTCCTATTGACTCTTCATCCTTTCCCTCTTTTGTTTGAATCCCATTTAGGTGACCTGCTTTAGCTTAAGTACCTGCCTTATTCCCTGACCCTTGGAAACAATGCTGCTTGAGATTCAGATATCCTTGCTGGCCCCAAGACCACACAGTGCTCTCCAATAAACTCTTAAATCCCACCCTTCTCTCCTTTATTGTTCCCTGACACTGTGACCCTTTCTTAAGTGACACTACACAATAGGCTGATCACCAGCTTGGAACTGCACTCGGTCTCAATGACACCATGGACTGACCTTTGAGCAGCACCTGAAATATGTTCGATCCAATCCCTAAATGACCACAGTCTATTCCTCAGACTGATTATGCAATAGAATCTGGACTAGCCAAACATCAGGGCCCAGACTGATTTTAATTGATAGCCTGGACTGACTTTGGCCTGGTCACAGACTGCAATGGTACAAACTCCTGAACTGATTTTGGACCAACTGCCTGGGCCAACTCCCTGACAATAAATGGCCAAACCTCTGCACTGAATATAGCCATACTCACTGACTGACTGGAGTCTGCCCTTACCCCACTAAATACTCCTCCCTTTGACTTTCATACATGCTCTTCAAGCACACGAGCTGGGTTTGTGGTGAAAGATACTGGCATGTGTAGCATTGATACAACATGTTACTGGACAGTGACACACACACACACAATCTTAGAGTCTTACTTTTTCCCACTGCCATCTCCTACCTGCCTTTCCCGCTATGTCAAACTTTTACTCTGAGCCAGAAGCTGCCTGCCCTTCCTTCTGTGCCAAAGTTCTGCTTCTTGGCACCAGACTGCTCCTTGAATCTGGCTGTAGAGGTTCTGTGTGAGAACATGTGCTCCGGGAGCCTGCCTGATAACAAGCAAGCTGACATTCTCAGGCTGAGGATTGTCTTTGCACAGTTTTGTGGATGGAGGTCCAGAATGATATTGGTTTCACCTACAGTGGTGTGAAGGAAGACAACTCACCTGAATTTGAGGTGGATGACCTAATCCAACAGGTACCTGCTTGGTTTTTACACATAAGTTCATCTTCATAATCTCATACTTGGTCATAACATAATATTACTTCTCAGAACCACAATAGAATACTTCTTAGCACTGAGATCTCACAGGCGACATTGATCAGTCGTCATGTCAAAGGCATGAGGTTCCATAATGATGAAGAACATTTTTTCTTTATCGTCATCTCCAATCAGCTAAACATGTAACAACATGGAAATTGTTGGAAAAGCTCAGCAGGTCTGGCAGCATCTGTGGAGAGAAATCAGAGTTAATGTTTCAGACCCAGTGACTCTCCCTCCGAACTTCCTGAGTTCTGAGGAATGGTCAGTGGACTTGAAATGTTAACTCTGAATTTCTCTCCACAGGTGCTGCCAGACCTGCTGAGCTTTTCCAACAATTTCTGTTTTACTTCTGTTCTCCAGCATCAGCAGTTCTTTTGGTTTTCATTGAGCTACATGTGTAAGCTTTATTTGTAATCACAGCAGCCTGCTTTGTTAGGGTTGAATTCCCACAAACCCCACCCTCACCTCCCCCACACCCCCCGTTTTCACCATGTTGACTTCAGTGGTGCTTTTTAATGGGGTACCTGGCTAGCTCACTGTGATGACATTCCAAAGTGAGCAGGCATATCTTGGCACTCATGCAGGAATGATGCCCCTGTGGAATTTAAAAACAACAGGGTGCAAGGAAATATTACATTAATCATTAAAGTAAATGTATACAAAGATTGATAAAACAGTAAAATGTGTTCGTCAATTGAAAATAATGCTTACTTAGAGCTAAGTATATTCTGTCTGACTTGTACTACAACTGCTCTTAAACTGATTGCATGTCAAGGGAGTAATACATGACATCCTGACAAGGCTTATAATGATTACCTATAGCTTTAACAAACATTCTCTGAAAGGTTTATCCATATTAGATGTGATTAGATCATAACATCCCCCTTTTTATAAATAAGGATTTACCCCTAAAGAATCAAACTACTTATTTTAAACTAAACCAAAATAACAGTGTCTGAATCTAGTTTAATACAGTGGAATAAATGAACAACTCTGAAAAATGTTGCTGGTTTTCTTATACAGATTTTGTTGTGGTAATCGTTTTGCTATTCGATGTTTGTATTTTGTATGATCTTTGTTCATATATTAATGAGTTCTGCTAAATTCCAGGAACCAGCAATTGATTGTTGCATTCGAGCGTTCTATCCAATGTTCAAGTTGGGAAATTCTCTATTGGCTTGCTAATTGTGAGTATCTATAAGCTTCCCTTTGTTGAGTAACACATCATGTACTCCTGTGGTATCATCAGCGATGACCAAGGAGATTTATCTGCACTTGTCTACTGAACAGTAATCCTGCATTGGTTTCACAATATGAAGAATTGGAGATTTGAAATGAGTATATGTACTTGGTTCAAGTAGTTAGCCTTTTAGCTAACCAAGCTGCATTGCAGAGTTAGGTGACCTCCAATGTAAGCACAAAATTTCCAATTGTGCTTATCGTATTCTTGTGATATGGAGATCCTTATACATTGGTGGCCCACTGATCACTGGTCCTGCATGTTCACAATGTAAAATATCTAGGATGAACACAGTTCATGTAGCTTATGGAAGTTCATTGATATTGGCCTTTGCTTTTGGCCTTGGCATTTCCAAAGTCCTTTAGGGCTACATGCTTTAATAGGAATAGTTACTGGGTAATTATTCTTCCCAGATCAGCCTGCAGTACTTAGAGAATTCTCCTCCTCTAGCATGGTGTTTAAAGCGAGGTTTCACTCCAAACTTTTCTATTTAATTTCGGTATATACTTAAAATTTGTAGCATTACACTTTGACTATTTAAACTCTGCTGAGTTTGAACAATCCTTTGTAGACCCTATACCTAATGGCTGGAGTGAGATGTAAGTTGAAAAGTGTGGCACTGGAAAAGCACAGCACATCAGGCAGCATCAGAGGAGCAGGAGAATCGATGTTTCGGGCATAAGCTCTTCATCAGCAATGTGGTGTGATCCAGGAGTTAGGTATGATCCAGGCATGTTGGTACTGTATGTAGAAACCCTAGAAAACCATAGAATCATTACATATGGTGAGTTTTGGTAATTTTTTTCACATATATGGTATATATGGACTTTAGTAAGGCGTTTGATAAGGACCCCCATGGTAGGCTACTGCAGAAAATACAGAGATATGGCATTGAGGGTGAGTTGGAGGTTTGGATTAGGAATTGGCTGACTGGAAGAAGACAGAGGGTAGTAGTTGATGGCAAAGATTCATCTTGGAGTGCCGTCACTAGCGGTGTTCCGCAAGGATCTGTTTTGGGACCATTGCTGTTTGTCATTTTTATAAATGACCTGGAGGAAGGGTTAGAAGGTTGGGTGAGCAAGTTTGCGGATGATACGAAAGTCGGAGGAGTTGTAGACAGTGAGGAAGGATGTGGCAGGTTACAGCGGGATATAGAGAAGCTGCAGAGCTGGGCAGAAAGGTGGCAAATGGAGTTCAATGTAGCTAAGTGTGAGGTGATTCACTTTGGTAAGAGTAATAAAAAGATGGGGTACTGGGCTAATGGTCGGATACTTGGTAGTGTGGAAGAGCAGAGGGATCTTGGTGTCCATGTACACAGATCTCTGAAAGTTGCCACCCAGGTAAATAGTGCAGTGAAGAAGGCATATGGCGTACTGGCTTTTATTGGTAGAGGAATTGAGTTCCAGAGTCCTGAGGTCATGCTGCAGTTGTATAAGACTCTGGTGCGGCCGCATCTGGAATATTGTGTGCAGTTTTGGTCGCCATACTATAGGAAGGATGTGGAGGCACTGGAACGGGTGCAGAGGAAGTTTACCAGGATGTTGCCTGGTATGGTAGGAAGATCCTATGAGGAAAGGCTGAGGCACTTGGGGTTGTTTTCATTGGAGAAAAGAAGGTTTAGGGGTGACTTGATAGAGGTGTACAAGATGATTAGGGGGTTAGATAGGGTTGACAGTGAGAACCTTTTCCCACGTATGGAGTCAGCTATTACAAGGGGGCATAGCTTTAAATTAAGGGGGGGTAGATATAGGACTGATGTTAGGGGTAGATTCTTTACTCAGCAAGTCGTAAGTTCATGGAATGCCCTGCCAGTAGCAGTAGTGGACTCTCCCTCTTTATGGGTATTTAAGCGGGCATTGGATAGGTATATGGAGGATAGTGGGTTAGTGTAGGTTAGGTGGGCTTTGATCGGCGCAACATCGAGGGCCGAAGGGCCTGTACTGCGCTGTAATGTTCTATGTTCTATGTTCTATTCATCACAGCTATTTTCTTCCATTGCATGTAAGGGGATGAGATTTTTGCATCTTATGGTTTTTTTTCCAAAGACCATACTGCAACTAAATGTTATGGATAGTATACTTGAAAACCAATAATCTATCAGAAACCACAAACTGCCACTGTGTTACATTCCATGTTGGTATAAATGTACCAATCATAGTCAAAATTGGTGAAGCAATAACGTGGTTTCTTTAACTGAATGTAACACTAAGTAGAGATATTGTTCATTCAAAAAATAGTACCACTATACCACAATTTCTACACTGCTGCTCATAGACAACAAGCAAGTCACAGGGCTAAAACATCACATCCTGTTAAGGTATATAATTGCTGACCATAGTTCAAGATATGTTCCCTGAAAGGTTCATTTCAACAATAAACAAACAAAGGCAAATAGGAAAAGGTTGCTTGTGAAATTGAAAAACAGCATTTGACAAGCACAAGACTGATGAATGGCTTGTTAAAAACATTTGATCGCAGAGATTTCTATACTTTTGACAGTCCCTGAGTACTATGATATGTCAATAATTCATACAGATAATATAGGAAAGTACTTGAAGAATAGAGATCACATTTTGTGATAGTGCTGATTTATTCACATTATTTCAATCTTGCAATTTAACTTTCCATTTTCTGATTTTGGAATGGCATTCTTGAATTTTAAAACATCCTCCTGGTCTAAAACTGTCAATCTTAATACTTCCTTATATTCACATAGCTAGCATCCAAACAATGCCTTCCAGTAGATGTGTCGAGAGAATTGGAATTCTCATGACAGACATTAATGTTAATTTTGTTGCAGGCATCTACAAAAGAAACATTCAACTTATCAACCACTATAACAGTCTAAATATCCAAACTTATTTCTGTGAACCAGACATATGCAGTATCAACAGCTTTCTCCAAATATTTATATAAGTGTGATAGTTATTAGTGCAGATTTCATGAGAGAAGATGCCTTGTGTGGAGTCATGACTTCACATTGCATGCTTTTTTCTGTGTTGTTTCCCTACCTAAAAGCCAGCCCGACTAACAGGCCTGAATACTTAATGAGGAGTGAATACTCTGCAGGAGGTCACAGGTCAGGAGTAGATATGGAGCCAACAGCTGGGATAGGGATAGGTGATGCTTACAGATTCACAGCAATGTAGTTGATGCTCAGCTCCCTTTGAAACGGCTTTTATGAAATTCAGTTCAAACTAGAGGAAGAACAGCTCATCTTCTGCCTCAGGAGCCAATAACCACATAGGCTCAACATTGATTTTTTTTCCAGTTTCCAAATCCCCCCTCCCCCCACCCCATCCGAGACGCAACCCTCCATTTGGCTCTGACCTCTTGACCTGTCCATCTTCCTTCCCACCGATCCACTCCACACTTCCCACGACCTATCACAATCACCTCCTACATTCGCCCACTTATACCATCCCACCTACCTTTCCCCAGCCCCATTCCCCTCCCCCTATTTATTTCTCAGCCCCTTCCCAGTCCTGATGAAGGATTATGCCTGAAACATCAACTTTCTTGCTCCTCAGAGCTGCCTGACCTGCTATGCCTTTTCCAGCATCACACTTTATCAACTCTGACTTCTCCAGCATCTGCCATCCTCATTATCCCCTGTTCACTTTCTCCTACCTCACTCTTATTGTCATTCTCCATTACTCTAAACATCTGACACACTTGCTCCTCCTTATCCTCTTCCCTGATACCATTTCACCATGTTTATGTGACATTGCCAATTCTTCTACCTACAATCAAGAGCATCTATCAGCTAAGTCGACTTGCTAAAACTCCTAACTACTTTCTATGGGCCACTGAATTTCATTTCCAAAGGTTCAGCTTGTAAAGGCAACAATTCCAATACTTCATTTCCTAATTGAAACATTCTCAGTGCAGAGTTTTTCTCTGCCTATTTGTTTATTTTCACTTCTGCAACTTTCAGTGTTTTATGCTGCCTTACATGAGTCTTTCTGTAAACATTATTGGCATATTATCTACCACTAAGGATTCATCTTTTCATTTTGAAAAATGTTCTCAAATCAATTTAATGAACCTCTTATCTCATAGCCATAAATCATTTCAAATGGACTAATCACAGTGGATTCATTTGAGGAACCTCTGGTAACTAATAGTAAGAAATCAAATCCTTTGTTCCAATCTAATAGATATTCCTGACTGTATGTCTTAATCAAGATTTTGGGAGTGTGATGATATCCCTGCAAAACTTCTTCTGCCTGTGGATGAGATGGAGTTGAATTCAGCTGTTTCATACTCAAACTGTTGATGCTGGACTGGAAGACTTCAGATAAGAGTTACAATCCCAAATGGATTGTATCTCAATTGGAAGTTCATCACGAACAAACAAACAAAGGAGTTCAATTTTTGTACTGCAACTTTAGCTGTAATGATCCTTAAAAGAATAACCTCCAGAAATTAATTTGCCATATCCATAAGGGTAAGAATATATAGAAATCCTGCTTTCCTCTTGGCAATGGTCTACACAATCTGTTAACACTTGTAAACTGGTTTGGGTATTGATGACAATAAGAGTGAGGAGACAGGCAGCCGAACCAAATCAGCTTTGTGACCTCTGTATTCACAACACCGTAAAATTAAACAATTGAAGACTTCCAAATGTTCACTGTAATGGTTCCTAACCAGACTTTTGAATAACAAATCCCAGACTTTGTGAATAATTTCCAGGCACTGGTTTTATATCTTCAGCAAAAGGCATAAGTATTTATTAGATACACAATAATGGAGAGAAAATTAAACAACATAGCAAGCTGATTAATGTCTGTGCTTTAAGCCCAAAACATTTGTTTGTAGCAAGCAGTTAAGGGATAAATTTTAGAAAAACAAAATTAGGCAGATTACTTAAATGGTTTTCGTTATCCGTTGTTTCACAAGAATAAATGTTGACTCCTTGGCTGCTTTTCTGAAACATTGATCAGGGTCACCTTCTTAGTTCACCCAGCTACTGACAGCAATATTTCTAACTCAGCTTTCTTGTCTTTGGGTTTCCAGAAGCTGGTATATCAGATTAGGCTTTCAAATCTTCATGCTGTCTCCACAGCAGCCCAGAACTTTCTCTCAGAAAACACAGTTCAAAAAACAACTTTATTTCTTGCTCTGCCCTGATAGACTGATCATCTCTTTGCGAGACCTTAATTACCATTCAATACCTGCCCTGTAGTTGAACATATGGCCTCTTCTAGACTTGATGGAACCAATTCCCAGGTATTAATCTCATTAATAACCAACTTCTGATATCTGTTTAATCTTGATGCTCTTCACAGGATCAGTGTGTCTGTTGGAACCCTTTTAATCAAGGTTCAGCCTGCAATTAGCATTCAGGTATGACCTCACAAATGTACAAAGCTTGTTTGAGCTGCTATTTTCTAATAACCATAAGCTGTCACAAAGTCCATAAGTGGTTTCCAACTCACATTTCAAAATTGATAAAAAGGATAAAAAAACATAATGAAGAATCAGTGAGGATTCTAACATTTTCAAAAGTGCTGGTTAAATTACATGTTGAGGTTATCCTACTACCTAACATGGATGACACATTTTACAGAACTGCACCATGGTTCACTCAGATGGCTAGATGACTGGATTGTGATGCATGGGCCACTAACGCAGGTTCAATTTCTTTGCTAGACGTCACCATGAAGTTCCTGCCTTCTCAATGTTGCCATTTGGCTTCTGAGCAGTGATCCTCATGTTAAATCCACCATCGGTCACCTGTCTCGAATGAGAGAGCAGACATATGGTCATCCAGGATTATAGCAACTTTATGTCTTGTAAGCTCCATTGGTCACATTGTAAACTCAAATTCCAATGTTATTTGTTTATTTGAGACTTCAATAAACAATGCAATAGGAGACAGTCTCGTGGAGTAACATAATATTACTTCGGTTATAAAGAACATAGAACATAGAACATAGAACAATACAGCACAGAACAGGCCCTTCGGCCCACGATGTTGTGCCGAACATTTGTCCTAGCTTAAGCACCTATCCATGTACCTATCCAATTGCCGCTTAAAGGTCACCAATGATTCTGACTCTGCCACTACCACAAGCAGCGCATTCCATTCCCCCACCCCTCTCTGGGTAAAGAACCTACCCCTGGCATCCCCCCATACCTTCCACCCTTCACCTTAAATTTAAGTCCCCTTGTAACACGCTATTGTACCCGGGGAAAAGTCTCTGACTGTCTACTCTATCAATTCCCCTGATCATCTTATAAACCTCTATCAAGTCACCCCTCATCCTTCGCCGTTCCAATGAGAAAAGGCCTAGCACTCTCAACCTATCCTCATACGACCTATTCTACATTCCAAACAACATCCTGGTAAATCTCCTCTGCACCCTCTCCAAAGCTTCCACATCTTTCCTAAAGTGAGGCGACCAGAACTGCACACAGTACTCCTAATGTGGCCTTACCAAGGTCCTGTACAGCTGCAACATCACCACACGACTCTTGAATTCAATCCCTCTGCTAATGAACGCTAATACACCATAGGCCTTCTTACAAGCTCTATCCACCTGAGTGGCAACTTTCAAAGAGCTATGAACATAGACCCCAAGATCCCTCTGCTCCTCCACCTTACTAAGAACCCTACCATTAACCCTGCATTCCACATTCTTATTTGTCCTTCCAAAATGGACAACCTCATACTTGACAGGGTTGAACTCCATCTGCCACTCCTCAGCCCAGCTCTGCATCATATCTAAGTCCCTCTGCAGCCGACAACAGCCCTCCTCACTATCCACAACTACACCAATCTTCGTATCGTCTGCAAATTTACTGACCCACCCTTCGACTCCCTCTTCCAAGTCATTAATAAAAATTACAAACAGCAGAGGACCCAGAACTGATCCCTGTGGAACTCCACTTGTAACTGGGCTACAGGCTGAATATTTACCATCTACCACCACTCTCTGATTTCGACCAGTTACCCAGTTCTCTATCCAACAGGCCAAATCTCCCACTATCCCATGCCTCCTGACTTTCCGCATAAGCCTACCATGGGGAACCTTATCAAATGCCTTACTAAAATCCATGTACACTCCATCCACTGCTCTACCCTCATCCACATGCTTGGTCACCTCCTCGAAGAATTCAATAAGACTTGTAAGGCAAGACCTACCCCTCACAAATCCGTGCTGGCTGTCCCTAATCAAGCAGTATCTTTCCAGATACTCATAAATCCTATCCCTCAGTACCCTTTCCATTACTTTGCCTACCACCGAAGTAAGACTAACTGGCCTGTAATTCCTGGGGTTATCCCTATTCCCTTTTTTGAACAGGGACACAATATGTGCCACTCTCCAGTCCCCTGGTACCACCCCCGTTGACAGTGAAGACAAAAAAATCATTGCCAACGGTTCTGCAATTTCCTCTCTTGCTTCCCACATAATCCTAGGATATATCCCGTCAGGCCCGGGGGACTTGTCTATCCTCAAGTTTTTCAAAATGCCCAACACATCTTCCTTCCTAACAAGTGTCTCCTCTAGTTTACCAGTCCGTTTCATACTCTCCTCTTCAACAATACGGTCCCTCTCATTTGTAAATACTGAAGAAAGTACTCATTCCAGACCTCGCCTATCTTCTTCCGACTCAATACACAGTCTCCCACTACTGTCCTTGATCGGACCTACCCTCGTTCTCATCATTCTCATGTTTCTCACATATGCATAAAAGGCCTTGGGGTTATCCTTGATCCTATCCGTCAAAGATTTTTCATGCCCTCTCTTAGCTCTCCTAGTCCTTTCTTCAGCTCCCTCCTGGCTATCCTGTATCCCTCCAACGCTCTGTCTGAACCTTGTTTCCTCAGCGTTATGTAAGTCTCCTTCTTCCTCTTTACTCGTCATTCAACCTCCCTCTTAAACCAAGGTTCCCTCACATGACCATCTCTTTCCTGCCTGACAGGTACATACATATCAAGGACACGTCGTATCTGTTCCTTGAAAAAGTTCCACATTTCAATGACATCCTTCCCTGACAGCCTGTGCTCCCAATTTATGCTCCTCAGATCCTGTCTTGCAGCATCGTATTTACCCTTCCCCCACTTGTAAAACCTGCCCTGTTGCATACACCTATCTCTCTGCACAACCAAGGTGAAAGTCACAGAATTGGGGTCACCATCACCAAAATGCTCACCCACTAACAAGCCCATCACTTGTCCTGGTTCGTTACCGAGTACCAAATCCAATATGGCCTCCCCTCTGTTCAGACAATCTACATACGGAGTTAGAAAAGCTTCCTGGACACACTGCACATACACCGCCCTGTCCAATCTACTTGACCTAAAGAGCTTCCAATCAATATTTGGGAAGTTGAAATCACCCATGACTACTACCCTGAGGCTTCGACACCTTTCCAAAATCTGTTTCCTAACATCTCTGCTGCTATTGGGGGGCCTATAGTAAACACCCAACAAGGTGACTGCTCCTTTCCTATTTCTGACTTCAGCCCATACTACCTCCAAAGGTAGATCTCCCTCGAACTACCTTTCTGCAGCTGTTATACCATTTCTAATTAGCAATGCCACCCCCCCCTCCTTTTTTACCACCCCCCCTAATCTTACTGAAACATCTGTAACCAGGAACCTCCAACAACCATTCCTGTTCCTCTTCTATCCACGTTTCCATGATGGCCACAACATCGTAGTCCCAAGTCCCAATCCACGCCTTATTTCTGATGCTCCTTGCGTTGAAATATACACACTTGAACCCATCTCTGTGTCTGCAAGTATTCCCTGTCAGTGCTACCTTCTCCACAGCCTCCCGACATTCTTGGACATCCTGAAAAACAGCTAACCTACTTGCTGGACTACAAGTCCGGATCCCATCCCCCTGCCAAATTAGTTTAAACCGCCCCCCCCCCCAAAGAGTGCTAGCAAACCTACCTCCCAGGATATTGGTGCCCTTCTGGTTCAGGTGCAACCCGTCCTGCTTGTACAGGTCCCACCTTCCCCAGAATGCAGTCCAATTGTCCAAATACCTGAAGCCCTCTTTCCTACACCATCCTTGCAGCCACGTGTTCAACTGCACTCTCTCCCTATTCCTTGCCTCACTGTCACGTGGCACCAGCAACAACCCAGAGATGACGACTCTGTCCATCCTAGCTTGTAGCTTCCAGCCTAACTCCCTGAGCTCCTGAATGACCTCCCCACCCCTCTTCCTACCTAGGTCGTTGGTCCCAATGTGGGTGCTGCACACCCTCCCCCTTAAGGATTCTGAAGACACGGTCCAAGATGTCTCGTATCCTGGCACCCGGGAGGCAACAAACCAACCGAGAGTCTCGCCCATGTCCACAGAACCGCCTGTCTGTCCCTCTAACTATAATCTCCTATAACTAGCGCTCTCCTCTCCCCCTTTCCTTTCTGGGCCTCAGAGCTGGACCTCATGCCAGAGACCCGGTCACTGCAGCTTACCCCTGCTAGGCCTCCCCCCCAACAGTATCCAAAGCGGTATACTTATTGTTGAGGGCAATGCCCACAGGGGATCCCTGCACTGCCTGCTTCCTCCCCTTCCCACCTCTAACTGTTACCAAGCCATCTCTGATCTCTGGCGTAACTATGTCACTGTAGCTTCTATCTATCACCCTCTCAGCCTCTCGAATAATCCTCATTTCATCCAACTCCAGCTCCAGTTCCCTAATGCAGCCTGTGAGGAGCTGGAGCTGGCTGCACTTCCTGCAGATGAAGTCAGCAGGAGCATCAGTGTTCACCCCTACCTCAAACATCCTGCAGGAGGAACATTCCACTGCCTGCGCTGCCATAACTCTACACTTAGTCCCCAAAACAAGAACACTAAGTAGCTTACCTTTTTTTTTTAGGTTAGAGGAGGAGGGAGGGTGGGAGACACTATACGTGTAGTGTCTCAGGTTCCTTCTCCACTCAAATAGCAATCACTTACCCTCCTGACCGGCTTTGCGTTCCACCCAGCTCCCGCCGCTCTCTGCTGCAAAAAATTAAAAGAAGACCTATAGAAGCAGGGCAGTGATTTATGGGAACACTATCGCTTGCATTTTGGTTCAGTTTAGGGTACAATCACTCTCTGATCTATTTTGAATGACATGAGAGCCCTTTGCTTCCTATATGAGTGGCACTAAGTTCACTTTCCAACTACTTTTGTGCCCTGGTTGCTGAAAACTGTTGCTTATTACCTTTGATCCAAGCTACAACCCATAGCATGATTAATTACATCATTGCATTCTGATTGGTCTAGACTGGGTAAGGCTCATTGTTAATTGGTTTAAGGGTCACATGGTCCATCTCTAATTGGTGCTCAAGGCAATGGATATTGGCTAATGTCCTGTCCCACTATCTCCTGACTGAGAACTTAAGTTAACAATTATCCATGGGCCTGTCCTCTTTATTTTTCTTTTTATGACTTTTTGCTAAAATAAAAGGATAGTTTGAAATATTCTTTCCACCTTTGTCAGAAAAAAGGGAGGCATATGCAATCAGGTCCTAAGATTGATATCCCTGAATTTGTCTTCATTCTTGATACCCTCCAAGCTTTTTCTTCACAGCTAACCTTTTATACAATCAAGATTTGGAGGAGCCGGTGTTGGACTGGGATGGACAAAGTTAAAAATCACACAACACCAGGTTATAGTCCAACAGGTTTATTTGGAAGCACTAACTTTCGAAGAACCACTCCATCAGGTGGTTGCTGACGAAGGAGCAGTGCTCCGAAAGCTAGTGCTTCCAAATAAACCTGTTGGACCAGAACCTGGTGTTGTGTGATTTTTAACGGTATACAAGCATGCAGGTAGCTGTATTACATTTACCACCACCCCAACACTGGGCAATTCTTCGACATCACAAAAGCAAATGGCCTGAATATTTCACACTTTTTCCAGATTTGTTTTTTTAGAAGAATGGGAAGTCATTTACTTGAGGTTTGTTGCTCATGGTTGTGATCTGTGCGTGATTTCTTCATTGGAGGATCTTTTATCTCTCGGATACTCTTTGTAGAGATTGTTTTTGGTCCATTACTTCTCTGGTGGAGCCTTGTCCCCATCCACAACTGGGTGGAGCTCATAAAACATGAGCATTAACTCCTTCAGAACCATTACCTTAGACAACAAGAAAGACTTAAAAGCAGTTCATAGGAAGACATTATACTATGAGAGAAAACTAGCAGGTAATATAGAACAGAGAGTGTGTTTCAACAACTATATAAATAGGAAAAGAGTTACACAGTCTGGTACAGGTCCTCGAGAGAATTGATAATGGAAAACAAGGAAATAGAGCAGGTGTTGAACTGATATTTTGTATCTGTCTCCTCATTGGACTTAGAAATCTTCACGAAGAGATATTAAAATCAACATATGAAAGGGAGGGAGGAATTAGCACAATGACCATCACAAGGGAAAAGATGCTGGGAAAATGATTACATCTAAAGTCTGACAAGTCCATAGTGACAGATGACATGCAGTCTTAAATGATTTGGGTACAAAGACAATAGAGGCATGTGTTATGATCTTTCAAAATTCCTCAGGTTCTGTAAAGGTCCCAGTAAATTGAAAAAAATAGCAAATAAGACATTTTTATTCAAGAAAAGAAGAAGACAGACCAAAAGACACTGAGCAGCTTTTTCCCAGGGCCAAGCAACATGGGATATGGAGAGGGATTTGGAAGAATTGCACATATATCATTGATCAAGGCTTTTCTTAGCTTCAAGACCAACAAGTGGCATTTTCAAACTACGTCCCAGATGTCAAGGTGTGATTTCCACTGGTGAGCACTGAGTGACCTATTAGCATGGATTATCACTCCGTATCACCCACATTCCTTCTTAATATCATCTCACTAATATGCAGGCTCTATTCTGTCACCAACTGGGTAGAAATTAAAGCTGAAAATTCCTAACATAGAAGTCTGAGCGGGTATCTGGCAACTCTAGCTCACTGCTAACTCCACCAGGCTTCCATCTTAGAAACCTGGCACCAATGTTTCAAAGTACACTCCAAGGCAGTCGTCACATGAACCCCATATCACAGATGCTGGCATCCGACATGTGCCAGCATCACTACAACATCATGGCACATTTCTGACTTACACTGAGTTCACTTCTCTAGCTCAGTGATGCACTTTGGAGAGTTTTAACATCTTTTGTTGGAATGCAGCAGCCAGGGCGCTGTGTGCCTCGGGACTGGCACCAGGCTCACAGGTTGGACCAGGCTACATCTCAGGGTTACTTGTTTGCTCTCTTAGCGCACACAGTTTGTGCTTATCTGGATGATCACAGCATCTCCGTCTAAGCTTGTCCTTTTGTGCTTTGCTGTGTCATCCAAATATTACAGGATGCACCAATGTTGAGAATCTATGTAAGAGGCACTGTCCTTGGACAACACGGTTCATTGCATGATATCAGTAAGTACAACTCCAATTGGTGAGGCATAATGACTCGGACCTTAGGGAACTGCTACAGACACACCTGTTCCCTCTGAAAGCTAGAGTAGAGTCTTTGCTGTCCATGCACAGACTGTGAGTAACATCAATAGAATGGGCTCAATGCCACATGAAAATTGACCCCTTCAAATCGACTCATGTTGGCTATGGATCTCTGAAAACAGGGATGTAATTTTTACAATCAGGGAAACATCTCCCATGACCATCATGCTGAGCAACCAGAAATATAACTTCTCGATGGAAGGATGAATTTTCAAATGTGGGATAAATGGAAAAACAGGGTCTGAGAAACTGAAACCACCCTGAAGAGAATAACAGTAAATCGTTGCCATGTATGAGTAAAATAGAACTAAACGAGAATGCAGTGACACCCATACTTGACGCATGGAAGGATATCGAGGCTTTGCCTAGTAACCCCAGAAGTCTCATATTTCAGGGTATAACACACCATTGAGGAGAATTAAAGTGACTTCCTGAGAGCCGCTGTACATCTTGGTTTGGTAAAAGTAAAAGAGCGATTATGAGAACTGAAGATCCTGTACAGTGGAATTCTTGATGGAAATACAAGTGGATTGGAAAGTGTTATGTTGAAACTTTCACTTGCAAAGGCTAAGTGTTTATGCAATATTGTGTTCAAATAGCAGTACTTGCTTTGTTTATCTCTTGTTGATTAAAAGTTTTAGTTTAAAAGGAGCAATTTTATAAGTTGTTAAGTGGAAGTTCAAACTTATTTTTGGAAGTTTCTGGACACACCTGAGATCACAGCAATCTCAGTAAGTTTACCAAATCTCAGAAGGTCATTGAATCACTTCCTGCATAGTTCCCATGTTCTGATATCCATGATATGTTTGCTGATCACTCACATGACTGCTGTTTAGTTTGGCTGCCTGGCCTTCTCCTGCTGCTCTCCAAGAATATAATGTTCCTCTTAGCTCTCATTACCTCTAGCATGATCTTAAAATTGTAAGAAGGTATTGACGAATCATAGAACACATGACCCACACTGGTCACCAACTGGTCCCTTTTAAATGGGACCCACAACAATTCGCTCTTGCCATTTGATTAAGCCTATAGCCTCTTCTTAGGCCCATATTGCAAAGTTGAACCAATAATTGATCACTCCTTGCAGAAGTCCAATGACCGTTGCACAACAGATCAAGCAATCTCAGCACCCATAAATGATACAAGCATGGGGGCTTGACATTCTTAGCAAATTCCAGCTCTTCATGTGAATCCTGGAAAGAGCACAGGCACTAGGGAACACTGAGATAACTCAACTAATATTACGCCATGCGAATATTACACTATTTGAGTCATAATTATGTGGAAATGAAGCCTGACCTCACAGATTGTTTTTGCAGTAGGATACTTGGTAGCCCCACTTTTGAGGGCATAAGCATAAAGCATACAATGATCTTAAACACTCTTACTGATGCAAGGTTTGCTTCAGCACATTTTTATCCCATCTGTCCTCTTGTAATTACTCATGCTTTGTTACATTTTCTGGTAGTTGTGATCTGTGAATTTCAGACAGGCACAACAGCCACAGTTCAAGATTGTATCTTGCTTCCTGCGGATGAATCTACTTAATTTCTAGATATCTCATGGTGGCATTACCAATAAATCTAAAATAAATGTGATGTAGCAGCTTCCAGGCCACCTGGTATCCAACTAGTGTCATGGTCCTGTAACTCAATGGGATTACTACATATCCAGAAACACCAGAATATTGTTGGAAGAAACCAAATAGGTTTTATAGTTGGACGGCAGCCACCTGAAAAATTGCAGAGTTCTTTTCAGTTCCCGATACATTTCTTTTACTGAATTATAAAGCTATTATCTCTGCTCAGCACAGAATGTAGGAGTAGGAGTAGGCCGTGCAACCCATTGAATCTGCTCCACCATTCAGTATGATCATGGCTGATTCTTGTAAATATATGGCTGGCTGCCACTGTAAATATACTTGGCATTCGGAAGCCTTTGGGGACGCTCCATTATTCGCGCGCGCAGAACAAGGTCACTGGTGCTTCGCTCCGTTCTAAATCAAGGTCACGTGATGCACTGTTTCACGCGCTGGAGGCATGCAAGGAGGTCACATGGTACTCCGTTTCGCGCACAAAACGAGGTCACGTGGGGTCGAACATCCGGAACGCAAGGAGGCAGAGAATAGATTCAGACTAACAACCAGAAGATAATCCCACCTCAGTGATTGCATGATGTTTTTTACTTTATAAAAAGACTGGGTCAGGGCCAAGGTTGTGGTATTTTTCAGAACTGACACACTGTATAGTTTGTCAGGGACAGAAAAGTCTAGACCCAGAGCTCTGTATGCTTTATCCGCTTACTGCTAAAATAAACTTAAAGTGTGAGACCGAGTTCCTTCTCCTTTTGCTTCATTTAAAGAACACGCAGGACTTGGCTCACACATAGAAGAAAGTAAGTTAGTAGACTGAGCCAAAGTCTGACATTCTCAGTCTAAACAGCATACTCCCTCTCTCTCCCCACACCCCTTGTCACCTTCAGTCTCCAGAAACCTATCGGCTTCTTAAGTATATTCAATGATTTAGAGATGACAGCATTCTGTGAAAGAGAATTCCCCAGATTTGTCACCCTCTGAGTGAAGATATTCCTGCTTATCTCAATCCTATCTCCTCTCTGAGGAACGTGTCCCATTATTCTGAACCCCAGCCAGGGGAAACAGGTTGTCCAGACCTGTCAGAAATTTCTATGTTTCAATTAAATTCCTTCTAAATTCCAATGAATACAGGCCCAGTCGACCTAATCTCTCCTCTTACGACAAACCTGCCATCCCACTAATTAGTCTGCTGAACTTTTGCTGCACTCCCTCTATGACAAGTGTATCTTTGTTCAGATAAGGAGATGGAAATTGCATGCGATATTCCAGGTGTGGTCTCTCGAAGGTCCTGTATAACTGCAGCAAGACTTGCCTTGCTCCTCTATTCAAATCCTTTTATAGTGAAAACCTACAAGAGCATTTGCCATCATAGCTGGCTCCACACTTTATGTGACTAGTGTACAACAGCTCCCAAAACCAAACTGTATGTCAACATTTCCCAATCTACCGTCATTCAAGTAATACTGAGCCATTCTCTCTTTCCACCAAAATGGACAACTTCATGTTTATACTTCATCTGCAATGCATTTGCCCACTCACTCAACTTGTCTGAATTGCCTGAAAAAACTCTTTACCTGCTGTTCACCTCTCTAAGTCTCACCTGGCTCAGTGTTATAAACTAGACATTAGTGACCCTGCTGTGTTTATCAATAGATTGTAGACTTGCCGATTTCATGGATGCCATCCTTGGAAGATTTAAACAAAGAAACTACAGAGAGGCTGAGGCAGTTGTAATTTTCAAGACTTGTCTAAACCAGTTTGCAGCTTTTAGCAAATGTCCAAAATTACTTTTCTGATGAAGGATAGCCAGATCTTCTTGAACAGATCCAATAACTGTGGTCAGGACAGTGGTTCCAGCTTCTTAAGTAAGGAGCAAATCATGCACAAAACCCCATTCACCTTTCACCTTCGTACTTGCTGAGGGAACAGTCTGAGTTTAAAAAATCTATCAATCAAATTTCTCCATGGACATTTCTGTCCTTGCTTCTAGAACTAATTCCAGCCTTATAATTCTACAAGGTATCTGTGCTTCTCTAATTCCTGCCTCAGTGTATTCTTGATTTTGATCACTCCACTGCGGTGACTGTTCCTTCAGTTGCTTAGACTGTAGGAATTTCTTCCCTAAACTTCTGACTCTCAGCATCTCTTTATTCCTTTAACATGTTCCTTAAAACTCACCTCTTTCTCATCTGCCCTAACATCCCCCTATGTGGCTCCCTGTCAAATTTTGTTTGATACTGATTCTATGGCATATCATAGGAGGTTTTAAGCAATATTGCTGTTGTAAAAGTTTCAGAACAGAGTACCACATCTGCAAGTGCACCTCCATGCAAAAATTATTCCTAGACTTAAAGCTAATCTCTTTTCAGTGATAAATGGTGAAAAATGAAACAAAAGACAAATTGCTGAAAAGACAGAAATTTCAAAGCTTTTAGCTGATCATTCATCAGAACATTTTGCAAGACTACTAATTCCTGGGGGAAGTAGTACGATGTTTATATATTATATATGACAGAAGAATATTGATTGGTTGATTAGTAGAGTCTGATTGACAGGGAAATTGTAATGGAGAATGCACACATTAATGCTGATTGACAGTTAACTGTCAGGCTTTGTTTAACTTTCAAACAAGGCATGTTGACTCTGATTAGACTCTAAGTGTGGCACTGGAAAAGCATAGCAGGTCAGGCAGCATCCAAGGAGCAGGAGATGTTCAGGCTGCGCTGATGAACCCTGTTCCTCGAGATGCTGCCTGACCTGCTGTGCTTTTCCAGCGCCACACTTTTTGACTCTGATCTCCAACACCTGCAGTCCTCACTTTCCTCTGATCAGACTCTACCAATCAAAGTTATGAACATACAAAATAGGAGAAGTTGTCTGCTCAACCATGTAATAAGATCACAGCTTATCTGTTTGTGTTTCAAATGCCCAAATCTGATTTGCCCCCAATAATCTTTGATCACTCTTGCTAACATTAATTTGCCTCACAATAAAAATATTTAATTACCCCCATCTTGACTGCTTTCAGAGGCAAGGACTTCTAAAAATGCACAATCCTCTAAGAGACAAAATTTCTCATCTCTGTTCTGAAAGGGTGACCTGGGTTCTTAAACAATGGTAATTAATTCTGGACTGACATAGAAAAGGAAACATCCTGCCTACATTCAGCCTGTCAAGACTATTCAGGACCTTATTCACTTTATTCAAGTCACTTCTCATGGTGCTAAACTCCAGTTTAAAAAATCCCAGGATTTCCAAGCTATCATCACAACCTATTCCTCCCAGGAAAATCAGAGTCCACTTGCTGATCAATCAACACTCTGTTCTCAGGCAGAATAAATGGTGGTTTTCCCTTGCATTGGTATTCTTGTCAATTGTTCTCATGAATGTAAGATCAACAAAAGGTATCTAAAGCTAAAGTTCTCTACGACCAAAAAACTATTTAAACACATAAATGCAAAATTGAAGAGCAAATTGAATGAAAATAATCTACATGGAACAAATTAAAATCCAAAAATTAAGAAAGTAATTATGATTAAAAGAATCAGTTAAATGTAACATGAAAGCATTAATTGTTCAGGAAGGGGGTTTGTAAATGTGCTTTCTTTTTAAAAGAGTCTTCAATAATTACAGGCCATTTCAGAAATAGAGCATGTAACATGCAGGGTAGGAATGTCTCACCTTAATTAACACTTTTAATGAAGCCTTCAAATGCCAGCAACACAATCACTTGAGATTCTGATCAGCTCATCTGGCTAGAGACAGACTAAGCAGATAAACACTGAAAGAACTACAGACGCTGAAAGTCAGTAACAGAAACAGCAACTGCTGGAAAGGCTCAGCAGGTCTGACATCATCTATGTACAGAAATCAGAGTTAACGTTTCAGCTTCAGTGACTCTTCCTCAGAACTGAAGGTAACTGGGGCAAAGTTTTATTTTTATACAGAAGATAGAGTGGGAGAGGGACTAAGGAGTAAACGTTAGGTGGGGTTAGAACCTAAAAGGAAATAAGAACAGTTGGACAAAGGAGTGGATAACGATCAGCCGAGGAGAATGAATGGCTATTAGTGGACAAGTATTAGCTAATGATGGGTGGTGTTTAATAGCAGACCATGAAAACAAGAACTGATGTGTGAGGGCTGGGGTAAAGTTGCCTCAAGCCCTAAAATTGTTGAACTCAATATTGAGTACAGAAGGCTGTAGAGTTCCCAAGCGGTACACGAGATGCTGTTCTTCCAGCTTGCGCCGAGCTGCGCTGGAGCACAGCAGCAAGCCTGAGACAGAGATATTGGCCAGGGAACATGGTAGTGCATCGAACTGACAGGTAACTGGAAACTCGGTCATTTTTGCGGGCGGAACATAGATATTCTTTGAAGCAGTTACCCAGTCTACTAACCTGATGTATGATAGGTGAAATGAGGAGAAATAGTTCTGTGGCACAGAGTGGGCAGGCAGTGAGTAGCGCATCTGTCCTCCAAGTCAACAAGAAAACAAGAACCTCATTGACATTCACTTAGCAAGCTGACAATACTGATTATCCTGTTTCTTGTTGAGAGGGAAGGGAATCCAGTAAGCTAGCATGAATAATGATTTATTGTCATATGTACTCGACAATGAACAACACAGTAAAGAACAGGGTAAAATCTTCACTGCTGCCACAATCCAACACCATTTTGAATAGCTTAAGAATAAAAAGATAAAGCTGAAAGAGAGTTCATCTTCATTTCACCTCCTTTGCCGTAAGTCCTGAGTCCTGAGCCCTGACCAACGATACCTACACTGTCAGCCCTCCACTGCATTCGCCGGACCCACCAACATCAGAGGCCCCACTCTTCAGCTGCCATCTCTTCATCATGGGGACTGGCCACTCACTGATGCCATGCCCTGTCCTGGACCTACACTTGTTCTGCAAACAGGAGCCCCCTGTTCTGCTGCCGCCACTGCCTTGCCAATAACCACGAATCCCCACTCCGGGCATACTACACCACTGCCACTTTAGCCTTTGCCTCTTCAGTGCCTGGAGTCCCTGCTCCAGGCCTACTACAACCAGGAGTCCCTCGGTGTGCTGCCAGACCAGGCCATTGCTACACCAAGTGTCCCACTCCAGCCATCCTCCTCCACTGCTGCCAACAGGAAGAAGATGAATAAAAATAAGAAAGAAAGAAGACGGAAAGGGTATGGAAAGAAGGGAGGTGGTGCTGGGTCTGGAACTGCCTGCTTTGCCGGTGCTGCCATTTTGGTGCTGTAATTCCTGCTCCAGTATTGAGATTTTCACTTTCCTTCTGAAGGACTAAAGCTCTGTCATCTTCTAAATTCTAGAATTACTGACAACTTTTATCATTTTGTTGGGCTCCATTGTGACCTGGGAGAGATGGAGAAGTAAATTTCCATTTTCTCATATTAATCTTTAATGTATAGATATACAACAAATTAATATTTTAAATCTGAATTCTCCAAATGTGTTGGACCTGTTAATTTTGTTGTGTAAGGTAACAGGTCTGAACGAAGTAATAATGATGACTGCGTTAAGCTCCCCCAATCTGATGATGCCATATAGTGTTGAATGGGGAAAGGAGAGCCTAGTTTGAGATCCTGATTGAGACAGAGGTGTCATCATTGTCTCCTGAAAGCTTTACAAGTAGTTCTTCTGTAACACAATGGTTGCGTTTGTGAGCAACCCCACAGTATAGAAAAATTACGCTTTAGAAACAGCGCTTAAAGTATTGGCTATGTAATTAGATTACATCCAACACACATTTTAAAAGTTCATGCTTTAGAAACAGTGTCCCCAATTCTTCATGCTACAGCAAAGTCACATTAACGAAGAGCTCGTTATAGCAGAACAACCTGTATATATTATGTTTAACTAGCCAATACAATTTATGCTTGTTACTATTCGGCAAAAAGCCACAATCTGATGGTTAATAGTTGGAAGAACAAATATTCCATGGGTGATTTGATGATGGGGAAAAAAAAATCTGTTGTGTGTAAGAACACTTTTGGAAATGAAAAGAATGCAATAAAAGAAACTGCAACCTTTAAAGGCAAGTGTTTCTTCTTAATAGTTTCTAGTGGTTCATCCTGTACCATTGTTAAACAAACATTTAAAAGGCATCTGGATGGGTATATGGATAGGAAGGGTTTAGAGGGATATGAGTCTAGGTTAGAGTGGTGCTGGAAAAGCACAGCAGGTCAAGCAACTTCCAAGGAGCAGGAAAATCGATGTTTCTGGCAAAGGATGAAGGGCTTTTGCCTGAAACATCGATTTTCCTGCTCCTCCAATGCTGCCTGACCTGCTGTGCTTTTCCAGCAGCACTCTAATTTCCAGCATCTGCAGTCCTCACTTTTGCCTTAGAGGGATATGAGCCAAGTGTTGGCAAATGGGACAAGATTAGGCTCAGATATCTGTTTGGCATGGACAAGTTGGACCAAAGGGCCTGTTTCCGCGCTGTACATCTTTATGACTCTATGACCCTAAGTAAATCCAGTATGGAAAGGAGGATTGGTAGCATCACTCTACTCTAACAATTTGTAGGTAGTGAGAGTTTCCACAGCACATGCAAAAATTTCAGTTTCATTCTCCTGGGTTTTATTCATCCAAACATGCCTTGCAACTCATTCTGTTAGTACCCAGGTCGTTTTAAATAACTTGCTCAGAGACGTTATAATACACTTTTGCAGCAGCTGGGACTTGAAGCCAGGCCTCCTGGCTCAGAGGTAGGGATGCTACTGCTGTTCCACAAGAACCACCTTTATCTGTGCCTGAGACGAACTTGTTTATTGGCCACAACTATAAACTACCATATATCATGAGATCTAAGTCAATCATGCACGTAAAGACAAACCCATCTTTTTTGCTTCAAATATTATGCTTTTGCATGTACTCTGTATACACATTGTCTCCACTTTTCAGCCATGGCGTGCTATATTAGGAGTCAGTCATAATTTTCATACCACAATTTACTTACCATATAGCCAGGTGCGTAAAGGATCATACGCACAATGTGGGCTTTGTTGCAAATATACACTGGAGTGTAAGAGACAGCCTTTTTGTGTCAGGTGCTGATAATACTTCAAAATGGCAGGCACCCATATCCACACCCATGTTTAACTGTGATGATGTGACAAAGGAGCTGTGCGCCGAAAGCTAAAGCTTCCAAATAGACCTGTTGGACTATAACCTGGTGTTGAGTGAGTTTTAACTTTAACTGTGATGTATAGGTAGATCTCCATTTTGGAACAGATTTTCCAACACTTTAAAGATTGATTTATGTATTGACATCCATTGTATACACTATTCTTTTTTTTTAATTTACAAATGGGGTCTTACTCTTAAAAAATGCAACGTGCTTGACCTTTTCTGAACTTTTTTCTTTTCAGGAGGATTCTTGAACTTTTAATATCTTGTCAGTTCATTCTCAGATCAGACAGATTCTTTTCCTTCTATACTAGCTTGCATTTGTTCACAACAAATGTACAATTTCAATAGTTACAACATTGATCAATCATGGACATCCACCTACCTCTATTCGAGTTTTCCTGAAAGTGCCAGACTATTTGCAGTGTCAGACATTCACAATTCAATCTTGGTTCACTTAGTTTTCAGTTTTTCCATTTGTTGGTGTTTGACAGTGCAGCTCTTTTTCAGCTGCGAATCTCCAGGTTGAACCTATTTTCCGTTCCATTGTTAATTTCCTTTCTCATAATTCCTATTTCAACCTTGTGCTCATTGGACAGGATAAAAATGTCTTTTTGCATTTTGGCAAGTTACTTCTGCAGTTTATGCTTCTTATTTTTGCACCTCCAACTCTGTGTTGCAACTCTAGTTGCGGTAGTCACATGTCACCTAACAATTTATGTCATTTGTGTCAGATTTTATTTTCTCTTTTGAACTTTACTAGACGTTCTTAAGCAGAGAGAATTCCTCTCCTAACAACGTCTGGGGACCTTTGACCTATTTTATTTTGTAGCATATAACCATAGATCTGTTCACTCATTTTCACCACTATTTAATTTCTGATAGTCTTAAGGTAAAACTTCACATTCCCAGTTTGTTTCCCTGCATTTTCTTTTGTCACTTTCTAACTGGCTTTTCTATCCTATTTACACGTTGAGCTTTTACACTGAATAACTTTGTGAAATCGTGACAATGAATACTAATTGTGCAGTTGCTCATGTTTCAGTCGAATTTGGAGTATTTCTGCTATATGGAGTTTTCTTTCCTGTTCAACTTGCCAGGAATCTTCAAAGATCTCTGTGTGGTCTTTCGATTCCTCATCCACAAACACTTGCTTCAATCAGGCTTACCTTGCTGTGACTTACTTCTGCAGAATCTCAATTACATGCAGATATATCAGATATCTAAAACAATCTAACATCTCTGACATAATGTGTATCCATTTTATATAAAATTCACAGCTCGCTGTCAACAATTTCAAAGATTTCCTCATTTCTCTTCGCATTTTAGTTTATACATCACTTTCCAATCCTTTCTTTTTAAATTGTTTTTATTTTCTCTTTTAATGTCATGTCAATTGGTTATTGCTTTCTCACCTTTTGTATGTTCATCCATGTATATTTTCCCTTTCTTTCAATTGAGTCGTTAGTTTGTTCTAGATTTTTGCAAACTTCTGTCTTCCGAAATCAATGAATTGAACTGCATATCAAACACAGAACAATACAGCGCAGAATAGGCCCTTTGGCCCTCAATGTTGCGCTGATCTGTGAACTAATCTAAGCCCATTCCCTTAGACTACCCCATCATGATCCATGTGCTTATCCAAGGATTGTTTAAATCTCCCTAATGTGGCTGAATTAACTACATTGCAGTAAGGGCATTCCACACCCGCACCACTGAGTAAAGAACCTGCCTTTGACATCTGTCTTAAATCTATCACCCCTCAACTTGTAGCTATGCCCCCTCGTACAAGCTGACGTCATCATCCTAGGAAAAAGACTTTCACTGTCTACCCAATCTAATCCTCTGATCATTTTGTATGTCTCTATCAAATCCCCTCTTAGCCTTCTTTCCAATGAGAACAGACCCAAGTCTCTCAGCCTTGATTCATAAGACTTTCCCTCCAGACCAGGCAACATTCTGATAAATCTCCTTTTCATCTTTTCTAATGCTTCCACATCCTCCCTGTAATGGGGTGACCAGAACTGTACACAATATTCCAAGTGCGGCCGCACTAGCGTTCTGTACAATTGCAGCATGACATTACAGCTCTGGAACTCAATCCCTCTACCAATGAAACTTAACACACTGTATGCCTGGGTGGCGACTTTCAGGGATCTATGTACATGGTTTCCAAGATCCCTCTGCGCATTCACACTACCAAGAATCTTTCCATTGACCCAGTACTCTGCCTTCCTGTTATTCTTCCCAAAGTGAATCACCTCACATTTATCTGCATTGAACTCCATTTGCCAACTCTCAGCCAAATTTTGAGTTTATCCAAGTCCCCCACAACCTGCAACATTCTTCCACACTGTCCACTACTCCACCAACTTTAGTGTCACCTACAAATTTACTAATCCATCTATCTATAGGCATCTATAGGCATCCACCTATGCCTGCCTCCAAGTCATTTATAAAAATGACAGACAGCAGTGGTCCCAAAACAGATCCTTGTGACACACCTTTAGTAACAGGATTCCAGACTGAATATTTTCCATCAGCCACCACTCTCTGCCTTCCCAAAGAAAGCCAGTCTCTAAATTGCTAAATCACCCTCAATTCCATGCCTTTGCATTTTCTCCAACAGCCTACCATGTGGAATCTTATCAAAGGCTTTACTGAAGTCCGTGTACACCATGTCAATTGCCCTATTCTCATCTACATGCTTGGTCATCTTCTCAAAAAACTCAATGAGGTTTGTGAGACACTACCTGCCCTTGATTAAACCATGTTGACTATCTGAAATCAAATCATTGTTTGCAAGATGATTATAAATCCTATCTTCTATAATCCTTTCCAAAGCTTTTCCTACAACAGATGTAAAGTTCACTGGTCTATAATTACCTGGGCCATCTCTATTGCCCTTATTGAACAAGGGCACATTTGCAGTCCTCCAGTCCTCTGGTACTAAACCTGTAGACAATGATGACTCAAAGATCAAGGCCAAAGACTCCACCATCTCCTCCCTAACTTCCCAGAGAATCCTCAGATAAATCCCACCCGGCCAAGGGAACTTGTCTACTTTCACGCCTTCTAGAATTGATAACGCCTCCTCCTAACTAACCTCAAATCTCTCTAGTCTAATATCTGTATCAAATTCTTCTCCTCTATAATATTCTCCTTTTCCTGAGTGAAAACAGATGAGAAATATTCAGTTAGCAACTCTCTGATCTTCACAGAGTCCACACACAACTTCCTACTTCTGTCTTTGACTGGCCCTATTCCTACCCTAGTGATCCTTTTATTCTTCACATATCTATAGAAAGCTACCTGCTAAAGACTGCTCATGTACTCTCCTTGCTCTTCTTAACTCTCTCTTTTATCCTTCCTACCTAACCTGTAACTCTCCATTGCCTCATCTGAACCATCTCGTCCCAGTGTCACATAAGCCTCCATCTTCCGCTTAACAAGAGATGCAACTTCGTTCGTGAACCATGGTTCCCTTACCTTATCACTTCCTCCCTGGCTGACAGGGGCATACCTATCATGGACACGCAATATCTGTTCCTTAAACCACCTCCACATTTTGATTGTCTCCATCCCTTACATTTCGCTGCCCCATTTTATGCATCCACGTATTGCCTAATCGCATCACCTTCTCCCATCTATAACTCTTGCCCTGTGACACGTACCTATCCCCTTCCATCACTAAACTAAACAGAACTGAATTATGGTCACTCTCTCCAAAGTGCTCACCTACAACTAAATCAAACACCTGGCCTAGTTCATTACCAAGCACCAGATCCAGTGTGGCCTCCCCTCTTGTCGGCCCTTCGACATACTGTGTCAGAAAACCCTCCTGCACACATTGGACAAAAACTGATCCATCTGGTATGTAGTGCTCTTGATTTTCAGTCTGACTTCTATTTATTTTGCCCATCTCTTTTTTAAATGATTGGTTTTGTTATGTTCACAAACAGTCCTGTCTGATACAATCTGATTTTGTTTTAATCCAATTGTTTGTTGAGCCATTGTTTAAAAAATTGGCTTTTGTAAGATTTTATAGCAATGCTTTGAATTGATTCTGCATTACTGAGGTATTTTTTTCCCCATACTCTCAGTTTGCTACTTGATTCATCAGCTTTCCCAGTGACAGATTGAGGTGAGCAATAGTATCACTTGTGTATCCATAAGCTGAGCACAGCACTCAAACTGGGGCTTCATGTACCCTGTACTTGCTTCTTCAAGCTGAAGATGGAAATGTCTTGTCCCTTCAGCTACTTCCATCTTAGATTTGTTGGATATTTTCAATTTCTGCTGGGACTTTTCCACATCGCTTAGTCCCTGTCTCACTGTCATCGAATACTTGATTTTAAACTCTGCTGTTTTTTTTCTAGTTTCACAGAAGTACAAGAAGCTCTGTATCTCTGTTAATCCTGCATCATATTGCTGACATTCATTATTTAGTTTTCAGTGAATCATTTGTTGTGAGTAAACAGAGAAATAAAAAGATACAGATTTCACACTAATCACCCCGCCCCCCGCTCCCCCAGCACCCCCCCCACCCCCACTCCTCCATCCCACCAGGATGCCTCCCCTTTGACTTTGAGGCATGACCATTTAATTGATACACATGCATTGGCAGCTGGCACACATTCTAGGTGTGAGATTGGCACTGCATAGATGTGCCATCCAACTAGGTATCCACCATCTTGATTGATGAATGCTGATAAACATGACAAGCTGCCTGGCTTTATGTCTGTGTTAAACCGCAAGGTAGGAGAGTAGTAATGTGAGCAT